>NC_132994.1:13273339-13873339 GCF_048564905.1 Vicugna pacos | reverse complement strand
AACAGCAGATTCTTATGATTCTGTGATTTTAAGACTCACATAGTTTTACCATGCAACAACGTTTGCTAATCCTGTGTATCAGCTGAACCCAAAACATACATGTGACTTCAGTATAATTTTAGTATTAATCACATCCTCAGACAGAAGGCATGTCCTTGAGCTTCAGGCTGCAGCACTACGAGCCCCAGGACTTTTTGCTCAGAGGAGGCATGCAAGTCATACCGGTCACTGATTAACTGAAACCATTTACAATTTGAAATCCTCACATGGAATAAGTGGTTAACTCCCTATTACATACAGGATCCTGTCTCTAATTTGACCAGAAGCCTCACTGCCCCGCCTTTCCAAACAAGGGATGTTCAGAGAACTGGAAAGTTCTAAGTCCTTCAAGTTTTGAAAGCTCCCAGAGTGATGATTACTCAGCTACAGATCCTCTGATTTGAGGCTACACATAACAAAGCTATTTCCACTTGATTTTGCTGTTGATTAAAAAGCCAGCAAAAATGACACCCCTGCCAGAGAATCACTGCACCATCAGCCAGCAAAAGCATCTACCATTTTCAGGATGTTAGTCAGTAAGGGCCTCTCACAGGTGCCAGAAACTTGGAACCCGAAGCCATCTTTGTATTTTCTGTCTGACGTTTCCTTGTAGACAGTAAAGCTTCAACTTCCCTTCCATGCATAACCGATGGGTTATCCCAAGTATTGGGCTGATGTTATCAGCAAGGTCGAAAGACAGACTCACAGATGATTTAGCTTCAACTGCTGCCCTGCCCTAATTGTTGGTTACATAAAGATGAGTGACTGCCACGTACCATCTGGAAACAAACGTTCTATTGTTATTTGTGTTGGGAGGCCCTTGGTAAGAGCTTCATTATTTTACAGCAGGAACAAGAGTTCCTGCCTGCCAGCTACAAGGAATATGGTACTCTTTACTCTTTGCTTTCTGTGGCCTGATTGTCACCAAACACCTGACCTTGGCTCTTTGTACAGCTGAGAAAATGAGGGAGTTACAGGAAGCTGAGCAAGCTTATAAAAGGTTGGTAACAGGTAGAGAAAAAGGTTCGACTCTTTCCCTGCATACCTTCATCCTGTAACGGAGCCCCCTGCATCTGTCCCAGCGACTGAACGTTCTGAGGTCAGGAGAGAGCATTGAACAAGAGAGACATTCCAATCAAAGTCTTTTTTTTGTTGGCAGAAGAGTGGTATATGGCTCTTGAGAGAAGAACATGCACACAGAGATAGCAATCTCCATTATACTGGATGCTCGTATTTACACTTCATGGATAGAATGTAACTGACCCCAGAAAGAAACAACCTCTCTTTGCTTCAATTTCTTTGTCCCTAAAATGGGGATACAATAGTACCTACTTCAGAGGTGACTGAAAAGATTAAATGAGCTAATATACATAAAGTACTTAGAATAGGGATCGGGGAACTATGGTCACCAAACAGCCAGCTGCCTGTATCGTTTTGTTTTTCTGTTTTTTTTTTTTTTAAGATGATCCATGATTGCACTTGAAAATGTTTATATAAGTACCTACATAATATCCTCAATTTTGCCTCTTGGCCCATGAAACCTAAAATGTTTACTCTCTGACCTTTTAAAAAAATGTTTGCTGACCCCTGGCATAGAACAGTGCCTGGCACACGGTGAGTGCTTCCAATGTGGAAGCTATTATTAACAGTGTTATTTACTACATTGTGCTATGTTATTCCAAACTGCACTCTCATGCTCCTGAATTAATTGCGAATGCCGAGGAGAAAGACCTACATGTCAGTGAACACTGCCCACAGCCTGATCTGCAGGCTCATGAGCATCCCCGATCTCAGTCCTTTTAAAGGTGCTTTGATACTACCATTCAGGGAGGGTCAAGGTTAATGCCCAGATTCCAGAGGCAAGATTCTGCCGTCCATACAGGTCACCTGTTCATTCACAACTCGGGCAATGGGCCCTGTGTCCTTGGTAGCCTATTAGGAAACAGAATTCTCCAGAGTTCACAGCTAGACCCAGCAGTATTTAAGTTTCATCCCTAGGGATCAAGGGTGCAGGCCTCCTTGGGTTCTTTTATCTGATTCATTCAAGGGTAGAGAATGCTTTTAAAATAATATTAGTTTCATCAAGGAAGTCAATTTCTAACTTTCATCATGCTAGTGATTAACAGACCACTGTTTTCACTTATTGAAACCCATTCGTGATGTGCAAATGCAGATTTATACAGCATTGCTGGTTGATCAAGATGCAGAGAACAGATCTCTCACAGCATCACCTTTGCATTACGGGCTTCCGGGTTAGAACACCAGTGTGTCATCCAGTCTAGGTTTGGGTTTGGGTTACAGTTTTGACCTAAGTAATTCTCTAGGTCACACTGCATATGCTGAAGTCTTTAAATTAAAAATGTTGAAAATTGCCTGTTTAGTATTTTCTAAACATATAAAAATAATACATTTATTTTGAGCAGTTTCAGGTTTCCAGCAGAGTTGAGTAGAAAATATGGAGTTCCCACATAGCCCTCCCCACCCACACATCTATACTCCCCTACCCTCAACATCCCTCCGTGTGGCATGTTTGGGACAACTGATGAACCAGCATGGACACATTATTATCAACCAAAGTCCATATATTTCTAAATGTATAAAAATATATTTCTATGCTTTATGTGGTTTGTGTCTAAGCTGGCAAACTTCTAGAGCTCTGCTAATTTCTGTGTACAATTCCTATATTTATCAATTCACAATGGCATTTAGGATTTATCTAAAGAAGAAAGCACGAAGGTATCAAAGTCAGCTGATGATTCTGCATTTAAAAATCAACAGTTATTAAAGTGCACCACGTCAAACTTTGGTATATTTTAAAGAACATACTATGCTCTTCTCTGAAGAGGATCTGTTATTATTTCCAAGTATATTTTATCTTCTGACATGTGTGTGGTGGGACGATGGTGAGGGGGAAAGTGGTTGGAGGAAGAAAGAGTAGAGAAAGATCTACCTGAGGAGTGAGACAGTTACAATTCTGAGTCAGAAAGGACCGTCGCAGGAAAAGGAAAAGGGTGGATAGAAAGCAGGGATATTTCACAGATGTAGAAAATGGTAAATTTAAAAAAATAAACTGGCATGTTTTAGACAAGATATATATATTCATTAGAGGTGAAGATATAAGATACTGAAGATAGCAGAGTGCGCAGAACTTCATCTGCAGTCAGATTTCCACGTGAACCTTCATGACGTCTCACCCCGATTACAAGGCCCTGAGACCAAGAACCCTGCTCCCCCTCCCTTTACCCACACAGACTCTAGACCAGTGTTCAGCTCATCTGTGACGCTCAGCTGTCATCACTGTTGACAGCGTTCACACGAGCTCTACACAAAGATGGTTTACATTAATTCAACTGTGATTCTCAAAGCTCGCTCTCTCTCTCAGCAAGAAATCATCTGGCTTCATTCAGAAGCTGCTGGTCATATGATGGAAAGGCATATATGGTACAAAAATCACAGTGGTTTATTTCATCATAGAATACAAATCATTGTCTCCACACTCCATTACAGAGTCTTTGGATTTTTTTGAATTTCCATTTCATGTGTAGCAAACCAATAGCATCCCCAAATCAAAGCCACTTCTCTGTATGTGAACCCATCATATTATCCCCAAATCAAAACCACTTCTTTATATGTGACCCCATCATCTTTACAGAACTCCACACATAGAGAAGATGTTCCAACACAGTTAGTGTCAGCAGCCCGCAGAAGGCACAATGGGGTTTTCTGAAAGATGCCTGTAGGTACAATCAAGCCACTGACTTGGACATAAGATACAGGCCACACTCTGGTTCCCCGGAGGTGAGACACCACAGACTGACAGACAGGTAGGTGGCCACCATCTCAGGCAACGCCTGTCTGACCCTGGGAATTGACTGCACCTGAGATACAAGTCCACAGGCAGGCCTCGGGCAAGCAGAGTTAATCTTAGGCAGGAAAATAAACACCCACGAGCTTCTATCTCTTTCACATACAGGGAACTTCAAGCCAAGAGCTGAAGATGGAGAGCTAAACATAAGCCAAGACTCAAACTCTTCAACGGTCGGGTTCAGGGTTCAGTTCTCTCCCTTAGCACCCAAGGCATGTCACGCAGGCCCTGGCCACACCCACTGGCCGCGTGTCTCACGTGGCATTTACAGCTGCAGCCCGCGCTGCGAGGGCATGCCTCACCTGGGCCCAGTTTCCACGCAGCCCACCCCTTCTAGCTGTTCCACTAAATCCCAGCACCTGGGGCCCTCTAGGAATGGCATCGCGAATCCTAATGCATCAGCTGATGCTTTACTTACAATTAGGCCCGCTTATCAGTACGGCAGAACTGAAGATGGAGGAAACATACCTCCAACCACGGCGCCCCTGCAAGGGTCCGGCACCGCCCCGACGCTGTTCCTCCATAGGCTGCCTCACCTGCCCTCATAGGTCAGGCGAACAGACATCCCAGGATGTCCGTGGGGTCAGAGCTGGGTCAGGAGAGCCAGGTCAATGACACCGCATTCTGACAGTGATGGTTGCCCCGGGTGGGTGGCTTCCATGTTGACCTACTGGCTGCAGTAACAGCTCACCAGGAACACCAATGGGACAAACCGGGCTCCTTTTCTCTAACACGCTACCAGGACAGAAGCCCCAAACGTGCTTCACCCTAAGAAAACCCCAGGCAAACCGAGGGCTCTGGTACTTGAGAGCAGCTACAGAGCTCTCCTACACAACTGGCGAGAACACTGCGCAGCTGCAGAACAGCTGAGAGCTATGAACAGAGCGGTTAATGGCCCCGGGCAACTATGGCCAAGCTGCTGGCGAGGCTTGGGCTGCTTCAGGGAACGCTAAGAAAATGGTACTTCCCTGGGAGGCAGATATGCTAGGAAAGGTCTGAGGGGTGAGGCAGGGCTCATGGGAGAACCTCAGTTTCAAGGGAAACTGGGAAGGTTTAAAAAGCAGGCCCAAAGGAGAAAGTGAAGCTGTGTGGGGCTGCCTGAGAAGGTGGGGTTGGGGGAAAGGGAAGGAAGTGCTCCTGAAGCCTTTTCAGATAATTAGACTAGCCTGTACAGAATCATTCAGGGTTCTTTCCTTGATCCTAGTAAGAACTGTTCACGTCAATAATTCCATTATATTCTATTCCACTTTAATTAAGTCAAACGATAAAAGTATGACACCCCTTATCTCCCAAATGACCTTCCCAAACGATTCTTTGCAAGATTGTTGACACCATGTTACAGGACAGATAAGCTCCAACAAGTACTTTGCTCCATAAATAAGAATCATAAACACCCAAACCACCTTACATTTCCAATTATTTTTCTCTCCAATGAGCACAACTTTCTGCCCAAAGGCAGGTCATCTGAGGCTGTGGGAGCAAGAGCTACTCTCTCGGTAAGAGGGATGGTGCTGGTACCTACATCAGTGAACCAAACTTATAATGGTGCACACAGACAAAAAAAATCTCTAACTTAAAACAGATTCCTACCAAAGAACTTCTGTGCTAGGAAGGTTAAGCAGAAAAGCAGAGCACAGAACTGACAGCACTTAACTCAGGGACACATGCCCAGCAGGTGTTTCCAAAAATGCCAGCCTCCCTCTTGGAGACAGTAAGGAATACAAATGAGTGTAGCTTCCAGCTGGGCGGAGCCCCCAAAACCCGGGGCTGTCTCCCCAGGCCTGAGCCGCCCCCTACCAGAAGAAGCCAGAGTTCCCTCTGGCTGGCCCCCTTTGAGGGCAAAGCATGAGCGCTCGGGTGCCAAGACTCGAGAAACAGAAAGACACCTACCTCCAAGGCCAGGAGTGCTGTGCGGGGGGGCTGCTGTGCTGGCGAGGACAGGACGCTGAAGGCAGTTGTCACTGTGGGAGGGCTCCTACGAGGTGCTCACCTGGTGATTCACGAAGGGCTATCCTGGGCCAGCCATCTGCTGGGTGCTGGGATGAACAAATACATCCTCGCGAGAGCTCTGGTTAAATTAATAAAACCTGGCCAAGCCTCTGAGCCTCCAGGGGCTATTAAGCTCCCTGTGCTGGGGGAGATGCGGCGGCCTGGCCCCCACAGCCCAGCGTGAGCCATCCCACAGCACCCAGGCCCGGGTACCACGTGGAGGGTGGGAGAGGCAAGGCAGCTTATTACCTGGTAAACAGCTGACCGTTAGGAAGCTGGAGCCGAGGCAGCAGCAGACAGGCGATCAGCACGTGTAATTAATGGAAGTGAAATTAACCTTCGGCTCCTTCCCCTGGGGACCTTCTAAGGTGCAGCGCAGGTGCCCCCGGCGGGGTTCTGCTTCCAGGGCTGGGCTGCAGGCCCCACACAGGTCAGGGAACTGGGCACTACTTTTCGAGAGGAGCATTAAATTCCTAGAGAACCAAGATCTTTCAACAAAAGCTTTCTGGATGTGGTTTTGAAGAGTCTAAAGGGGACAAGGAAAGAAGGCAGCAGAGCGCGCTTAGTGCAGATCCAGCCCCGGGGCTCTTGCTCACGACACAGGCGCGGGAGGTTCTCGTGGTGACGGCAGGGACGGCGGCTGCAGGTCCTGTACTAGTCGCTGGACCACTTCCTTAGGAAACAAACTGGAGCTCCCGTCCCAGAGTCTTTTTCAAAGTGCTACTTTCCCCTGAACTCAAACTTAATTAAATTCTTAAAGAGACTTTGTTTTAAGAGCAGAGTACTTATAGTATGTACAGGAGTGTCAATCAATGAAGAGGCTGTTTTTTGTTTAATTTCTAAAAACAGGCGTGATATCTACTCTGTAGGGTTCTGACAAGAATTACATGACATAATGTATGCACAGAGCTTGGCATATTATCTGTTACATGATAGGCATTTAATAAATGTGATTTTTAATATTCTTCTTTTCATTTTTTATTTATCCAAAGCCATACACAACTGACTCTTGGACCCAAGTCTTTTGATTTCAAATCCAAGGTTTTGTTTGTTTTGTTTTATGAGGGGGAGGCAATTGGGTTTATTTATTTATTTATATTTGGAGGAGGTACTGGCGACTGAACCCAGGATCTCGTTCATGCTAAGCATGCACTCTACCGCTTGAGCTATTCCCTCCCCCTAGTTCAAGGTTCTTTATATCAGAAAGTGGCCTGTTAAAGTAAATTTCAGGGCCTTAGTTACTTATGTGGCATTGATTACAATATAGATCGTGAAATAGGAATTGGCAGTAACCCTGAGCAATTATTCCTCTTAGTGTTGCCTTAAAAATAATTTATTCAATGGATACATGTGGTCCTAATTATCTCACCTTAGATACATCCTTCTACTGAGGTTTTATCCCTGTAAGAAATATTTACTGAGAACCCACTAAGTCACTATAGTTAGTGTGGGGGCTCATAGTGGCTTAATGAGTGCACTTAATATTTCAGGTAACAGGAAGTCCCGGGGTAGATTAGACACCATGTTTGGCTCAGTGGCTCAAGAGTTACGTCGCGACTTAAGTTTCTTTTTCTACCTCCACTCTGCCGTGCCTTGTGAAGACCTCTTCTGGCTGATAACAAGATGGCTGCCACATTCCACACAATAATAGCCAAGAAAAGACGGACAACATTGTCCTGTGTTTCTCTCTTAGGAGTAAGCCAGTCCTTCATGGTCTTTCTCTCTTGTCTCATTGATGGGAATTTAAGAAGGGTAAGAATGTAAGTCAAAGGGACAAACTGGGAGTTCGAGATTTGCAGATACTGACTACTATATATAAAAGAGGTAAACAATAAATTGATACTGTATAGCACAAGGAACCATATTCAGTATCTTGTAGTAGCCTATGGTGAAGAAGAATATGAGAACGAATATATGTATGTTCTTATGGGACTGAAGAATTGTGCTGTACGCCAGAAAATGACACAACACTGTAAACTGACTGTACTTCAGTAAAGATATATTAACAAAAACCTATCCAGAGAAAAACAAAAGACCACATATGGGGAAACAAAAGAATGTAAATCAGAGTTTTGGTCATGAGCAACTCTCTCAGCCAACAAATTAAGGCAGCAAGGAATGCTAACTTGGAAAGGCCATACATATATTTGATTAAAATTTAAAAAATTCAGTTAACATGTATGTTTTTCCTCAGTAACTCTGAGTTGTGATTCATGTACCTTATAATGCATTGCATCTTTACTTTCATCTATCTTTTTTTGTTTCATTTGTTTGTTTTAATTCTTTCTTTGAAATAAAAGTCTTAAAAACACATAATAAATACTTATTTCTGCTTCTGGGTGGGATATACTAGGTTGTGGCAGGATGCTCTCTCACTGAAACTAATAAAAATAAAATAAGTTGCAAAAATAATACTTTCAATGGCACCGAAAAGCAATGAAAGTAACGAGGACTAGATAAATAAAATTCCAGAGAGCAAAAAGCTCTTCTGAGATGACTCGATGTCTGCCACCAGTTTTATTCCTAGGAGCATCAACAATTTGCAGTGTAGACTGAGGCTCAAGCTTTTCATAAGCAGAAGAAGTTTACTGGGGAAAAGAGAAGCCAGCATGGGCCTGGGGTAACAAATGAGAAAGGAGGGGAGGCCAGCACACAAGCTTAGTTTTCCCTATAGACCATTTGCTAAATTCTGGTTGTGATGCAGGAGTCTCTGTGCTGGCCATGAAGGTAGAATAAACTGTCCTACAGTACTGAGGAGACAAAGTCCTGCTAGAGGGACATAGTCTGTAGCACAAATACAAAAGTGCTCTCCCTTAAGACATTGGCTCAATTACGAACCTGTGTGGGAAGCGAGGCCATTGAGTTCATCTAAACCTCCAAAGGGAAGCCTGGAAGAGCAGTACCTGAGGAATAGGGACAAACAAGAGCGGAAATGAGTCTTACTAAAACTTCAAACTACCCTCAAGCTAGCACCATCTCTGATTGAACTGAAGTGATCGGTCCCTTACTGTATTAACCATGTCTTTTTATTTTCTGTATTCTGATGCTTCATGTTGGAGCCTTGCTGACTCCAGAGGGACTGCCCCTTCTAGAGTGAGCCAGTTCCATGAGACAGTGAAAATCCACCCATGAGCACACCTTTCAGATGTAGGCTGACCAATCCAGAGCCCATCACCCCAACCACCTTCTTTAATGGGCACTTATACTCTGGGCCACTATCCACCCATTCTCATCACCCTAGGACCAGGTACCGACAACCAGGGACAGCCCCTATGCCCCAGAGCCTGCTAAAATCATTCAAATTAGCCAGTTATAAGCCAGTTTACTCTGCCTCACCAGTTCCTTCTCACAGAAACCACAGTAAAGGCTCTTGCCCACAGTCTCCCCTTCCCTCTGGCTCCCGACCAACTTCTTTGTGTGGCCCCCAATGCCGTGGTATGCCCACTTCTCTTGGGATCTCTGAGTGTCACAAACCACCTTTTCAATGTTGATCATCTGATCTGTTTTACTTGCCACACCTAAATAAAACAGAATTTATATTTTAAAAGCCCTTATCTGTTTAACAAAGAGTAAACCCTCTCTGGGGGAAAAGAACATCATTGGTAGCCCCTGCAGTACTTTCACATCAATAAAAAAAACTAGACTATAAAGAAGCAGAAAACGTAATGTATATAGCATTAACCTCAGAATGAATAGCTCATTGCATGGGATTAAGAGCAGATTGGGCAGAGAGGAAAGGGTAAATGAAGTTGACAATAAGTCTATAGAAAACATCTGACTGAAGCACAGAGAGGACAAATAATGGACTGCACAGGACAGACTGTAAGTGCCATGTGGGACCCAATCAAAAGATGAAGCAGCATGTAACTGGAATGCCAAGCAGGGAGATTTGAAGAGATAATGGCCAGAAGTTTTTCAAAACTGATTACTCATCAGCGAGGCTCAACAATAAATGTTTATTAACAGAGGAATGGATAAATTAATCGTGGTTTATTAATGCAGTAATAGAAAAGAATCCTACTGTAACACACAACAGGAATAAATTGCATGGACATAATGATGTGTGAAATGCACCCCAAATTCCATTTACATGAAGTTCAAGAATAGGCAGTTTTAATCTATGGTGGTAGAGGGCAGATTGGTCACTAACTTTGGGAAGTGTTCACTAAGAAAGGGTAGAAAACATCTTTCTAGGGTGTTGGAAATACTCTGTATCATGATCTGGATGGTGGTTACATGTATGTGTGTGTGTGAGTTTGTATTTGTCTGCATATACATGTATGTTTATTTATTGACATGAATGCTTAAGATTTGTGCACATCATACATTTTGTATTTCAATAAAAACAAAACAAAATGAAAAACTAAAACATATTGTCTGTGTTGATCTAGGGTTGTGGTGGAAACACTGCTGTGAATAATACATATGGAGGAGTTATATATTCTTATTGAAACAGATGGTGAGTTAAACAAATGTGATGCTTCAAATAGAAGATTGGAAATGAATTCATTTTAAAATGCCTTCTGGAGCTGAATTAAACACTGTTGGGCCAAGGACTTTCATTTTAAAGATAGGTAAATGAATTATGAATAATTTCAGGCAACATCATAACTTAATTTGTTGTTCCATAGAGAAGCAATATTGTAAACCATCTTACAATCGAATGTAAACAAAAGCTCATCCATAACCTTTTATATTGTTTAAGATTCTAAGTGGAAAGTAGGTCGAGTTTGAGGCTGAAGAATAAAACATTGTATGTTTTGGCAAAGGGAATGCCAAATGATTTTACCTGTACTGTTTAAAGGGTTTGTTTTTATAAAGATGATCTCAGAGAGTATTTAGAAGTTGGTAGAGCAATGAACTGGAGGATATTTTCAAACCTGAGTGGGAGCAAGAATCAGCAGAAAAGGTCAAGGATCACAGTCATGGAACCGGTTTCCTGTATTAGTTGGGTCAGGAGCAGTTTTTAAAAGAGCTTTCTCTTCCTTCTTTTGAGAATTGTTGGCATTCATGTACCCGGATTGACGTTTGTTAAAGTCAGACAACCACAAGTAATGAGGGTTTTTGACTCTGTCTTTACTTCTTTTTTTTCTAGAAATACATACCGTTTAAATTCTTTCCCATGAGTAGCACTGTAGTTTGTAGGGCCCAGTACTAAATGAAATGCAGGGCCTCTTGTTCAAGAATTTAAAATTTCAAGATGGTGACAGCTGAGCATTAAACCAGGCCGGGAGCCCCTGTGAGTAAGGGGCCCTGTGTGGCTGCCCAGGTCACGTGCGCATGGAGCTGGCTGTGCTTCTTAACGTTACACTCAAACCCTCGGTGACTACAGCCCTGACACACTCTGCAGCCTTCCTTCCACACGCTCCAGCCTTCCACACACTTGGCCAGCAGGTCCTCAGACACTTCATGTTGGGTCATGTCTTTATGCAGATGGTTCATTTTCTCCCTGGAATGTTCTTTACCACTTAGTCTGTCTGATAAAGTCTATCCATTTTCACCTACTAACTCCCCTGAGAGAACTGCCCACTCCTTCCTTGAGCCACCTCTGACCTTGGGAATCTCTGTTCTTGTACTCGACATATTTTGTTGTCATTTTTGCTCACTCATTTGCCTTCTAAACAGTGAGCCCATTGTGGTCAGGAATTGTGCTTTATTCATATTATTGCATTCATTGCACAAAGTGGATACTTAATAAATATATGTTTGTAAGTGGACAAAGGAGTAGAATTCTAAAGATACAAAATGGAGAAAGTCCGGCTACACTTAAAATGATAGTTACAATTATTTTTTTCAGAAAAAATAAATGCAAAAAAAAAATGAAGATTGACTGGGCTTACTCTTTTCAGTTCCTGATACCCTATTTAATTAATTTTTAAGAATTTTGATGTTCAAATTGGTAAAATAATTTGATCTCATTCCTACATTCTGACTTAATCTATTTTACTATCTCATGTTTTGTCGGTTGGTGCTAGGATTAGTAAGTCTATTTCTCATAAATAAGATGACAAAAGAGTTATTAGGAATAATGTTCTGGAATCAACTTTTCCCAAAGAGATGATTATACCCTGAATGACTAAATGAACCAATGACTGAACCCTACTAGAAGCTGGGATGGTAATAATTGCTTTCCTTAACTTTTTATATACAGAAGAATTTTTTATTGCTATTTCCATACACTGTGGCCAAATTCTTTCTTGTCTCTTCACAATAATTTCCACCAGCTGCTGGAAAGTTAGCAGGTATGAGCTGAAATAGAAACTGCAGTTTCTCTGAAGTTTTATATTGCCTTTTCACTCAATGAGACATTACTTTCCAGCCCCAAGGGTCAAGATCATGAATCATTTTATTTCCTTTTTTTTTCTTTCAGAAAAAAGTAATTCATCTGAGAGGGCTGACAGTCTGGGTACTATAAAAAGCTCTGTTTAATAGCAGGGAAGATGAAGAAGGGAGGCGACACCCTTCATTGAGTAAAGGGTAGACTGAGGAGCTTTCTGGCCTTGCCTGTGGTCTGGAAGAAGAGAGAGAAACAGAAGCGAGTGGAAATAGAACGAGGAATAAGCATCATCCAAGCAGTGGCATCCTGGAATAAGGATGGTCACATACAAAGTCCCAGTTCTCCCAGCCAGATGGTTTCAAGTCATATTTATTGGGCATCCGCAATTTTCAGAAGACATGGTCTCAGACCTGTTGGTGCCTGAATCCTAAGCAAACAGAGAGATGATGACATGATGTCTTTTCACATTTATTTCATCCTCTACTCCAGGGTGGGGAAGGTGTACTGATTATGGTTATGGTAGTTGGGAAAACACTTTTGCTTTCAGCTTATTTAAGATAAATACCATAAGAGAATTGACGTGGTGAAGTTTGGGTTTTTCTTTTTGCTTCTTTTTTTTTGGCAGGGAGGGGGTAATTAGGTTTGTTTGTTGGTTTGTTTATTTAAATGAGGGTACTGGGGATTGAACCCAGGACCTCATGGGGTTCTCTCTACCACGGAGCTATTCCCTCACCCAGGGATTTTCAAGTATGAGCCACCCATTCTCCTTGTTTGGCCCTGCAGTAAATGTTTCTCTGCTCCAAACTCCAGGAAAAAGAAAAAAAGAAGGAAAGAGAGAGAAAGAATTGAGGTGGTTTTTGAAGCAAAAGAGGCATGGGAGAGAATGAGGATGAGCACAGTGGATGGCATGGGAATATGTTTTTTTGCCTCATATAATGTTTGTTGTGTTCAATCAAAGGCTTTCCACGTGTGAGCCAAGATTTGAAAAGAAAAACTGAAAGAATAGAATGGAAGGGAATGAGATCAGTAGAAGGGCAGCCTGGAAAGGCTGGGAAAGCTAATATTCACTCATTCATTCGTTCATTCACCCGTGAGATTGCCTAATGCTTGCCAGGCAACGTAATAGGCCCCACTGGCCTCTGGTCTTATTTTTTAATGAAATGGCAAGAAGCTAGAGCTATACTTAACCTCAGCTCTACATCAACTAGTTTACTGCTATTTCTCAACCACATTACTTTTTCTTTTTTTTTTTTTAAATCAACTGCACTGGAATACAGGAATGACAATATAAAGTTAGAACTACATGTATAATTAAATATATAAAAATATATCACATATTTTATATATTTATACTATGTTCACATGCAATTATTCAGTATATGATTAAAGTTACATGTGTGTAGTGAGGGATAAAAAGAAAAGTACATCTGATTATGTTCGTGAAGTTTTTTATGTCATATAAGTATCTGGATGACTAATTTCCCCTCGAACTTATGAAAATTTACTTAAAAATACAAAATATTCCAATTACATCTGGAAGTAACATCACTATTACTGATGTTATGAAAGCAGTAATAGCTCACGTATACGGTGTACTTAATATGTGCCAGGAGCTATGCTGAATACTTTAGCTGTCTTAGTTAACTGAATCCCTGTGACTTTATGAGAGACGTGCTGTTGTTTCTATTTTCGAAGCCGAGGAAACTGAGGCACAGGGTGTTTGAACCACTCGCCAGGGTCGCAGAGACAGAAAGGAGCTTGGATTTAAATGTAGTCTGATTGGCTGGAGAACCCAAATCCTGAACTCCCACACATAGCTGAATGCACAGCGTTAGTGATTTAGCAAGATGCTTAAGAGATGTGTCATTTTGCCAGAGTGCGGTGCTGCTTCGTGTCAATTTATCACTAGTACCTCACAGCTGACTGATTCATCTTGTGCCTTACTGCACAGAAAAGTGGAAAAACACAAGATACGACATTCTGCTCGATCTTTCAGCTCGAGTCATTTAGGAATGCTATCACTTCCTTCCCTGGCCTGTGGACCGTTGTGATTTTTCAGCCTTTACAGTTCACATCCCCACAGGTACAACAGGAGGAAGTTTTTCTTTTCCCTGGTGGACAGCCAGACAGCTGACAGGAAATGCTCGAAGGAAACCTAAGAATTGGAAGAAGTAATTTCCAAAGTTACCTAGCATTCCTTTCATTTAATTCGGGTTTTTTCCCCCTCTTAAGAATGATTTTCTCTCTCTCTCTCCCTCCCTGCTCCATCTCCTCTTCCCCCTCAATTTAAGATGCAGGGGGGATTCCTCCTCTTTTGACTTCTTCAGTCTCCCGCAGACCCATCCCCTTAGTTTATCCTGAATATCTTATTTCTATAGTGTTCTGAAGGAAACAAACACGTGCCCTGTGTGGTGTATACAGCACGGCGATCCCTCTCCTCATTCAGACTTTGGATGACTTTGTGAGTGACTGAGCCACAGGGTACATGTGCTCTAGTTGTGTGAAGGGCAGTGGAATGCAGGCTGGTCATTACCAGGGAGCCCAGAGACCCAAGTTTAACAGACACCATAACCATAGAGCAGACAGGAGGCGGCTGCCCCTACCCCGTACACACCCCCTCCCACAGGGACCAGTCATCAATGCAAAGCAGTGCCCCTTATTCACCTACTGCATCGTGAGTTCTATTCTATTTCTCCTTTGAGTTCCCTTTGTTATTTTCCTTTGCAAGTACTCCAGCCCCCGTCCCCAGCTGCTAATTCCTCTGCAAGTTGCCATCCTAAAGGGAGAAAAGTGATATGTAAGGTACTTAATGTGGTGCGTTGATAACACACCACTTGGAAGTGAAAGGTCAGCGAGGACGCAGGTGGGTGACTTACCAGACAAACCTGCACACAAATGAACTCCACAATTGGACAGAAGCCACACGGGCAGCTTGAGTGGCCCTCAGAATCTGGATTTAAAGGACTGGGTGCAGATGTCAGTGCTTTTGGGGAGATGGAACCAAGTGCCAAAGAATTTCTAAATTCTTAGATATTAAGTCGATGTTGTCAAAACATCCCATTGTTACTTTTCCCAAAGAACAGAATTTACTTCCAAAAAGATATAAAAGGGGCAGTGTTTTTTATCACTTTTGCTTGAGGCTAATTTATTCATAATTTTTGCATTTATTCATATTATATTAAAATATTATTATATTATTAAATGTTATTAAATATTATTCATAAATTGATTCATAAATTTAACAAAGTAGTTTAAGCATAAATTTTACAGACTCAGCCATGGGTGATGTGACTTTTGGTAGAGCTGTAAATCCACTGTGTGTGTGTGTGTGTTGCATCCTTCAGAAGCTGGTGTAGGACAGGTTTTCCATGCCTTGGACCCTGGGCTACAGATTTTGAATGTCCTCATTTCAGAGTGGTGTGCAGGGAACCACTGCTGTGGCATGATCTTATTTATGGTGTGGATAAGAAATGGAAATTCCAGTTTTGTTTTGACTTCAGAATATTTCTGCTTTTTTGCTTTCCATTTAAATACGAAACCACTGAAATGCAAAACACAAGCAGATTTTTTTTTAATCTCCCAACATACCTTATTTCATACTTACCATTTTACGACTAGGTTACCTTTACTCAGTCGTAACATATTACTGGATAAAGGTGTTGCTCAATGGACTTAGATCAGAGCGTGCTACTTGATGATCTTTCGACTCTGGTCAGGTCAGGACTTTGAAAATTGAGCAGTCAGAATAAAATATTGCTTCTTTGACTTATTTCTACTTGGTTTTCTAGAAGAACTTTTAAGTGGTAGCTATTGGTTTTTATCAGTAAAATCTTATACTACTGTTTTTGTTTTTGTTTTTGTTTTTGTTTTTGTTTTTTCTTGAAGGATTCTGCATGTGCTAAAGGGCTATATTTAGGTTGGGCTTCACACATTCGGGCAATTGTGTGGCAGCTGGGTAACAGCCCACAAGGAACTTGACTCAAAGCTCAGAACGTTAATTGAGAAAGAGCCTGGTGTTTTGCTCCAGAGCCAAGGGGAAAGCCATGTGGGAGGTAATTATCCAATTTGGAATATTGCTTGGGTAAAAGAGTTACTGTGTTAATAAAAATATAATGAAGTCTAGTTGTCTGGGGCTGCTGTTTATTTTTGCATATCTCCCCCAGGAGGTAACTCCAGGTGCATGATGGCTCAGTGAGTTTTACCCTCAGCACTGACTCAATTAGAAGGTGGGTGTCTACTTCCTGAAAAACATTGAACCCAATGCTGATATGACGCAGGGAAATCAGTGAGGGACAAGAATCGCATGAATCCTCCCACTACTCTTGGTATGGGAGAGGCTTTTATATCCTACTTAGGTTTAAGGATTATATTTTAAGAGAGATGAATGAAAAGGGACAATAAGAGAAAGAAAGTAATGATTATAAAAAGGCATAGGAAAGAGGGCGAGAGAACACAGACGCTGGTATGAGGAAGAGGCGCCTGCCTGTACTACCGTTACCTTGACGTGTGAAAGCGTGTTATGAATCAGATAAGAATCACCTCTACTCTCCCTCCCATTCTTTTCCATTGTCTTTTTTTTTTCTCTTCTCAGTGATTACCATCAGCGCGCACACAGGATGCCTCTCCTTTCAATTTCTGAAGCCCTTCCTTTGAGCCTCCTTCCCTTGCCAGCCGCCATCTCATTTCTTTGCTCCCCTTGTGTTAAAGCTCCCCTGAAGACTTCCCCTGTGGCCTCCACACCCTCCTTCCTTCTCCCCTCGTAAGCCCACTTCAGCCCGGCTCACACCCCCACTATTTCACCAGGACTGCGCTTGCCTAGATACCAGTGACCTCCACGTTGCTAGAGCCACTGAATAATTTTCAGTTCTCGTCTTACTTGTCCCAATCATGCACTTGACACTCGTAGTCACTCTTTCCTTCACCTTCTGGGATATCACTTTTTAAAAAATTTCTTCCTATCTTGTCAATTACTCCTCTTTGGCTTCCTTTGCTTGTTTTTCTGCTCCCCATGTCTCTGAACACCAGAGCACTCCAGGTTCTGTGCAGAGTCCTCTCCTTTGTCCGTACTTACCCTCTTGTTGATCTCACCCAGCTCCAGGGTGTCGATATCACCTGCATGCCAACATACCCTAATGAGTATCTCCAGCCCACACTCTCTCCCGAGCTTCAGATTTTTATATATAAGGGCGTGCCTGACATCTCCACTTGGATATTTAATAGAAACTTCAAATTCAACATGCCCAAATGGATTTTCCATGCTCTTTCTCCCGATCAAATCTGTTCTACCTTCAACCTTTCCCATTTCCGTCAATAACTACTCCATCTTTCCATTTGCTTACACCCAGAACCTTGGAGTCATCCTTGGCACTTCACTTTCGCTCATACTCTACGTCCCATCTTTGAAGACATTCTGTTTTCTCTACCTTGAAAACACATCTGGAATCTAACCAGTCCTTGTCCCCAGCACTGCTGCAAAATTGGCCTGTGTGATCACCTGCTTGTATTAGCCTGCCAACTGGTTTCTTGACTTCTGCCCTTGGACCCTTATACTATATTTTCAACCTAGCAGTTCATCATCTTTTAAAAATGTAAGTTAGATCAGATTGCTTCTCTGTTATACCTTGCTCTTATCCCCCACCTCCAATTAAAATATAAAATCCTTACAATATCCTAGAAAGACTGCATTAGATTCCTAGGGCTGGTGTGACAAACTTGGTGGCCTAAAACAACAGAAATTTATTCTTTCACAGTCCTGGAGGCTAGAAGAAAGAAATCAAGGTTTCATCATACTCTCTGAAAGCTCTACAGGAGAATCCTTCCTTGTCTCTTCCAGCTTGTAGGCGGTCCTTGGCTTGTGGCTGCATCCCTCTAACCTCTGCCTCTGTCTTCACATGGTCTGCTTCTCTTTTCTCTTAAGAACACTTGTTATTGTATGTAAGCCCATTTGGATAATCCAGACTAATCTCTTCTTGATACCATGAACTTATTTGCATTGGCAAGACTCTTTTTCCAAATAAGATCACATTTGTAGGGTCCAGAGGTTAGAATATGGGCATATTATTTTGGAGGGACACCATTTAATCTACTGCAGAATCCAGCATATTATGGACCACTATTACCTCTTGGATTTCTTTTTCTACTACTCTTCCCTTTAGTCACCTTGTTGCAATTGTACTGGATTCCTTGATTTTTTTCAAACATGCCAAGTCTCATGAACTAGGGCCTTTTCACCAGCCAGCCCCTCAGCCTCCAGATAGTAACATGGATCACTCCCTCATGTTACCTTCCCATGAGGCCTCCCCTTGTTACTCCACTTGAAATGGTAGCACTCACTTTCCCTCTTACCCTGCTCTTATTTTCTGTTTTTCTCCCATTTTGGTTGAATGAGCTTCATTTGGTACTGAGTGGGGTACTATGATGGCAAGAAGGCCCACATGGCCTCAGACAAATGGCTGCAAGTCGTTTCTGGCTTCCAGATGGGAGCTGAGTTGGAGCTGTTAGCCAGGGGCCTTGGTTCTCCTTCATGTGGCCTCTCTGTGTAGCTACTTGGGTTTCCCTGCTGGTTGGTGGCTGAGTTCCAA
This sequence comes from Vicugna pacos, assembly GCF_048564905.1. NCBI lineage: Eukaryota > Metazoa > Chordata > Mammalia > Artiodactyla > Camelidae > Vicugna > Vicugna pacos. Next base: position 13,854,588 of record NC_132994.1, on the reverse strand, counting down.
TAAACAGCATTCTAAGAGGAAGGACGCAGAAGCTGTCAGTTTTCTTAAAAGTCTGGGCTCAGAAGTATGAGAATATTACTTCTACTGTACTCGTTTAGTCACAGTAGTTGCAAGGGCAGCCTGGATACAAGATAAACTCCACCTCTCAGTTGGGGGAGTGGCAGATTCATACAGGGATGGAAGTAACCACCTTTGGAGACTACCTACGGAAAGGACTTTCTTGAGTCCCTGATATCATACCGTGGTATGGCTGCCCGCCAAAATAGTTAGCTTTATCCTTGTGTTCATTCTCTTTTTAACCTATCATTATGTTATTGAGGAATTTCTATGATCTTAAAAAAATATATACATATAGGGATATATGTATGTATAACTGAGTCACTATTGCTGTACACTGGAAATTAACACAAAATTGGTAAATTGATTATATGTCAATCAAGCATAATAAAAATAAAAAGATATATGAAACATTTTAAGATTTAAAATTAAAAAATTTGAAACATAGATAAATCAGTTTACTAGCAATCCTCATGTTTTTTGCATTTAAGCTTATGAAAATTGCTTTGTGTGCAGTGGGGAGAAGGAAATCCACTGTTAAGCCTTAATAATTGGCTGAAGTTTTATATAGTTTGCCTCAGCTTCACAGTCAAAAAATTACTCTTTGACATTATTACTGTTAGTTGATAGAGATCTGATCTACAATCATTCAGAAGAGGCAATTGTTATTACAAATAATGTTCTGAAGGTCTCAAACCATTTCAATGATTTTGGCACTTTAGAATATCTCAATAGATTTGGGTAAGATTCTTTTTTTTTGCTCTTAGCTGATATAGTTAGTGACTAAATAAGACCATATGTAATGGGATCTAAAGTTTACCACTTTTTGAAGAGATTATGCCACCTCCACTAAGAAATGACATTTCCTTAGACTGAAAACAGGAGGAGGAATCTCTTTTGCTCCTACTTCTCTGTTTTAATCAGCTTGAACTGCCATTAAAACAAACAAACAAAACAGAGATTGGGTAGCTTAACATAAATTTCTTACAGTTCTGGAGCCTGGAAGTTAGGGATCAGAGTGATATTATGGTCTGGTTCTGATGAAAACACTCTCTTTGACTTGCAAAAGGCCATCTTTTCACGGTGTCCTCATTTGGCAGAGAAAAAGAGAGCGCAAGCTCTCTGGTGTTTCTTCTTATAAAGGCAATAATCCTGTACTGAGCCTTCATGATCTCATCCAAGTCTAATTATCTCCCCAAAGCTCTATCTCCAAATACCACCGCTTTGTGGGGTTAGGGCTCCAGTATGTTAATTTGGGTGGGGAGGGGTGGACATAATTCATCCACAGCATTGACTGTTCCTTTCACGTCTCCAAGTAGATTGGTAGCAGATAAGAATACAACAGATGAATGAAGCAAAGAACAATTTTCGGTTTAAGTTCTGTGAAATTAATTTGTTCATTTGCAAATTTTATTCATCTGAAATCTTTTTTTGGTAAGCTTATTCTCTTCAACAGAGGAAATTATTGTTCAGTTGGGGATATATAAGGTTGGCATGGTAGATAAAATTATGGTTTCCTCAAAGGTATCTACATCCTTTTTTTGAAATTTTTGGAATATTTGAATATGTTTCCTTACACAGCACAAGGTACCTTGCAGATGCGACTAAGGGTACAGACATTGAGATGGGGAAATTATTGTGGATTATCTAGGGGATCTCAATATAATCACATTAATCTTAAAAGTAGAAGAGGATAGAAAAAGGGTGGGTCAGAGAGATGCAACATTAGAAGGACTTAATCTGCTATTACTGCCTTTGAATATGTAGAAAAGTGTCCTTTGGAAGCTGAGACTGGGCCCAGCTGACAACCAAGACCTCAGCCTTTAACCTATCACTACAAGGGATAAATGATGCCAAAACCCCAAATGAACCAGAAACTGATTCTCCCCTAGAGACTCCAGAAAGGCACACAGCTTGCCAAGAATGTCATTTTAGTCCAGTGAGATCTGTCCTGGACTTCTGACCTACAGAACTCTGACAGTGAGTTTGTGTTGTTTTAAGTTGCTAAGCTTGTGGTAATTCATTATGGCAGCAATAGAACACAAATGCATTTTGTTCTGAATTAAAGTCCTCAGTCTCCAAATTCTATCTATCACTCAAACGTGGAAGAATTCTTCACGTCTAATCAAAATGAATTGATGACCTCCATTTTGTTGGAGCGGGCAGAGCTAGATATGCGCAGAGAAAGGCGGGCACAGGCCAAATGGCAGGAAAGCACACATCCTGAGAACAACGGGGGTCCTTGGGCAGATAGAGAAAAGCAGGAACCTCTGGACTGATAAGAAACCACACATTTTTGGGTGACAAGTGTCCTGGAGGCAGATTAAGGAAAGGTGGGATAAGGCAGGAGTCTCCAGTGTCCGAATATAACCTTTTGCTCATTATGCCTTCAAAATTAGCCTTGCAGTAAAGAAGTACCCATCATGAAGTAAAACCATGACACTTCCAGTCAAAGCTAAATAATGAGAAAAATCCCTCCTCCTCTCGGGAAGGTGAAGCTGGGATGAAAGTCAGGAATATGACCCAAATCTCTCCCTCCCCAATGAATATTCTGCCCATTCACTTTTATACCCCGTATAAAGAGCTTGCCAAAGAAACCCAGCCTGAGTCTGCCCACTCTCCCCTTGAGAGTGTCCTATCACTTGCTTTGAGATTGTAATACATCCTTGCTTTGCTTTCTTGACCTCTGTATTCTTTCTGCAACAAGACAAGAACCTATTCACCGGTAACAGTTTTAGCCACTATTCTGGAACCATCATATACATGTTTAGAATCACTGTAGCACTCTGTTCTTTAAAAGCAATTGTATCACTGTGATTACTATGGCTTTTGTTACATTTCTGTGTGAATCAGGAGAGACTTTGACAGCTAGAATGGCCGGATGGGGAGAGTAGGTAGGTCATGTTCAACAACAGGGGGTAGAATTTGGTGGGGGCATCGGGAAGATTGAGAAGTTGTGCAGAGACTCAGTTCCATCATTCTGCTATAATATTCCTTATTTAAGACAGTGGTGCCTTGGTTTTAGAGCCCTGACAAGAAGAGGCTCACAAACTTTGTTTTTAGACTCCATCAGGCCATAGCTTATCTGTAAGGGTGAGAGACATCTGAAAAATGCTATGTTTTTTTGGTCAGTGTATGAAAGAACCTTGAAGTCTCACGTTCCTATGAGTTTATTGCCATGGAGAGTGTGGTATGAATGAAAAATGTTGCCTACCATATTGGCAAAGAAAGGACGCTGCGGCCACCAAGCCAACAGTCACTACTGCCACCCCCTCAGGTGAGCCCTGAGGGAACTTAGAATGGAAACAAAGGGGCTGCTTACCACTGAAGCACCCCCAACGGTGCACCCTGAGGGGACTCAGAATGGAAAAGAGCAGGATACTGGCCCTAGTCAGTTAAGTTACATATCAAAGGAATGACTTCAGTGAGCCCAGATTCTTGCATCTTCCCATACCTAGAAAAGCACTAAATTCCTTAACTTGAGATATCTAGTTTTCTTTAATTGACATTAATCTTTCGATGTTTGTGGACTACCTGGTCTTAGTTGCAAAACTCCTGTATCTCCTGGCTCCTCCCTTACCTGTTCAGAGCAGTCCCCCAGCGCGATCTGAGAGGCTACCTCTCAGGCTTGACGTCCTCAGAAAGTCTGCCCCAAATAAAACCTCGTTCTCAACTTTTAAGTTACGCATTTTTTTCAGTCGACAGTGGTACAGAGCCAATACTGTGGAGGCTTCCCGCCAGTCCACTTAGTGATCAGCCTTGACAATGACTCACGTAGTCGCCTCAGTGGTGATAAGATACTTTAACATTTCTTGCCATCTTACAAATTAAAGCCCTTTTCATTTATGAATAGTATGATTCAATAGAAGGAAGAATGAATATTTTAAGTGAAGAGACGAGATTACAGAAATTTTAAGTAACAATACCGAAGGAATCATCTGTTAATCTACTAGTCATTTATGTGTACAGCACACCTCTCTCGTGATAGTCTTTTTTGTTTGGTAATATTTTTCAACTGATACAGCTGAATTGCTTCTATCATTAAAAGGCCAAAGATACAAATATGAGGCATATCCTAAAGTATAATGATTATTAACCTACATTAAAATATATTTCAAAAATAATTCCTTTAATAATAACAATAATAACAACAACAACAATAGTAGTTGCTTTTCTTTCCTGAAGTGCTCTCTTTAAAAAGGAGAGGATTCTTACTGTGCTGGGACTTTTAATGACAACTTGTTAGAGCAGGCAGATAGCTAGATATGAGCAGAGAAAGGGGGATGCAGGCCAAACGGCAGGAAACCATACATCATGTAAGCACCAGGGGTCCCTGGGCAGAGAAAGAAAAGCAGGAACCTCTGGACTGGTAAGTGGTCATAGCTTTTAGGGTGATGAGTGGCCTGGAGGTCAACAAAGAAGAGTGAGAAAAGGCAGGAATCTCCAGTGTCCCAATATAACCTTTTGCTCATTATGCCCTTATTTCAATAACATTAGCCTTGCAGATTAGAAGTACCCATCATGCACTGATACCATGACACCTCTGACCCAGACTAAATAAGGACAAAAATCCCTCCTCCCTTTGGGAAGGCGGAGCTGGGATGAAAATCAGGGAATACAACCCCAGACCCTTCCCTCCCCAATGAATATTCCACCCATTCATTTTTATACCCTGTGTAACCAACTTGCCAAAGAAACTCTGGGCAGCCGCTCACCTGAGCCTGCCCGCTCTCCCCTTGAGAGTGTACTATCCATCCCTTAATAAATCCTCACTTAAATTTCTTAACTTCTATGTCTTGATCCTGAATTCTTTCTGGGATGGGACAAGAACCTGGAGCACTGATTACATCTACCGACAACAGGCTTGAGTCTTAAACCACAGACTAGGGACAAACGTGTTAAACTGGAGAGCCTCCTTGAAGAGCTGCCTTCAGTGGCTCATGAGTCAGTCTAAGCCCAAGAGTAAAGCCACCGTGTCATATATTACTTCACCTCCTTTCTCCTCTTCTATCCCCTGCGACCAGGAAGAAATAGCACCTTGAACACCTAACAGGGCTGCCACTCAGGCTTCTCTCTTTGTGACGCTCATCACTCATCTATTTTTTCTCACGTCTTCTGCTTTCCATCCACTAGTCCAGCCCCTCCATTATCTAGGAAGTGCCGTGTCTTTAAAATTTCATTTTTTTAGTTCAATGTCTATTAAAGATATTTGGTTGCAGAGGGAATATTCAGGGTGAGTGGTAAACAGACTGCAAGTTTGGTTCTTACCTTTTCCAGTTTATTCACTCATAGAAAAGTCACAGAATGTCACTGAGGACTCACCCCATCACGTGGCCCTTTCTGATGTCTCTGGCTTTCCAGACAAAGGCACCAAGCACCGAGCCAGAGGTGATCCAGGTCTTGCAGCATCCGTCGTTTTAACTACTGGGAGCACAGACAAGCAACCATACCTGGACTTGTTTTAAACACGCTGAGGAGTTTCAGGTAGGCTTTTCCGGCTGAAAAAGAAAAAAATTGACACCAATCATGAAAGCGTTTTAAAAAGAAAACAATTTCCAATAGATCTTTTATGCTACGCAGCACAAAGAAGCACTTCCGCTTTTGGTAAATGAAGAGGAAGGAAAGAGAATCACGAGGGGGATCATTCCATTCCAGGCAGAGTATTAGCAGTGCAGGAAAAAATTAAAATAAGATGACTTGCTGAGTAGCAGGAGTACGAATCAATTACAAGGCATCCCGATTTCACAAACACGCGCGCATTAATCCTCCGTCAAGGTTGAGTCCAGGCAACGTTAAGTTGCTGTATCTTGTGATCATGGACACATCCAGCCTCTCTGAGCTTCATTTACCTTATCCATAAAATGGGAAAAATAACAAAAATACTTGTTCTATTTAACAGACTTGGCGCAGGGAGCGATATGTGTGTGAAAGCAGAAAGTATTTTACTAAACATAAAGCATCAAGTATTATATTATTAATTATAATGATAACATTAATTATAATGTAAAACATTATAATTATCACCACAAAAAACTACCTTAGTATATATTATGTGTTTAGTTTAGTGAAACGGATCATCGTACCTCTTTAAGAAAAACATACTGTACTTTACAAAACGCACTGTCGTAAATCTTTGGTACTTGTGACTCTTTGAGGTAGCAAACGTGCTTCAGAGAATATGCTTTCTCAATTACCAAGAGATCAATTAAAATGAAAATGTCATCAATCATAACATGCAGTGTTCTCTGTACACTGAACGTGCTTTCATGGAAATGCAAGTTAGCCATGTCTAATTTTCTTGGTCTTTATTCCCTTTTGTGAAAAGGAGTGAGAACGCAGAAGAGCACTCTAATTATAAGTATACAACTTAATAGTTTCACCTACTAAATGAACATCTCTTGTGAGCGACACCCAGATCAAAAATCAGAATATTACCAGCACTCAGAAGCCCTCTCATGTGCCTCCTCCCTCATACCCAAGAGTAACCACTTCTAACAGTTTACATCAGTTTTGCCAATTTTTATACTTTATGTATCAGGAATAACACAGAATATACTCTTATGTGTCTGGCCCGTTTCACTCAATATTATGTTTACGAGAGTCATCCCACTGTTATACACAGTCGCGGAGTGATTATTCTCATGACCGCGTAGTATTTTGTTGTGTGAATACACCACCGTTTGTTCATTCTATTACTGCTGGGCATTTGACTCAGTTCCAGTTGGGGGCTATTATCAGCAAGGCTTTGATGAACTTTCTTTTAAAGACAGTTATTTGCCTTTCTTGGTTTATTTATTCATTTATTTCAGATTTTTTTTTTTTTTAGGTAACAGCTTTATTGAGATATAACTCACTCCACTCACACAATGCACTCATTTAAAGCGTCACTTCAATGGATTTGATTATATTCACGGAGCTTTGTGCAACTATCACCACAATATTATTTTATTTATTTATTTTTGGGGGGGTAATTAGGTTTATTTATTTATTCTTAATGGAAGTACTGGGAATTGAACAGAGAATCTTATACTTGCTAGGCCGGCACTCTACCACTGCACTATGCTCTCCCCACCACAGTCGATATTAGACCATTTTCATCACCCTGGAAAGAAATCCAGCACCACTTTGCCATCACCCCCAGGTCCCTTCTCAGGCCTTCACAACCACAAATCTACTTTCTGTCTACACAGAGTCGCCTAGTTTGGACATTCCATATAAATGGAATCCTATAATACGTGATCCTTTTTGACTGGCCTCTTCCACTTAGTGTAATGTTTTCAAAGTTTATCACATTGTAGTGTGTGCCGTAATTCATTTCTTTGCTTACCAGATGAGAGAGAGAATAGCATGAATTCAGTTCTTTGTATCACCGAATAACATTCTATTGTGTGATTATGCCATTTTTTATCTATTTATCAGTTTTTGGACAGTAGAGTTGTTTCTGTCTTTTGGCTATTATGAGTATTGCTGCTTTGAACGCTCATGTGTAAGTTTTTGTGTGGACTTATGTTTTAATTTCTCTTGGGTATATACCTAGAAGTGGGATTGATAGGTCGATGAACTTTTTGGTCCTGTCTTTGGTGAACATATGCACACATTCCTGTTGATGGTAAAGCATGCTTATGTTCCAGCTTAACAGATCCTGCCAGTTTTCGAAGCAGTTAACATTTCCACCAATAGGATGTATGAGTTCCTGGGATGTTACCTTTTCACCAACACTTGCTATTCTCCTTCTGGGTGATTTTGGTCATTCGGTTTATGTCTAGTCATATCTCATCAGTTTTATTTTGCATTTCCCTGAATGGTTAGTGAGATTGAACTTGTGTTCATTTATTAATTCCCCATTTGGATACTCTGTTTTTGCAATATCTGTTCAAGTTTTTACCCATCCTTCTACTGGGTTGTCTTTTTTGGTGAATATTTGTAGAAATTTTTCACAAACTGCTAATATCTTCTTCCACTCACAGCTGAATTTTCCTATTCACTCTCCCATTGTGCCTTCTGATGAACACAAATTCTTTTTTGGTACAGAGCTGGCCCTCTGTATCCACACGTTTGGCATCCACAGATTCAACCAATGGAGGATCATGTGCTATGTTTACCATCCACGTTTAGTTGCATCTTCAGATGCAGAACCTGTGGATACAGAGGGCTGACTATAGGATTTGAACATCCCTGGACTTTGGTATTCATCCTGGGTCTTGAAACCAATCCCTTGTGAATACCAAGAGAAAACAGCACATTGCAAAATGATCCCCACCCCGCACTCCCCCGTGGAGTTAATGAACACATCCATCACCATCACTTCACATACTTACCCCTTCTTTTTTTTTTTTTAAAGAACATTTAAATTCTACTCTCAGTGAATTTCAATTATACAACACAGTGTTATCAACTACAGTCACCATGGTCTACATTAGATCCTCAGAACTTATCCTTTTTATAACTGAAAGTTTGTACCCTTTTGTCAACCTTTCCTTTATTTTAATATACTCCAATTTATTAAGTTTTTTCTTTTATAGTGTTTTTTTTCTGATTAATAACTCTTTGGCCTAGGTTGTAGTCATGAAGATACTCTTTTACCCATGATGTTGTTTAGTAACTGGAAGTCAGTCCCAACAATAAAGCTATAGAAAAGGAAAACACACTTTCAGCTTGGTTAATCAAACACAACTAAGCAAATGGCTGGCTGAGCAATGAACATGAAGAGATGAATCTTTTAGCTTCATAATCAGTCATTTTAAATCATGTCAATTTTTTTAGGGTGAAATAACAGGCCTGTTTTTTCTTTCTCAAATACCTGATTTCAGAAACATCAGAAGATTACCTGTGATGACAGGCTTTATTCTTTTGTACATGCCACCAAAAAAAAAAAAAAAAGGCATCCTTTACAGGATTGTAAAGGACACAACTTTGCAAATGGGATAATGTGAGGGATTTCGAGATGAGAATTAAGAGACAAAGTGGTAACACTGACTGTGGTTTGTGACCTACACTTTTGGCAGGTGTACATATAATACCGAAAAAGTCAATATAACTTACTCCCCCATTTTTGTCTGTTGACATTTCTGGTAAATGTTGACGTCAGGGCAATTGCCTTTTGGTGTACGGGGCTTCCTTCTTTGAATGTCAAATATTCTTGAACACCAGACAAAACAGCTTTCCTCATCAATCTCCCCTGGCCTAATGAGGCTAATGTTTTGCCACAAGAATAGACCTAGCAGATGTGACCAGTTCTTTTTTGTTGTTGTTGTTCCTCACGAAAGGCAAGCAAAGCAATCATGCATCAGTGCACCTAAAGTCGATTCAGAACATTTGTGGCAAATCAGAAAATACTTGGGAGGGAGGGGTGATGTAGTTTCTTTGAATAAAGATTTAAGTTTAGACAGAAGAAAAATATTAGTGATGTATGTACGAGACCTCAGAAGCTATAATATGCTTTTGGCTCTTAGGGGTTTTTAAGGGTAAGAGTTAGGCATAAAATGTCTAAGGGTTCTATACAAAAAGAATGGCTGAAGACTTGAATAAGAATTTTAATGAAATGGCTGAACCACTCTGGTTGAAAAGCACTGAAATCGTCACCTACTTAGTTGGCCTCTCTGATTCCCGTGAGTTCAGACCAGCTGGAAGCAAGTGCCCTCAGAGACGAATGCATCCTCTCCAGGACTTGGGACCTGCATGTGGGACAACTCCCTGTTCCTCTGCGTAATTGTAGTTGGTTTGTGCTATTCATTACCTGCTCTTTATCTATAATTAATGCCCCCAAAGATTTGGGAGGTTCCTTTTATGTTTGCCTTGAGTGCTTCGTCTGAATTCATTTCTGTAAAAGAGGCTTTTAATTATTTTTCTTCAGATCAAGAAGGCAATGACCTCCACACAGTTTGAGGAAGAAATTAGGAATCAGAGTTGTTGCCAAGGGCTGGTAAGTTTCCTTGATCCATTGTCATACTTGGCCTTTCTGGAAGAGTCCTAAATGACTTCTTTTTTAACACTTTTTTTTTTTTGGTATGAGGGTAATTAGGCTTGTTTGTTTAATTAATTAATTCAACTGGGGACTGAACCCAGGAGCTCATGGATACCAGGCATGCACTCTACCACTGAGCCATACCCACCAAGGAAGAGTCCTAAATGGGAACAGACCCTGGTGGCCTCCCCACGGCACCCTTTAAAGACCCAGATCTCAGCTGCACAGCTCTCATTACAACCACCTTCCTAACCACTTCCTAACTCAGTGTGTCCTCAAAAGTCTACGGAATTAAAGCCGATTATTTCTTATTGAGAGATGTAGATAATGATAAATATCAGGGTTTGCGTTTTTAAGAAATTTGGATTGTGGAAGGAGTTGGGTCACTGAAGGAGACCAACCATAATAGAACTTTCACTGGGGGTTCTGAGAAGTAAAATAGAGCAAAGTAATAAAATGTACTGGTGCTTTAATAAATTTAAAAAATGAATTTTGATTATTTTATGGGGAATGAATTTTAACTGAATCCCTGAAGGCCTCCAGTCCAGCACTTGCTTCCACCTCACAAAGAAGAGCCAAGGCCCCAGGACACCTTGAAGCAGAGTGTCTGGGGAGGGGGTGAGCCGTCGCTGAGTTATGATGTAAACATGGATCTGTGAAGATCTTCCTATACCCTTCCCTCACTGCTCTTGGCAGAAACCTCTCTCCAGTGTGTGCTGCTCCTTGACATCACTGGGGGGGTTGTGACATCTAATTTTAGAAAATGACATTGAGCAAAGGGGCTGTCTACCTCTGTCTCCAAACGACATCCCTGGAGGAGTTCTTTTGCAGAATTTCCTACTTTGAACCACGAAATTCTATTTACTTATTATGTTCATTATTGACTATGTGACCACCCACTTTGGAACTCTATGTGCTTGAGGACCAGAGTCTTTGCCGGCTTTGTTCACTAACTTATCTCAAGGTCCTAGAAGAGTTCCTGGAGCATTTCAGTGCCAAATAAGTGTATTTTCAACAAACATTTAATGGCTCCTTTCTATGTGCAAGATAAAGTGAGTGATATTGTATGCAGGGATAAATAATGAATCAAAGGCCATTTCAATGAATGCGTATGTGTATCTACATTGATACAAAGAGCTTATATATCTGTACATGTAAATATATAGTAAAATTTAAAATATTAAATTTGTGTGTGTGTGTATAAAACGTAAAGGGCTGTGCCCATCTTGACCATTTTGACCTAATCAACGTGCGTCTTTGCTCCCGTGTCTCCCCACCTCGTGGATTGCGAGCTCTGGGTGTGCAGGTCACCTCCGCAGGTCTGCACCCAGCCTGCTGTATGCCCTCCTCCCTCCCGTGCTCTAGAACGCAGCTCACAGGCTAGAAGTCTGAGAGTAGCATCTGGCTTGCACATGTGTAGTGTTGATGGGGGTTTGAAAATCCTTTAAGTCAACTGCCAACATTTAAAAATCTGGAGAATTCTCATAAATATCCAGATTTCCGTCTTCCCTTGCAAAGCCCCCGTGTCCGTCTACACGGGGCTGGCATACCCATATGGCCTTGCTAGGCTGGGGCTGAGCAGCAGCTGGCCTGGCAGGTGAGCAGACGAGGCGCGTGCCCTCCTGGTGACCAGCATCCCCACTGTGCTCATCAACTCCCTTCCTGGCCCTGGAGGGGCTGAGTTTGCAGCCCCAGATTTAATTTAACACCACCCCTCCCTGCCCCCCACTACACTGTTGCAAGCTTCTGGAAAGACAGGAATGGATAATAATCTTCAATTCATATTGATACATAGCTACCTACTCTTTTTACATCTAGAGTCTGGACTATGTACAGATAAATACTTGATGATCCAGAAAATGGGCACATGTGCTTTGAACGAATACTTAGTTCTGACAGTGACTAAAATGTCTCTTTGAACCATCATGTCTTCTGAATTATTCCTCCACCAGAATTACTACCTATAGAAGCAAACCCAAGATAGTTAGGGCCCAGTTTCTTCTCCCACTTGGGACCCAAGTCTCCATCCTGGCCCAGGAGAGGTGTTTTGGCATCAGCTTCCTCCCAGCAGGGAGCTGACAGCTGGGATGAGACAGCTTTGCAACTCCTCACTGCCCCTCAATACAACATGCTCATGAACTAAACAGTCTCAGAAACAGCGTTATTTCTCTTTGAGGAAAAACATGACGTGAGGGATAATGGCTCAGCAAGCCACAAGACATCTTCCTGAGGTTTTCCCTTTCAGGAAAGGCAAGCCTGGCACTTGAGATTGTCCAAGGTTGTCTATTAGGCAAGTGTGTCTTTTTGCTTTTAAAATAATCCCCCATATGCATCAGTTTGAGCAAAACAGCACCATGGACCTGCCACTCTGTTGATCAGAGGACTGTCATCTGATAGATAAATGCAACCAGAAGCAGCCCAGCACACTTGCTTAGATCCAAGTGAAAACGCATGGAAGGAAAGCAGATGTCTTTATGTTAGTGGATGAAAGGGTACGGCTCATCTTGCCTCTCCAGCCAGAAAGGAGGAAAACATGCGAATAAATCTCCTTTGGTTATTTCTCTATTCTTTTCCCTTTCTGCTCTTCTTGCTGACAAGGAGGAAAAGGCTGCAGTGAGAGCTCATTTGTGTCAGGTGGTACTGCACCAACAGGAGGGGCACGTGGGCATAAGCTTTCATTGCTTTGCAACAACACTGCTAGGCAATTAATTAAAATGTCGTCATTGATATTCCTACTGCAGGTTAAATAACCCCCTGCTTAGTTAAGGGTAGCCAGTTTTAAGTATTTGACAGGAAATAAATAACAGGCAGCGAGCCAGATGCTGAGGGGTTTGCTGTGGGCTGATGGGGAACCACGACCAGAGTGCCCCACAGTTAGGGCAAAGCATCCTAGGGTTGATTGCTGTTGAAAGTGACCCAAATCCAGTATCAAAGATGTGTGGTAATTTCCGCACCCAGGGGATATCTAATCTGGTAGGTGGGTCGTTGCAGTTGAAATCTCCAGGAAGTGACATGGCAGGTGGGCACAGTAGCCCATGGAGTCTGTGGCCCAGAAAAGGGAGGCCCCTGTCAGGACTAGGCTGAGTATGAGGTCCCAGCCGAGGAATCTGAGTGGGATGGGGTTCTATGGTTTGGATGGGAAACAAAATCACACACAAATCAGAATCAGAAAACTGAGTCAGCCCAGCCACCGGGTCCTGTGGATTGCACAAACTTACTGTGGGCAGGGAAGGTTGTAGCCCCAGGGACCCATGGAGCCAAGGCTCATGTGGGCCACCACAGAACCACAGTAGTGAGTTCCAGACCCTGCCAGCTGGTGGAAGGCATGTCTACTGTTATCTTACCAGTATTGTCACCCCTCCCCCCAAACCCCCTCGGGATCAGGAATAGGCTGGGGCAGGACTGAGAAACTAGGAGCTTATAGGCACCATCACTGAGAAGGGTATCTGAAAACACACAAACACACACACACACACCCCTCAACCACTGGGTAATGTTCACAGTGATTATCATCAGGTGATGAAAATCTATAAGGGTTCTTCGTTGCTTTTTAAAAAATTTGTCTCCTTAATTTTTTTTAGCATAAAAATAAATTATGATGAAAACTGTTGTAGTAAGAAAAGGCGGTTCTTAAATTATGCTTCACTTTAATTAAGTTTATACTTGAAGCCGGTTTCAAGGTGGGCCACTTGAAAATAAAAACAAAGAAAAGGGATGGTTAAGGTTTTCTTTTGCATTATAAAATCATCTTAATCATAAACCACCCTCAAACCCTCTCCCCATCCTTGCAGGTGGAGTGACGATAAGAGGGTAAAAGAAGGCAGAGAGTAAAGAATCATCTTTGAAAATTCCTCTGAGTAGCCCTGAAATATAAATTTGGGGAAAAAAGTTTGGAAAGCTGCCAAAGAAAGAATCAGAGTGCTTGTACTTGGATTAAGAGCAAAATCTTACAAGTTAATGTTTTAGTCTCTGCTTTCAAGAATATGTATAATCTTATTCCCTTTATTCACATATTTATCCTTGGCTAATTTATGGAAAGGAATCTCTTTGTATCATTTTAGTAATATAACATCTAGCTCTCCAAAAACACCAGGTTCTGCTTGTTTACTGATTTGGCCTCTGAAGGAGAAGACTTTTTAAAAGCTTCATTCCCTGGGGTCTCCAGCCCCCCTCGTTCTAGTCCTACTCTGGCTAGAATTGCAGTGATCAATTACAAAAATGGCAATAACTGCTCATTTTTGTGCTTCTCACATGCAGTGAATAACTTCAGATGTTGCTAGTATCTCAGAATCAGCTCATTGTCAAAGTTGCCGATTACAATTTGCATCATTCACTTTATGCGAAGAGACTAAGGACTGGGTGAGGGATGGGTTGCACAGTTAGCTTTTGCAAAGGGAGCAAAATCTGTCTTGTATTTTGACCAAGTATAACTCTAGGAAGGTGCTTAGTCTCTGGGCAACAGTGTCTTAATATGTAAGATGGGTTGGATTTAGTGATGTCCATGAATGCCCTCTACCTTCAAAAATACATTGACTTTAATTTGCCAACTCTGAAATAATCAGGGGGTGGAAATGGGAGGTCTTTTCAAGAGTAGATAGTTCAACTTGTATATGGTGTTGAAAGAAATACTAGAACCTAGAAAAGATTTGACTGATAGGGAGGCATTAGACCTCATCTGAAGCTATTTCTCTTCCTACCCTACCCCTCCCCTGGCTTTGTCCAATAGCGTAAGACAGATGAGGAACACTGGAAGCAAGGAGTGGGTGATCGAGAAGGAATTCCATTTAAAAGCATGACCATCTGTCTCTAACCTCAGACCTGCCATTGATTAGTTTCTGGTCTTTTCTGTCATCCAGACCTTGGGGATTGACTTTTCCTCTTTATGGATTTGAGGAGAGTAAAATATCTATTTCATCCACTTGCCAGGAAGACAGGAGGAGAACTCTCACTTTTGACTGAAAGGATGCTTGTTAGAACACAGGTCCTACACTGGCTGTGTAATGCTCAAGTCTTCTGAACACTCCTATTCTGTCACCACTACACGGCCACCGCGGCCCTGGCAGCTGGGAAAAAAAAAAATTTTGTTTGGGAAGCCTTATTTGTGGTCTGAGCTTCTTCTCAATGGATCTTGCAAATGCTAATAAAAACACTAGGTTAATTTATATTAATTAAGTTGATTAATAGGAAATTAGAACGTTGTTTAGACATTGATGAGATTAAAACAAAGGTTTTGATACCACATTAACTAAAGTTGAATGGATCAAAGGGACCCTCTACTGGTCTCCCCAACATTAAAGGGCTCCAAACAAGTCCAGGAGTCCTCTATTTACCCTAGATAATTTTCTTTCCCCCAAAGGCTGGAAGTCATACTGAAATACCTAATCAGCAATTGCATGGGGCAACAGGCCAATTAATCAAGTTGAAAGATTGACAAAAAGGGTCTGAGTCTCTTGACCCAACCCCACACTGGGGACCCCAAAGCCTGTCACACAAAAATGGATAAAATGGTCAGAGGATCCAAAGGAAAGTCTCTGGGACTCTTTGCAAGACCACTTGTTCACGGGGTCCTAATGGAAGCTAAAATTAAATATGTAAGTGTTGATAGAATTGGTATGAAAGTTTATAAAAATTGGCGTATTTGAATGGGCTGTATGTAAGATGGCTACATCTCATTTGCCTAGTTGTATTATGGGATAGACATTATTATGTCCCACTGGGGAGTGTTTTCCCTGCCTGGTATTACAAGACAGGACATATAAATCTGCCCCTCAGGCAATATTAGTTAAACATACTAATGGAAAACATAGAGTTACCTGAGCCCACAAAATATAAAGTGAAAACTGGGGGCTAATATTCAGGGATGAGTGAAAACAAATTAAAAATAGATACAGTTGGGTAAACCAATCTTTTGATATCATTTAGGTGGCAAACCAGTTCTTTGGGAAAATAGAAGCAACCTTCTTTGTCTGGCAAATTTCTACAAATAGAAGTGTAAATACAGTCCGCCGAGGCCTGAGAGTGAGCCCAATGAGCTCCATCAGATAGCACTTGAAACTGAAAGAAGAAAGGGGAAAGAGCCCCTTTAAATCTCAAACAGCTGGAAAGACTCCCTCCCTCCAAATCTAATTCACAGCCTCCTTAAAGATTTACCAAGAACAAATACAAATCTTAAGTCTTTTCCACAAAGACTTTTTATTACTTATTTTTACTTGAATACTAAAAAGTCTTAGTCATCTAAGCAAATAAATTTAACTTGTTCCAACTGTTACTTATAAACTAGTAAGTTCGTACTGTAATACCTGATTCATGACTCAGTTTAAAATGAAGCCATGAGATCTCTAGTTATGTCTCTTTATATGTCTGTGTGTACACAATACATATGTGAAATAAATTTCGTATTTGATGGCAAAACAAGAAAAATTTAAACCTAGAAAATTCTTCTCTGCCCTTTGGCCTCCTCTCCACCAACTGTGCCTTGTGTATCTAATCTGCGAGGCATCGACCAAACCTCCCCCGTCGGCAGGGATACCTGCTCAGCCATAAAGAGCAGCCTTTTCTCCGGCATCAAGAAGCCAACTCCTTAAAAGATAACATTCCCTTCTGGAGCTTGTAAGGGGTCACATGACCCACCAGGATGACACTTAGATCTGGATTATGTAAACTGTCAATAATATGTCATTTGATGTAGAGCCTCTGTCTCAAAAAACTTCTAAAGCTGTGCCTTGATTTCTAACCTTGTGGAACAGGCACAGACCTTTCTGAGATGCTCTTCCTGGGTTATAATCCTCAAATTTGGCTTGGATAAAATTTTCCATTTCCTTCTTAGATTCGACTGATTAATTTTCCTTGACACATACATGCCTCTACCTCTGGGTAGTATTATCAAAATTAACTTCATAAAAGAGCTCTATTTACTTGACTCAAAAGCACTTACAAATTAAATATTTCTACATGTAATAGAAATTAACCCAAATGAATTTCAAGTTCACATGATCTGGGAAATATTCAATATTAATTAATATTCAGAATTAAAGTTCAAGTTTGCTGGTTTAATTAATACAGCCATGTCTTACTTTTATTGCACCTAAGTTTACTAACAGCAAATAAGGCCACATTGTATCTTATAAAATTTATCAGTAAGAAAAATAGCTTTGGATGATGGCTGATTTGGTCTAATGTCTCAGGGTTTTCATGGGCAATCTAAACATAATTGTTGGGGACAAGTGAATTAAATAGAAGTGGGGTAAGGGCTTGAAGGTGAACTTTTAAAAAATAATTGTTTTGTGATATGTCCACTTAAACATAGTTTCTCCAGATTTTTGGTAACTTGAAGTTTTAGAGTTTTGCTAAGTTAAATGATAAAAATTCATTAAATATCTAGATTATTCCCAAATAAAGTAAGATATTAAAACATTAAAACTTCCTTTTATAGAGAAACTAAAGATATTTAGGACTATTAATACAAATGTTTGGTGCCACGCTGAAAACTTTTCTATAAAAAGCACAAGTTTTAAAAAATCATAAATAGTATTTACAGTTTTGCCAATCTACAGAATGCTAATTAATGTAAAGGACAGTTCATAATTGCTGACTTCTTATTTTTCACCAGAAATTAAGCTTTTTAAAAGTTAAGAATTCTAATTAATATATGTAATTAAGACTGCTAAAATAAGGAAAACATCTTTGTATGGGAAGGAAAAAGGTATAAGGAATGGAAATATTTCCTTAAGGAAAATAAAGTAATTTTGTCCTGGAGAGAGAAAAAGAAAGCATAGGACAAAATCTAAAAGTAAAAATTCATAGAAACTTTTGAATTTTCCAGAAAACCTTTCCTCTTAGGCTAACTATGACCTGCAACAGGTTGATACAGTATATCTTTGTAAACAAAGATGAAACATTAATTTTTTCTCTCTACCGGTCAGGTAGAGATCATCTTCTACAGGCTCCCCTCTGGCCTTGATGGCTTGTTGTGATCCAACCTATAACTAGTTATACTAAGCATTGTTTTAATTTTTCCTTTGTTTTTTTCCAACTGTTTATGCTTTGGGTCTTCTGCTGTACCTTATTAATGTTACTAGCTGTATTACTATCTATTTTATAAGATTGTTATCTCTTGCATTACCCAATGTGTAACCTGGCCTTCAACAAAATTATTGATGGCTAAACGTCTTGAAGCAATTGATCACATATATAACTCTACATAGAATTGTAATAGTGCAACTATAGATATGAGAAGGAACAAGAGAGAACATTTCCTGGATCATAACAGACTAGTAAAATACAGTCTAGAGAATTTTAGGTTATTAGAGGGCCTAATCCAAAAGTAGCACATGGGTGACATATCAGTGGAAATCCTCATCTGATTTAGGAATAAAACTTCCCAAAGCCATGGGACAAATTGGTCATGAAATACCTCCCAAACCTTGTACAAATTTATGACCAACAGAGTTACTATGGACACAGAATATTGCCTGCGATTTCAGTAAATAAATAATGTTGCCCACCATCCCAGTTCTACAAGGATCAAACCATTAAACACTGCAGGCACCCCCTGACAGCATGCCCTGAGGGGAACTCAGGATGGAGAAAAACAGGAAGCATTCTGTGCTTTGGATACTAATTCTAGATAGTTAAGATGCACATCTAAGTAATATATATACACACATACACATGCACGATATCTTCTTTATCCATTCATCTGCTGATGGACACTTAGATTGCTTCCATATCTTAGGTATTGTAAATAATGCTGCTATGAATATTGGCATGCATGTCTTTTCCAAATAGTGTTTTGGTTTTATTCAGACATATGCACAGGAGTAGAATTGCTTGGTCATGTAGTGGTTCTATTTTTAGTCTTTTGAGAAACCTCAATATTGTTTGCCACAGTGGCTGTGCCAGTTTACATTCCCACAAACAGTGTATAAGGGTTCCCTTTTTCCCACATCTTTTAGATGATAGTCATTCTGACAAGTGTGTGGTGATATATTGTTATGGTTTTGACTTGCAATTCCTTGATGATTAGTGATGTTGGGCATCTTTTCATGGTGCCTATTGGCCATCTGCATTTCCTTTTTAGACAAATGTCTATTCAGTTCTTCTGCTCATTTTTTAATTGGATTGTTTGATTTTTGATGTTGAGTTGTATGAGCTGTATATATATATATGTTGGATACTAATCCCTTATCAATCGTATCATTTGCAAGTATTTTCTCCCATTCAGTAGATTGTCTTTTTGTTTTGTCAATGGCTTTCTTTGCTGTGCAAAGGCTTTCAAGTTTAATTAGGTCCCACTTGTTTATATTTGTTTTATTTATTTTAGGAGATGAATCCAAAAAATATATTGCTTTGATTTATGTCAAAGAGTATTCTGCTTATTTTTTCCTGTAGGAGTTTTATAGTATCCAGTCTTACATTTAGGTCTTTGATCCATTTTGAGTTTATTTCCACAAATTGTGTTAGAAAATATTCTAATTCTAATATTTTACATGTAGCTGTCCAGTTTTCCCAGCACCACTTACAGAAGAAATTGTCTGTTCTGTATTGTATATAGACCTCTTATGTTGTAAGTTGACTATATGTGCATGGGTTTATTTCTGGGCTTTTTATCTTGTTCCATTGATCTATATGTTTCTTTTTGTGCCAGTACTATACTGTTTTGATTAGTGTAGCTTTGTAGTAAAGTCTGAAGTCAGGGAATGTGATTCCTCTAGCTCTGTTCTTCCTCAAGATTGTTTTGGCTATTTGGGGTCTTCTGTGGTTCCACATAAATTTTAAAGTTATTTGTTCTAGTTTCGTGAAAAATGCTATTGGTATTTTGTTAGGGATTTCACTGAATCTCATTGAATCTGTATATTGCTTTAGGTACTATGGTGATTTTAACAACATTGATTCTTCCAAACCAAGAACATGGTATATCTTTGTATTGTCTTCAATTTTTTCATCAGCGTCATAGGTTTTGGAGTGTAGATCTTTGGTAGGTAAGTTTATTCCTAGATATTTTATTCTTTAATGTGGTTGTACCATATGATTTAAGTCAAACTCATGCTGATGGGATGTGGGCATTGATGGGTAAGGAATATTTTCTGAGGTGATAGAATTTTTCCATGTTTTGATTGGGGTTGTAATGATACAGATGTATATATTTTTGAAAACTCATTGAGGTATGCACCAAGGCCTATGCATTTAACTGGATGTAAATTTTATCTCAATTAAAGAAAATGAAAGAATAAAGACCAAAATTCTATGAAAATATGAAAAAAATGAAAAAAAAACCCATGGACAATTCACAAGAAAGGTATTTAACCATCATAAGAGAAGTGCAAAGTAAAACTTCACTGAGCTGTTTCTCATTTATCAGCTTGGCAAACATTTAAAGTCTTGATATTATACTCTGACAGTAAGTGTGTGGGATACCAGTTATTTTTATACATTGTTATGGTGAGGAATTTGACCATATCTAACAAGAGTGCATTTACCCTTTAATCTAGCACTCTCACTTCTAGCAATGTTTGTTATTAAACACATAGTAATATAAGCTCAAATCCATCCTACCGAGAACAAAAATTTAAAAAACAATAAACAAAAATACTCTGTATTTTCTTGCTTCCCTCTCCCACTCTTAATGATTTAGATGTCTTCTTTCACAATTTTGTGTTTATTCTATTTGTAATTCATGATAGTTATCACCTTTCCAGCTATGAGTTTTGCATTTTTGTAGCACCCTGCTTCTTTTCTATTTAGAGTAGAACTGTCAATATTTATTTTAGCATGCGTTTAATGTTGCTAAACTCTTCTAGTTTTTGCCTGTCTGTGAAATTCTTTCTCTCTCCTTCTATTCTAAAGGATAGCCTTGCTGGATAAAGTATCCTAGGCTGCATCTTTTTTTCATTCAGGACTTTGAATATATCTTTCCACTCCCTTCTGGCCTGTAGTGTTTGTGTAGAGAAATCAGCTGAGAGCCTTAAGGGGGTTCCGTATCTAGCAATGTATCTTAGGCTAGGCTGCCTAAACAAAGTACCACAGACTGGGTGGCTTATAAATAATGGAGGTTTCCATTCTCACAGTTCTGGAGACCAGTAATCCAAGATCAGGGTGCCAGGATGCTCAAGTGAAGGTGGACTTCTTGGATCCTCACTTGGTGGAAGGGGCTATAGAGCTCTGTGGGATTTTTTTTTTTTATTAGAATACTAACCCCATTCATGAAGCTCTAATCTCATGAATTCTAACATGTGAATTTGGGGGGATACACTCAGATAGGCAATATCCATGAGACATACCTCCAATAATACAAAAATACATAGAGAATAGGTTATTCATTGCAGCATTAGTTACAAAAGCAAAATATTGGAAATGACCTAAATGCTCAGCTATAGGAAATTGACTAAATAAAGTATGGTACATGTACATAATTGAATACTGTGCAGCTTTAAAAAATAAAGATCTCTACGATATAGAGTGATTTCCAAGATATATTGTTACATTAAAAGAAAAAAATCCCAAATGGCCTTCTGGTTTCAGGTTCTGCATGCAAGGAGCTTGGAATCACCACTCCATCTTAACAAAAAGTAAAATGCTGAATAGATTGAAGAATCAAGAATGCTCTCTGGATCCACAAGAGAGGCGAGGACACAGGACGAGCTGCTTCCCCCCAAGTTTGGAGAGACAGGGTAACACAGGCGTCACAGCTTTCCCAGAGCAGATGCTCATGAGTGAAAAGGGCTGAGGGAATCAGCACTGAGGTGGAAAAGCTGAACTGTAAAGATGAATTCCTGGAGGCTCAGTGTGACAACTCAAACTCAGGGGGACTCAGTCATGAGGGGCTCCCACATATTGTGAAATTCACCTCCAGGAGGCTGACCTGATTCCCACAGTAAATACTGGAGAAAAATCCCTGTGAGCTTCCTGCAGGAGGAGGGGGAAGAACAATCATTTTGAAATATACCAGAGGATTTTGTTCTTCACAAGGTTTGCTCTCAGGTGAAACTAGCCAGAGCCTAATTTCTGGATATTATCAGAGCCTAACTGACCTGGGGTAGTGGGGGAAAAGGGATATACCAGAGGGGTAGAAAAAACTGAGAAACTCTTGTGAAGTTCACAGCTCAGAGTCTTGTAGGCTCACAAAAAGACTGAGGCCTAATCAGAATACTAAAGAACTTCTCCCCTCCCCGCCACCTCTTACTTTACTAAAGGCCTGTTCACAGCAGTCCCTTTAACCTGGTGCATGGTGTCCGGCTATCAGACAATTGTTAAGGCCCACCGGAAGTCCAAACACACAATTTGAAGAGACAGAGCAAGCATCAGAACCAAACACAGCAGGGATGTTGGGATTATCATAGTAGGAATTTCAACCGTTTAAAATTTAATGTAAATTAAAATTTAGTATGCTAAGGTCTCTAATGGATCAAGTGGACAGCCTACAAGAACAGTAAGCAGAGAGATGGAAATCTTAAGAAAGAACCAAGAAGAAATGTCGGAGAACAAAGCCCACTTTAACAGAAATGAAAAATGCCTCTGATGGGCTGATTAGTAGACTGGACATGGCTGAGGAGAGGATCTGTCAGCTAGATGATACACTGACAGAATCCACAACAACTGAAAAGCAAAGAGAACAAACACCAGGAGAAAACAGAATATTCAAGATCTGTGGGAAAACTAAGGAATGTGTACCATGTGTAATGGGAGTACTAGAAGGAGAAGAAAGGAAAGAACAAATATTGAAAAACAAGAAATATTTAAAACATTAATGACTGAAAATTCCCTAAATCAATGCCAGACACCCAACCACAAATCTAAGAAGTTTACAGAACAGCAAGCAGGATAAATTCCCCCAAGACTACACCTAGGCCTATGAGTTTTCAAACTATAGAAAATCAAAAATAAAGAAAACATAAACCTGAAAGAAGCTAGAGAGAAAAACACCTAATATATGGATAAAGGTGAGAATGACATCCAATGTCTCTTCACAAAGTCTTAATAAAATAAATACAAAAATGTGCTATGTTACTTTTTGGTTAAAAAAGGAGAACTAAAAATACACAAATTCGTTTTTGGAAAAGAGAACACAGGAGGTACAAACCAGAAGAGTGAAATTGCTTACCTTCAAGGGGTGGAGTATGGGGGAACGGAGAGACAGGAGGAAGGAAAACGTCTGAGTATACTAATTTATATAATTTTGACATTGGAATCATACTAATATATTGCATGTTCAACAAATAAATCAATAAGCATGGGAGAAAAAAATCCTAAGACAAAGTAAACAAAAACAAGTGATCCCCCCTGCATTTCAAATAAATAACAATCAAATGAACCCACTACTTTGACTCACATAGACCTCAGTCTTAAGGAAAAAGAAAAAGAATTGGGAACAAAGCTTTGTCTTTTAAAAAAGATTTAAAAAATAACAGTATGAATATGGCAATTCTGAAACTCATTCTGATAGTATTGTAGGACTGAGAAAAGGAGCAAACATGTTGAGGTTGTTGAGAGTCAATGGGTAGGGCTGCATTGGAATTAAGGCTATTTATATAAACTCCTGATTTTATGTATATATGTGGTGGGGCTGCACCCCACAGGTTCGCACCCTCGTAGTCACCCAGCCTCCAGACCGAAGAGAGTCCAGAGTCAGTGACAGAGACATCTATGATTTATTGGACAGGGACTCTTACAAGTCAGAGGCAAAGGTACTGGAGCATCACCTCACCATCTCTGGGCAGTGACAGACAGGACATGACAACAGTCTTCACTGCCTGGGGGAGGAGGAGAAGGAGGCTACTGCTTACGGGGGGAATTGACATCAGGTTGGCTCATCAGTTACCAGGGAAGCCAGCGGCTGGGGCAAGGGGCAAGCATGAAGGCAGTTACTGATTAAGCCCTGTGATTAAGAGGACTGACTACTCGTGAGTGAAGCAGGGATTGGTTGAGCAGGGGATGTACAGAGAGCAAGACTACAGCCATCCTGAGTGGCCTGACTATATATTTATGTCTACATCTGTATCTACATCTACTTAGAAGCAATGACACCACAGTTGCAGTGAACAAACCTTGATCACAGGTCCTGGTTTCTAAATATCATTTGCTACTAAAAGGAACTTAGGCTATTTGGAGAAATGGTTGAATGGCTGAGTCCAGGGCTGGGACAAGGAGGATTCAAGATGAACATGGAGCATCTTATAGTAACTGAAAGTAACAAAGTCAGAATAAAATGATGGGGTCATGTCCCAAAAGACACATGAGCCAGTGTGAGCCAAATCTGGGGCAATCTGAGCATCAGTGGATTATAATTCACTGAATAAATCACGAATCCCTGCGACCATACCAATAACAAATAGCTGATTAAGTAAATAAGGCAGATGGGAAAAGTCTTGGTAAGAATAAAATGCTAGCTAGTAAATATAAAAAAGAACGGTGGTGCATGACAGCATCAAATTGTATGGATGTCCAAGGATTATAATTAGACTGAGTCTCTATGTTTCTTCTAGAATCAATCACAACCTCAGGTATCCTCCTGATACGCCAGCTCGCTCTCTGCTCCAACCACAAAACAAGGACACTTTCATTTTCACCTTCCAACCCAGACCAAGTGATTCACATTTAAGCCAAGTGAGCGCCTCCAGCTACACTGGTACTTAACACTGATTAAATCTTGGAATCCCCGAGAGAACCTGTGCACCTAACAGTGCATGGGCTCCTCTGTAGAGATTCCCATTTCATTGGTCTGGGGTGGGCTGCAGGAATTAGCATTTTTTTTAAAGCTTCCCAGATGATTCTTTCGTGCAGCTAGGTTGAATCAAAACTACAGGAATAAAAAACAAGAGAGATTTAAGGACAGAAAGCCAAGCGCACAAATTCATTAATATTCAAGATCTTACCTTGCTACCGAAAATATCAAAATATCTGTCCTATCTGGGTTTTTAGTTCCAGCCAGTTTCCTAAGTGACTACATCAGCTAGAGGTTTGATCTTTACCCTGGTGAGTCAGGGAAACTTCCATTTTGGAGAGGACTAAATGCCTTTAGAATTAGGTGCTCCTTTAACCATTTTGTGGTGTTCCCACCTACTCCCTTTCAGAGAGGTCGGTAATTGGAAATACCACAAAATGATTTCTAGGTCATCCTTCCTTTTACTGGCAATTGCATAAACACTTTAAAAAAAAAAGTGCATGAGTGAGGCAAGGAAGGAGAAAGACAGTGACTAAATTACCTTGTTGCATTGTCTTTGTATATTGGTTTGGCTTGTATATTTCTGACTTTCGGGTCAAAATGTTCTCTTCACTTTTTTACATAGAGCATTGAGAGCAGGAAAGCATCAGAGGGTTTTTAAAAAAACACCTTTATTGTGGTATAGTTCCTGTACAGTAAACTACACGTATTTCAGATGTACACTTTGATGAATTTTGACAGATTATACACCCATGAAACCACGACCACAATCAGGAAAGCTAACGTTTCTATCACTCTCCAAGAGATGCAATTTTCGAATTCCCAATTTATCCCTTCCCATCCTGCTTTACCCCCTGGTAACCATAAGTTTGTTCTCTATGTCTGTGAGTCTGTTTCTGTTTAGTAAATAAGTTCATTTGTATTCTTTTTTTTTTTTTTTAGATTCCACACATAAGCAATATCACATGGCATTTTTCTTTCTTCTCCTGGCTTACTTCACTTAGAATGATGATCTTCAGGTCCATCCATGTTGCTGCAAATGGCATTATTTTATTATTTTTTATGATTGAGTAGTATTCCATTGTATAATATACCACAGCTTCTTTATCCAGTCATCTGTCAATGAACATTTAGGTTGTTTCAATGTTTTCTTGGCTATTGTAAACAGTGCTGCTGTGAACATTGAGGTGGATGTGTCTGTTTGAATTATATTTTTCTCTGGATATATGCCCAGGAGTGAGATTGCTGGATCATATGGTAAGTCTATTTTTAGTTTTTAAAGGAACCTCCATACTGTCCTCCATAGTGGCTGCACCAATTTACATTCCCACCAACAGCATAGGAGGGGTTCCTTTTTCTCCACACAGAGGGTTTTTTTTTTTATGGGACCATGAGCCATTTTTTTCACCATGACCTTTCAGCTTTGATGATGTAATTTTAAAAAAATTCCTTGGTATTAAATTGTAATCAGTATTAAACTGATGTTATAGGGAATGGAAAACAATTGTATGGATTTCCAAATCCAGTGTCTCTTCAACCCACACACAATCAAATTAAAAACCTTTAAAGTTAACCATTGTGAACTGTCACCAAGAAACTTGCTGTAAACTGCCACTGGGGTTGAGTTGGTTGCTAGTGGGAAGAAGGAAGACCACCATGTAACTTGTGAAAAGGGAGACTACTTTTTGCATCTGTCTGGACAATAGGTGAAGTCCGACCCTATTTACTACCAGTCGCTATCAGTTAATTTCTTTCTAAATTTCTGTCTTCATCCATCTGACTTCAGAAGTGTTGGAGGAGGTCCATGCATGTGAGCAGAGGTCGAAGGGATGGTCACCTCAAAATGCTTCCATCTACTTATATGTAAGCCATAGCTTAGATTTAAAATATTGCCCATTATTTTTAAACAGAGGCACCAGTGTTGAGGGTCTGCCTTGTATTCTGGAAATTACATTTTCCGTCTACAGACTGTATTGTTAGCCTCTGTCCCTATTCCCAGTGTACCTACTGTCCATTTCTTCTCTCCATCTGGAAGAATTGTCCTATCCTGCTTATTCACTTCCTACGTTTGCCGTGAGGTCTCCCTAGACCGTTTAAACCATCATTACTCCTGCAGTCACCTAAAGCTTTTGCAAAACACACCACCAAATTTGAAACAAATTCTGTTTTTGGTGCTTGATGCTGCTTCATATGCAGGTCTTGTCTTTCTCACAAAACCTTAAGCTTCGGTAAAACTTTAAGCTGTGTCAAGAAAGGAATAGCTCATCTTCTGAAACTCCTCCAGCAGCTAGCATAGCATCGAGCCTATTCTAGGTAAAGACCTTAGTTAATGATGAACTAACCTTGGGCTACAGAGATTTTGCATAATGAATTATCCTGGTTTGAATGTGGTGTTTCCTGCTGGGACCTTGACTAACACAAAATGATATCATATTTTAGGTGTAAAAAATGGACACTACCCTTTTTAAAATGCTCTGCCTCTTTCTTTTGTGAAGCCCAGAATCCTTTTGTACAATGGAGAACCACCTTCCAATATATCATTTAAGTAACATCTATAATTTTTGAGTTTTTTTTTTAACCATGACCTTTCCACAGAGACCTAAGGAAAAAATGAAAACTAGCAAAACCATGGGAAAGGATGAAGTTTTACAAATGGCAGTTTTTTGGTGCAGTCTGATTGCAGCTCTAGGTGTGAGACAGGCTTGGGGGGGTGAGTTTATGGGTAGTTCAGTTCTCGGTTTCCCTCCCTTACTTCAATCTCAGAGCTGGTCTTCCTTCCTCCCTTGGCTCCCCACTCCTCTTCCCCAAGGACAGGGTTGCAATTCAGGTTCTGAGTGGGTATTGTGGACATCAGACTCTGGAACCCCTTTTGGTCTGAATGAGTCATTACAGTTTCCACCCTCAGATAATTAAAGTCACCCATGGGCTAGTTGCTCTCTCTTCTCTGACCTTATATGGTGTTGCTCTGCATGCTTCTTTTAGTGATTCAAGTCTTCTGAAATGTCTTTATTGAGTGTTTCCCAACTTATTTAAAACCTCAGAAGAGATGCTGGTCTGTAATGCTGAGTAACCATGTCTGCTTAACTGAGGATAACCCCTAAATAATAGAAAAATGGGTACTGTGTATAATTCCAAAATTTATGAAGATAGAAGGTTACACGTTGTTCCAGTGGTCATAAGTGGTAGATGATTGCCAAGACTTGCTTGCAGAACAGCTGGAATCAGTATTAGGTTTCTGATCTGCAGCTGAATTGGACATTGAGGTGAGCTCATGGAGAACCATGTGCCAATTTTAATGATGTACATAATTTCTTTGCGCTTCCAAGATTTCTTTATACATAGGGCTGTTGACTTAGCACTCTTTGTCCTTTGCAGGCATCTTCTTACTAATCCATGTAACGGGTAAAGGCCAAAAAAGAAACTGTTGCCTAAGAGTCCAAGACTCTAGGTGGAGGCAACCTTCCTCCATGACAGCTGAGACTGATAGAGCTAACAGCCAATGAGACTGATGCTTACCTTCAATGTGGGAATCAGGAAGGGGTGAGGGAGAGACCTAGGCAACGTGTCTCCCACCTTGAGCATTTGCCATATCATCCAGTGATGTTTTCTAACAGTGGGAAGTTCATAGGCAAGGATACCGGGCAGTATTACTGGTGAGGAAAACTGAACACATGTCTGTCTCCTTTGCCTCCATGAGAAAGCTGTCTAGAGTCCCAGGGAGGACCAACTCCTGGGTTTAGGGCAGCCCATTCCTATCTTTGGACTGTTTCAACTATTGGGAAATGTTCCTCTACACTTGGTATTTACATTTGATGTATTCAAGTTTTCCTTTTGTATGTCTGAAACTTTTGCCCAGGTTATTTGAGAAACTTTGAGGACATTCTGGTCTGCCTCTAAATTTGGCTGATAGAACCCCTAAGGTGATGGGAAAGGGAGATCTAGAGTAAGATTTGACAGCTTGGGAAAGTAGAAGGATTATCCATTTTGTAACTGGTCATAAAGAGTATATTTTGCTAAATAACAAACTTTATTTACCTATTTATGTCCCACCTCTATTTACAAATGATTTTACATCACAGTTCATATCACAAATAGGTAAAATTAAATGACAAAATAAAAACAGAAATAGAAACCCAGGACCAAGGGGAGGGAAAATACAACTCTGCCATCCACACAGGGTAAGACAATAGCTAGGATAGGGCTTCGAGTTTGACCCATGGTCAAAAAAGGTGAATGTAACCAATGAACGGTTCTCTTAGAGAAGAGGAAGCAAACAGTTCTTCAGCAGAAGCAAAGCTTTGTTTAGTACTGAGATAAAGAGGCTCACTCAAAGACTGAATCGCTAATGCTGTCATGTAATAATCAATGTCCTCAACAACAGGTCCAGAGTAAACAAGGAAATACATTTTTTTTTATGATTATTTCTCAAAGCAGCCTTTGAGGAAAGCTAGCACATTCATGTTAACACTTAGTGAAATCATTCTGAAAAAAGCTAGACTTCACCAAGTGCTTAATTATATAATCTTTTGGAGGTCCTACTTGATTCAAAAATAGTACTGTTCATGTATGACTGAAGCATTATGCTGTACACCAGAAATTACCATAACACTGTAAACTGACTATACTTCAGTTAAAAAAAATATATATACACACACACAAAATAGTATTCATAGCTTCTTAAATTACTTAAGTTTTTTTTTAACATTTTGAAAATAATACATATGTACACATGACAGGTAAATCAAATGATCCTGAAACATGTAAGGAACTTCCCTCACCACCTCCTCTCCACTTAGTAGTCACATTGCTGTTTATTTCATTTGGAATTGACTTTAATATAGTTTTAAATTACACTTTAATTTCTTGAATTATCAGCTTTAGCCTGTATCTATTAACCCAGTGATTTATGAGAGTTTAAAAGAACTTTAACCCATCTATTTTTCCTTCTGTTTCCTAAATGTGTTAGTTATATTATTATTTGTAGTTTTTTTCTGGTACTTGCCTTTAGGATTGTGTTTTAATATATAAATTCTACTTAGCACCTGTTAACTGCACACAGAGGAGAGGTTTTGCACACTTCCACCTCATTCCCTTCCCTGATTATATTTATTATGTTGTTTTTACACTGTCAAGGTTAATAATATTTCCTTTATGTTCTTTGATCATTTGTCTTCAGTTTTTTATATATGGTTTCTAAATGTTGAAACTGATGGATAACATTTAACATATATATTAAATTATACATGTATACATATTACTATATATATTGCTATATCAACACATGTGTACTGTGTCATTTTGGAAGCATGGCATGTGATTAAACCCACAGAAAAGGAAATGTAAGTCTTTAAACAAACAACAGCCTCCCAACTGAGCTCATTACAGGAGATTATTTTAAGCATCAAGGTTAAATTGATTTTCTTTCTAGCTTTGGGCTTTTCTTGGTCTGTACATACACGTGACTCTTTCCTCTTTTCTTCACTTTCATCCCATTCTCAAGTAGATGGTAGTGAGAAAATCACAGTCTGAAGACGTCCACAAGCCCCGGTCACCGAATCTACTCACTCCCTGCATCTCCACCCACTTAAGTAGTGTTTGCTCCTTTGATCTCAGCTGGATTCCCTACGCTTCTTGCCAAGCCCAGCTCTCCTCATTCTGCCTCCAGTCCCACCCCCTTTTGCAAGGACATTGCTCCAGCAGTTCCTCTTTTCATTCCTGCTTCTTCAGGAATGAAAGTTTAATCTCCTCCCTCTTCTGGATCTTTCCATTAATCTCCAAAGAGGGTGTTATATTTCACAACCTAACAAAAACTTCTTTTTTGACCTCATTCCCCACCCCCCGCCCCCAGCTACCCTCCACGGCTTCCTTCCTGTTATAGTAAGAAAACTCCAAAGACTTACTTATACTCACTGTCCCCAGTGTCATCCCTAGTTGCCCCAGAACCCCTCTAATCTAGATCACTGAGTACATTCATGTTGTCAATTCCAGTGGTCATATTACTTGTCCCGTCAGCAGTTTGTTTTTATTTTTTTTTAACTTTGGATTATGGAGACATTTTAATGTAGGCAAAATAATGTAATGTACCTCCCTGTACCCATCACACAGTCAGCAGTTTTTATCATTCTCTCTTCCTTGACACGTGTTCTTCCTTTGGCTTCTGGGACACGATGCTCCCTTTATTTTCTGCTTATTTCTGTGGTTGCTACTTCTCAGTTTTGATTCCTCCTTTCTTCGCATCTCTCTGACCTCTAAGTGTTGGTACATCCTAGAACCCAGTTCTTTGATCTCTTCCCTTCTGACACTTTAACTCACTTCTTTGGAACCTTACCCAGCCTCGTGTTTTTAATCAGCATCTCTACCTTGATTATTTATATGTATGTATGTATGTATGTATGTATTTATAGATGTTTGTTTATACAACTTCCTACTTTACTACTCCACGTGGATGTCTAATAGGCTTTTCAAATACAACACACCCACGGTGGAACCTTGGTCCTCCCCTCCCGCCTGCTTCTTGCAGCCTTCTAGGCAACAGTAGTTCTATCTTCTAGTTTCTCAGGTCAAAAATGTTGGAGTCACACTCGATTCCTGTTAGCTTTACTTCCCCAGTGTACCTGGAATATGAACCCTTTTCATCCCCTCGTCTGCTACCATCCTGCTCTGACCTTCTCTCATACATCTCTTGCCTGAATTACTATAATACATTTTCACCCAGTTTCCCTGAATCTTCCCTTCACCCTCTTCAGTTTATTTCCAGTACAGCAGCTCAAGTGACAGATGTTGTCACTCTGCCAGAAACTCCTCACTTACTTCCTATTTCACTCTGAGTAAAAACTGGTGTTTACCAGTGGCCTAAAAGGTCCCATGTAATCTGTCTCCTATGACCTCTCCTCCTTGTTTACTCTGCTCCAGCCACAATGGCATCCTTGGTGTTCCCAGAACACAACAAGCATGCTTTTGCCTCAAGGCCTTTGCATATATGAACACCCGCCTCCTCCCAGGATGCTCTGCCCCAGACATCTTAACGGCTAACTCCTCACCTCTCCCAGGTGTTGCCTCAGATGTTGCCTTAGAAGTGAGGCTGCCCTGATAACACTGTTTCAAGTTGCACCCCTGCAACATTCCTCATCCTTGCGGGTTACTGTCTAACAGTCTGAATGTGTAACTTACTTATCTTGTTCCTCATCTTTTCCCCTCTTACTAGAATGTGACCTCCTTGTGGGAAAGGATTTTTTGTCTTGTCTATTCATTGTTGCAGAAAATTCTTATTTTTTGAGATAATTTGTATTCCCAACTAGAAGCTTTAGGATTTTCTTTATAGCTTTTTTAATTGATTTCCTAAGTATGTGTCTAGATTTATGTCTTAAAGTCCCCCTTTTCCCCGGTTGGCTATTGGTGAGTCTTTCATATTTGATGACCTGTTTTGTCTCTAGCTCAGACAAAATTTTCTTTTCCCATTTTTTTTCTTTCTTTTTCCCCACATCTTCTGTGTAGTCCCTGCAATCTCTTTCTCAAACACCTTTTGGACATGGGTTGGATCACCTAGATTACATGCCATGTCTTTTAACTTCTCTCTTACATTTTCCATTCATTGAATTTCCTCTTTAGGGCAACTGCCTTGATTTATCTCTGTGTGTATTTTATTATGCAGCTCTTTCACTGCCTTTTTGCAAATATATTTTTAATTACATAAATCTCTTTCTTGTTCTCTGATTGCTCTCTTTTTCATAGCAGTTTGTCATGATAAAAATAGTATTCCCCAATGTCTCTGAAGATGCTCATTCAGATTTTTTAAAAAAGCTCTCTGTTCTGTTGTTTACTCCATGGTTAGTTATTTTATAATTTCATTTTAGACTCTTATTTTAATGCTCTTAGTTTTCCTTACCTTTTCTGGTAATCTTCTGCAGTCCATTCATATTTGGCATAGGTGGCTGGCAGCCATTTCCTGTGAAATTCAGTTGATTAGGTGTTAATAAATAACACAGTGATTTCTACCTGGCTATAAATAAATGCATACCCATTGTATAAAATAATATAAAATACAGGAAAATAAAGGAAAGAAAAACAGAGATGCGTAAGTTCATTACCTTATATAATGAATAACTACTGTTAACATTTTTGTGTATTTTCTTCCTCACATTTTCTAACACACACACACACACACACACACACACACACACACACACACACAGAGTGCCTACTCCTTGCTTTTTAAGACACACTAGCACACTTTGGGAAAGACCAGGTTTCTGCTGTCATGAAGATTATAGTCTAGTAGCAGGAAAAGATAGAACTAAAACAATCACGTAGATTAGGGCATAATCACAAATTGCTATAATCCAGGAAGAAAAAAAGACATAGTTCTATGCTTTCATATACCAAATAACAAAAGAAAACTGAGCTTAACTGGGGTGACAGGGATGAATCCTTAGGACTTCAGATTATGTCATGAGCAGGACTTAAGGTGAAGAGAGGGAGACGATAATTTGAGAGAGGAGAAATATACATATGTAGAGAGAGAGCCCTGTGGCAGGAGAGAAAAATGACTTTAAAGAAGGAGAAAGAAGCCAGAGGCTGGAGTGTGAGAATGAAGGAGAGAATGGGGTAGAGGGGCCTGGGAAGGTAGTTAGAAGTGAGATGGTGTAGCGTCTGCAGGTGGCATTTAAGATTTTTGTGTTTCTTTTAAAAGCAATCGCAAGAATTTAAGCAGGAGGATTGACATGATTCAATTTACGTTTTTAAAGAGTTACCCTGACTACAGTGAGGATAGGCTGCCAGAGGAGCAGAGCCAGTGTGAGGACACATGTTAGGAGATTACTACAGTCGTCCAGGTAGGACCTGATGACGACGTAAACTGTGTGGTGACGCGGAAGTGGGGAGAAGCTGCTAGAGGGAAACACCAAGGATGCCTCTGAGATTTCCGATGGACAAAGAGGAATGGATAGGGGTGCTGTACCCCAGCAGTGAACACTATCAGGGGCTAGATCTGTGTGCGTGGAGAGGTTGTTTTATGTGCTGTCTTGCACATGATAGATTTGCAGAACCTTCAAGACAATCAAGTGAAGACAGCTGATTATTCATGTTTAAAGTTCAAAGAGGTCTGAGCTGGATGGGGCATATACATTGGAGAATCCTAGTCCTGGAGATGGGAAGTGAAACTATGGCATGGGGAGGGGGGTCACTTAACAGATAGAGCACCTTCCAAAAAAGATAACACCAGCTCATAACGCACCAGTTGTGCAAGAGTTCCTGTATCTTCACACCTTTGACTGCACCACTTTGCGTTACCAAATTATTTGAGCTTTTCCAAATTAAAAAAAAAAGCATACTTTGGTCTAAATGTTTAAGTGGCGTTGAGGAGCTTTTTCTATATTATTAGCCATCAATTTTTTTCAGTGACTCTGTGAAATGTGAAAGTAAATTATTCGGGAGAGAAAGTCTATATATTCATCAGTTCTCAGACTGGCCCTCTGATGGTTCAGAACCACCAATTTGGAGTTGTTCTGATCAAGGAAACTTAATCTTCCGCATGTCAGCCCTGCAAATATTTAATCACTGCTACCACTGTCCCTTAAAACCATCTTCCTTACAGGTTACATGTCCTCAGTGTATTCACCCTTTTGGGTTTCTGTCTTCTTAAATGTGGCAGTGATCATCCTGCCTCGACTCTGGGAGCCCCAGTGCAGCCGGGGACACGTCTAGAGTAGTCTATGTTCCTCTTTCCTCCTTTGTATGTGTCTAAAGACTTCCTGCTTCTAACGTTTTCCTCCTCATAAAACAAGGAAGATCTGGAGATGTCTTCATTACCCTGTGGCTGAAACTCAGTCCCTCTAATCTGTTAATTTCTAGATATCCACATGGCCGAATATTTCTTCCTAATCACAGACAGCAACACCAGCAAAGTTGCCGGGGAGTCGGGGGAGTTGGGGAAGTGAAGATGCCCGTCTAGGACTGGCAGCTTCTCTGTCACCAACGAGGTAGGGTTTAGTCCCTGAAAAGCATTCCTGGGGCCGCCACTAGGGGGAGTATGAGGCATATTTTTCACTTGGAAAATGCCGGGACATAGAACACACTAAAAACTTAGGAAGGAATTTGTGGGGCCGTGTCCTGGCTCTTACAGAGTGTGGGTCTGGACCTGCTGGGGGCACAGCCGCTGGTGCAGGACTCCTCTGCAGCCGGGAAGTCTAGGCCAGGCTGATGGTGGAGGCTGAGAGGGTGGTGGGAGGAGCCACATTCCTTACTCTTACCGGGACAGGGAGGGATGTGGGGTTGGTGGGGCTCCTGCACGTACCTTCTCTCGTAGGTGCGCGCCACTTTGATCCTGAGCTAACGTTCAGTGAGGGGAGATTCTTCAAAATATGAGCTCAGACACCATGACATCAGATGGCAAATTAACACTGAGTGAGTCTTGCTTGGTACAAACCAGGGTTCTAAAGACAACAGGGGACAGATAGAAAAGAAAGAAAAAGAGAGAGAAAAAAATGTAACCCTTGTAAAATGATTATAAATCAATAAAAAATTTTATTAAAAAATGTAACCCTTGGACTTGCAGTTTTAAATCTTCTTTGGAAATTTGTAGTATTTTCATTTCTACCCTTGTCTCACTTCATCAATATCTCCTCTAAATTTTTCATCTTTCGGTCTCCATGTCTGTATTTGAAAACAAGCTCGAGTCTGTTTCCCAGTTCAAAAGAGACTTTTCTTGATCTGACACTGCTCCCTCTCCGCTACCCCAAACCCTGCCCTATCGCTCTCCCCCTGCACAACCAGACTTCTTGAAAGCAGTCTCATGTCTGTCACTCCTCATCCATCCAGTCCTCAATTACACTTTGGGTTCTGCCCACACCACTCCATGAAACCCCTTGGGCCAAGGTCACCAAAGATGTCATCCATTGGAAACAGTCCCTCCTGTCCCCATCTCCAGCCACCCAGTTCCCTTCCACACTCTACCCAATCATGGCAGGAGGAATATTTTTGCATGTTATTCTGGCGATATTGTATACATAAACAATAAAACATACTAATATACCTTTCAATATGCCCCATTACACAAAAAAAACTATGCTGGACACACTGTTTCAGACTTACTTTTTAAATAAGCAATGTATCTTGGTAATCTTTCCATATAAGGAAGTCATTTTCTTTAAGTGCAAGATGTCCATCAGATAGAGCTAATAAAACATATTTAGCCAGTCTGCTTTTAATGGACATTTACTAGTTTTTGATATTTTGCTATTACAAATAATGCTGCAAAGAAGAAAGGTGTCCATATGTCACCACATACTGGTGTGAGAGTAATTGTAGGACAGAGTCTGAGAATTGGAATTGCCTGGTCCCAGGTAGATGCATTTGCAGTTCTAAAATATGTTGTCCAGTTGTTATCACTCCTGCCAGAAAAATGGGTAAATGCCTGTTTCTCTGCCCTGCTCAAACTTTTTGATTTTTGCTAATCTAACAGATACAAAGCAGTATCTCTGAGTTTTAATGGAGCACATTTTCTTATGTTTAAGAGCCATTTTAGAGTGACCATGTTCTAAACTAAAAATAGACTTACTGTATGATCCCACTCCTGGGCATATATCCAGAGGGAACCTTCATTCAAAAAGACACATGCACCCCAATGTTCATAGCAGCACTATTCACAATAGCCAAGATATGGAAATAACCCAGATGTCCATTGACAGATGACTGGATAAAGGAGCTGTGGTATATTTATACAACAGAATACTACTCAGCCATAACAAAGAATAAAATAATGCCATTTGCAGCAACATGGATGGACCTGGAGAATGTCATTATAAGTGAAGCCAGCCAGAAAGAGAAAGAAAAACACCATGTGATACCACTTATATGTGGAATCTAAAAAAAAAAAAAAAGACAAACAAACTTATTTATTTACAAAACAGAAATAGACTCACAGACATAGAAAACAAACTTATGGTTATCAGGGGGGAAGGTGGGAAGGGATAAATTAGGAGTTCTAGATTTTCAGATACTAACTAATATACATAAAATAGATAAACAATAAGTTTATACTATATAGCACAGGGAACTATATTCAATATTTTGTAGTAACTTACAGGTAAAAAAGAATATGAAAATGAACATATGTACGTTCCTATATGACTGAAGTATTGTGCTGTACACCGGAAACTGACACAACATTGTAAACTGACTGTACTTCAATAAAAATATATATCAAAAAAGAGTGACAGGGTTCTAAATATGAATCAGATCATACAACACATTCTTCAGATGTCGGATGGCTCCTGTCAGCTTTGCGATATAGAGATACAGCTCAGACTCCCGAGATGGTCTTTCCTGTCCCTCCAGCCTGCTCTGTCACTGCACCTGTTCCCACACACGGCACTGCAGGCTGAGTGGCCTTCTGTTCCTGGAACACCAGGCTTGCTCTCCTGACAGTGTCTGCAGCGTCCTTCCCCAGGCCTCACGCAGTAAACAACTAGTGCTTGTCAGCCTCTGCTCCTCCAGGAAGTCCTCCACGCTCTCCACCTCCTGATGCCCTGCGCTTAAGTCTACCAGGTCTTTGTGATTTTTCTATCTCTAGCATAATTCTCAACGGGATGTTGGCCCTTAATAACTATTTGTTGAATGGATGAGAGGCTGTGTAGCCCTCCCATTAAACAGACTTTGTGGGTAGAATTTCTCAGCAGGATTTCAGCTGCCAAATGAAAATTTCTAGATACATTTATCCTTACTCTATTGCTAGCCATGCATTTTCTTTGCTCTCTCTTTTCCTTTTTTTTTTTTTTTCCTCCCCGAATGAAAAACAACCATGGAAATAAATGCCTCTCCGAGTCCATGCAATTCAAAGTCACTTTGCTTCAAGATGTGATGGTTCAAGGAAAGTATGCTCTTTGCGGTGGCTTTTATGAAAGAAAAGATCCTATTTCTGAGATACTCTGTAGGTCTAACTTTCTTTTAATGGGAATGGAAAATAGCTGGCTGTTGGTTAGCAGAAGCCATTACTGCTAACTGGTCTGACCTAGACATGATGGGCTCAGAGCCCAGCTCTTGTTGGTACAGACATCTTTCCTTGCTCTAGTTTGTCTCCCAGCAGAACTGGCTCCCAAATCATTCTTTAGGGAGCATCTCTCCTGGTCCAGAGACAGCTCCCATCCCGGGCCTCAGCAAGCCTGGTGACTGGTCCCATTTCTGTCCACATCAAGCCCCAGGACTGGGAAGTTCTCTCATCAGTGAGGCAAAGGGTTCAGACCAGTTAGTTGCAAAGCTCTGCATTAGTTCTTTAATTTAAAATCATTTTTTTTCTATTAGGATTCACTAAAACAATTGGCATCTTATAGGGGAAAAATCTCTTTTCTAAGAATCTCGTTTTATTAGGTGTGATCATTCATTCATTCATCTCCCAAGGGTTCCACACCCACCCTTGGACAAAATGATGATGTCACATTCAATAGTAAAACCAAATTTTACCAGCTAACAACAGGCATCTTTTTCATGCAGGAATTCCATTCCCTTGCAAACCTCACGGACATATTTTCTAGGACACACTGAGAGGTGTCTTCTGTGAGTCCAGAATCCCTGGGAATCACTTCCAGCCCCCACGGATATTCCAGGCATAGAGTGAGTCTGAGATGCTGCAGCACTGCTCCTCTTGCCTCCACAAAGCTGGGTATCCTCTTGCACAAGTGCCTTTATCTCCCTGAGCTCAAGCCTGAGGGACCAAATGCACTGGCTGCCCCAGGAGTGAGGGCACACAGCAGCATTGTCTCTCCCAGGCTCCACCACTCAGCAACTTGTTAATCTCTGCCATCGCCAGTATCCTTACTGCTCCTGAGGCTGGGGACTAAAGGCTGCTCTGAGATGAGGTGACACGCTCTGTTAAAACAAGTCAAGAAGAAGTTCAGTGAGGCTTGGATAGATCACAGAATTTATTTATTGAACACCTGCTGTGAGCCTAGTTTAGCTCATGCACTCAAAGTAAGGCATGGGTCCCGGTTGCAGGCAGCGTTAGAGTGTCTTTCTCTTGGAGACTCTCAACCCCATTGTAGACCCGTGACTGTAGATCAGACAAAGGATTTCAGGCTGGGAGTGGGGGATGGTTCACTTAGCTTCACTTCCCAGTTGTATCGGATTTCAGTTTCAGCTAGCCAGGACCCTTTCTACTAATCCATTCAATAAATGCCTTTAAAGTGTTTGTAGAAAAATATCTGTTTGTGCCAGGCTTTGTTTTAAGGCACAACGTGGGAAACTAAGATATATAAAATATGCTCTCTATTGCGCTCAACAATTTCTATCCACCTACATAAGTGTACAAAGAATCAGAATGAGTGATAAACGTCAAAGGGAAAATTCAAAAGATTAACGATCCACTACAGAAATGTCATTTGCAGTAGCTGAGCAAGAAAGGGGGTTTGGGGGGCCACCTAGTGCCACTGGGTCAGGAAAGATGGGACGAGCTTGCGCTGCAAAAAACAGGGACCAGAGAGAGTCAGTCATTCAGTCAACAAACATGCCCAAATCAAGGCTGCAGGTGCCCAAAGTGAGGGGTGAAAGGGGACTGGGGAACAGCCCATTTTGGCAAAAGCTCAGGATGTCTGAGGACAGGGTAGGAGGTCCAAAGGGAGGACACATGGCACCAGATCAGGAATGCTCTTGACAGTAGAAAATTGCGATGCCACTTTATTAAAAATGGTAAAGTTATGTTCAGAAATTGAGAAGGAAAGGAAGAGGGTAAGAGTAATTTAGATTTCATTTGCTCAAATCAGTCATATGGAAAAACATGTGGATACTTAAAAAATGAGCTCTGTTCTTCTGGAACATTCACAGATACAGAACCCTTGAGAAATAATGACTATACATTGAGTTTTACTGGAGTGCTATTTCTGAATCATGTTGGGTTTTTTTTTTGCCCTGGTGCTTGTCGCCAGAATTCGCATATGTGGTATTGACCATCCCCGTGGGACTCTAAACGAGCGAGTGCTCTAAGTGGGTAGCGGCATCATGACCCACGCTGCGGGCAGAGGCCAGGAGAGAAGAGGCATAATTGCGGTGGTCTGGGAGACACAGGCTGTCTCTTGTGGAAGGGCGGTGGCTATCACTTAGAGATGGCATCTCGCCAGAGGTGCAACCGTGTCACAGCACAAAGTTGTCCGTGCTTCTAGAGCCATTTGGGGGGATAAAGGGTTACTCTGACCTATGACCCTAGTGCTCTGTTTTACCTAGAGGGTTTTGCTTCTTTGGGCTTCCCGTAGTTGTCTGCTGCAACCCTCTGGGATGTGGTTCTCCAAGGCTTTTGCTCTCAGTATCATGGAAGTCCTCTACCCTGCACTTGCTATTCTATTCCAAAGGAGTTACCCCAAGAGGATCATCTGATTTCAAATGTACATTTTTTTTATTGGAACAATAATAAGGTCATCAGATAAACAACAAGTTTATACTGTATAGCACAGGGAACTATATTCAATATCTTGTAGTAACTTATGGTTAAAAAGAATATGAAAACAAATATATGCATGTTCCTATATGACTGAAATATTGTGCTGTACACCAGAAATTGACACAACATTGTAAACTGACTGTACTTCAATAAAAACATATTTAAGAAACAATAATATGTTCATCAAATAGTTATTACAGCTGCCTTTGAGGAGTTAAGACTTTAAAATCTAACAAAAAGGGAGCATAAAGCAAATATATGTACCTATACTTATGTGTATGTATGTATTTGATTTTATACATTTTCACACCTAAAATCAAACTCAAGGTGGCAGAGCCTTTTATCCCGTAATTGGAAACTGGCTTCCAATAAGAAAATGCATCTTCTTATGACTAACAAACTTGCTATCAGAATCTTTTCTATTTTGGTAGGAAGTAAAGCAGAACTTCCAAGCAGAGTTTCCTAGAGGCTGCCTTGCTCACAGATCATAGATCAGAAACCTGTCAGACCCCTCAGAAGAAGGACAGGCACTCCTACAAATCCCCTCAAAGCTGCCCAGTCGCTGAGAGTAATTCTAAACCTATATGCAAGCCATCGACATCAGTCCAAAGAAACATGCAGATGCTACTTCAGGGGACTTCATTCCAAGAATGTGGTTTCTTTCTGTATATGGTTTCTTTTAAATGTGCAGTACTTTACTGCCCAGGTTTGGGAGAGGAAAAAAATTAAAGATGGATACATGTAATTAAAATAAAACCAGGGCCATAGGAGACTGTTTATAGAATAGTAAAATGTTAAAAAAAAAAATTCAGAAAGTCTCAGCTCCGCATTGCCCCCCTCTCCCGTCAAAGGAGAAACCATGATTTTTTTCTATGTGGTTTTACGCCGTACAGAGCTGCATGCATCCTGGGGACGGATCTTCAGAGGCAGAGGCGGGCTGCACCGCCAGTGCCCAGGCATCTGCTAAACTCACCTGCCGGAGATAGCTCTGATTCTCTCCCTGCACTTGGTGAAGGGGAATCATTCTCGACTTACAAACTGAACTGAGATTCCGAGAATGCACTGCTCAGAGTATGAAGCAGCGTCCACTGGTTAGAAGTGTGGTTAACAAACCAGACAACAAGTAGCTGCCAGTAACTGTACTCCCATCCCACCCAGCCATGCTTTGATCAACTTAATCCTGAGGAGTCGGTTAAAGAGGAGAAAGAGTTGGAAAGATCAACCAGTTGCAACAAGAAGTCAGAGATGATGCCGTAGTTTATCGCTGCAGCATCAGGGGGTCAATTTGCTTCCCCTAAATGCTTTTCAAATCCCAGAGGCCAAGCCAATCAGAGACTGTTCTTTTTGATGACGTTTATTTCATCGTTAGCCAATTTAGTGGGGATTATTTTTGCAGGGGCTTAAGAAAGCCACCCAAGCTTTTTTTTTTTCTCTTAGCAATTTCTTAAACAAAGAAAGATAAGCTTCCCTTCTTCCTCTCACTCCTCCCCACCCTACATTGTCCACAACTCTATCCCTACTTCCTCTCTCAAGAGTAAATCATTCCTTCCTCCCAAAAAGGACAGGGTTTCTGACCTCAGGCACCACCGGCGTGTTACACGGAGGACTTTCTCTGCACATCAGGCTGCCCCCATGGCTCACCTGGTCTCCCCATCTCCAGGATGGAGCCCAGAGCTGGGGTCATCACACTGGAGCTTTCTCAAACTTTTATGTGAAGCTCTGATCACAGGGGATATTTGGAGACACTCAAAAATTTCCAACTTGACCCCCAGAAAGTCCCCCCAGAAGAATGTTTTCCCTTAAATTTTGAGAGATGAGTCAGAGATAGCAAAAGTGAGAGCTGGAAAAAATGATCCTCCCCGGAGACCTGGCAGTGAAAATCTGCCTTCAAAGCAAGTTCTTCATGGAAAATGTCCTTTCTCAAGAGTCCCAAATCTACTAATTAAGCAAGAAAACTTTGGATTGGCCATTGCTACCCAAATGTGTTAGCGTCTGTCTGCCTGCCAGTGTGTGACTTTTGGAAATCCCATTTGCACAGTCTGCTTTTCTCATAGGGCTTTATTGACACACACCGCGGCAGCTCTGTGGCCTTCCCAACTACAACATGTTAAATATCAGTGAAACTTAGCTTTGTCTTGACCACATTCCTATGAGTCTGGCCCTATGTTG
The DNA here is from genome assembly GCF_048564905.1 of Vicugna pacos. Taxonomy (NCBI): domain Eukaryota; kingdom Metazoa; phylum Chordata; class Mammalia; order Artiodactyla; family Camelidae; genus Vicugna; species Vicugna pacos. The sequence goes on along the minus strand of NC_132994.1, from coordinate 13,812,318 downwards.
CCAAACAGGAATGCAAACTTGGCCCACTGTCCCCTGCCTTTTTACAGATGCTGTCACCCCTCAGATTATTCCATCTGAACGAAGTGCAGATCATTACACAGAGCAGGAGAGCTGACCTGGCATCCAGCAAAAGCAAGAACATTCCTACATATATACGCACATTTTTAAGTGAGGGGCAGAAGAGCACAGTTAAGGTGCATCAGGAGTCTTTGAATCCTGGCAAGTCTGCTGTTAAGTGTATCTTTTGCATGCCCATTCTTTAAACCTTGATGATCCTGGTGTGACATGTACGATTACTTTCTACTGATAAAGCATTTGATTAACCGTTCTTTGATTGGATGATACCTTTTACAGCATCAGGGCAGGTGTTGATTTAGAAACTGTAATTCTTTAAAGCATGATGCGGTGCTTGATTTTACTCTGGGGGAAAATAGTTCCCTTTCATTTTCCTAAAGAGACATTTAATTAATACATGAACCCAGAAGGAAGGAAATAATAAAGATCAGGGAGGAAATAAATAAAATAGAGATTAAAAAAACAATAGAAGAATCAATCAAACCAAAAGCTGGTTTTTTGAAAGAGTAAATAAAATCGACAAACCTCTGGCCAAACTCACAAAGAAGAAAAAAGAGAGAGCACAAATAAGCAAAATAAGAAAGGAAAATGGAGAAATTACAACAAATAACATAGAAATACAGAATGTCATACAAGAATACTATGAAAAACTATATGGAACCAAAATGGATAACCTAGAGGAGATGGACAAGTTTCTGGAAATATACAGTCCACCAAGACTGAATCAAGAAGAAACTGACCACTTGAACAAATGGATCACTAGAAATGAAATCAAATTAGCAATAAAAAACCTCCCTACAAATAAAAGTCCAGGACCGGACAGCTTCAACAGGGAATTGTACCAAACATACAAAGAAGAACTCATACCAGTCCTTCTCAAACTCTTCCAGACGATTGAAAAGGAGGGAAGACTCCCAAATTCATTCTATGAAGCCACCATCACCCTGATACCAAAACCAGGCAAAGACACCATCAAAAAAGAGAATTACAGACCAATATCACTATGAACATAGATGCAAAAATCCTCACCAAAATACTAGCAAATAGAATCCAACAGCACATAAAAAAGATTATACATCATGATCAAGTGGGGTTCATCCCAGGGACACAAGGATGGTTCAACATATGCAAATCAATCAATATAATACATCACATCAACAAGAGAAAGGACAAAAACCACATGATCATCTCAATAGATGCAGAAAAAGCATTTGATAAAATTCAACACCCACTTATGATAAAAACTCTCACCAAAGTGGGTATAGAGGGAACATATCTCAACATAATAAAAGCTATATATGACAAACCTACAGCCAGCATAATATTCAATGGTGAAAAGCTCAAAAGTTTCCCACTAAAATCTGGGACAAGACAAGGTTGCCCACTATCACCATTCCTATTCAACATAGTCTTGGAAGTCCTAGCCACAGCAATCAGGCAAGAGAGAGAAATAAAAGGGATCCAAATTGGAAAAGAAGAGGTAAAAGTGTCACTATATGCCAATGACATGTTACTATATACAGAAAACCCTAAAAGGTCCACACAAAAACTACTAGAAGTAATTGAAGAATTCAGCAAGGTAGCAGGTTACAAGATTAATGTACAAAAATCAGTTGCATTTCTTTACACTAATGATGAATCAACAGGAAAAGAAAGCAAAGAAACAATCCCCTCTAAATTAGCACCGAAAGTAATAAAATATCTAGGACTAAATCTAACCAAGGAGGTGAAAGAATTATACATGGAGAACTATAAAACACTGATTAAGGAAATTAAAGAAGACTTAAACAAAATGGAAAGATATCCCATGCTCCTAGATTGGAAGAATCAATATTGTTAAAATGGTCACACTGCCCAAGGCAATCTACAGATTTAATGCAATCCTTATCAAATTACCCAGGACATATTTCACAGAACTAGAACAAATCATAATAAAATTTATATGGAACCACAAAAGACCTAGAATTGCCAAAGCATTACTGAAGAAAAAGAAAGAAGCTGGAGGAATAACTCTCCCAGACTTCAGACAATACTATAGAGCTACAGTCATCAAGACAGCATGGTATTGGTACAAAAGCAGACATATGGACCAATTGGAACAGAATAGAGAACCCAGAAATGAACCCACAAACTTTTGGTCAACTAATCTTCAACAAAGGAAGCAAGAATATACAATGGAATAAAGACAGTCTCTTCAGCAAATGGTGTTGGGAAAACTGAACAGCAGCATGTAAAACAATGAAGCTAGAACACTCCCTTACACCATACACAAAAATAAACTCAAAATGGATCAAAGACTTAAACATAAGACAAGATACAATAAACTTCCTAGAAGAAAACATAGGCAAAACATTATTTCACATACTTCTCAAAACTGTTTTCCTAGGGCAGTCTACCCACCCAACAGAAATAAAAGCAAGAATAAACAAATCACAACTAATTAAACTTAGAAGCTTCTGCACAGCAAAGGGAACCATAAGTAAAACAAAACGACAACCTACGGAATGGGAGAAAATTTTTGCAAATGTTGAAACTGACAAAGAATATATAAGCAGCTCATACAACTTAATAAGAAAAAAACAAATAACCCAATCCAAAAATGGACAGAAGACCTAAACAAGCAATTCTCCAAGGAAGAAATACAAATGATCAATAGGCACATGAAAAAATGCTCAATATCACTAACAGAGAAATGCAAATCAAAACTACAATGAGGTATCACCTCACACCAGTCAGAATGGCCATCATTCAAAAGTCCACAAATGACAAATGCTGGAGAGACTGTGAAGAAAAGGGAACCCTCCTACACTGCTGGTGGGAATGCAGTTTGGTGCAGCCACTGTAGAAAACAGTATGGAGATTCCTCAAAAGACTAGGAATAGACTTACCATATGACCCAGGAATCCCACTCCTGGGCATATATCCAGAAAGAACCCTACTTCAAAAAGACACCTGCACCCCAAAGTTCATAGCAGCACTATTTACAATATCCAAGACATGGAAACAGCCATAATGTCGATCAACAGATGACTGGATAAAGAAGGTGTGGTATATTTATACAATGGAATACTGTTCAGTCATAAAAACTGACAACATAATGCTATTTGCAGCAGCACGGATGCCTCCTGGAGAATGTCATTCTAAGTGAAGTTAGCCAGAAAGAGAAAAATACCATATGAGATCGCTTATATGTGGAATCTTAAAAAAAAAAAGAGAGAGAATATAAATACAAAACAGAAATAGACTCATAGATGTAGAATACAAACTTGTGGTTGCTGGAGGGAGTGGGGTGGGAAGGGACAGACTGGGAGTTCAAAATTTATAGATACTGACAGGCATATGTAGAATAGATAAACAAGATTATACTGTATAGCACAGGGAAATATATACAAGATCTTGTGGTAGCTCACAGCAAAAAAACTATGACAATAAATATATAACTTGCCTTCTGAATGTCTCAAACTTCATATGGTCCGAAATGGACCTTCCACCCCTAAACTTGTTTATCCTTCTGTGGTCTTTCTCTGTGATTGGCTCTACAGCAGGACCAAACGACCTCACTGGTTACCAAAATCCCACCATTTCCACATCTTAAATGTCTCTGTCCCATCTCCTCTGCCATGGCTTTAATTCAGTTCTTTCCCATCTCTTTTCCTGCCCATCTTCTCACTTCTCCAGCTCATGTTCCCCTCTCCACGCTGCAGCTGGGACCATCTTTCTGAAATGACAATTTGAGCGTATCAGCTAAGTGCTCAAAATCTCTCAGAAGCTTTTTATTTCCCATAAGAAAAGGACTTCGCTACTAGAATGACCCAGAAAGCCCTTTGTGAGCTAACTGTCTCCTCCCTCTGTTTCACCTCTTGTTATTATCTGCTCTTGGCACTGTGTTTCAGAAATACTTAACCAATTGTAATCTTCCAAATCTTTCATTTTGTTTCTTGCCTCCATGCCTTTGAATGCTCAGAATGTTTCTCCATTTTTGTGTAAACTCCTACTTATCTTTCAAAATCCTACTCAGGCATCACTGCCTCTTTAAACCTTTTTCTGTATGATGAATCTTCTTATTTTATTGTATTACTCTGTATTATAAATAAATGATGGTTCATTTGTGTATGTTTTTCCTTAGATTTAAAAATTATCTGATATGGTTTCTAGTAATTGAATGGAATATGGTGAACAATTTTTATGAAATTGCTATTGCAGAAAAAGTACCTGAGAGCTTAATCCTAAATCATGTTGCTTAGAAGGTGACATTATTGGACTTGGAAGCCAAGCATAGCCTCATGCTTAGGGGTACATTACATCTCAGATTGTACCACGCAACATACTAGATAAAGTGAGTTTACAGAAATATTTGTAAATAGCTGCCTACCAGGTGCTCATAATTTCATTGGTAATACAAAGCTAACACTTCATGTATAGTTATTAATATGCTAATCACTTAATGACTTTCCTTGTATTTTTCACGAAACTCAAAGAATCGTATGTAGACCTGTGGCTTATTAGCACGTCCCGACTGACAGTACTTATTATTATTGTTTTAATCCATTATGTTTAGCTCTAGTCTTTGAAGTAGTTACAATGGCTGTTTCTCACTTTTTGTCTTTTCAAGTTCAACGTTCCTATGCCTTTATTGTATTGAAGTATTTCCTCATTCCCTACTGGTGGACATTCATCAGAGTCACAATTTTACAGTTGGATGGAATTGTTAGAACATCATCTGATTCTTTTTTTTTTTTTTAATAACAGAGCAAACTGAGAAACAGAGAAGTGTTTTGTGTGACCTTGCTCAGCTGGTTGGTGGCCGAGCCAAGACCACCTGGTCTTGAGACCTCCTTCCAAACCGGTGTCCTTGCCCCCACCCTGGTGGTCTCCTCTGATTGACTTCTTCACTGCTCTCTCCCTTCCTCCAACCTCTTTCAGAGAAGTCAGTTCAGTTCCTCAGACAGTATCTGTTCTTCCTGTTTCCTCTAGGCTTCTGGGAATTATGAGGGAAAAAGTTGGTCCTTACTGAATTTTCTGTTTCCTGTGCTAGATCTCATCATTTCATATTACTTCTCCAAAAGTTGAAATGCAACTTTTATTTTAAAATTCCTGTGACTTGGATAAGGTTTTTGCTTTCCCCTAATTTGCTTTGATGGTTTTTCTGTATCTTTACTGAGTATATTTTATGATTATTTAGACATCCTGTTTTTTATTTGTCTGGGTTAAAATATGTGATCCTTTTCATTTTTCTTTCCTTCACATTTTCCTTAATGAAAAGCCTTCCAAAATTTCAGTTAGTACATACCATTTCCTTATAAAATACTATGGGTTATTTTGTATATTAATGCTCTTCAGTTAAAAGAAGAACTCCTTTCACAGAAATCTTGAATATCAGGGTCAGAAGACTCATGATCCAAGCTAATTTCCAAAGCTTCCATTCCCTTTAAAATACCCCCACTCTGTGTTAAGCCTTTGCTTGAAGACATCCAAAGATAGGGAACTCAGTATTTCGAAGAAATTCCAACTGTCTCTGGACACACTATCTTTTAAAATCTTCTTTTCAATCCAGTTGAATCATTCTCTCTTAGTAATATAATTCTGATTTCAGAGCCATTAAAAACAACTCTTGTTCGACTTTCAGCCAGCTGATCATGTGTTTGAAAGCAGCTTTCATTTCCCCCGTGCCTGTTCTTCCTCAGGCTAAACTTCCATTTCCTCCAAACTGCAGTCCAATACTTCGGTTTTAAATTCCATCTTCCTGATTGCAGGTACGGGCCCAGGGCTGCCTGCCGTTCCCCAGGTGTACTCTGACCAGAGGGGCAGGGGTCCCCATATCCCTGATCTAATGCAGCCACGCCTTTCATGAGTGGCTTGTTATGGGGTGAGTTGTGTTCCCCTCAAAAGAAAGGCTGAAGTTCTAACCCCTCGTACCTCAGAATGTGGAATTGTTTGTAAAACAGGATTTTACAGAGGTGATTTAGTAAAACAAGGTTATTAGGGCGGGCCCTAATCCAACGTGACTGGTATCCTTATGAAAAGGGGAAATTAGGACACTAAGACAGACACGCACAGAGGGGAGATGATGTGTAGACAAGGGGAGAAGATGGCCATGTGACTGCAGTGATGTATCCACAAGCCAGGGAACGCTAAGGATTTTTGGCAAACACCAGAAGCTACTAGGTATGAGGAAAGATTCTCCCTTAGAGCCATCGGAGAGAGCCTGCCCTGCCAACACCTTGATTTCAGATTTCTGGCTTCCAGAACTGAGAGACAGCATATTTCTGTTGTTCTAAATCACTCAGTTCTTGGTTACGGCAGTCCTGGGAAGATGACATACTGTCCTTTCACCAAAGCTCCCTGCTTTTTACTCCCCGTTCTGTAATCTTTCTTTCCCTTTTCTTGAACAAAATTCTGGCAATCCATGTAAAAATTTAAAAAAAAAACCTCTTTATTTTGTTTCATTTTTGTTTGACTTGGCTCATTGCTTAAGCCAGTTGAGATCTTTCATGTCCTGTTTCCATCATGTGGGTATTTAATATGTCTCAGCTTAGAATCTTCTAGAGTGGCTCGTAGTCTCTATTTGAATCACTGGTAAAAGCACTGAATGAGATACAACAGATGCTCTTGGAATTCCCTTTTGGTCAACACTTTTTTTTTTTTACCACAGTTGTTCAACCTGTTTTAAACCCAACTAACTTCCTTGATCCAATTTACAATTCTCTGTTTTGAATACAAGACAAAATACTATAAAAGACAATGTCTAACATCTTGCTGCAATCATGATATGCCATTTTATATCATTCTTTCTTGCCAATTTAGTAGCTCTACTGACAATTAGTTTAATCTGGGATGATTTATTCCTTATTATCCCTACTTTTCTTTTCATTTTGAACTTGATTTTCTAAGTCAACTCAAATCAAGTTTTTAATAATTCAGTCAATAATTTTGCCTGAAACACATATCAAATATTTTGGTTTGTTTTGTGGAATCTATCTCTCCTCTTTGGAAATGTGAACCACAGTGGTTCCTCTTCTGTTTTCTCTGGCTCTTCAAAGATTCAATTCAGAGAACTGATTTCACCCACCATGCTCTCCCAAAATATTCATCCAACCCAGCCCTCCTGAAATATTCATATGTATTTTGTCCAGATCATAAGACTTGAGTTCTTTTATAATTACACTCCTATAATCTCTACATTTATCTTGGTTTTGGTTCTCTCTTATCTTTGTTTCTTCTAAGCTTTCTGAAGGTTGTTCTTCTTGACAGAGAAGATGAAAGACATGAGTTTCAACTAAAGTCCTATGCATATATAAACATCTGATAATAATTACACCTTAAAGTTCTTACACTGTGGAATAGTAAAAGCATTTTGATACATACTTCATTCTGCAGGTGAGCAGCTATCATTATCACATATGCTTTCTTGAATTTTTACCTGACACAAGGATCAATCACTGAATATTTTCTCTAAGCATATTTTTCTCTAGGTTGACTACAATTTCTCTTGCCAAGAAATAATGAATTTGTTTCTACTGATAAAATTTCAGAATATCCTGGAACAGCCTCATGCATTTCAACTAGATAATTTTAGAAGAGAGCAGAAATAGGCTTTTCTTCAAAGAAGACATACATGTGCCAATAGGCACAGGAAAAGATGCTCAATATCACTAATTACTAGATAAATGCAAATCAAAACTACAATGAGATATCACCTCACACCAGTCAGAATGGCTATCATCAAAAAGCCTACAAATAATAAATGCTGGAGAGGGTGTGGAGAAAAGGGAACCCTCCTACACTGCTGGTGGGAATGTAGTTTGATGCAGCCACTACAGAGAACAGTATAGAGGTTCCTTACTGTCCCAGCATATGATCCAGCAATCCCATTCCTGGGCGTGTATCCAGTGGAAACATTAATTCAAAAAATACATGCCCCTCACTGTTCATAGCAGCACTATTTACAATAGCCAAGACACGGAAGCCATCTAAATGACCACTGACAGATGAAAAGATAAAGATGTGGTGTACATATATAATATACATATATAAAAAACAGAATATTACTCAGCTATAAAAAAGAATAAAATAATGCCATTTGCAGCAACGTAGATGGACCTAGAGATGATCATATGAAGTGAACAAAGTCAGACAGAGAAAGACAAGTATCATATGATATCACTTATATGTGGAAGCTAAGAAAAATGATAGAAAAAAACTTATTTACAAACTAGAAATAGACTCAACAAACATAGAAAACAAACTATGGTTACCAAAGGGGAAAGGGGTAGAAAGGAGGGATAAATTAGGAGCTTGGGATTAACAGATACACACTACTATATACAAAACAGATAGACAGCAAGGTTACATTGTATAGCACAGGGAACTACAGTCAGTGTTTTGTGATAACCTATAATGGAAAAGAATCTGAAAAAGGATATAAATATATAACTGAATCACTTTGCTGTACACCTGAAACTAACACAACATTGTAAATCAACTACATTTCAATTAAAACAACAAACTAACAAGAAGGCAGAATGTAGGTCAATACCAAAATATGAGTTATATGCATTGTCCTATGCATTGTTTATAAGACTGCATACCACAGTGATAAAGTGAATTCCATATATAATATGACAAAATACCCGGGGCTTAACTGTTTAAGGAGCATCACATAAAATTTGAGTTGACTTAGGAAATCAAGTTCAAAATACACACTTTGTCAATGGCAAGGCATCTATAAGAGGCCCTGGACCCAGGAGTAGAGTGTCCTTATCATATTTAGGAAATTATTAGCCAGGTCTGCCTGTTACTTAAAGTAGGACCTGAGAGCCAGAGGATGAAATCCTGACACTAGGCTGTTCCCCACTGGAGCTGCAGTTGGGGAAGTAGGGAACAGTACAGAGGGTGGGTGGGAAGATGCAGTCCTCAGACACTCATCAAATGGCTGGTGTCGGTACCAGGGAACCCAGACCAAGTCATGCTTTAAGTCAATAAATATATATTATGCAGCTACTTTGTGCCAGACACTATGCTAATTGTGGGCAATCTAGGTAGGCAATCCGTAATGCAGTCACTTGGCTGGTGTTTAGCGTCAGATCTTTATTCCCCGAGACGCAGTCTTGGAAAGATAAAGGCACGACCATAGACCTTTCAGGGGAGCTAGGATCCCAGGAGGGTATCAGAGTAACTACTGAAGTTGTCACATGGGGGGAGCTCCGGAAGGGGAGCTCAGCGGCAGGGTGTTAGCAAATGAGCAAGGATGTGGCTTAAGCAGCACGGCAGACATTTAGGGTTCAGCCTTCCATTCCCATAGCCCAAGTTTGATTGTGACTAGCGTGCTGGGAAGAGCGTCTGTATTTTAATTCTGGCCAGACTGGATGAAGGTGTCATGTGGTAGGAAAGACAAGATGACGAGGGAGGTCAGGGTTGTTTCTGGATTTCTTCACCTAGGAAATGGGGCAGAATTGAGCCTGTTGGTGTTTTCTAAGTCACTATGGATTATTTAAATTATTTCTCTTGCATCTGTTAGCATCAAATTGTGGGCTAGGCGGCTCATTGCTACTCATTAGAGTTGTGTATTCCATAGATCCTTCCAGGAGACTCTAGAACTAGGGGATAAATCAAAAGAAGTAACATTTGGCCCACAGAAAATTCAGGAAGATGTTAACCTTCGGAAATGCAGGGACCCAATATAACTCTGAAGTTGCCTCACGATGTCCCCAATCCTATGATCACAGTTATTCCTAGACCCCTTTCCTATTAATCAGGAGCCCGCTGGCCTGGACCAGGCTTTGAGTATTGATACAACTTGTGATTATTTTAAAATTTCTCTTTTATTGTCACAAACTTGGCTAAAGGGCATTAAAAAAAAAATCACTCACTGGGCTCTCCCGTTATGCAGATGGTCTGTCATTTGAATAACAAACACCATTTTCCTCTGAAGAACTATCTCAGAACACATGTGATAGGCAGAACTACACTTTCTCCAGTACGTGGGATTGCTTTAGTAGCTGTCAGACATCTCCCAAAGATCTGGTGAGACAGATTTATTTTTGAACATCTTGGTAATGATAGTAAATGTGCCATTTTTCTTATCATTTTTTGCTAACAGACTTCTTGATCAATGTGACGTTGCTGTCAGAAATAGACTTCACATCCTCTTAAGAACGAAAACTTCATGGACCCTTTACTGACGGCCTTTTATGATTTTTCTGTAGTTAACACACAATCCATGTGCTTCTAAACATCCTCTTAAGTAAATGGGAGATTGGAAAACAGTCCACAGCACATCATTTTGTACTGTAAATGTGGGGTGGGTGTTTATTCTTTAATAAAGGGGAACGTTCTTTCAAATAACATGAAGGACAACATTACTGTTGGTTCTAAACAAAAGCTCTAAAAGCCCTACCACCCTCCAGTCTTTTTTCCCTCTCTTCTCCTTCCTCCCTTTCTCCTTTCTGTGCTTCAGGACCTATTTATTAAGGGGCAATTCTGACTGCGTTGGTCACTGGACTCTGTCCTCATGGGGCTTACGCTTAAGTGGGAGAGGCAGTTGCTAAACCACTAATTATGAAAACTAATTTATAAGAAATTCTGCCTCTTGCTCGTTACCAACTGGGTTTTTCTCACTGATGCTCTGAAGTCCCTCGCCCTGTGACCTTTGCTGGGACCGTCTAATAAATCCTTTAGCTGTTGGATGGAGGAAGTCACAAAGCAAAGTGATTAAACCTCCTCCAATTCACAAAGCCCTCTGCCACCACCTGGGACCCTCTGCGCTAAGAATTTGGTATTATGTCTCTTAAATGTGTTTCTAAGGCTGCTCTTCCTAAACCTTTCCCACTCTCCTTAATCATCAATCCACCACTCTGTACCATCTCCTACCCTCTTCTTTCATGAGATGTCAAGGACAACATAATTCTTCAGTTCAGAATTTCTGTATCCAGTTCAAGATTGATGCTCCAAAAATCTATTAATTCTTATATAACAGACTGTCTCCTTTCTCCCTCTCTTAGAATAAGTCTCACTTTTTACTTTCTGAGGTTTGCTCTATCCCATGTCCTCTGATCTTTGGACATTTGTTTCCATAAACCATGCTCTCTCCTCTGACTTTGATTTTTATCACCCTTTAATTGTTTTTTCTCCACAACCTCTACAGAGGCTCGAATCTCCTTCTTAAAAACAAGAGGCAAAAGCAGACAATGGTGACATCAAAAACCATTAAGACAGAACCAAAAACAAAAACAAAAACAAAAACCCTGCTACCTTCTTGTGCTATTTATTAGTTTATCTCATTGTTTTGCTTCAGAACAGTTCAGCTTGCACTGTTTGCTTCCGTTCCTTACCACTCACTTTGTAACTTCCTCCCTGACCTCGTAATTAGCAATACTTTTCCTTGGAAGGTAACACTGAATGACTGACAACCCACTGACTAATTCACTTATTTAAGATACAATCACTTGGTTACTTTTCTCTGTTTTGCACTATGGGACTTTGAGGGTAAGGCTCCCATCCATGCCTTTGGAGGACATTTGGCCTGCAGTGTAACTATTAGAACAGATGTGGCATGTGCAAGATATGGTGACTCCCAGATAGTGTAGCCTTTTCATTTATTTCTGCTGAAGAAGACGGTGTTGAATATTCTGCTCTTTTTGCACACTGACTTACAGATTCTGTGGTGTTGCACTAGGTTTGTTCTGACCTCTTGGAGGCACTCCTTCTGTGTTTCTTTCGTGGGTGGTTAGACCTGTCCACCAGTTTTTGTCCCTTATAGGTAGATACAGCCTCCATTCCTGTATGTGATTCTTTTGCTACATTGCCGGCCATGGCTCTGTTAACTGCAGCAGAAGGATGAAGACTGGGAAGAATTGAGACCTTAAATTATACATTTTCACCGAGCACCAGGCTCCAAGGGACAGATCCATCAGTAAGTAGACCATGGGGAAAAGTCCAGCCAGGCAAGTACAGAGTGGTATACAGAGAGAGGGCCGGCGCTTAGGCAACACACAGCATCAAGAGATGTTACACATTAGGACATGAAGATCTTGAGAATTAAGGTCCTTATTAGCTCTCCTGAACTATCTCGATCACCTCCACGCTCTATTCTCTATACTAACTCCAGGTTTGTCTTGATAAAACAGAGCTAATCATGCCATTGTCTTTTTTTTTTTTAAATCATGTCAGTGACTTTTTTTTAAATCATGTCATTGCCTTTTTTTTTTTAATCATGTCACTGTCTTTTAAAAACACCTTCAGTAACTCCTAGCATTCAAGACCCCCTGTGATTTGGTGTTTTAAGTCTCATTTCTCCATTCTCCCTACTTGGGATCACATGCTTTAACTAAACCGTCCTACTCGCTAGCTCATGAAAACACTCCATGGTGTTTTCCTCTTTGTCTTTGCTTTTCCAATGGCTCTTCTTCATATGACCTCCCTCCCTTCTCTTCTCTTCTCCCTTTCTATCCCTAGCCATTTTATCCTTTAAAATTAGCCAAATATGCTCTTCCAAAATGTTCTTGATCTTATCACCCAGAGGAGGACTGCATCATTCTCCAAGTTCCTGATGCTAATTTTTAAATATTTTTTTGACATTTGCTGCAATAAAAAGCACAATAGGATATTTGTGTGTTCATCTTTCTTATTAGTCTGAACTTCTTGAAGGAAGAAGCCATGTTATAAACATCTTTGTCTATATTTTCAGTTCCCAAGATAGTGTTTTGCACATTGAAAGTGCTCAACAGATGTATGTTGAGTGATCCCTTAAATTGTGCTCCAAAGGACAGCTGACATTATTAGTTTGTTCTTAATTCATATAGAATTATATTCCTCTCTGGAAATAAATGATCCAAAAGTCTGTGTTTTCAATTTCTATTAAGCATATGATCCAGTGAATGACAAGCTTCTCTGGGAAACATTAAACTGAGAATGCTATGTTCCATCTTTTCAATCATATCTGAATTTTCCATTAAGAAGGAAAAAATACTTTTAGAAGGTTGAGTAGGATGGTACTTTTGAAAAAGCTTTCCAACTGTATTAAGTTCAGATTAATTTTCAAGGAAATTTTCTGACTCTGAGCCCACACCTTCATGCAGGGTCAACTGGAGCATTTTCATTCACTTCAAGCTCTTCCCCAGCCCTACGATCTCTCAAAACCAATTTCAGAGGAGAAGTTCACCCAGATCATGGCTGTTGAGATGAACAGTGGGGCAGAAGGCAGTATGTGCAGTAGTGGTGCATCAAATGTCCTGGAGGAGAAGTAATTCAGTAACAAGGACCTGGGGAGGACCAGGTGTAACCGTGAGGGAGGAGGGATCAACAGCAGCCCAGAATATTAGATTTCTTGATTCAGGGATGTGCAGCTGACCACCAAGGCTGAGTTATCATTGCTAGACTTCCCAAACAAAAGAGCTGGAGACACAGTGGAAAGCCAAGGTAAATAGTTCTTGGCTGGTCATCTCATGCTCCCATCTTTAATGGGCATTAAATAGACATAAACGATCAGTGAACTGAAAAGAAGAGAATTCTGAAGTCATAGCAGGTACTTGCAGAATCTCAGCCTTAAAGTGAAGGAAATTGTCCTCTACTGCCCTGTCCATCTTAACAGCCTTGACTGGACTAAACTCTCTCCTCTCAAATTAGTTTTTAGAGATCACAGGACTCACAGCTGCTGTTTGGTTTCCCAAGTTTGGGCCAGTATGCCCTCCATAATGTCTGCCATCTGCTCTCTCTGGGTGAGCATCAGCTCTGTCAGTGTGGTCTCTCCATAGCTTTGGGCTGCCTTCTTCCTTCTTGGCTATTACATTGGAAACTTCAACCAGAGAAGTTCACTTCTCTTTGGGAAACTTACGATATATAATATCAGCTGGCTTCTCCCATTACAGGTTTACATTATTTTGCTTCCACACTGTTCAAATTCACTGTTCCCCTATCAAAAACCCAAACCAAGGAGGGAGGGTATAGCTCAGTGGTACAGGGCTTATTTAGCATGCACAAGGTCCTGGGTTCAGTACCTCCATCAAAAAAAAAAAAAAAAGTCAAGTTAAATAAGCTTAAAAAATACATAAAATTCTTAAAAAAGTAAATATAAAAAAAACCTTAAAAAATCCAGCCCAGCTGTTTCCAAACTTCAGTCCTATAGACTCACAACCTAGGATACCTAATATTTCATAAATACAAAATGCAATCTATTGCAAATTCACAGACACTATTTATTATTTAGTTACTATTTCTTGGCTCGCTGAACTGTACCAGGTGTCTCCTCACTGTAACTCCACCTTCCATTTATACCATTTAAAGCAACTGTTTCCTAAAGTTTCAGGCAAGGAGGTATACTTTCTATTCCAGAACGTTAATTTTTAATTTGCACTGAAGTTCTATTGTTTTGCACACTCACACACATATGCGTATACACACACCCTTATTACATCTCTAGTCCTATTAAACTTCACTCACTCCCAATTTCCTATCATCATGATGATTACAGCTTCTAAGCCAAATAGCTGGACATGTTATCTGATAAATGATTTGTCATTTCCAGAGCAGGATATAAAGTTTAGATTGAAAATGGGGGAATTTCCAGTCATTTTTATGGTTATATCCACAGCCAATCAGGATATCTGAAATTTATCTAAGGCTGGAAAACCTGACATATGAAATAATCACATGACTTCCTTTTTTTGCTCTGATAGATATTTTGACCCTTGACTGTATTCTGTTCCGATCTTCTAAAATCTAAAACTTTGCCCTTTGGGAGTGCATATGTCATGCTTTATATTCCTTTTAATTTCTTTAAAAATTTTTTTCTGGACAACTAGATGTATAAAGCCAATCATAGTGTAGGTCTCCACTACCAAATGAATTACTTAAAGACAGTTTATTAAATATAACAAGAAATCTTGTTCTTTGCCAGGCATTTGTGCAATACAGCGAGTGATTCTTTTTCTCACATGTTAGCTTTTTAAGCTTCTTTATTAGGTTTCGACTGCTTCTGTAACAAATTCCTACAAACTTAGTGGCTTAAAGCAATACACATTCATTAACTTAGAGTTCTGTGGATGAGAGTCTCACACAGGTCTCACCAAGCGAAAATCAAAGCTTTGACAGGGAGGCATTCATTTCTAGAGACTCCTGGGGAATCTTCTTATGTGCCTTTTCCAACTTCCAGGGGTTCCCCCTCCCCTGGCTTGTCAGCCCTTCCACCACCTCCAAGGCAGCAATGCTGCATCTCTCTGACCACTATTCTCTGCTCACGTCTCCCTTTTACTGACCATAGCTGGCAGTTTTTCCACTTTTAAGAACTCATGCGATTAGATTGGGCTCCCTTGGGAAGTCCAAGATAACCTCCTTACTGCAAGTTCCAGCCACTTAAATAAATCAACTGCAAATTATTTCAGATGCAAATTATTCACATCTGCAAAGTCCTTTTATGCTAGCTAAAGTAACATATTCATGGACTGCCTTTTTTTTTTTTTTTGCCTACCACAGCATCTTTAGATCTACCTAATTCTTAGTAATTTTGTCAGAATCGATATTGGTCCTAATAACTTTTTTTATTCACTACTAAGTTTCTTTTAAAAATTACTATTTTTTAAATTGAGGTGTAGTTGATTTGCAATATTATATAAGTTTCAGGTGTACAACATAGTGATTCACAATTTTTAAAGGTTATACTCCATTTATAGTTATTATAAAATATTGCCTATTCTCCATGTTGTACAATATATCTTTGTAGCTTATTTATTTTATACATAGTAGTTTGTACCTCTTAATCCCCTACCCCTATCTTGCCCCTCCCTTCTTCCCTCTCCCTACTGGTAACCACTAGATTGCTCTCTATAGCTGAGAGTTTGTTTCTTTTTCGTTATATTCACTAGTTTGTTTTTGTTTTTAGATTCCACATGTAAGTGACAACATGCAGTATTTGTCTTTCTCTGGATGACTTCTTTCACTTAGCATAATGCCATTCACATTGTTGCAAATGAAAAAAAAAGTCATTCTTTTTCATGGCTGAGTAATATTCCATTGTAACTATTAAGTTTCTTGATGGTGTTATCTTTCTCACAACTCTTTGCAAATGTGAACATCAGTAATAATCTGTTTAAGAAGCATATTACCCATTTAGGGTTGAGTCTCCAAGTTAGAAACTACCTTAAAATCTTTTACCATGGAGTACAAATTGGCAGTCCAAGTACAGAATTTAGCTCTCAGGTTTGTTTTATTTGACCTGAATCATGTTATAGACATGTATAACTTCAAATAGCTTCAGGCAGGCACATTCTCTAATCTCCATGATAGTCCTCACCATCTTCTACTGTCTGTACCCAAACTATTTCATTCATGCTGATGAATTACTACCTTGTTCCTAAAGATATCTGAGTTTGTGACATCTAATCCAGTCAGTGTACTAAGCTATAAAGTTATCACCAGTACCTTAAGTTGGTTACCATAACTTCTGAGTATTTCCAGTCATAGGGGTCTTATGTTACAGAACAGATTACTCCATTTATGAATAACTATTTGAAAATATTTTTCTACCTATTCATCTTGACTCTGTTACACAAAATAAGTCCAATTTTCTGTTTTTCATGGACCTCTTGAATAATTATAATGATCAAACCTCCTAATTCTTTTCTTTTCCATTATAAATATTTTCTATTCAGTTAATTTTTTCATTTGATGTAGTTCTCAAACATTTCAAGTTTTTCAATCTCCTTCTTGTAATATGGTGACCAGAATAGTGATAATACTCCAGATGTGGTCTGATCAGTATCAGGTACCACAGATCTAATTTTTTTTGCATACTTTTATTAACCCAGTTATGATTACCTTCACTCTGACAGCTTATAAAAAAAACACTTTAGGCTCGTATTATACCTGCATTCAATTAAAACATCAAGGTCTTTTTTTCTTCAAGATCTTTTGTTACAGGAATGTCTGACATTGTATTTCCCCTCAAATCTAGTTTTGGTTCATTCATCAGGCAGCAAACACTTACTGAGCACTGGCTGCATGCATGACACTGTGCTTAGTGCTAGAAGGTATAAAGAAGAATACAATATAGAGGAGGTGTTCATAGTTTCATGAGGGAGAGAGACTGATGCATATTTTTGGTCCAGAGTAAGCGATGCAGCAGGAGAGGTATCTGTAAGGTGGACTTCCACCCAATTAAAGAGAAGCAAGTGCTTGCCAGTGTGCTAAGGACTTTAAGTAGAAGTACTTAGTCATTGAATATTTTGGGTTGGAACTGATGAGAGGTCTGTGCTGAAGTGAATGACTGGGAGCATAGCAGACGTGTCATTTTGCATCCACTTATTCACTGTTTCTTCTTTTGCCCTGGGGGTGTGAACCTTTTCCCCTTGGATACAGCCAAGTTTGGATCGCCAATCACCATGTTCTATTCTTGTCTTCTCTACCAATGGGGTTGGCATGTGTCCCAGCCAGACCAATATGATGCTCCCTCTCTGGAATTTCAGTCTTGACCAAGTTCCTAAAACAACTGGCAGCAACTTCATTCAATGGCTGGGCCTTGAGGCTGCGCCTCCGTACTTACAACCTTGGGGCTGCGATGTATCTAAAACTCTCCCATTTTAAGCCCAATTCTCCAGCTTTCCTTTCAATTATGGGAATTACTTCTTAGCCTTATCACAAATTCCTTTTCAGTTTAAGTTGTCAAACCCAGTTTCCATTGCTTGTACCCATATAATCCAATTATATAGCTTACTCTACAGGGTTATATTAGCTTAATTTAATAGTTAATGCTATAGAACTAGATTGGAAACTCTTAAAAGCACAAACTCTGGATTTGGTTTCCTGAGTTTAAATGATAGCTTTTTCACTAATTCCTTTAGCAAACTTAAAGCAAAGTACTTTATTTTTGTGAACTTCAGTTTTCATATCTGTAGCATGGCGTTTCTAATAATTTCACCTACTTAGTCCTTGGTTTTAATCATGAAGGCGAGAATGCACATCAAACACTCCACATGGTGACTGGCACACAAAAAGTGCTCAGTGAATGTTAGAGTCAGGGTGGGGATTAAATGTTTCTAGAGATAGTGAGGCTATGAGTATTGAGAGATCAGAGTAGGGAGGAAAGAAACAGCAAAGAGTGAAGTCACGTAGTCAGAGGGGATGAACATTCCACTTAGAATAGAAGCAAATGCTACAAAGAAATCAAATAAGATAAGGCTAAACATGACAATTGTTAGCATCAACAACAACAACAAAACCAAACAACACAATTCAAAAATGGGTAAAGGGCCTAATTAAATATTTCTCCAAAGGATATATACAGATGGCCACTAAGCACATGGAAGGCTGTCCAGCTTCACTCATTATCCACAGAGGAATGCAAATCAAAACTACAATAAGAACACTTCACACCCACCAAGATTGCTCCTATCCAAAAACCAGAAAATAACAAATGTTGGCGAGGATGTGGAGAAACTGGAACTTGTATGTGTTGGTGGTCTGAATTAAAAAGCGAAGTGAAAACAGTTTGGCAGTTTCTAAAAGAGTTAAACATAGAATGACCTCATGATCTAGCAACTCCGCTTCTGGGTATGTACCCCAGAGAACTGAAAGTGGAACAAACAGATACTCATGTACCCGTGTTCATAGCAGCACTAGTCACAATAGCCAAAAAGTAGAAACAACTCAAATGTCCATCAACCAACAAATGGATAAACAAAATGTGTTTATCACAAGTTTACAGTGTGCCATTATATACATATAATGGAATATTATCCAGTCTTGAAAAGGAATGGCATTCTTATACCTGCTACAACATGGATATACCTTGAAAGCCTTATGCTAAGTGAAATAAGACAGACACAAAAGAATAAATACTGTATGACTGTACTTATATGAACTATTAGAATAGCTAAATTCATAGAGACAGAAAGTGGAATAGCAGTTAGCAGGGGCTGAGGTCAGGGAGAATGGGGAGTTACTATGTAATGAATAGAGTTTCTGTTTGTGATGATGAAAATGTTCTGGAAATGGATAATGATGATGCTTGCACAACGTTGTGAATGAACTTAATGCCACAGAAGTGTACCCTTAAATATGATCATGATTAAAATGGCAAATTTTATGTTATACATATTTACCACAATAAAAAAAAACACGCAAAAATGACCATCGTGTGCTAAGATGTCACAGAGGAACTTTTTTGGTCAGTTTCAGGATGTAAGGTCAAGAATCACCAGTTTACATTGTGCTATGGGGAAAATGGGAAGCGAGGACTTAGAGACATCAAGAATAGCCTCCTCTGGGAGAGGATAGAGCTCAGTTGTAGAGTGCGTGCTTAGCATGCATGAAGTTGTGGGTTCAATCCCCAGAACTTACATTTAAATATAAATAAATAAATAAATAAATAAATAAATAAATAAATAACCTAATTACCCCCCCCCCAAATAAAAAAGGGTGAATTAAAAAAAGAAAAGAAAAGAATAGCCTCCTCCAAAGAAGTTAGGTTGTAATGAGAAGCATGGCTTGGGTGACAGCTGCAGGGATAATGCAGAGTCAAGATAGAGTTTCTTGAAGATGAACTGAAATGTTTGGGCATATTTATGTGCTAAAGAGAAGCCAGGAGGAGGAGAGAGGTTTTCTATAGCAGAAAAAGGGAGCTGATAGAACAGACCCTGAAGAAGTAAAGAGGAAAATGGAGGGAAGGAAGTAAGGTTGAGTGGAAATGAATGTGACTTTGTAGATTGGGTGCAAGTTTGACAAAGTTTACACAAAGTGCATTTATTTCTTCTGTGACATAGTGGACGCTGGCTGTTCATGAGAGTGGGCTTTGTGAAACTGAGGAGAGAGCTGGATGCTGGGAAGGATGGCTGAGAGGCTAAAAGAGGGGGTGATCAATGCAGTAAAAGGAATGCTGTTTGTTGTTGAGGGCATGGGAAGTGAGAATCATATTTTTTTACATGCTTGAATAATTTTTCTCCATTTACTGTCAGCAGCCTGGGAGAGGACTGGAGAAGGTAGATTATTGCGTTCACTGTGTATTTAGGAATTTTAGGGCAGGGGCAGTGGGATACATAGATGAGGAATTTGAAATCCAGTTTTGGTGGGAGAATAGTTTAAGCAGTTGGGGTCCAGGCTGATGAAAGAGAGAAATCAAGTGAGAAGGAAAGCAGACTGGGCATTAGTAGTTTTCACTGACTAAGCCGTAGAATTCTGTTACCTCGCATGAAATTGATATGGGAAGACTACCTGGCCTTAGGCACCAGAGCTCTGCCTGGGCTCTAGATTTGGCTCTGCCATGAACCAGGTAAATTGCATTGAACGAGTCATTTCATGCCACTGGGCTTCAGTTTCCTTAAATGGAAAATGGTTCTGGGATCAGAGGGTATCTGAATCCCCTTCCAGTTTTAATATTCTGGGACAGAGTTCAGGTGATTTGCCTGATGAGGAATTTTCACACACCTCTGGAGTAGGAAATTCTTGTGTGTAGACTTTTTTCTTAACATGCAAAATAGGAGTTCCTGTTCCAAAGAACTTGGCCCCTTACACACTGTCAGGGGGAAGATGAAAACCATACGTCAGCCAATGATAACAAAACATCAGAGTTCAGGTGTCCAAGTCATCTACTCTACTGCACTCATCAGTATGCCATCCCTGTGGTATGAGTCACCTCTGGAAATCCTCCTGCCTTCACTGGGGTACAATCCTGCATCCTGTCGGCTTTCCCCCTTGCTTCTCTTTATCTCACTACCTGGCAGTGGTCCTTCCTCTAGCACGTTATTGAATAAATCAGAAGATATTTATCAAGGGCTCCATGAGGTGCCCTGCTCCGTGCGAGGACGTTGGGAACTCAAGACAGTTACGTCACAGGTGTTCCACCCTGTGAAACCACCCTGTGTGGTTGGGGAGATAAAACCCACGCACACAAAATTTTTAATGAATACCATATGAGACAATATATAATTAAGTGCTATCTTATGAATTACAGACAAATACTTTAGGGTTTCAGCAATAACAGGGCATCATAGATCTGCAGGGCAATGGGGTTTGAATGAAGTCTTGAACACTAGGTAAAATCTGGGGAGAAGGCTCTCTGGATCATAAACTGGCAGAATCAGACTTGACAGTGAGAAGGAGCCTACATTGGTCTTAGTCATTTTCTGCTTCTCTCTTCTTCTGTGAATCTAGAGCTCCTGCGTAGTCCCCTTGCTCAGGTCTGCATGGCCGAAGTCTTATCATCTGCTTCTAGCTCCTCATCCTTTATTCAGGTATCTGGATGGTGTGTGCTGTTTACAACTGAACTGAAGCCCCTTTGTAGATTTGGGGGCGAGGCTGTGGAGTCAGCAGCTCAGATTGTTGGACTGCCTGTATCATCGGGTCTGTCAGATCCTCCCAGGGCTTTGCCATTTTATGTTTAAAACAGCTCCTTGTGGTCTTGCCAGCACACCTGTTAAGTGTTGCTAAGCATGCATTCCAAAGGAGCACTTCCCTTGCCCACACCTTTCCCATGTGGTGTATCACAGCACATTACAACAAGCTCATCTGGTCTGACTAGAGAAAAGATGGGAATGCCTTCCCACTGATGACAATGTGAAGATGGGTTTGAGCTGGGATTATAACCATGTAAGCAGCCAAATTCTCACCAGAAAGTGACTGCAGATGAATCCAGGACAATGGAGGACTTCGTGTAGCACAAACTGAAAATTCTCAGAATAGTTAAACTCCATGCTCCGATGTTGGGAGCTGTAAGGCTCAGACCACAATGAACTGAGATGACCATCACCTGACTGTTTCTGTCCTCCCTGATTTTTAATTTCCATAAAGTGTAGAATGTTTCAGGTGGAGAGTGAATCTATCTGCCCAGCCCTCTTTGGGATTCTGTGGCAGAATAGAAAAGAACTTGAGACAGTTCAAATTATGAAATTGATAGAGGTTGAAGTTACACATATGTGAAATGGTTTAAAGCTCAAGAGGAAGTCTCTAAACCAGAGCAAACTTATTTATAATAATAATGGTGAATATACATTGACCAGTTACTATGTGTGGCACTATCATACTATCCTAAGCTTACCAGAGCTAAGGGAGGTGTAGGATCAACAAAGGAAAGCCCTCTTGTGAAGCTGGCCCTTTACAATGCTATATTTGTTAATAATCTTTTCACCTGCCCTGTAGACTTATTCATCCTTCAGATCCAAAAGTAAATCTCACTCTCTCAGAGAAGACTTCCTTATTGTCTACAACTATGCTGCCCAATAAAGATGCCACTAGCTGAATGTTTAAATTTAAACCAATTAAAATTAAACAGAATGAAAATTGTAAAGCCTCAGTTGCAGTAGCCATATTTCAACTACTTAATAGCCATATGTGGCTAGGGGCTATCATGTTGGACATATAGAGAACATTTTGCAGGTAGAGAATGTTCTGTTGGACAGCATTGGCTAGACTACAGATATCCACAACACATAGCTTCTTTCATAACAGTTAGTGTACTTGAATTACAGGTACAGCCTCGGTCTACCTTGCTGACTGGATTTTATGTCCCACAGAGTAAAGACTCTCTATCTTCTTAATCATGGTACACTCATCATCCAGCACAGCATCCAGCACGTCTGGTGTCTGATGCACAGTAATACTTTTGACCATTCACCAGGGCATGGGAAGAAATTAATAATACTTCTTGGGTGAGTCAGAAAATGTCTCCCAGAAGAGATAACTTTTGGATAAAATTTTGAAGGATGGATATGAGCTTGCCAGATAGAAAAGGGGACAGGCATCCAGGAAAACAGACCAGCATATTCAAAGAGACAGAATCACTATAGTTTATGTTTAAGGGAAAGATCAAGTAAGAGGTTTATGGTGGTTGGAGCAGAGCTTATGCACGTGGATTGTGGGAATGGCCTGGGAGTGGGTGCCTGGGAGTGGGTTTAGGTTGAAGAGGTATAGTTGGAGACAGATAGTGAAGGATGTACTTGTTGTGTAATGATTTTAAATTCTTTTGCTGAAGACATGGGTGCCAGAAAAGGTTATGGGGGAGAGCATTGATACAATTGGATGTATTTACTTATCCACTCATTTATTTTAGCAGCAAAATTATGAGAGCAATGAAGAAGATGGAAAGAAACAGGGGCAGAGAAACAAGCTAGTGTTTCATTGCTACAGCTGGGGCTGGGAGTGGGAAACAGGTCTGAAGTAGAAGAGATAGGATTTGGTGGCTTGTTGGTGAGGTGGAATGTGACATGATAACAGATATAAGGAATATGGGAGGAGATACAAGTTTGGAAGAAGGTGGGCAGTAGAAGCCATAGAAGCTGAAAAGTTGGTCATCAGCATCTAGGGTGGGCTGTTAACAACCCTGCATGCTTGTCACATTCATTAGCAAAGTCAGCACTGATGCTGAATCAATGACGTCCAGTCACACATAAACATTTTCCAGCACTAATGGAACTTTCTGTTTTTCCTTGATTAGAAACTGCTCTCCTGTCCCCTCTGGTCAAAAGGAAAGGCCTTACAACTCCCTGTCAGTAAAATGTACTTGACTGATTAGCAACTTCACATTGCGTTTCTCCCAGGGGCATTTCGTAAGAATCATTGCTTTCCAGGGATGGGTGTCTAAAACCCAACTTACTCTGTGACACTTTAAAAGAGACAACTGGGAAACAACGGTTAGATGCTAAAGAGAGACTGATTACGGTTTTCGTGTTGAACGGTCAGTTTCTTGAGAGTAGGATGTTTTATCATCTCTAAGTAATGACTGACATATAGACAAGACCTTTAATACCTGTCTGTTGCACTGGGAAATGGAACTATTCAAAGAATTAATTAGGATTTTCTGAGAGTTAACGAGCTGTCTGTCACTGGAAGTATTCAAACAGAAGTTATATATCCCCTAAGGGAGTGCAGTAGATGGATTCCAGGCATTGGGGAAGGTTGAAATGGAGGACCTGGTCCACTATGCTGTGGTCATATACAATGAGAATTGTGATGGATGGAGACTTGAACTTCTAAATGCTCTTGTTTGAACATGCAAAGGCATAGAAAGGAGGAAATGATAAGAAAATGATGAGATTTCTGGAGGTCTAGCATTCATATTCCCCCACCTGTCATCCAGGTATGACACATAAAAACTCACCATAAAAGAACTGAGTTTAAGAAAATAATTTATAAAGCATCCTCAGTCTCTTGACTACCTCTCCCCTCCAGATGCATCCTTCTGCTGAGTGTGTCCTTGTCCCCATGTCCAAACCACAGCAGACTAGTTGGGTGGGAACATATCCCAGACCTCCAATATAGCTCAGAGAAACATTAGTAGGGTTGATTCAGAAACTAAGAGCTGGGTTCAGTTTGAAAAATAAACACCAAAGAAAAGTCTGACGATTTTGCTGTTAAGTTTCAGGAGAGGTGAAATTTGCTGTAAGGAATCTGGAAGTGTGATATTGTTGGAAGGGAGAGAATTCTTAAGATACACAGGATTTACCTGTCAGGTGTTGACAACTGTGGAATTCTTCCTTTAGTGCCATTTCCAAGTTGTTAGTTAAAGAGTAGATAGGCAAGAGTTCAAACTGTGTCTTATCCTTGACTCTGACATCCAGAATATGTACTTAAAAAAAAGTTCTATTAGGATACTAGTCAAAATAGGTAATAGAGAATGGTTGAAAGGTTGGGACTGATGGTTGTCAACCTAGGTTTGACTGAGGCTCAGCTCTGTGATTTTTGGTAAGTTGCTTACTCCTTCTTCAAACTTCAATTTTTTCATCTGTAACATGGGAATACTAATACCTACATCATAGTTGCTATGAAAGGGAAATCAGCTATTAATTCTATACAAAGGGATTAATTTATAACTTGATTTTTGAAAACAGGATATTTTCAGAGCACTCAATATGGTCATTGTCATGAATATTGGGTGGGTTAACTATATACAGAATGGGTAAAAATATTGTGTCATTATCCCAGGGGAGACTGAGAAATCCCCAGTCAAACCTGAGAGATTTATAATGGAATGAGATTCTACCAGCTTTGACCCCTCACCTGTTGCCAGTTGAGGTGATCGGGAGAGCCCTTAGGCAAGTGCTTAACTCCTCCAGGATGGATGAGTCAGGGGTGGAGAGCAGAGACAATCTGCTAAGCCTCTGTGACCTTGAGCCCCCCTCCTCCCAGGTTGTGACTGCCTCTTGCCCAGTTTTGCATTATTTCACCAGGGAGACAAGTGTTCTTGGGAGGGAAGCAGGATTTGCTGGGGTTGTTTACCGCTGCAGTGATACCTGACAGGTGGCAGGCAGCTGCCTTCCACCTTGATGCCACCTTGCCTTCTTTTTCTCCTAATAAGCCTAGAGAGTGACCCCAAACCCCATTTCCACGGCGGATAGGGGAGTTGCCTCACACCTTGGTCCTTGGTTGCCGGCTGTGATGATAGTGCCACTTCCTGGTGTGACTGTTGTGCAGTGTTCATCCCTGTGTGTGATCATCCTCGTGTGTTCATCCCTGTGTGTGTTCCTTCCTGTGTGTGTTCATTCCTATGGGTGTTCATCCCCTGTATGTGTTCATTCCCTGTGTGTGTGTTTATCCTTGTGTGTGTTCATCCCTGGGCTTTGACCTCAGACCCAATTCAGACTTTCTCTCTTAGCTCTTGGTACTGACCTAACTTCTCTTACCCTCAGCTTTGGCTCCATGAATAATAGCACCTCCTGTTTGTAGAAACTAGAGAAGATGGTGGTTTTATTTCAAGTACTTCACATATGTTAGCTTCTAAGATGATCATTCTTACTAAGAACGTTAGCTGGGGCTTTGAACCTGCTTTTGGAACAACTCATTCTGGACTCACTGTAACTCGGAGCACAAAGTCTGAAATCCCCTGGCTATGGGCTCCGGGCTAGCCCCAGGTTTGCGTATGTGCCACTTCTCGAAGGCAAAATGCCTGCCTAACTTGATTGAAGGACTCTGTGTCAGTTCCCTTTGCTGCCTTTATTACTGCTCCTGAGTCTGTGGGCTGGCAAGGAGCAGGCCCTTTTTGGAGGGTCTCAAGAGGCTGGTGAGGTGTTTAGGGATGTGGAAGACGGGGCTGTGTGTTTTTTCTCATCCAGCAGGCTAGCCCGATTTATCACACTGGTAGGCTGATTCCAAGAAAGAAAGGATAAAGCACTCCTGGCCTCTTGAGGTCTGGGCTTAGAACTAACATGCTGTCACTTCAGTTGCATTTGATTGGCCAGAGCAAGTCACAAAGCCAGCCCAGATTTGGGAGGATTACACCAGACTTCACCTAGTAAGGGGGGAATTACAGAGGCACATGGCAAAGGGCGGGGATACAGGGCATCAGTTTACCACATCCGGGTCCCAAGTCAGTCCTTGGCCCTGGATTCCAGTTGCCTGGACTCAGTAACCAGTACACAAAGCTGAGCTATTAATCTGCAGTATTCCACCCAGGAGGCTGAAATTATTGACTTTTTATAATACTTCAGTAACCATTTTCCTGGCCCCCGTGGCGGGAAGATATACACTGTGTTCTGAACAGGTCAGAGTGTCTGATCTTTCCTTCTTTTCTGCTTCTCCTTTTCTTCCCATCTCCCACCCTCTACCAAAGCTTCTTTGAACCGGTGATCTCCTCTACTCTGAAGACTATAAAGCACATGTAGACAGAAGCCAGGCAAAACGGGGGAGAGGGTAGGATCCTAGCTTCTAAAAGTTCTCTACTTCACGTTTGCTCTTGGAATCACTCCATAGTTAAAATAATTTACAGTCATCACTTGATATTCAGTCATGAGAAATGAGTCTCTCCTTTTCCCTCCCCTCTAACATCCATTGCCAGGATTTATTTTCACCATGGAGTGGTTGCTGCAAAATTTCCCCCACACTGAGTCTTTTTTAGTCTTTCTGTAGCAGATAGGCCTACCATGGCCAGGACCTCAGGACTTACTTCTCAGAGGTCGTTTCTGCCCATGGTCTGTGGATGTGACCAAGGTGTCTGGAAACCCAGAGTCAGGAGGAGGGAAGGGAAATGCAGAAAAGAGCATCAGGAGGAAATGCTGTGGCTGCCAAGTCACTGGGAGTGACGTTCAAGGCTAATGAGACAAAGGTACAAACATACAAAGAGCTGCCCTTGAATGGCTGATTCCACCAAGCGTGAGGCTCGGGGAAGTTAGGTTACAGACTGACATGCAAAACTAGAGACGTGGTATCTCCAGCCACAGACTTTGTAATCTGGTTATAGAGACAGGTCCTTATGGACTAACAGACAATGACATCGGAAAAGAGATAATTAAGGGCACAATTGGGAGGAATGGCTATAAAGAACAAAGAATTCTCATCGAAGGCTATTACAAGATATTGAACGTGGTTATTTTGTACACCAGAAGTCAACACACTGTAACTGACTATACTTCAAATTAAGAAGAAAAAAAAAAAAAGAATTCTAAGGATGGCCTGGAGTGGCTATGGGTGGCCAACAAATTCCAGGAAGTTGAAAACATAGGTGATTTTCTGAGATGACTCAGAACGGTTGGGTCTCAATCAGATGACGGTGAAGGAGTCATGGAGACTGTATGTCTATCCTGAAACGTTCTGAGTTTGCTGATTCACAGAATGAGACCTGAGATGCCATCTTGAAAAGACACTCTCTCGCCATCCAATGTTGGAAAATGCTGAAAGCCTCTTCCACTCACTTCCCTTCCTCTGCCTTGGACGAGGTTGGCAACACTCCACACTGAACTGCAGGGAAGACTCACTGTCTGTGTGTGTCTCTGCTGACACCCCCTGGAGGAGGGGACGCTTCAGCCTCCTGAGGAGACAACCCGCTTCCTAGTCAGTGCAGACCCCTGGCCTCGGCCTCAAAGCTCTCACTTCAAATCTGAATCAAAGGCTGGCCTCACCAGGGAACACAGCCCTTCCCTTCCTTTTTTTTTTTTTTTTTTTTCACTCCCTGTCCAAGGGAAAAACGGCTGGGTGGGAGCTTTAATTATGTGGAACATGCTGGCACTGTTTTCATGTCCAAGAAAATCGGTGTAACCACTGTCCTTGGAGCCGATGAGGTGATGTCATGGTGACCAGAGAGATGGGCTGGTTGGGGCAGCAGAGGCAACAAATCCCAGTGTTTGCACAGTGTTTTACAATTTCCAGGACTATTTACATATATTATTTCTTTTGAATCTTGGTCAACTTCATACTCTAGACGCGATAACTAGGACCATCTGCTCGCATTTCTCAGACTAATAAACTGAGGCTTAGAGAGGCTGAGCTGACTTAAGTAGGTTGGTAATCCAGGTCTAGAATCTAGATTCCACCCCCCCCCAACTCTCAGTTCAGTGTTATTTTCACTAAAGTGCAATCATTTTTTTCTTACTACTTCATTCTGTGATTTTTGTTTGGTAACTGACTTTCTGTAAAAAGTTCCCCCCACCAATAAATCAATGTCATTGATCTTTGTCTTTCTCGTAGGACACTGGACGGATTCCAGAGATTTGCCCCACTAAGAAAATGATAACCTGGTCTCTGTGAGACCTCAGGGCCCCTTTGATGTACTGTCCTCCACGTAGGGATTTTAAGATGTATGACACAGGCCTAGGGGAGGGAAACTATTTTTAAATTTCAGCTGTTTTCTTCCTTTCTCTAAAAAGTGGGGTCCATTGCACACCAAGGCTGACAACAACCCGGTGGGGGAAGGTAGTCAGGAACTCTATTATCTCTGTTTTGAAAAGTGAGTACAAAGGAGCCAATAACTTGCCCAAGGACATGGTGACTCAGTCCGCAGAGGAGCCGGGATGAACACAGCCCTCCTTTTTGACTTTCAGGACACACCAGGACCGGGACCCACATGGGCTGTGGGATTATGGCCCTTCACAAACAAGCACGTATTAGTCAGACATGGAAATAATTATGTCCCTTCCACATGCTGAACAGAAAGTGAACTCTCAGAGATATTGGCAGAAGAGAAGCCAACGGTTCCCCAAGACTTTTTTTTTTTTTACTCTTTTATTTTTAAGTCACAGATGGTTAGTCTGAAAACTAGGAGGAAAAAAAAATACAAAAAAACACACAAAAAACCCAAAACTAAACAAACCAAAAAACCCTTTCCTTGTCTTCTCTCTCAGCCCTGGCCTCATGTAACACTCCAACCACACCCCGGTGGGAAGAAGGATTACACTTTCCACTATTCCCTAGGGGAGATTTTGTTCTTTTAAAATAAACAAACATTTGAAAACTTTCTTTTCCTTCTAATATTAGCTTTGGTCTTGAACCAGAATTGATCTGGCATGGAGGAACTAGAAAGGATGAGCAGTATTCTCAACGAGCCATAGAGGAGTTTCTCTTTTGACAGCATCTTTTAGGATCACCGTCCAGGGTGATGGACCACACATAGGACTAATTTTGATGAACAGAAATAATGATGTGAGATAACCAGCCATCATCCCCCTTGGCCGGGATCACCAGTGATGCCAATGGAGGCAGCTACCTTCATTCCTCTTTTCCCTACACCACATGCCACGGGTCTGACTGTGCAATGATAAATCACTTTTTTTTTTTAACTCAAGGAAGGGTTGTCTTTTTCATTTCACACAGAGATGATGCACAGTGCCTAGTGGCACTTCCTAATGCCTCTATTTCTCTGCTCCCATATCAAGTCTGTTTTTTTCATAAGCTGCTAGGAAACGTAGGTTGAATGGCTGGTGAGTTACTTGCTGAAATGACTCTTGATCCTCTTGTTGCAATATGTGGTTTTTTTTGTTTGGTTTTGTTTTGTTTTGAAACAGATGATGTGTCATCAAAGATTGTATTTGCAGGACAGACATGTAGGAATGGGCTTCATGTGGTAACGGAGCCCTTGTTATAGAGTGATGCCAGAGACACAGTTGTTGAAAGAACACAGGCATGGACAAGCGGGGATACGAATTGCCCTGTCTGAGTCTTCCAGGGTGCCGTCACGAAACACCACAGACGGGGGGGCTTAAATAATAGAAATCTATTTCTCACAGTTCTGGAAGCTGGGAAATCCAAGATCAAGGTGCCAGCAGGGTCGGTTTCATTCTGAGCCCTTTTCTCCTGGCTAATAGGTGGTCACCGTCTCACTGCGTGCTCCCGTGACCTCTTCTCATGTGCACACAGGAGGGAGAAGAGACAAGCAAGCTCTCTGATGGCTCTTTTCATAAGGACACTAATCTAATCAGATCAGGGCCCCATGCTTATGACCTCATTTACCCTACTTCCCTCCTTAGAGACCCCATCTCCAAATACAGCTGCACTGTGGGTCAGCGCTTTAACATATGGATTTTAGGGTGAACCCACATTCAGTTCATAACAAACCCTAGATGCAGAGGTCTCATAACAAATCCCCAAAGCATGAACAGATTTTATTCCTAAAGAATAGATAGAAGCTTCTCTTTATAATATAATGAAGGGAGCTTCTACTTCAGAACTGTGCTTACAGATACAACAAATACTGATAAATCAAAACTTAATGGGTAAAGGAATATTTTTTATTATCCAAAATATACTTGCTTCCTTAAATTGTTGTAGAAGGATGTTAGGTGGGAATGTCCCATAGTCCATAGTCCTGGCTGGGGCTCCAAGCAAGTGGCAATGGTGCTGAGCATCCAAGCATTCTACAGTGATGCTGGACCATCAGTGCAGGACTTGCTAAGAGGTGGTGACAGTGGCTCTGTGACCTATCATTCACCTCCAGTTTAATGATAAGAAAAGGGATGAAATGGAGGTGATGGACGAGGGGAGAATTTCCTGGAAGAAAGGTATGGGCTTGGTAGGAAGGTCTGTGCTTATCACCCCCCACTCAGACACCATGCATAGAGACGTCTATCAGAAAGGAGGCAATGGCTCAACACCTGATGAAGTCATGTCTAGGTGAGCCTCTTTCTGGGCTTAACAGCAAGTAGGAAGATGCTTTTGGAAACTTACAGGAGGACCGAATCTTGTGCCCTAGAATTTGGAGTGTCTGGTGCCTGTGACTTGTCTGTAGTATCCTACTGTCCAGGGGTTGTCTGGAGCTGCCCCTAAAGGCAAAGCAAGGACAAAGGGCTGCCTTAGAGATGGTGTGTTACCTCTGACACTAAATGTTCCCACGAGCTAGGTAGAGCTCATGAAAGTTGGCTGGACCAAAGTGATTTTGAAAGGATGCCTCCTTAGAGCACTGCCAGGTGAGAGGTGACAACCCCCACGGAGAGAGTTTACATCATTCAGAGCAGAAGAAAGGGAGAGTCAAGCCCACCAGCCCAAGAGTGCAGGCTGGGACCTGGGAGAGCACAGCATCGGAAGTCCCCAGGAGGAAAGAGGAAGGAGTATTTCCCAGGAGGAAGGAGGTCTCTGAGGGACCCACTGAGAGATCTTGAGAGAGAAGAAGAGTTAGCATCTGGGTATCTGCTGGGAACAGGGCCAGCACCTCCGACCTCCCCTCTCTCTCCCTTCTCCCAGCCAGGGACTGTCAGAAGCAGCTGGCAACTGAGAGGACGTGAGGTTGGAGTGGAAAATGGGACTGCAAGGCACTGGAAAAGCTATGGCTCTGCCTGACATGTCACCCACAGAGCAGAAAAGAGATCTGGAAAAAAAAAAAACGGTTTGGAGGGCTGTGTGAAAGAAAAGTTGTTTTCTCTCAGAGCCCCACAAAATCCAGACGATTCCATAAACTGCTAACACTTGAATCTGTGTCACAGGATACTTTCCTGGAAAGATTTTGTAAGTAGGACTATATGAGAAGCTTATTTGTATATATATTTTTTATAATTCTCTTAGAGAAATTTGCAACTAAGTTGCCCTCATCTGAATACTTTCATTGGAAAACAAAGTTTTGGATAAAAGTTACTCTTTTGGAAACTTTTTCAAAGGGGAAAAAAGGCCCTTTTCTCATTAAGAATTGATTCCACTTGACAAGGCCAAAGCTGTCTTTTTGTATTACTAATTATGTTGTCCAAGAACCTAATTCCAAATGGAAAATGCAATCTTGTTTTCTCTCTCTGTATCTACATATACATACAGGGATGTGTATGTATATATACAAAAAAAATGTGTAAAAAATGTGTGTGTGTGTTGATGCATTAACTTTAGGCTACAGTCCCCAGCTTTTTAATCAAACATGAACCTAGGTGTTGCTATGAAGGGAGTTTGCAGGTGTAATTAAGGTCCATGATCAGTTGACGTTAACTGAGTGAATATGCTGGACAATCTGCCTGAAAGGCCTTAAAAGCAGAGCTGAGGGTTCCCTGAGGACAAGAATTCTGCCTGTGGACAGTAGGTCCCATCTGAGGCTGAGTTCCACCCTATCTGTGATCTGCCTTCCTGATACCCAGGCTGACATATTTTGAACTTGCTCAGTCAGCACCCATGATCACAAAAGCCAATTCTTTGTAATACACTTCTTAATATATATATGCATATGTATATCTGTATTTATGTATGTATATATGTGTATATGTATAAATGTATAGATGTATGTGTATACACACACATACACATGTATATTCTGCTTCTCTGATTGAACCTTGAGATATATATATATATATGTGTGTGTGTGTGTATGTATATGTGTGCATATATATATATATCTCAAAACTAGAGGATTGTACGGGTAACTGGACTCCCCAAACCAGTCAGGTCTACCCAAGAAAGAGCACAATAAAGCCCAAAGCAAAACAAAATCAGTAAAGATAAATGGAGAGCTTATCCTTGTGGAGAGCGAAAAGTGATGGGTGTTGGTTTCAGTAAACAACTTGGTCTCAGAGGCAGTAATACGTTGGAGGACTTCAAAAGTCTAATGAAAAGGAGACCTTTTGTTTCTGTAGTTTGGCTTCCTGCAACATTTTAAAATAATAGATTTGGAAGTTCATATTATAAAACACAGGCTCCAGAGCCAGCCTTTCTGCGTTCACGTTTCGCTTCCACTTCTTAGCAGCGAGGTTGCTTTCGGCAAGTTAGCTCTCAGTGCCCCTGATGGTGATAAATAAGGGTGCCTCATCCGTGCGGCTGCTGTGAGGACCAAGTGAGTTAATTCTTGCAAAGCACTCAAGATGCAGCATAGCACGGAGGAAGAACGAAATGTGGGTTATCATTTGATTTGGTATTATTGTGTGTATTAACATAAATGCACTTAGTTTGAGGAGCAACTTGAATCACGTTATGGTATTAGAATTGAATCCAATGTTCTGGAGAACATCCAAAAGTAAAAAAGTAATAAATTGTTCTACCTACAGGTTTCAAAGGAGAAATCTTGCACGGTTTTAAGCATTAAGCCTATTCTTATGAGATATCGAAAGTCTATTCTCAAAATGTTGTTCTTTATTACATTGGTGTGTTTTCTGTCAACTTAAAAGGCGATGTCCCCTTCCCCCTAAAAAATAATGTCAGGTGAAGGCTGCATTTTCTCTGTTTACTTTAATGTCTAAAATGTCCAGTAGCCTTCAGGTATAGCTGGTAATGCCCAAATCTTTCTTCTTGTGGTGATTCTTATGGGAAAAGCTAGTTTGTATGGTTATTTAAGGATCAGCATTTCTCTATTCTGGACAGTTTGGCTTCCTTTTTAGAAAGAAAATAAATCAAATGTGATCAAACATAAAACTAGAAATTGTGATTCAGAAGAGCATAAGACATTGCCGTTCATGTGGCTTCAGATACCAGGGTTGCCAGGTTACCGGTGATGTTCACTCCGACTTTTGTTGCTCTGCCCCACATCTGAGCTTCTACTGCGGTGACCACGTGGGGCTATTATGAGTTGAACTGTGCCCCCACAAAAGATGTTTAAGTCCTAACTACTAGGACCTATGAGTGTGACTCTATTGGGAAATATGATCTTTGTAGATGATCAACTTAAGATGAGGTCATTACTGTCCTTTTAAAAGGGGCAATTTGGACACAGAGACACACGCACACAGGGAGAACACTGTGTGAAGACTGGACATGAAGCAAGGGAAATGCCAGAAGCTGGGAGAGAGGCCCAGAACCAATCCTCCCCTAGTGTTTTCAGAAAGAGCATGGCCCTACCCACACCTTGATCCTGGACTTCTGGCCTCCAGAGCTGAGAAAATCAGTTTCTACTGTTTAAGCCAGTCCATTTGTGGTACTTCGTTACAGGCACCCTGGAAAACCAGCACAGGGATATTTCTTACGAATCCATACTTTTCATCGTCATCCTCTTAAGCCCACTGTGTTGAAAGCTCTAGATTGGCTGATGTTTAAAAATAAGTTATGAGGGAACACAACTTGTCTAGGCCATGTCCCTGGAGATTTTTCCATTAAGGGAAATGAAAGAGTTGCTCAGACTAATAAATACACCGAGACTTTTGGCTTCGAACATCCGTATTCAACGTGTCTTCTCTGTATTTGATGTGTCTGGCTCACGGCAGTTACCTGTAACTTGTGAGAAGTAAAACCCCGTTGGGCTCAGACATGACAGGGAAGTGTCCATCACTCATTCATTTTTATTTTGTTAAACCTTAGAGCATTTAATGTGCCAATATTCAGAGTGAAAAAGAGAGAGCTGTGAGTAAAAGTCTGCTGGGAAATTGGTAATGAAAATACTTCTGTGGGTGATGCAGCAATTTTACCCACTCAAATCCAACAGAAAGCCCTCTTCCAAGAGACCAGATAACCCAAAGGCAGTGTCGTCTGGCACGTATCTATTTCCTCTTTCATCATCGTTGCTATGCCGGCTAGCATGTGGGGACTGTTTCTTTGCTTTGCTTTTTCCTCTGGGAGCAAGTCTTTCTAAGAAGGGAGGAGGAAAGATGGTAAAATTGTTGTTTGCTGGAGTGTAGAAATGCCATCATGAACAAAGAAATTTTAAAAATGCCCCAATTTCTGGTGCAATCTGTAGTTGCAGTTCCACACCACAGTTTAGTTTAACGTAGGCAGAAGCAGATTGATGAAATCACATATATCAGCGTGAAGATGCCCTTGGCCATTGAGATTCAACAGGGAATGAATTTTACAACTGAACTGAAGCAAATCTGAAAGGTGAGAGGCTTGACTAAATTCCTTTTTACCATGTCATGAAAATCACAGTCTGATGTTAGTTTCTGGACCAACAAGATGTGAGTCATGATTTAAAAAAGTGAATAAATAAAGCCTCAACAATATAGGCTTGCAAAATAACCTGCATTGATTCCCTTTAACGGAAAATTTTAGTGGAGCTACACTTAGGACTTACAAGCAGCATACAAAGTCAAATACTAGTGCATACCTGCTGGAGACAAGGACTTTGCTGGACTCTGGGAGTAACGCAGGGAAGCATAAGGAAGGCATTTCTTACCAAGAATCCGAATGTGTGTTTTTAAAGTCAGGACACATATAGTAAAACGTGTAATACAAAAAGACAGCCTGAGCCAGATGGACGACACTGCATACATACAGGCATTCAAAAGAAGCACGGTTTACATTAAATCAACCATCTGTTCATTCATGTTTCAGTAGATATTTCCTGAGTGTCTATTACATGCCATGTCCTAGACTGAGTAAGAAAAAAATTCTACCTGATCTGTCCAGAGCCGTTTAGGTTTCCAGATCACAGTCACATTCATGATCTCACCTTCTCAAATGAGCTTCACCTTACCCCCATTTTACAGGTGAGAACATCAAGTCTAAGAACACTCACATAACTAAGCTGACTAATCCAAAGGAGAAGAGCCAGACCTGAAGGTCTGAATAGCAGTTTCTGAGATGACTCAGGTCTGGGTGGCTGGGAGGCCTGTGGACTTGCACGGAGGCAGGTGAGTTCGCTGCTGTCCAGGGGAGATGGGGGATCTCATTTTCAGTCTGTTGCACTTGACACAATGGCGGGATGTTCACGTGCACCATCCACTGGGAGATGGGGGCCTGCATCTCAAGAGGGGAGTTAATGATAGCTAACGATTTGGAGTCATCCTTGTAGAAATGAGGGTTGAAGGATTAATAAGAATTGTTGAGTTTTCCAGCAGAGAAAGTATTCGTAGCTGGGAGAAGGGGCAGTGGTTGCAACTTTGTGAAAAGTCTATGTTGAGGGGAAAGGACTGGCAAGAGCGACACCAGAGAGAGGGAGGAGGATGAGCATCTGATAATGCTGCTTCATCAAAAAGGTAGGCAGAAAACTACTTCAAGAGGAAACACGGGATGCAAGAAGAAAGAGGGCTAAAACCAGGGCCTTTGAGGATGGCAATGAGGGGCTGACTTGTGGTTCCGGGGAATGCAGTTTCAGCTAAGCAGCGGGAGCTGAACCCTTTGGGTTAAGAGATGGATGGGTAGCGAGAAATGAAAACAATAGAAATTGTCAAAGTTTCAGTGTGAAATCTTTAAAGTGAAATCAAAACGACCCAATGGGGTTTTTGTACTTTGTCCAGAGAATCTAATAAAATACTATCCTGCTAATGAAATCAAAGTGGCATTCTACTTTCCTGACGGCTTTAATTGCTCTTACTGCAAGGTTGGCAGACTGCTTTAGGGAATAATCGGAAATCTGATTTCTGTGAGATCCAGAATTTAGTCATCAGCATGATACAGAGAGAAAGACATGGTAGAGGAAAATCAAAGGTCAGGCTCAGAGCTGTCCCAGAGGACAGAACTGCTGGACGAGGCTCTCCCATGGCCTCTGTTGCTCACCAGCTATTCCCACTGCCAGTGGGAATATTGAATAGAATATGGATGTGTCAGTTGTGGAGATCATGACTTTATTGTACATACTTTTCGGGTAACTCTTTAAGAAGTAATCTGGTGTGGCATCCACCATTGAAGACATGAAGGCAACGTTTTCAACCAGAAGGTCAACATTAATAAGCTAACTGCAAGCTAATGACAAAATGAAGACTTCGTGAGTGTCACAGCTCTGTGCCATCACTAGCTTACCACCTTTTTTGAAGGCTTTTCATTTAAATATATGGATATAAATTTATGTGTAATACACAGAGGTATGTATGTATAAATATGAGTATAGATAGCATATATAAAGTTTCAGAATTGAGCTGCATTTATATCTGTTTATTGATATATAGTTTTGTGTTAGTTTTCCATTTAGTACTAAATCATGACCATTTCCCTATAAGAACTGTTTTAACAGCTAATAATTCTTTTTGTGAATAAGTCATAATTCATTTCTTTGACTGTTGGAAAATTTATATGGGATTTTAGTTTATTGAGGATATTTTCACTTTGTGATATTTATAACAAATATTTGCATAGTTTATGATTTGTCTTTTAATTTAATCTTTGGTGATGGAAGCTCTAATTTTTATTTAGTCTATCTGCTCTATTCTGATTTTGTTCTTGCTTTTTTACCTAGAAAATCTTTCCCTCAAATTCAGTTATTTATTCAGCTTTGGAAAGCTGAAGTTTAATTAGGTCAGTGATTATTCTCACTAAATCCTAGACTTAGGCACATTATTATTTTTAATAAGAATAACAGTCCCAGTCAGAAGGATATAAATTTAGTGAAGAGGAAAAATATGACCAAAAGAATAAAGTACCAAGTCTTACTAGTAAGACTTTTCCTTTTACGTTTTCTTCTTTGCCAATATACTTACAAACGCTTTCCCTACTCCAAAATTTCGTGAATGTGCTTCTAAATTTTCTTCTAGTTCTTTTAGTTTCATCTCTTACACTTAAATTTTATCTACGTAGAGTGTTTAACTTGCTGTACACTGAGATCAAATTTATTTTGTTTTAAAATGAGTCTGAGTCTCAAAATTATTTATTAAGAAATCATCTTTCTCCCACTGACCTGAAGAGGGATTTGCTAACGTTCTGTTAACATTCAGGTTAGGATTCCCCTCCTCACCCCGACCCAGTATCTGTAACTGAAATTGTGTAGCTTTCTCTTTCCATCTTTGTTACACTTTGTTGAAATTTTGATATTGGGAATTTATTGTTTTCATTAAATGTTTTAAAACTATCATTCCACATTTTAAAATACTCTAAAATGCTTTATAGAGCATGGGAAGTATATGTTCCTTGACACTTGAAAGATCTCATTTATCTGACTTTTGGATTCTAGACTCTTTCTTGAAGACAATTCTTCAAAGTCCATAGCTATGGACTTATTAAGATATTGATATTTTATTCTGATTGAATCATCTTGATCATTTATATTTTATTATAAACTGTCCACTATATAAAATATTTATAATTTTTATATTTTAAAAAATATTTTAATAAAAATTTGTGTAGAGTATTTGTGCAAAGTGTTCTCTCATAATTTAAAATATTCCCATGTTTATCATATATGCTTTCTCATTACTAATTATGTTTGTGTTTTCTCTCTTCTATTAAATTTTTCAAAAGGTACTTTTTTACAAAGAATCAATTTTTGAAATTTTAAAGCAATTTCTATTATTTTCACATTTATTCAATTATTTTAATTATTCTAAATTTTCTTTCTTCTAACTTTCCTTAGCGTCTGTCTTATTCTTCTTCTGACTTTTTGGAATTAAGTAAAAGCCTGAAGACTGTTTTCATAAATAAATTTGGTCATTTTCCCAAAGTTTCTATTTTTCTTTTTATCCTCATTATTTTCTAAATCAGTGCTTTGCAAGCGATGTGTCTGACACATTGAAAAGTGCTGATACACTGAACCATGTCAGAAGAATTGTGTTGGCTTCAGAAAATTTATTGAAATGGTTTTTATTTTCTTAATACAGTACAGTAATATGTGTAATGTGAGAATTAGCTGATCTTTATAGCTTTAAAACTTGAAAGTTTACTGACTCATAAACTGGACCTAAGTCATTGTTAGAAAGTAATTTTTTAAACTTTCATTTATTTTAGTTTGTAAGGAGTTTATAACTGAATTTAAAACAATCTAAGATTCCTCGTCTTTGAAATGGAAGCTTTAACTTTCTTATTTTCATAAGTGATATAATTGATGTTTTCTATCTTGTCTTCAATTCTGTTTTTGCTTTGTTTTCCCCTTATTTGCTTTTTTATGCACTTATTCTTTTTCTGGTTTTTACAATTTGAACTATTTTTGATATTATGGTGAATCGTAAAATTCAATGATTTTGAAGATTTATATTGTATTTTACACTTGACTTCTGGCTATATTTATATTTATTCAAAAATATATTCCACATTTTTCTTCTAATCAGAATTTAGTGCAATTGTATCTTTTGAGTCATTCTTTCCCTGTGTTAGGTGAGGAATTTAGCATGCTTTTAATCCTCTTTCCTTTTAATATAATTTGTGTTCCATTCCCTCATTGTTGTAATTTCATTATTTTTTTATATTATACATTTCTTTTCTTTCAGAGATTTTTTTTCTCATTCAGTTTTATCTTAGTTTGAATAATCATTTAAACTCAATTCTATATTAATTAGTTTCAGTGTCAACTGTTAATTTTTCTTCCTTCCTTTCCATGATCTTCCTGTTCTTGATTTTTACCTTTGGATTTATCTCTTGGTAGTAGCATATCTTCAAGTAATTTTTTCCCAGACTGTCGATGACATATTTTTCTCAATATGTCTGTATTTTATAATAACTTTCTGTCTCCTTCATGCCTGAGTGGCAAGTTGGCTTAGCATAGTATCTTTAGCTCACCAACTTTTTTCCATCAATATTCTGTGGTTTATTTTTTTATTGCCTCTTGGCATTTTACATTGCAAAAGAATAGTTTGAAGCCAACCCGATTTTGATTTTTCTGTTAGTAACATGTGTTTTCTGGAGGATTTCTTGTTACATGGTTTTGTTTATTCTTGTAAGCCCAATATTTTGTCACTCTTGGGTTTCTTTTCAATAATTTACTCCAGGCTCCTTTCAACCTAAGAGTCATCTTTGACAACTGTGTCCGTATTTATCTTATCCAAAAGTCCTGTTAATTTTTTACCTCCTAATCATCTCAGGAATGTTTATTACCTTCCTCTGCTACCATCCAAGGTCAAGTCATGTTATTTCTTACCTGGACTCTCACCTTACACAAGAACCTCTGACTTCCTCCTTTACAAACCTATACACTGTAGCCAGAGGAATGACCCCCCTACCCCCAAATTCAAATTTTGTTCACCTCATGTACCTGCTTAAATTGCCTCAGTGGCTTTTAGATAAAGAGCAAAATCTGTTAACATGGGTTTACCACAGAATTTTTCAAATACTAGGTGGAGATCCATTGATGAGACATGAAACCAATTTGTTGGATCATAAAAGCATTAAAAATCATCATACAGGTGAAGTATACACATGTGCACATGTGTGTATGTGCACGTGTGATTTGTTCCGTATGTAGCTGTCGTTTTTGCTGTGTTCATGAGGGAGGGTGAGCTAGTCATCCTTCTACTCTGCCGTCTTCGCCCGGATCTCTACATTAATCTAAACAAACTTCACAAACTCTTGCCTACTCTTACAATGAGGAAAGCACTTTAATAGGTCCTATGTTCTGTTCTATTTCATGGTTGTTAAAAAACTCTTTCATGATCTAGCAAATTGATTTCTATATATGTACATATGGGTATGTGTACTGGGCTATAATGTAGAAAGTATTTCTTACTGAAGGTTGTGGTGAAAAAAAAATGATTGACGTCTCTGACCTACGGCCCAGTATGGTCTAGTCCCTCACTACCTCCCCACTGTCATCTGTACATGTTCCTCTTAACTCTCTCTGCCCCAGTCCTACTGACCTTCTTACAGATCCTCGACCACGCTGCGCTCACTTTTACTAAAGGGCTTTGCCTGTGCTCTTCTCTCTGCCTGGGACTCTCCAGTTCCAGTCAACTCCCGCTGTTCCTCAGACCTCATATGAAATATGACTTCCTCAGGGAAACCTTCTCTGACCTCCTGACTAGGTCAAATCCCCCATCACATGCTCTCATAACACCATCTGCTCTCTTGCCCTGGTTGTGATTTTGTATTATTCATGGGATTAGTTGTCAGTTTCTCCAGTCTCCCACAAAGGCAAGGATATGGAGGATGTCCCTTTCTGTTTCATTTATCCTTGCTTCATTTATGTGTATTTGTAGAATGAGACACCAATAAAGACTTGTATGTGTATATAATAAATGTCTGTTCACATATTGTTTGAATTGGGGAAGACTTTTTTCACTGTACTTTTGGTTGTTGCTTTGTTTCTAACTTCTTGTTTCTTCATACTCTCTTGTATCTTCCTTATGAACATCTACTCTTATAATGGATACATTTTTTTTTCTTTCCATATAGATTCAATTTTTATATATTTACTCTTCTCTTCTGCATTATGAAATAAGTTCTTAAATCGATTCTCATCAATTACTGAATTTAAACTGTGTAGATTCTGGGTCTTTTTCTGCCTCTACTTTTTTATTTATTGCATATTGTGTTCTTACTGGAACCTGCTGTATCCTTACCTTACTCTCTTATCTTGTTATCTTTCAATCCTAGTCTATTCTTCATATTCCTTTCTGCTCCTTTATCATTAAAACCATGTCCCCTTTCTTCTTGTTGAGGACTCCAAGCAGTTTTGTAAAAATTTCTGCCTTTTTTTTTGGTTATAACATGGTTTCCAAAGTTTGCTTATTTCAGGACTTGGGAGGATGAGATTCCATTAATTCGAGCTCCAATCGTCTGTATGTTTTTCTTTTTCTTCATCCTCTTCCTCTCCTTCTCCTTTTTCTCCTCATCCTTTTTTCTTTTCTTTCTTTCTTTCTTTCTTTTTTTTCTTTTCTTGCCAACACCCTGTGTGTGAAACTCACTGTCCACTGGGGAGCTGTAGCTTCTTAGATCTCCAGATACAGTACAATGTGATATGCAGAATGCCCAGCCCAAAAGCAGTTTTCTAGGGAGGCTCTGTTGGCATGAGATGGAATCTTCTGTTTCAGAGTCTATTTCTCTGATGTACATTATAATATCTAAGTATTTTTATAGACTTACTGATTGGGCTCATGGAAAGGGATGGGAATTCATATTTTGGCTGATTCTGAGATTTGGCCTGAACATTGATGGAGAAGCCCTGATCACTTCTCAGGCTGGTGGACTATGTGCTTCTCTGAGCTGGGGGACAGAAAATGGTTCATGTCAAAGTCTCTTTTCTGCCTGCTTCCAAGTTGGCAGGTTCATTCTGTTTAATGAAGTAAAATGTGAATAGGCAAGTGCTTGTTTCTGAACTTAGCTCCACTGTCTTTGCAATTAGTTAAAGTTCCTCATATACAAAGGCAACAGGTAAATCAGCAATCTTGGTTTTTATTGTCTGGGTATGTTTTCTTTTTTAACAAATGTTTTCATACATATTATATGATCAAATCAAAATTGTGATAATCTGTGTTCACAGACTGACTGTTTCTTCACAGAAGGTTTATACATTGAACATTTTTAAACTTGAGAAGATAAAGGAATTCACGTTTTGGTATCAGTCAGGAAATTGTAGTCTCTTTACGATTAGTTGCATAAACCAGCTTGGCAATGCTTCACTTTCCCATCTTAAGCAGATGCTAAACATGTCTCTATCAAAAGATCTCTTCCTGGGGATATCTTTATTTGACATCGACCATACCTTATAGTTGTACATTTCCCCCTCTTCTCAATGGAGGGGGTTTCTGGAACCTACAAAATATAAGCAATTTGTCCTGTGCTATGAAGCCATACAAATGCTAACACTCCCTTTAGTGTTAGTGCTGAATTCCCCAAGGTAATTACATTTTTGGTGTTTAAAATTATCAGGTTGGCAGGAGGAAACGTTCAGAGGTGATGGATATGTTTATTACCTTGATTATGGTGATTACCTTGATTTCATGGATGTATGCATATTTTTCAACCCCGTCAAATTGTATATGTCAAATATGTGCACTTTTTTATATCAATTACACCTCAGTAAAGCTGTTAGAAATAATAACACTGCCAGATTGGTATGTTTCTCCTAACAGTCTTTGGAGTATTTGAAATAATGAGAGATTTTTATTGTTGTATGTTCATCTATACATAAGCTCTGTCAGTCCATCACACAGCTAATGATGACTGTTTTGGTTTTCTTACTGCTTGTCGTGTTTGTCATCCTTGTGTTCAGGCTGTGATATCCCAAGGCTGTCTAGTTTTCAATGGATATTTATGCTTTTATCAGTCTTTTTCAAAAATCTTACCGTGGGCAATAATTTCCTCAAATATTCTTACCTATCGTAGTCACTATTGAGCTTTCTTTGAGATCTATCTTTTAGAAATAGATATTTACTTTATGAGTCATTGGGTAAAAATAAATTTAATAGCTTTAGGGGAGAAGCTCAAGGGAAAAGGGGAGATTGTGTTTTTCCTGATAATTATTCTTAAATCAAGACAGAATAGCCAATGTGATTCCCCTAGAATGGTTATGGTCAAGACTGACCATATCTTCTGTCTTACATGTGTATTTTTTTAAAAAGCCTTTCCCCTCCCAATTTGGAATAAAATGCTGTCTTGTTGTGAATCTTTAGTGGTAGAAATTGCCATTCCACCCTAACCAGCTTATACCTGTTCTATTGCTTGCTCTAATAACTCTGTGGTGACACAGTTTCAGCAGTGTTGATGAAGTTCTGATGAAGTTTTAGAAGAAAATCATTTGACAGTTTAGCACTTCCAGGTGAGGATACTGCAATGTACTGCTCTTGAATATTTAATAATATTGACCCCTTAAAAACTATGTGAAATTACATTTAGATTTATCACAGAGATTGTATTTGTGAAGTTACTGTGAAGTTATAATGATGTATGAGTTTAACGTTCATCGTTATGTAACAGAGATTACACTTGTGAAGTTATTATTGTGAAGTTATGAGGATGAATGAGTTTAACATCCTATGTTCCTTTATCATCCAACTCTGCAGAGAAAGGCCTGAGGAGATGTGCAGAGTGATCTAACAAATTTAGATTTCCTATAGATGAAAACTTGGATGCACTATGGACATAGCTTGCATTACCTACCAGCATTGCGGTATTATCTAATGAATATTCAGAGAACATAATCTTCAGTTATCTATTAAATTGATTCCACACAAAAAGGAATTGTATCTTGTCAATCAGCATACACTCATTGGGACTTATCACATTAATGTTTCCTGGAAATTGGATTGAGAAGTGTGCAGTCTTATTATATTGATTCAATAGCTCAAAATCTCCCTTTGTGAGGTCAACTGAAATTTGGTGTGTATCAAATTATTATCCTTCCATTAGCTTGGAATTAAAAGGGTCTGAGAGATTGAACTTGGAAGAATTGTTTTTTGGACATTTTTCATTTACTTTCAATACTGCCATATCCTGAGAAACAATATTTAGTCAGTGAAAATGTGATCAAGAATATAATCAGGCACAAAGAATACTCATTTATTTACTTCTTGGGGCTTACATTATAAAGTCCTACTTTATTGATTGGGTCATTATTATTTCTGGAATTTTCCAGACCCTGTTGATTGAGCTGAGATGAAGCATCATAGCATAGTTATTTTATTAGGGGAATTAATGGGCTTCATATTTCACTGCATCTAAGCGACAGACAGATTTGAAAAGAGGTTAGCTGACGTATCAACTCGTTATCATCTATACTTGGGAGAAAGATGTTTAATGAAAGTCTATGTGAAGTAGAGAATGACCAATCAGAAAGAAACTCAATTAAAAAAATACATGGAGGAATAGATTGTCTTTGAAGTTCTGTTACATCAGAGAACACAAATGGAGCAAAAGTCCCAATCCAGTGTGTGCTCAAATAAAACAGGACAGGATAACATACTGATCAGAAACTTCAAGGAGCAATACTAACAATGTTCACATCACTTTTCTGACTTAGATGTTACATACAGGTCAGTTTTGTAAGGCTTTTAAGGGTTTTATTTATTTAAGGATCTATTTATATACTTCTGGATTACTATTCTTAGA
The DNA here is from genome assembly GCF_048564905.1 of Vicugna pacos. NCBI lineage: Eukaryota > Metazoa > Chordata > Mammalia > Artiodactyla > Camelidae > Vicugna > Vicugna pacos. The sequence goes on along the minus strand of NC_132994.1, from coordinate 13,767,546 downwards.
AAGACATAAAAGGGATTCAGAATATACTTCTCCGTAAAATAGGGCCTAGAAAAATGAGGATTTGCATTTTAGGGGAGGAGGCTCATAAAGAGTCTGTGGAATTATAACTAGATACTGGTTTCACAGCCAGTGGTGGACTCTTGCAGATAGAGCTTGGGATAACTTCACAGACTTAGAGCAGCCTTCATCCTAAAGATCACACTGAAGTTCTAGCCAATTTGAAGCAATGCCTTTTTTATTTCCAGGAGAATAAATAGGAGAAAAGTGAGGAGTTCAGATAATTAAGTGATTTCCTCAGAAGTGCTATAATGTTGCAAGCTAACAATTTTTTTTCAGTTTTATTCCAAAAGCTGACAATTGGGAGAAGAATTCTAGTAATAGAAATAAAGACCCTACATTGTGCCTCATCCCAAATCTAACAGATCAGATTTGTGAGCCATAAACCTGTGGGCTACCCTTAGCCACAGCTTCCCATCCACTTCCTTCTGGTTGAATGAGATGGCTTCGTGATGTAAAAATGATTTGACTCACTGAGAGGCAAATGAATTTGATATCTTAGTCAACAAGAGTCAAAATGCAAAGGAGATGATGTAGCTTATGCCCTAAGGTGATTTGAGAAATTAATAGGGATCTCCCAAAAGATACAAAGGGTAGAAATTCTCAAGTAGAATATCAGTATCCAGGTTACAGGCTAGTCAACTCATAGGCAAGAAGACAAAGAATAGAACACTGGAGTTTTCCTTCCCCTTTAAGCAAACTGTATTTAAGCTTTGAACTAAAATCCAGAGGCTTCCTCATTTTCCACCTTAAGGAAGCCAGAACCACGTATCATGAACAGGTCCACCTGCCATCACCCAGTCTCTTGTAAGTGTCTGTTTCTTTGCTCCTCAAATAATTTTGAGAATTGGCCCCTCTTCGTCCAGTCATGTTCAACTCAGGGCTCTGAATATTATAGATATATGTTTTTCAATCCATCATATTTACTTGGACTGAGGACCAAAAAAGTCTTTTGGCCAGTGGTACAACTGGGCCTTTTTTTCTACTCAAGGAATAAAAAGTTAAGTCTATTCTCAACTCAGCTTCATTCTTCAACTAATCTCTCTTGGCTGATGAGCACAACAGAGGCATGTCAGCCAGGGAATTTCATCTCGATGGCTTTTAGCAAACATCCAAGTGAAAAACGCAAAGCTAAACACAATAGCACCACGGGTGCTTAGGTCTGTGACTGCAGTGGGAAAGAAATGGGAACATCATGGCTTCTCATGTCAGAGGTGGGGCCCGTTGGTAATATATGGTTATTCTCTTTTGACAGAGCGTTTACATGTAGTGAGATGCACAAGTCTTAAGTGAACATTCATGAGTTTTGACAAATGTTTGTGCTTGTGCAACCCAAACCTCTTACCATCACCCCAGAAACTTCTGGCATGTCCCTTCCCAATTAGTTAGTGCTTCATCCTTCAGAGGCAACTACTGCTGATTGTTTTTTCCACCATAAAATAGTTTTGTCTGTTTAGAGTTCTCTATAATTGGAATAATATTATATGTATTCTTTTGTGTAAGAGTCCTGTATTAGTTTACTAGGGCTGCCATAAAAATTACCACAGACTGATGTTGTAAACAACAGAAATGTAATTTCTCACAATTCTGGAGGCTAAAAGTCCAAGATCAAGATGTTGGCAGATTTGGTTTCTTCTGAGGCCTCTTTCTTTGGCTTGCAAATGACTACGTACTTGCTGCGTCCTCACGTGGCTATCCTTCTGTCTCTGTGTTGTGTGTCCTAATTTCAACTTCTTATAAAGGATGAGCATATTGCATGAAGGCCCACCCATGTGACCTCACTTTACCTTGATTACTTCTTGAAAGGCCCTATATCCAAAGACAGTCACATCCTGAGGTATTAATACTAACAGGATCTCAATATATGAATTTTGGGGGTGGGAGAGGCTCAAGTCAGCCCATAGCAGCTTTTTAAAAAAATCATCAAAATGTTTTTGAGATTCACCCATGTTGTTTGTACAAGGAAGTTGGTTCTTTCTCACTTCTGAGTAGTATTTCATCATATGAATATATACCATAGTTTATTTACTCTACTAATGGACATATGGGCTGCTTCTGGTTTGGGGCTATTATGAGTAAAGCAACTTAAACATTACTGTACAAGTCTTTTTGCAAACTTACATTTTAATTTATCCTGACTCAAGATCTAGGGGTGAAAGTGCTGGTTATAGGAATTGATGTGTGTTTCATTTCATTTGAAACTTCCAGAAATTCTTCCAGATGTTGTACCATTTAGCATTCCTACTATCAATTTATGAGAATTCTGGTTGCTACAAATCCTTATTAACATTTGGTGTTATTGGTCTTTTAGTCATTCAGCTAGGTGCCTAGTGGTAGCTCACTGTGGTTTTAATCTGCATTTCCCCCTAATAACGTAGAATACTTTTGCATGCACTTATTGGGTGTTTGTGTGCTAGACTATTTGAAATCACATTAAATGTAAAGCACCTGGAGCACCCCAGGTACTACTGATGTGAAGCAAATGTTTCCAATGTGTCCATCACTGAAATCCTCTAAAAGCCTAGTTCTGATATGGCATCTGATGTTTCTGATCTCTGCTTATCCCCTGTGTGACTTGGATACTAGTAGGTATAAACTATCTAAGGACATGGCATTGGCCTTGAAGAGTGAGAAGGATAGGAAGTGTGTGTGACACTTATTTCTTTGTTTCTTGGTTCTCCATGGAAAACAATAATGGGAGAAAGAAAAGGAGAAGAGAAGGAGAAGGGAAAAAAGAGAAAGAGGAGTTCTTTTTTCCGTAATTCAAATTGGCCTAGATAACAACTGGACAGGCAGTTGGAAAACTCTGATGTTAGATCTCTATCTCACTCCACTCACCAGTATAAATTCCAGATGGAGAAAAAAAATCTATTTTAATTATTTTAAATCAAACACATACTCTTTTTATGAAGTCAACTATTTCTTCAGTGTTTATAATGGAAATATTAGTCCTTTACTCCTCCTCTTTTCTGCCCTCCTCAAGTCCTCTTACTCACAGTCATCCACCTTCAAGAATTTCAACTATGCTTAGACTTAGATTGACATATAACATTGTATTTATTTAGGATGTACAACAGAATTTAATATATGTATATACTGTGAAATAATCACCACAATCAGTTTAGTTTACATCCATCACCTCATATAGTTATAAATTTTTTCCTTGTGGTGAGAACTTTTAAGATTTACTCTCTTAGCAACTTTCAAATATACAATACATTATTGTTAACTATAGTCACTATGCTGCATGTTACATCTCAGGGGCTTCTTTATTTTATAACTGGAAGTTTGTGCCTTTTGATCACCTTTACCCATTTTGCCCGCTCCTGACCCCTTCCTGCCTCTGGCAACCACCAATCTGTTCTGTTTCTTCTCTGGCAACCACCAATCTGTTCTGTTTCTATGAGTTTGAGTTTCTTTCTTTTTTTAGATTCCATATATAAGTGAAATCATACAGTATTTGGCTTTCTCTGTCTGACTTATTTCACTTAGCATAATGCCCTGAAGATCGATCCATGCTGGGACAAACAGCAGGATTTCCTTATTTTTTACAGATGAAAAGTATTACGTTTTATCTATCACATTTTCTTTATCCATTCATTCCTCAATGGACACTTAGGTTGTCCATGTCTTGACTATTATAAATAATGCTGCAATGAATGTGGGGGTGCAACTATCTTTTTGACATAGTGATTTCATTTCCTTCAGAAGTACCTAGCGTGGAATTGCTGGATCATATGGTAATTCTATTTTTAATTTTTTGAGGAAACTCCATGCTGTTTTCCATAGTGGCTGCACCAATTTCATTCATTCCTACCAAACAGTGCACAAGCATTCTCTTTTTTCCACATTCTTGCCAATGCTTGTTATCTCTTATCTTTTTGATGATAACCATTCTAACAGGGGTAAGGTGAAATCTCACTGTGGTTTTGATTTGCCTTTCCCTGATGATTAGTAATGTTTAGTACCTTTCTAATACACCTGTTGGTCATTTGCATGTCTTCTTTGAAAAAAATGTCCATTCAGCTCCTCAGCCCTTTTTAAAATAAGACTTTGTTTTTTAGCTATTGAGTTTTATAAGTTTTTTTAATATATTTCAGATATTAACTCCTACCAGATACATGATTTGCAAATATTTTCTCCAATTCTGTAGACTGCCTTTTAATTTTGTTGATGGTTTCCTTTGTTAAACAGAAACATTTAGGTTTGATGTAGTCCCACTTGTTTATCCTGCTTTTGTTGTCTTTTTGCTTTTGGTGTCAAATTAAAAAAAAATCATTACCAAGGCCAATGTCAAGGAATTTATCCCCAATTTTTTTCCCATGACTTTTATGGTTTCAGGTTTTATGTTCAAATCTTTAATACATTTTGAGTTGATTTTTGTTTATGGTATGAAATAGTGGACCAGTTTCATTCTTTTGCACGTGGCTGTCCAGTTTTCCTAACACCATTTATTGAAGAGATTGTTCTTTCCCCATTGTATATTCTGGGCTCCTTTGTCATAAAATAATGGACCTTATATGCATGGGTTTATTTCTGGGCTCACTATTCTGTTCCATTGATCTATGTGTTTGTTTTTATACTAATAACATATCGTTTGATAACAATGGCTTTGTTATATTAGTTTGAAATCAGGATGTATGATGAAAAAGCTTTGCTTTTTCTCAAGTTTCTTTGGTTATTTGGGTCTTCTGTGGTCCCAGAAAAATCTTTTGGGATTGTTTATTCTTTTTCTGTGAAAAATGTCATTGGAATTTTGATAGGGATTGCATTAAATCTGTAAATTACTTTAGGTAGTATGGCCATTTAAACAATATTAATTCTTCCCACCTGTGAAGACAGAGTATCTTTCCTTTATTGTGTCCTCCTCAATTCCTCTCATCAATGTCTTATATTTCAGTGTACAGGTCTTCTGCCTCCTTGCTTAGATTTATTCTTAGGTATTTTATTCTTTTTTGATGTGATTGTAAATGAGATTATTTTCTTAATTTCTCCTTCTAATAGTTCATTATTAGTGTATAGAAATGCAACTGATTTTTTACATTGATTTTGTATCTTGCAATTTTACTAACTTCATTAGTTCTAACAGGCTTTGTATGTGTGTGTGTGTGTATGTGTGTGTGTTTGTGTGTGTATGTAGAGTCTTTGGGTTTTCTAGGTATACTATCATGTCATCTGCAAATAGAAACATTTTTACCTTTCCCTTTTCTAACTGGATGTCTTTTCTTTCTTTTTCTTGCCTAATTGCTCTGGCTCCAATACTGTGTTGAATAAAAATGGTAAGAGAGAGCATCCTTGCCTTGTGCCTGATCTTAGAGGAAAAGCTTTCAGATTTTCACCATTAAGTATGATGTTAGCAGTGAGTTTGTCATATATAGATTTTATTATGTTTTATTATATATTATTTAATAAATAAAATAATTTATTTTATTATGTTGAGGTGTGTTCCCTCTATAAACCACTTTGTTGAGAGTTTTATCATGAGTGAATGTTGAATTTTGTCAAATTTTTTTTTGAGATGATCATATGATTTTTATCCTTTATTTTTCTTAGGTGATAAATTGCATTAATTGATTGGTGCATGTTGAACTATTTTGTACCCCTGGAAATAGCCCCACTTGATCAAGGTGTATGATTCTTTTAATGTATTGTTGAATTCAGTTTGCTAATATTTTGTTGATGATTTTTGCACCTCTGTTCATCAGGGATATTGACTTATAATTTTCTGTTCTTTTAGAGTCCTTGTCTGGTTTTAGTATCAGGATAATGCTGACTACATAAAGTGAGTTCGAAGTGTTCCTCCTCTTTTGTATTTTTGAAGAGTTTGAGAAGGATTGGTGTTAATTTTTTAAATGTTTGGTATAATTCACCTCTTGAGACATTTGGTCCTGGACTTTTGTTTGTTGAGAGGTTTCTGATTACTGGGTCAATCTTACTGGTATGTTCAGATTTCCTTTTTCTTCACGTTTCAGTCTTGGTAGGTTGTATGTTACTGGAACGGTGTTACCCAATTCCTTTAGGTTGTCCAATTTGTTGGCAAACAATTGGTCACATTAGTCTTTATGATTCTTCATACCTGTGTAGTATCAGTTGTAATGTCTCCTCTTTCATTTCTAACTTTATTTGAGTCCTCTCATTTTTTCCTGGTAAGTCCAGTTAAAGGTTTGTCTATTTTGTTTATCGTCTAAAAAAAAAACCAAACCAGCTCTTAGTTTCATCGGTCTTTTCTATTGCCTTTCTGGTCTCTTACATTTATCTCCTCTCTGATCTTTGCTATTTCCTTCCGTCTGCTAACTTTGGGCTTAGTTTGTTCTTCTTCGTCTAGTTCTTTGAGGTGCGAAGTTAGGTTGTTTGTTTGAGATCTTTCTTTTTTCTTAATGTAGGCATTTATCACTGTGAACTTCCCAGTGAGAACTGTTTTTGCTCTATCCTATAAGTTTCGATATGTTGTATTTCCATTTTGATTTATCTCAAGATATTTTTTGATTTCTTCTTTGATTCACTGCTTGTTCAGTGGTGTGTTGTTTAATCTTCACGTATTTGTGAATTTTCCTTCTTGAAATTGATTTCTGGGTTATACCATGGCAGATGAGAGCTTACTGTTTCAAAGTACATCTCATTCCCCTCAGCACCATCCCCCCCTCAACATAGCAACATCAGAATTTTGGTTAGATCAAGTCAGTGTTTAAATTTTTGTAATATTAAAATACTGTTTACTGTTCAGCCAACAGGTATACTATATAGTACTATGAGGTTTCATTTATAGTTCCTCACTCAGTGAGTTAATGTGCCTGTGACAGCATCTTTCTCTTCATTTGCTTTATTCTCTCCTTGAATTTCAATTACATCGTCAACTAAAAGTGTGAATTACTGAAAAAAGGTATGTAATGGGTGAATGCCAAAGAGTGACATAAGAAAAGGATGAGTTGAGTGTAGAACATACTGGTTTAGGGCATGGGCTCAGGACTGACAGATTTAGGATGGAATTCCAGCTATGCCTATTCTTACTGGCCATGTGGCCTTGGGATAGATATCTGACTTTCTACATACCTTTACACATCTCAGTTTCTTCATCTGAAAAAGGAAAACAGTAGTAAAAATAATCTATGGCATACCTATCATATAGCAGGCATAATATATACATAATTTCATTTAGTCCTCATATCAAAATTATTTTATCTTTGTTTTTGCAGATGACTAAACTGAGGCTCAGAGAGTTCAACTGACTTGATTAATGCTTCACAGCTAGAAAAGTTGAGTGAAGCTGGGATTTAAACCAAGATAACAAAGACTGTACTTGTAACCCTGTCTCTTCTTATAAGGTTGAATTGCAATTTAAATAAGATAGTACTTAATAAGTGCTATGCATGACAATTAACATGTAGTGAGTGTTCAGCTGCTAATACCAGCTGTTATTAACTTTTGCTTTGCAGAGCAATTGACATGTATTAGGTGTTCCAATGATGATACCAGTTATTATTAATTTTATGCAATAGTTTTCACCCTGCTATTGAGACAAGCATGATTTGTTTGTTTGTTTGTTTATTTATTTATTGGAGGAGGAGGCAATTAGTTTTTTTTTAAAATGGAGGTACTGGGCATTGAACCCAGGATCTCATGCATGCTAAGCATGCACTCTGCCACTGAGCTACACCCTCCCCCACTGCGACAAGCATGATTTGAATTTCTTGACTCAATTTTGCATCCAATTAATTTTCATTTATTTATACTACAATAATTTCAGTCTGATGCTGAGCTACATTCTACAGATACAATGGTGTCCCTGACTTCATGGTTTGTATAGATTTATAAGGAATAAAAACAATTTAAATGCAATTTAAAGTTATAATTAATGTTTGAGGCAAATATAGATGCTCTGGAGGCACAAGAGGATATCCAACACGGTCTCGTAGAATTAGGAAAGGCTTCCAAAGCAATTCCTACACTGAATCCTGAAGGAAAAGAAAGCATTATGTAGCTGAAGGGTTAAGGTGTGGGAGAACAAATGGGAATATTTTATGTACAGGGCATATTAAGATAGACCAAGGAAAATCTGTGAATTGAAAATAATTTAAATCAGCTGAGGTGTGTATGATCGCTTGCTCTATTTCTCTATTGCTGTGTAACAAACCACCCCATACTTCATGGATTAATGGGCTTAATTTTAAGCCTTAAATAATAACATTTGGTTTACTCATGAATCTGCAGTCCAGGTAGGGCTTAGTGAGGTGATCTGTATCTTCTCCATTCACCGTAGGTTTGGCTCCAAGCATTGGAGCTGGAATCATCTGAAGTTTCATTTACTCATACGTATGGTGCCCAGACTGGGAAGAGACAAATTGCTGAGGTTGGAAAAGCTGGGGTCCTTGTGCATCTCTATCTCTAAGTGGTTTCTCAACATAATATCTCTAGTATGGTAGCTGGGCTTCTTACTTGGCCACTTAGGGCTCTAAATGTATAAGAGGGTTCCAGGCTGAAGTTGTGCTGACTTTATGATCTAATATTGGAAGTCATGAAGTTGCATTTCCACAGTATTTCATTTATTAGGAGTCACTAAGGCTAGACCATATTCAGGGGGAGGGAAATTAGACTTCATCTCTTGATAGGGAGCTGTATGCTTCTGGAACAGCATGTGGGACTAGAATAAGTGCTGTGGTCTATTTGGAGGTTAGAATCTTCCACAGTGTTTCTATTTCTTATGTTTCATAGGGGAAGAGGAGAGGAGAGAGAAGAGCCTGTTGAGAGAGAAGTCTAGGGAGGTAAGCAGTCATCAGATTATGACTGGTCATTTAAACCTAGTAGAGTGAAGGCAACATAGCATTTTGAAGAGGTGGGTGACATAATCAAATTAAAGTTTTATCAAAATTATGTGGGCTATAGAGTGGAAGAAGCAAAAGTGGAAGAAGGAACTCCAGTTAGCAGGCCATTTTAGTAATGCAGTCAAGAAGTGATGCTGCCCTAAACTACAGAATTTGGAGAGTGGTGCAACACAGCTTTGAGACCTTTAGGAGGCAGAATTGTTAGTACTCAGAGAATGACTGGGGTCAGGAGTGACAGGAAGCTTTCTGTCTTACATGATGATGACAGGGCACCTGGGGAGTGGTATCATTTGCCAAGATGAGGCACACAGGAGGAGAAGCAGGCAGATATGGGGATGCATGGAGGATAAAACATCATTTGGTTTTGTATTTGTTAAGTGGGGGATGGATAACTGTGGTGTGACTCATTGAGATATCTTGCTGGTCATCAACAAAAGATGTGGAGTCCAGCAATAAAATAAAGTTTCATAGTCATTAGCCTGTAAGTCTTAGTTAAAGGAATAGAAGTGGCTGAGGTCACTCAAGAGTTTGTGAAAAGTAAAAAGCGAATAGGATAGGACCCTGAGAAGCATAACAACTTAAGGAAAATCACAGCCACCTGAATTCAAAATTACACATGTCTCCCAAAAGCTATACAGATAAGGAGAGTAAGTAAACAACACAGACCCACACTCATAACATAACTAAGAGAAAAAGAATATCATAAATTCATTGTCATAGAAGGAGGGAAATAAATAATAGTTGCAAAGGCAACTCTGGAGCACACTCAAAGTAGAGAGTCAGGTGGAGACTTCATGAAAAAGAGAAGGCAGAGTTAGTCTAGTGATGCTGGAAAGTAGATTTTTTAAAAAGTCACCTTATGTATCAGAATCCTAACTCCTGAAAGTCAAAAGAAAGTGTCTTAAAAGTGTAGAGGACCTAAGATGAAAATCTTGAGAGGATTCCACTTGTGGGAAATTGAAAGAACTTGATGGTGAGGAAAAAAAGAAAAAGAAAAAAAACAGTGACAAATAAAAATTCAAATAAATAAAAGAGATTCACAACTAAAGACAAACCACCTCTTCTCTTTACCAAGGGTGCCATTTATTAAAGAAATTATAGTTTATTATACCAACAGAAGAGGGTGCTCTTGAACTAAGAAAACTAGAAAGCAACAAAATGCCAACACCTATCTACATAGAATTGTTTCTTTTTGCTAATCCAACAAAATATAAGATATTGAAAATAGTTTACAACCACAAAAACTATAAGGCAAAACAATAAGAAAATATTTCTGTTGATGAAAATTCTATAAATCCTGAAGAGCAAAAAAGTAAAAAAAAAAAAAATTAAGTATCATTAAATAAGCATTTGCATGTATTAAAAAATCTCAGCCCAATCAGAAACTCAAAAATTCAGAAGGAGGAGGAATATGAGAGCTAAGGAAACTCCAGAAAGAAACAGAAGAAAAGATTATGTCATAAATGAAGATTGAACTACAAAGTGGCAAAGAGAGAAAAGAATTAATGAAAAATATAAGAAGGGGTATTGAGTAAAATAGTCAAGAACATGAAAATAAAACAAAAACAATCTGAGAAAGTGATAGCTGTAGAAGACAGGCAAAGATGATCTCACATACATATAATTGGAGTCCTTGAATAAGAAAAACAAAGTGATGGAATAGAAATATTATTTAAAGTGATCATTCAAAAAACTTCCCAGATGGTCAACTCAGAGACGTATTCTGTAAAACTCTTAGACTTTAACCATAAAGATAAAAACACCCTCTGGCAAAAAGACCAACTAACTCACAAGGGAATAAAATCAAATTGAAACCAGAGGTTGTGAGAGGAAGATAGAAAGCAGGACAACTTTGGAGCAAACACTTTTAAAAGAAAGAACAGAAAGTATGAATCAAAGATTTTATATTTAGACAAATTGTCCTTCAATTCTAAGGCTTTATAAAAACTGTTTCAAAAATGTCAGAACTCAAGGAGTACTGTATTCACAAATATAACTAGAGAGTGAGCTGTAGCCAACCAAAAGAAGACTGGAGAAACCCTGGCACAAGGACTGATGGTATATATTGAATAAGTTTCAATGTACACCTAAGATTAAAACAAAGGATAGAAGAAGAGTAAGCATTATATGCTCTGATGAGATAGACATAAACCAACCCCTCACAAAAAAGTAAAAGTAGAACAAATTCATTGCTGTACAGGTAACATGTGCAGTCAAAATATATCAGTTAGAGTTGACAAGCCAAATGGTAGAAGCCTCAGAAAGGGAAAAGTGAATTCTGTTTTTTTTTGCAAAAGATGTTAGAAAAACTATAAGCCTAAAAGAAAAGCAAAGCCTTTCTAAATACCAAAACAAATAGTTTAAAAGGAGCAGAAAAATATTACATACAGAAAGAAAAATGATAAATATAACTAATATAGTAAATATAACATAAAATGGCATTACAGATTTGAACCAGGATATATTGTGAAGTGGAAAAAGCAAGTTTCAAGAAATGTATATAACATGGTAGCATTTGTAAAGAAATATGAATAAAAAAAGAATAGACATACGTAACTTTTACAAAAAAAAAAATACCAGCACCTAAAAAAATAGTTACTCATCAGAGATGGGTGGGGATGGGATGGGATGGATAGGATTGGAGAGAGACTTCTTTGAGTCTACCTTTTAATTTGAACCATGTAAAAGTTTGTACATATATGAAAAGTAAAACAAAATTTTTTTAAAAATGAAAAAAAAACCCTCAAATTGATATAAGCAGAAATGAATTAGCCTTTTGTCAAAGTTACCATACATACAAAAAAAAAAATCAATCCAGGTAATTTTGAATCCAGCACTCTATATACTTTCAATTAGATATATTCTAAAGACAAAAAGAGTTGCAAAGAAATATTAAATTTCACATGGTAAGTTTGTTGTTGGTCATGAGATTTTAGTAATCTAAAACAATTTGTATATATTGTAAGATAAAGCAAATGATTAAGCATATTGCTCCTGTGGTTAAGAGTGAGAATTCTCTGCACATGCAGTTGACTCTCAAACAAGGCAAGTGCTTAGAGTACCTCCACATCATTGAAAATCTGAGTGTATAACTTACAGTCAGTCCTTCATATACATAGTTTCTCCATATTCACGGTTGCACATCTGTGATTCAACCAACCTCTGACCAAGTAGTATTGTGGTATTTACTACTGAAAAACATCTGTGTATAAGTTGACCCGTACAGTTCAAGCCTGAGTTCATCAAGGGTCAACCATATATGTAATGGAGAAGTCAAAGAAGAACCCTGTGGTGCTAGACTAAATTGGAGGGGAACATGAGGTCAATGAAGAAAAAAATTTTTTAATTGTGAAAAGCTTGTGTGTATTTAATATTGGTGGGAAGGAACGAGTGATAGGGAAAGACTAAAATAAAAGAGAAAGGGAATAATGGATACAGCAAGTCCCTGAGGGCCCGAGAAGAACAGGATCCCGCATTTAGGTAGAGGCTTTAGCCTTAAACAGGAGAATGAAAACTTCCTCTTTTGAAGTAGGAGGAAATGCTGAAAGGACAGGGACAAATATAGATAAATGTATGGGTCTGGGGAAGGAAGCTCCAAGACTTCTTGACTGATGGCTCCTGTTTTCTCTTTGAAGTAGAAGATGAGCCCATCTGCTAATGGTGAGGGGGTGATGTGGTGGGATAGGAGGTTTTAGGAGAGCAGCAAGGATTTGAAACCTACTGTGGGGAATGGGAGAAAGATTTGATAGGAAGAGCATGGAAGGATTGCCAGGCAGCACTGTGGGGTTGGTTGGGGTTGAAGACCATCAACTTGTACTGGCGTCAATGGATGTGTTTTCACGATTTTGTTCAGCCTTAGAACATAGATAGGGTAGACACATGGATGAGTCCAGGACTAGGGTTTTGCTAGCCCAGAGCAACTGGAAGAACAGTGGGTTAATGTTATTGAGAACATTGGCAAGAAAATGTTGATGTAATGAACTATGGATTCTTAGATGGTTATGGGAGGAAGTGAAGACTGAAAGGTACAGATAGGGAGAAAGGAGAGTCATCAAGGGGTTAGAGAACTCAGTGAACAAAAAGAGCATGCATGGAGGAGTCACTAAGTGAGGGAGCTGGAGAAAAAGGGTAAGAAGTTGTGGTCAGAAAAGGAGAGGCTTGAATTTAGGTTTTCAGAGGTAGAGTGGTGATGTCACAATCAGGTTTGCCATGACAGAGGGTGGCTGAGATAAAGTGGAAAAGAAAGTAACTGAACACGAGAAGGTCAAGAAATTGTGAACCTTGGATATTTGTATGGGCAGGCTGTCACCCAAAATGATGGCAGAAATTGGCATGGAAGGGAAGACCACAGTAAGGTGCTGAACTGTTTACTGAATATGGGAGAATTGCCCATGGAATCCACTGGTACCCCAAGCACAAGGGAGGATAGAATGTGCGATATGGCTGGAAAACTTGGACCTGCAAGGAGAGGGGAATTTTGCTCAAGGCTTGGTTTGGAGCACCGCTGGATGCAAAGGACCTGAGCTCTGCTTTCTCACTCTGAGACACCAAGGGTCCACTCGAGGAGACTTCTGGGGAACCAGTTGAGTGTCCCAAGGTAGAATGTGGCTTTAATAAAGGAAAGAAGCTGGAGTGAGTTCAACGGCAGGGCCAGAGACTGAGGGCTCCACGAAGTATAATGAAAACACACGAATGGGAGGATGGATAAAAGTTGGGGTCACAGAACACTATCATAATGCACATCTCTAATTGGTTGCTTCAGAGGGAAGTGATGTTAGGCTAGTTTATGATCTCTAACCACACATGGCTGCTTAATGACTGTTACAGGAGGAGAAAGGCAGACTAAAACCGTTAAGACTTAACAGTAGCAATGTTCAGTCATACATATACCTGCATCATTTTATGACAAATTTACTACAAAATAAAATTTTATTTTCCCACTAAAAATGCACTTAAAGGAAGCAAATACTATAAAACCCAATGTGAACATTAAACTGGAATTCAATGTAAAAGCCAAGATGATAATAGTTTCCAAAGTACCATCTATGGACACACATGAGTCTATTTCGAAATTATCATGGCCAGTGAAATTAAGTGGATGCTGGGCTGAGAAAACCGATTCCCAGAAAGTGAGTCATAAAACTGGAACTCAATCTCACAGTAACAAAAGGCCCCAGAACTCCTAGCAATCTATAAAGCTATAACTAGGAAACTCAAAATAAGTCTCTTAGGAAATGTGGCTATAGAGATTTAAAAAAATAGAAAAGTAACGAAGGCACTGAGAGAAAAATCTGAGGTAAAATAAACATTCGAATGACTTGCTGTATGGCGCAAATCAGGTTGGAAAATAGGAAATGGTACTCAGTGATAGATACATATATACATATATAACAAAGTTAGATCCAAGCATATACATATGCACATATATAGACACGTATGTATCATATGTATATCCTACAGATAAGAAATCATGTGTATACATCCACTTGCTGTTTTAGAAGGGCTGAACTTGGCAGAGCACGTGGTGGCAGCCAAGAATCCTCTCAGAGATTACAAAAGACAGTTCCTATTCTCTGATGGAAAAGCTTATTCAGAAGCTCTTTTTAAACATTTACCTTTAGTAACATCTCTGCATTACAGAAACATCAAACAACTGGCAATTTGAAAGTCAAAGCTTCTTTTTTATAATGCCGGATGTAGTACTATATGGAAACTTTGCGCTCTTGAAAGTGGTTTACAAGAGGGATAAATATCATTTGACCATATGAACCTTATAAAGTATATATGAATTTAATAAACACATATAAAGATATAAAAGGTCCTTTAATTCCGAACATTTTCATAATTTAACATAAAACAGACTCTCTTATCAAAGCCATTATTAGTACAGACACTCTTTTTCCCACTTCCTTCATTCAACAAATAGTTTTCAAGTGCCTGCTCTGTGCCACTGTTTTGGGCACTTGGCGGGAACCCCACCTTGTATGCTGGTAGTACAAGGTGGCACCAGGTCTTTGTGGAAGATCTCTCCTGAGGTCAAGACTCATATACACCTGTCCACACCATAGATATGCCCACTTGGAGGTTCCCCAGGCTCCTAAGACTCACTGTCTAAATGTGAGCTCACTGTCCTCTAATCCACGCTTCCCATCCTCCCAGTGAAGCCTGATTCTGTATATTCCTCCCTCACATGTGAACAGCCTTCCAAGGTAAACTTGACCACAATGCTACTGAAACTCTCCGCGGCTCTCATGCCAACAGCAATATTTCACAAAAATCTTTTTGGAAGCCCTAAAACAAGAGTGACAACAAGGAAGCCTGAAGGAAAGGCAATCTAGGCTAAAATGGTCGCAAGCATGAGGCTTTTTCCAAACTCTCATGAATTACCTTATAATTCATAAAAATCTGTGTACTAATCCACAATATGTTTTTATTTCCTTTTCCTATGTTTTAAAATTCTCACCTTTTCACATTTTCTCACCTATCTGAGAATTTTCCCTCCCAGACCGCTGAATACACTTGATTTACTAGGTGAATGATCACATACATCTTCCAGCTTCACGCACCCCTGAACACACGCCCCAGTTAGAAAGGCCCAGACCTAGAGGACAAGGTGCAGTCCTCCCCGCACAACACCAGGGGGCAGGAGGTCACATGATCGGAAACACTGGCTCCAGAATTTAGTTGTTGATTTGAATACCTATTCTGTCATTTGCTAATTGTGTGATCTTGGGACAAGTTACTTCATCCCTCTGAGTTTATCAAATTGGGATTATAACAGCACCTAATTTAAGATTGTTGTTAGGATGATGAAATGGTTCCAGTAAAGGACTCATCCTAGAACCACGGCCCAGAGTAAATGTTCCATTCATGTCCCTCCACCTCCTGCTCCAGCTCCGAGAAACAATCTGCAGTTTCTAGTACATGCCGTGATATTTCACGTTGACCTGCCTTTGGTCTAGAATTCTTTACTCCCATAATATTGTATCACCAGGGAAGGGAGGAAGGTAGCAACATGTTTTCCCCTCAAGGGAAAACAAACAAACAAAAACACCAATCCTGTATTTGTTGAAAACATGACAGATCTTTCTTTTTTTTTAATGTCCTAGGTGAAAAGTCACCTATTCTTCATCAAAAGAGAAAGCCCAATTCTGCCCAGTGTCAGTAGGACTGGAGTACTGGATAGAAATGCAGACAAACGTCGGCTCACAGGCCCGTGTTCCCCCCTCTTCTCACCCTCATGCACCTGCTGAATTTCTGCTCTGCTCTTTCTCTCCATCCCGCTTCCATCTTTTTACTGTTGAACACCTACCTAATGCTGCTCATTCACATGTCACCTGCTTCCTGGAGTTTTCACTGGCGTTGCAAGATAATGCTACATTGACATAAATCACCCATCCGGAACCCTCTGGCCTGAGAACAGTTCTTAGCCAGACAACACTGGCGTTTCCCAACCGTGAAACTCAGTGTTCAGGCTCCTTTCTGCACTCCCATCCTGGAGCCTGATTCCCAATGCTCACTAAACCTTGGGGCCCCATGTGGCTCAGTCTCTGTAAAGAATCACGCAGAAACCAACCCAGCTGCTTTAGCCAAAAACGATTTCATAATATCTTCTAACTTTCCTTTTCTCTCTCAAACAAACAACAAAGGAGGTGTGACTCCCACCTCAGAACAACTCTTTTCAGCATTATTTTCTCCATTCTTTCGTTTTCTTACCCTCTGCACTATAAACACTCACGTGCCGTAGTCACTCACATACCCACCTCCAAAATGCTCTCTTCAATTGCAACTCTGGGTGACTTTTCTTTTTATCTCCCCACTTCATCCTCTCCTGCTAGCAGTCTGATTTAGCCTCTTCATCCCTTTCATCCCCGGTTACCATTTTCTGTCTCTCCTTTCTCCCTGTTTTCCATTCTTTGCTTTTTTTTTTTTAATTGAAGTATAGTCAGTTACAATGTGTCAATTTCTGGTGTGCAGCACAACGTCCCAATCATGCATATACATACATATATTTGTTTTCATATTCTTTTTCATTAAAGTTTTTCTAATTTGTATCTCAAAAGGTTAAGCAATCAAATTAGTAAATACTCTCTTAGTTTGGAGGAAGCTACACAACTCAATTGACTCAAGCAATTGTGAGCAGAAGAGGGGTTAAAAATCTGGTCCCCTGGCTCTTTGGTTTAATTGTTTGTTCCTCCACTGGCCTGGAAGCTTCTCGAGAGTGTGTCACAGTTACCTTTGTGCCTGCGGCCCGCACCACAGGGTCTGGCAAGGGATGACATACCATAGCCATTGAATAAATGGTGAAAGCTATTATATACTAGAAAGGATTTCTTAAACAGAAACTCATGGAAAAAGAAACTTGGCTTAATCTGAAAAGCAACCAAGAATGCACATAAACTTTATGAGGCCTGTGGAGAGTCAAAGTCTCCTTACCCATAGATTATTTGTTGTGATATTAACTGGCTAGTGTGGTCTTAGCACTTAGTCTCTTTCTTCATCTCGGTCTAGATACCTGTGTCTATGGTATGTCTGCTCACAGGTCACAATATGAAGACATAAAAGAGACATTTAAGATAACTTGCCCAAACTCTGTGCAGAGTTTGAATTATGAGCTCCACGTCAGCTTCTTTGGGATTCTGAGTGTGGACAAGTTCAAAAAAGTAGAAAAACCCTGTATGAAGTAGAACTATCCAAGGTTGACAAAGCTGCCCTTTACTACAGACATATGAAAAAGGACATGGTCCATTGCTGCTATCCACTTCCCCTGGGCTCTTCCTTCCCCTCCAGGACTGCCTGGAAAGACCTCTCCCTTCCCTTCCTCTGCCATCTGTGTGGTCACAGTTCCTTTAATACGTGCTGTTGGAGACCCTTGAAAGAAAACGTGTGATGTCATATGGTGAGAACATTAGAGAAACATTTGATGGTTTAACCAGGCAAAAGTCCCTTATCCTCTTCAAGCTGAGGCATTATCTAGCAATTTAGTTTAATTCAACAAATATATGCACAGTACATGAGATGAAATAGAAAAAAAAGTGAGCTCCCTGAGGAGAGGGACTCTGATTTCTCTTTAAATCTTCAACCAATAGTCTAGTGCCTGGCCCACAGCTGCCACTCAATAAATGCTTGTTGAATGAAAGAATGAATTAAATTTACTCTCACCCTCCTGGAGCAGACACTATATACTGAACACATGGGAATTGGTACATGCAATAATAAAGGGGGACTTACAGTATAATAGGAGCAAAGTGGAGGTGGAGGAGATTAATGGTTGTCATGGAAAATGTTCTTTAACCTCCCATATTATATGCCCAAGTTCAACAGCAGCTCTCATAAAGTGAGAAGCCCTGTAATATATTTATCTGCCAAATTTTGATTGCAGGTTGCTGTTTACAGAGGGAAACTAAAATTAGAAAAAAAAAACTGCATGGGTTGTGATATGGAGGAAGAATATAGCTTTTACAACATACTTACGAGAAAAACCAAACCCAAAAGACAGAAGTGACCCCCATTCTCCTGAGGCACTGGGTGGAGGAATGTTTAACTAAATGAGGTTCCCATGCAGATTATAATGGAGTAGAGGGAAAAAAAAGAACAAAACAGGGCCGAGTGAGATGACATATGAAAGGAAGAAAAATGATCAAAACTGACAATTCTTTTGTCCAGGAGAAACACCTTTATCTTTCACTTGAAGGCCTGTAAACTACCTTTTCAGAAGGCATTCAACCCATATTTAATGCAGTGAAACAGACAAAGAGGTTCTACTGTCTCTAACTCCTTTTTTAAAAAAACTTTTCATTTTATTTTATTTTATTTTATTTTATTTTATTTTATTTTATTTTATTTTATTTTATTTTTTATTGAAGTGTAGTTGATTTACAATGTTAGTTTCAGGTATATAGCAAAGCACCTCAGTTATATATATATATCAAATTCCTTTTTGTTTAATCCTTCCCTTTGATCATTCCCTCCTTCCTTCATCTAGATCCTTTGGTGCAGGAGACCCTATCTTGTTGAGTTCATATATGGGAGACTCTTTGGACCTTAGGACGGGTCTTTGAGAGATGTGTGAATCATCCCAGTTCATCTCTGAATTGAAGCAGGTTTTCCTAGGCTTCACTACAATTGCTTTTGGTGTTGGAAACACTGTTTCACACTTTTATAGCGTTGATATAACCCATGATGCATCATATTGATAGAGTATTATGATTTTCACTTCTTTTTACCATAGTCAACTCCTTAGAGCCAGAGTGGAAACAGCAGGTGAGATGTATTTGGCTACTTTATAACAGACTTGCACAATTAACCATGCAAGATGAAGCATTAACCTTAGGCTTAAAACAACATTTTTTTTAGATTAGTGAGAAAAACGCATAATGAGATTTTTTAATGACTCTCAAAAGTGTCTTAAAGTGGAGAATTAAGATTTCTCCCCAGGCTCAGGCTATATGTGTTGGCTCTGGGAATGTGCTGGTATCAGTACTTGCTCTAGCTTTTGGAAACTGAAATCTGGATTCAGACTTGACATAAAGAGGATGCATCTCATAAAACATGGTTCTTTAGTTCTGGGGCAAAATTCTCACCTTCAAGTTCACTGTTGAATTGAATCAGCTGTCTGAAATCTGGTGAGAATGGGAAAATGGATATTTTAACTTATTACATAGTCTGGTGAATAACCAAACACAACATAGGTAGGCTGTCAAGTTTCAAATAAAAACAATGTCACTTTAAACCTGAATCTTTGATTCAGAGCTGTTGGGACCTTTTGATGGTTATAACTCAGACTTAATGCCAGCTTTCACCAACTGTCATCCCATTCCCATGAACATACTCTGTACTCATAATTTCCTTTGTATGTGCTCTACCTGCTGTCCAGAAATATCTTCTCCCTTCTTTCTGTTGAGAAGTGACCTCTTCTGAAAAGCCCTTAGTTCCCTCACCACAATCTCTCCCAATCCAGCTATTTGCTCTTTTATAGTACCATAACATTTTTGTAACTATCTTTATTGTGATAAGATAAATACTTCTACATTTTACCACTTTAACCATTTTTAAAGGTACAGCTGAGTAGCATTAAGCACACTTACACTGTTGTGCAACTATCACAACCCTCCATCTCCGGCACTTCTCCTTCCTCCTAAACTGAAACTTCATACCCATTAAACAGTAACTCCCCATGCTCCCCTTCTCCTAGCCCTCAGCAATCACCACTCTACCTTCTGTCACTGTAAGTCTGACTACTCTAGGTACTATGTACAGTGCAGTCATACACCATTTGTGCTTTTGTGACTGGCTTATTTCACTTAGCATAATGTTCTCAAAATTCATCCAAGTTGTAGCATGAGTCAGAATCCTCTTCCATTTCAAGGATGAATTAACATTCCATTGCATGTTTTTACAACCATTTTGCTTACCCACTCATCCACTGACAGACACTTGTGCTGCTTTTGCCTTGTGGCTGTTGGGATAGTGCTGCTATTAATGTGGGAGTACAATCATCTACTCAAGTCCATGCTTTTTATTATTTTGAATACATATCCAGAAATGAAATTTCCAGATATTATAATAATTCAATTTTTAATTTTTTGAGGAACTGCCATACTGTTTTCCATAGTAGCTGCTCCATTTTACATTCAACAACACTACATAAGAGTTCTAATTTCTCCACATCCTTTGTATGTTTGCCAACACTTTTTTTTAAAATAATAACCACTGTAATTTGTGTGAAGTGGTTATCACTGTAAGTCTGATTTACATTTTTCTAATGATTAGTGATGTTGAGCATTTTTTTCATGTACTTATTAGCTATTTGTATATCTTCTTTGGAGAAATGTCTGTTTAAGTCCTTTGCCTATGTTTTAAGTGGTTTCTCTTCTCTTTTTTTTTAGTTGTAGGAGTTTTTATATATTCTGGATATTAACACCTTAACAGATATATGATTTGCAAATGTCCTCTCCCATGCTGTGGATTGCCTTTTCATCCTTCTGTTAGTATATTTTGATGCATAAAAAATTTAAATTATGATGTAGTTAAATTTATCTATTTTTACTTCCATTGCCTGTGCATTTGGTGTCATATCCAAGAAGTCATTAACAAATCTGATGGCATGAAGCCTTTTCCCAATGTTTTCTTCTAAGAGTTTTATAATTTTAGTTCTTATATTTGGATTTTTGATTGATATTACATTAATTTTTGCATATGGTATAAGGTATGGATCCAGCTTTACTCTTTTGACAGTTTTCCCAGCACTGTTTGTTGAAAATCCCCATAACATTTTACACATATTATGTACAAAATACATATAATTATGCATTTTTCCATCTGGAGTAATATTCTTATAAACTGACTCTCATGCAGGGGTAGGAGCCTTGTGTAAATACTCTCACTATGGCCAAATTCGAACCACTCACAAGACAGCACTGAACATGGAGTTAGGACGAGATGCTAGCTAAGGGGCAGAGGCCTGGAGTTATTTACTAACACAACATTGTAAACCGGAAAATAACTATTAATTACCCATCATGATACATAAGATGAAGGAAACACACAGGGTACAGAAATGGAATTGCTTAAACAGTCCCTCTGAAGAGGAGAAGGAATTGGGGGGGAAAAAAAAGCAAGATGCTTCTATATATGGAGAGAAGGAACTGATTAGGCAAAGTGCCAGGGAAGAAACACTTTGGGCAGGGAAAATAACATGTGCAAAGGTCCTGAGGCAAATGACCATGGTCTCTGAGAAGATCTTTGTTGTGCTGTACCCAACAAAGTATGTAGGAAGGTCAGGCATGTGAGTAGGGTGTAGGTGAAGAAGGCACCGATCAAGCAGGTGGTGTCCAGAGAGCAAAAGAACAGCCATCCTGGGTGTCCTGACTATATGCTCCACCCCTACACACCCTGCACGGCCCTTTCAGGCTTGGTTTACCCCTCTTCCGCCATATCCCTGGGGTCAGGTATATAGGGGGCACTGCAACGAGATACCACAAATACAATACTGACAGCAGCAGCCAAAGAGTATCAAGAATGAGATACCGCGTATGCCAAGAAGAGTCACTCACCAAGCTGGGGGCAAATTTTGGAGCCAAGTACTTACTGGGTCAGTGGAGAGGGAAGTCGATGGCAGCAGCTATAAGGACGGTAAGGCCACCCCTGGTTGGCACAAACTACCCCCATGGGGTGGGGAAGGCCCAGCTCTAAAAGAAACATTCTAGAGGCCTGGCATTCAGGGTAACCTTGGCCTCTGCTGTGACCTCAGCCTCTGCAGCCTTTCTTAATGATATCACTTACATATGGAATCTAAAAATATGGCGCAAATGAACTTATTTACAAAACAGAAACTGACTCACAGACATAGAAAGCAAACTTATGGTTACCGGGGGGAAAACAGGGTTCAGGGTAGGGATAAATTAGAAGTTTGGAATTTGCAGATACTAACTGCTATATATAAAACAGATCAACAACAAGGTCCTACTATATAGCACAGGGGACTATTTTCAATGGCTTGTAATAACCTATAATGATAAAGAATATGGAGAATATATATATGTATAGCTGAATCACTATGCTGTACACCAGAAACTAACACAATCTGGTAAATGAACTATACTTCAACTAAAAAAAAAAAAAGCAACAGCCAGGCCACAGCTATGGCCACCGCCTTATGGTCTAAACCCTTTTTTCCTGTAATGGTGACCAGTATCTCTGCCTTAGGTCTATGAGTTCTCCCTACTCTCTTGGTGGCCCCTGTTCATCAAGGACAGACACCTCGGGGCCCCACATACTAGTGGACGGCCACACCAGCATTTCCCCTGCAACTTCCGGGATCGCCCCTGGGAGTTTTGGGTCCTACGTGTTAGTGGACAGCCTTGCCAAGATGACCCCAGGTACTTTCGGGATCACCCCTGCAATTTTCGGGCCCCACGTGCTGGTAGGTGGCCCCCCAAACTTTCCGCCCTCTGTCCTTAGTCCTTATTTCCCGACATCTCGGCGCTCCCGGGAGTTTCCTCGGTCTCCTGGGCCAATTGTTGGGCTGCACGGTGGGGGGTGGGGAGTTGCGGCAAGGCCTGTACTCGCCCAGCTTTAAGACCGAAGAGCGAGCCTGGAGTCAGCGTCAGAGACATCCGTGGTTTAACGGATGGGGGAGCTTACCTGGATGCAGCAAGGTCCTGGAGCGACACCCCATTGTGGGTGGCGGGTAGGCAGGAAATGGCGGCGGGCTGCCCTTGCTGGGGTGGGGGTCGGGGGAGGCGGAGAAGGTTAGCAATTATTGGGGAATTGACATCAGGTGGGCTCATCGGTTACCAGGGAAACCAGCAAGGGCACACCCTTCACGCTCCTTGGATAAGCTATCCTGGTGGAGAGTTCTGATCTATAATTAGAACCACCACCAGCTGGGGCGGAGCAAGTACGTAGGAAGGTCAGGCATGTGAGTAGGTGCAGGTGAAGCAAGCACTGGTCCAGCAAGGGATGTGCAGAGAGCAAGAGAGCAGCCATGCTGGGTGTCCTGATCAGACAGGCCTGAAGGAGGCCATGTGGCTGGAGAGGGAGAGGTGGGGCAGAGCATCCTGCAGTATGAGGTTGGGGAGGTTGATGGGGGCTGGATCACTCTGTTGGGCACTGGGATTTTATTCAAAGTGTCACGAGAAGTCGTTTAAGAATTCTAAGCAGGAAGCTGGCATAAGTGGATTTTTAAAAGTACATTTTTCTGGCCACGTGTGTTAGCTGAGTAGATAGTAAAGCCGTTGCTGAAGTGGGTGTGCAGTTAGCAGTTACTGAAGTGCTGCAGGTCAGATTCTGGTGTGAGGGGAGAGAGCAAGCGAAGGGGGTAGATCTGAGACTTTATTTTGAAGGTAAAACAGAGGAACTTTATGATTGATTAGATGTCAGAAATTAGCAGGGTCAAGGTGCCCTTTAGTCAATAATTCTGGGAGAAGGAAGTTGGCAAATAAGTAGTTTATCCTTTACAGAAGCTGCGTGCCCAGCCCTGAGATAGGCACGCTGAGTGATCTCAAAGAGGTAGACGAGGTGATCTTTAATAGAAATTCACACTCTAGTGAAGCTTTGCAAAATTGTAATAACCAGAGTACATAAAGTCATAAGCTAATGCTTATCTGAGATTATAAGTGTGAAAAGAATTCTGAAAACAAAGATCCTGGCAGGTTGATTAGGGGTCAAAGTTTCATGGGGGAGTGAAGTCTCTGAAGGAAGTACAAGACTCAGATGAGCAGACGGGAAGAGCCAGAGGCATCCGCAAGTATGAGCAACCTGAAAACCACAGAATCTGGAGGGCGTGCAAGTGAAGTGTACAGGAAGGCAAATGCAGAGCGGCTGGATGGAGAGTGGTGGAGGGTCCATGGGAATTCTCAGCAGCAGCCATCAGAGCTTTTGCTGTTTATCAATTTACAAAGTGCTTTCCTTTGGTTTATTTCACTCAGTCCTCATCGTGAAATATGTGAGGCAACAGTATTATTTCCTTGTTTGATAGACTGAAGATGGAGGATTGCAATGGTGAGGTGTTTACTCTCCTCTTTTCACTATGAAACTTGTTTTGCTCAGGCAGAATCCTGGTTAGTGGTTTGAGTGGGTATTTTGTTTTTGTGGGGCGAGGGTCATGTATGATTTTAAAAAAAAGGTCTACAACGGTTTCATTAAACATTGAAAGCCATGTCAAAGCCATGTCAGGTTGGGCTTGTGGGTACCAATCATGTTTACTTTCAGAGCCATGTGGAAAATGTCATCCCGCCCCCAGCACTATTTGGATACAGAGAAACCAGAGGCCAGAGTTTCTAAACTAGAAAGCTTTAACACTTACCCCCATCTTGAGCCAGCACTTTAAGTTATCCAAAACCACTACTAAGGGAATAAAACAAACTTTGCCATGGAGATTTGCTTTGGAATTAACTGCGTGATTTAATAAAGCTACAAAAGCCCCTGGCTACTATGTTCAGTGTCAGGAGACTCCACCAGAATGATGGAATGGCCAAACTATGATTTTTATAGGACTTCCTGATTAGCTCAATTCTCTTCTCTCATTTTGATACATGGTGGTTTTCATATAGATTCTGAAAGCATTTTTCAGATATGAGTCTTTACAAGAAGATAGTGGTTAAAGCCCAATGTTAGAAGACTGAAAATACACTTTATATGGTGACTATGTCTCCATGAGATCTGAATCTCTGTTCTTTATAGAGTCTTAGTGTATGAGCATCATAACTTGTTTGAATTCGGAATTTATTTATTTATTATACAATAGTGTTGTTTGTCACTCGTATGTGTGCACGCGTGTGTGTGTCTGTATATACAAGAATCATGCTTACGGCTTTTAAATTCAATAAATATTTAGTAAAGGATCATTGGGAATAAGCCCTGTAACCATGCACCTAACACTTTTAACCAGTGCAGAATGTAAATATAGTAAGGACGAGAGTTAGGGAGCGATAGCAAATTGAAGAGGTGAGGAAACCTCTGTGCTTGAAAGGAAATACTTTACACATTCAAGTGGCATCGAGAAGAATGGGTAGGTCTTTGTCAAGCAGAGATGAAGGTAGGACATGCCCAGTAGGAAACGGCGAAGACTAAGGCCCAGAGTGAGAAAGCAATAAAGGTATTCAGCAAGCCAGGAATAATCAAAGTTCACAGATTCTTTGGGGACAGGTTGGATGGTGAAAGGAAATAATTGGAAACATGTTCAGATCAAAAAAAGTTAACTTCATTCAGTGGGTTATGTGGAACCATTGGAATAGATGGAAGAGCAGAGTTGGCAAAAATCCCAGAGGCTTTGATGTATAGATGAGATTGGAGCAGGGAAAATCAGTTGCTATGGGACCACTCAGAGAGCACTCTAAGAATGTGACTTAGCAATAACAAGGCCTGATGGAGGAGGGAGGCAGCTCAGAGGGAAGAGGGACCGGGGGTGACAGATTATTTTTAGCGACAGTGATGCACAGTTGTTGACTCGTGATCAGCCCTGCTTATTCCTGCCCCGGGCACATTTAGTCAGGCGTTTTTACCTTTTATCAGTGCAGTGTGTTCTCTCCTTGAGTGCACTTTTCTAACCTGGCTGCCACCCTGTATGAGATCAAATTTGAGGAGCAGAGGCAAAACAGCTTCGATATTTTCCTCTGCTCGTGGGGCTAATTTTGCCAAGCATTTGCTTCCATTTTGACTTTTTGAGGTTCTTCTGAAGATGGGGAAAGGGACGATCTTAACCAGTAAACTATCCTTTAGCCAAGACTGAATAAATATAAAGGATTAATTTGTATAGAAAGGAAAAGCCTTGAGGTCAGGGCAGGAAATTCTAATGGACATCATGAAATTAGAGAAAGGTCCAGAAATCACTTCCAAGCCTCTACCTCCCCCTCCTTTGCAAGTTTGGTGCCTCTAAACCTACCTCAAGGCCCAGCACACCTTTTCCCGGGTCTTCATGAGCCATTTAGACCAACACTTGTGGGCCAGCATCGAGTCCACAGTCACCCAGTATTGATCCAAGCTCAGCTTGGCAACCTGCTCCTGCCTTCATCTTTGTATTCACGGCTTTATTCTCGGAATCTTTCTGGTACCCTTAGCCCTGGGCCCTGCCTTATTCTGTCTGTTCTCCTGAGTCCCTGACTTTGAATGGGAGTTTAGGCTCCTGGCACATCATCTGATGAGAAGCCTACCTGGACGGCCAGTATCACCCACCCTGCTTTTCCTGAAACTCTTCTTTTGTCACCTGCTTAAGATGCCCTGCTCTCACCCTCTCATCCTGCTTCTCCTGGTGCTGGGACAATGAATAGAAATGCCGTCTTCTCCAGGCCACCACGTGGGCCCCTCTAGCCAGACATGGTCATTCTCTGCCTACAACAGGGTGGGTTTTCTCAAATCTGAGCCACTCAGAGGACACCTCTGATGTTAGAGGCTTTGTCTGATGATTCCTGAGTTGAAACAGAGAAAAGAAAGTTTTTCAAAGTCAGGTGCAAATGAGGAGCTAGGGAGGTGGTGCAGTGTTATGTGGGAAAGATTGGAAATAAGCCATCTTTTCCAGCTTTGTAATTTGCTAATTTTTCTCAACAAAGGAGGCTCAACTGCCCTAATATAAAATGAATTCCAAATTATTTTTGGTGTGTTTCTTTTACTTTATTAAAAATAAAATAGGCATACATTTTCATAGCGATATAATTAGTAGCACAATATTCAGTCTGACTCAGTATATTTTCTTGACTAAGGACTGAAAAAAAAGCGACTGTTCCCCTAAAACAGTAGGGAGAAGGATACGGAGCGGTGGTGGGTACCGTTTGTGTGGTTGTGATGTGATTACGCGTCTGTGCATACTCAGCTCCATTCTCCTTGGTCAGGAAGGTATGCAAGAGTGTTTCCATCACTTACACTAGTTATGCAGATTGTTTGCACTATGCACAGAGGTAATGACTGTCAGTGATGTGTGTGTATATCTGTGTGGACTAGTGTTATTTTTAAGAAAATCTATTTAACTATTTGGAGCAGACTAGTCAAGTAACAGTTGTCATCTTCTTCCTTTTAAAAGGAGGAAGAAATCATTCTTAAGTGTGGTTCTGAGCCTGATCAGATACCTTTCTAGTTAGATGTTTTGATTTTTTCCAAAAGCTGTGTAGGTGAAGATGTGTACAAATACCTTCTCTCATTTGCCTTCCTCTTTGAGGAATACAGAAGCCCGACCACGTGTTTCTTGTGGGAATCAGGAAACACTTTTAAGTAGTGGAAAAATAACCTATTTCAAGGGGACTAGATTTAATGAAACTGAAGGATGCGAATCTGAAAACACTACTCAATAGACTAGGAAGTACTTATTTAGGATAATGCTGAAGAGAGGAAAAAACTCTTGATCTGCAATAGGCAAAATTATTAATATTGACAGTAGCAATGATTTGCTGTAACAAGAATTGCAGCTCCCCCAACCTCGGGTTATTACGATTTTACCAGATCTGAAAATGTTTGGCATTCTTATTAGAGATACTAATATTAACATCATGTTAACCACCATGTCAAGGGCAATGTATTACACTTAAAATGTTACTCAGTATTCCAGAATTTTTTGTTCAATAAATATTTGTTGAGCACCTGCTGTGTCAGGCGTGATGTTGGGCTGGAGATTCAATGGTGGACAGGACAAGTTCTCTTCTCCTGTGAATTTCCCTTCCATGACCGTAACCACACAGGTACTTGCAGTCATTAATTGTTATAGAATAATGTTATGAGAGCCTAATTGATTCATTAAGTAAGTAAATGATTACCAACAGGCAGGCAGTACTCGGAGGAGACAGCATGAACAAAATGAACAGTTGCTGCCCTTGGGGAGCAGACTGCCTATTAGTATAGAGAGACGAGTAAATGGACTGTTAGATACAGTGGTGTGTCACATGAGGAAGCCCCGGGGTGTGGGGAAAACGGGGGGGGGGGGATCTAACCATGCCTTAGGTGTCAGCAATGGTTTCCCAGAAGGAAAAAGGTCCAAGCTCAGAACCGCCCCACCTCTCCAAAACATGTAGGAATCAGCCAGAGCTTGGGGTACAGAACAGCTTGTGTAAAGGCCTGAACACGAGATGATGGAAAGAAATGCAATGTGACTGGCACAGAGGACATTTGGGGAGGGCACTAGGAGCCACCAGCCAGGCAGGAGGAGCTGGGCCATTAGGGCTTTGCACGCCATTCTGAGGCACTGGACTTGATCCTGCGGTGCGATGGGAAATGACTGAAGCATTTTAAGCACAGAAGGGATGTGATTAGGAACAGGTCTGTGTAAGGAACATACTCACATTACCCCTCTGTCTCTGAAAGCTCTGTAACCCCGGAGCATGGTTTTACGTATGTCTTAATTTGGCACGGGACTTGCTCGGGCTCAGATGTTTCAACTTATGTGAAGTCAAATGTCAATTGAAAATTACTGTTTACAGAGGAAGCTGCCTTTTCAGTTTGGATGTTTTTCCTTGCTGCTGGGCCCTAGAAGCACCATAATCTTGGGTCTCTATTTAGACGTCCCGTAGTGGATGCTCTCCTCATTTAGACTGTGAACATGGAGGTTCAAACAGTTCCACAAAAGGCAAGTACTTGGAATGTTTGTTCCTGTCAGAAAAATGTATTCCAGAGATGCGCAATTTCTGTCCAAAAATGTTGCTTGATTTCTTCTGTGAATGTCTGTGTGAGATCCTCACCTAAATGCTAAATCTGTAACACTTGCTGGTCCCCATTTTAACAGAGAAGGGGGGCCCTAGACTTGGTCTGTCTGCAGGGAGGAGGGGAGCCTTCCAGGACACAAATCCAGCACTGGCAGAATGGGGAAGTTGCAAAAATGAGGAAATCCCATCATTAACGTTTCATTTATCCCAAGGGAGTTAGAACCCCTGGTCTGTTGCACTTGTGTCCTGGGGATTCAGCTCTCCTCTGGGTTTCTTGGTTAAGGTGATGTGCTGCAGTGAGTCTGTGGTAAGAGAAAGTTTCTGGTTTTCCTAAAATACGAGATGAATTTCCAGGCTTATATACAATAAAGTCTTGACGTGAGTGTGACTGATGAGTCACTGGATTTCCAGTATGAGAATCTGGTATGGGATGATGTTATTACACAACTTCAGGGGTGTTTTCTATCTGCCTTCATAAGAAATCTATTCATGGTAGAAAAATGTATCCCGCATAAATCAAGACTGTGCGAATATGTCCTCCTCTTGTTCCTCTTTCCTCTTCATAGTGACCTAAATAATGCTTCACTTGGATGTAATGCCCAGGGGCTCAGAACTGACTGCAGGAGCTGGCCTGGAGATGCTTTAAAAAAACAAGTCAGACTCATGGTTTTAAAAAACAAATACAAGCTGCTCAAGGATTTTATTGCTGACCTAATGCACACAATGGAAACTTTTAAAACCTAAAGCTTGAAGGGGGAGGGTATAGCTCAAGTGGTAGAGGGTATGCTTAATGGGCACAAGGACCTGGGTTCAATCCCCAAAACCTTCTCTAAAAATAAATAAACTTAAATACTTCCCACACACACACACACACACAAATAAAATAAATCTAAAGCTTGAATTACAGAATAAATGACAAAAAGAGACACATTAAAAAAAAGCTGCTGCAATCTCTACACCTCCAAGGCTAAGAATGTACTCGTGCAGTCATCACTGTTTAGTTTCTAGAACATATTCTTTTTCTCTTAAATTCCTTCTCCTCTTCAGATATGTTAGATTTTAAAATTAAGTAATAAATGGACATATATATATATATATATATATATATTTTTTTTTTTTCTGAGTGACTACTCTGAGCCCAGCACAATTATTAGTATAGCCCTTGACTGACACTTGTCTTTAATCTAGTACATTCCTCTGGGGAGCTCACAGTTAGGAGGGATCATAAGTTATACAAATGACCAACCCCTGGAAAATAACTCCTAGGCCAGAGCGGCACTATACAAATATATGGCCTCTCTGCCAAATATCAGGGTCATTTCCAAAGGAAATTCATGTTTGAGTGGTAACTATAGGTCCTCTCCACTAACAGTATGAATACGTTATTTCTATGTGCGCAGAATGCCCTCTGATTTTGGCAAAGAAACGGAGATTATCTGAGTTTGTGCAATAAAGATGTATTTAAATCTATACCCACCCTATGGATGGCTGTCAGTCTCTTTGTGGATTCTAACCAGTGGTGTGCTGGTAAATATACAAAAACTTCGTCTCCAAGAAAGAAAGAAAGAAATGAGAGAGAGAGAGAGAAAAAGAAGCGTAAGGAGGAGGAGGAGAAGGAGGAGGAGAGTGGGGGATGCAGGCAGGGAAGGAAGGAGTAAAGGGAGGAAGGAAGGAAGGGAGGAAGAAAGAGAATGAAAGAGAAGAACTAAAGAGACGAGAAAGAGAAAGCCCTGATTTGCAGTGTTTGCCAATTCCCACGGTATAAATACCCCCAGCATGTCCTGTTTAAAACTACCAAGGAGATGTCACTGCATTCAGAGTTGAGAAAGAGATGAACACCATTGGCCCTTGCAATAGTACAGTCTAGCTCCAGAATACCACTGGCTACCATCATTTCTCAGGCCTCCAAACCCGCTCATGTAGCTCAGAGCTGTAGGCCTGGGGTTTTTTAGAAGTAAATATATTTGAGATAATTTTAGACAGTCTCCCTCTCTCTCACAGCTACAGACTTCACAATTAAATCAACACTATATCATAGCTACGAAGACAAGTCATTCCACTAGGTATTATGAAAAACAGAAAAAGATTATGCTTTCTATTATAGAATCTACAGATTGGTTTGGGATATTGAATGTAAATCCTTGACATCATAAACCACAAACATTGAAATTTTATTATAAATAATAGTTTAGGAAAATACAGATAGCAGATAGTCAATAAAGAATTAATTATCAAGTGACAGGTGTAGTTAAGAATTACCTGACGAGAACAAATTCTTGCAGAAGATTTTACGAGGGGGTATATCAGAGAGACCTGATGTACGAGTGGCATTTGGAAGAGGGGCATCCTCTGAGAAGACGTGGAGAGAAGGCAGGAGACACCTTAGCATACAACGAGTGAGTAAATCACAAGGCAGGAGCAGAACATCCTGTAAAGATGCATTTTCCTAACAGTGGCTGATGGTCACTGGGCAGTTACTCTGCACCAGACATTGCGCAGTTATATAGATGAGCACTTTTGATCTTCAGAGAAGAACTATGAGTCAGGTTGTTTGAGCATTAAGTGAGAATACACATTTCTTAAACAAGACGAGCAAGGCTTAGAGACATGAAATAAGTGACTAAAGTCCCTCCGTCTGTAGAGGGTGGAGCTGGGGCTGGAATTCAAGTTTGTTCGGTTCCAAAGCCCATGACCTTAAGCACATTGCTAAAGCCCATGACCTTAAGCACATTGCTAAACTGGCAAGCAAATCTAGACATGTAATTCTAGGTTAAAGTTATTAAAACTTTAATGTCGAGAATAAGGAGTTCAGATGTTGTCCTGCGGAGTCGTATTATATAGAAAACCAATAACTAAACTCCTGAAAACTTGACCAAAAAGTGAAATGCCCAAACATCTTTTCCTTTCCTCCTATGATTTTTTTTCCTTTTGATTTAGGGTCCATGCATGACTAACTGGGACAAAATGTGTGCAGAGACTGTATGTTACAAAAGTTTGATATCATGCCTTAGGATTTGGGTAAGTCTGTAGTCAATGTTCAAAACTTGATGATACTTAATCAGAATGTACATTAAGGTAAAGCTTCAATACTTGGGAATCTATGGCTTCTTCAAAATATCTCTTGAACTGTGTTTACATAAAATTAATAAAATAGGCTGAAACAAACTGTCAAAGATCCATGCATTCCTTTCATCTGCATGATACAGATTGACAACAGTTGAGCACCAATTGTGTTGACAAGCTGTTTGCCATTACAGCGAACTCTGCACAGTCTATCAGCTTTGTGAAAACTTTTTTGTATCCCCCCCCACCAAGTCAGGGAGCTTTTGACACACAGAAGTCTGGAGAAGAAGAAAAATACATTTTTTTGGATGAAAAAATATCCTGGCCTTTTTACTCATTTCTCCTGGACAGTTAAGAAGAAAAGCTATTCAATTTTTCATGAGATTTTTCTGGAAATGAAAGACTGCTTATTTGTTTAAGTAAAGAAAGTCTGTGCTGTGTAAATGTTACCATTTGGTATTCAAAGCATTAAACATATTGCCAAATAATCTTACATAAGATAATTACAGTGCCTATGAATACATTTAACATGCAGAGAAGAAAGTGTTTTCTCTCTCTGAAAGATAATTTTAAAAAATAAGACTGCTTTGTAATTTATGGATAGTGAAATTGGGTAGTAGATGTGTTTTTGTTTTTAAGTTTTTTGATTGAAGTAGACTTGATTTACAATGTCTCAGGTGTACAGCAAAGTGATTCAGTTATAGCTCACCTCCTCTCACAAGCACACCAAAATCACATCTGCAGAAAAAACATTGATGAAAAAAACTGAGACCTATCCAGAAAAGATCCTCTATAACTGAAGACATAAAGAAGGAACCACAGTGAGATGGGTAGGAGGGGAGGACTCATGATATACTCAAATCCCTGACCCCAGGGGTGGGTGACCCACACACCGGAGATTAATTGCATTGTAGAGGTTCTCCCACAGGAGTGAGAGTTCTGATCCGCACATTAGGTTCCCCAGCTTGGGGGTCTTGCACCAGGAGGACGAGCCCCCAGGGGACTTGGCTTTGATGGACAGCCAGGATTAACTGCAGGAGCCCCGCAGGACTGGGGGAAATAGAGACTCACTCTTAAAGAGCGCGCACAAAATCTCATGTGCAGTGGGACCCAGGCCAAAAGCACTAATCTGATAGGAGCCTGGGCCAGACCTACCTGTTGGCCTTGGAGAGCCTCCTGGAGAGGCAGGGGGTGGCTGCAGCTCACCCTTAGGACATATACTTTGGCAGCAGCCTCACTGGGGAACATTCAACCGTGTGAACACTCCTGGCAGCTGCCATCCTGGATCATTAGCACCAGACCTGGCCCCACCCAACTGCCTGTGGAGCCAGTGTTGGGATGTCTTGAGCCAAACGACTAACTGGGTGGGGATGAAGCTCCACCCATCATCAGACAGGCTGCCCAAAGACTAAAGAGCCCACAGCCACCTCCAGACAGGCTCCTAGACCGGCTCTGCCCACCAGAGGACCAGGACCCAGCTCCTCTGGACCCACCAGTGGGCAGGCACTGGCCACTCCCAGCAGGAAATCTGCACGAGCCTCTATTCCAGCCTTACACATCAAGGGGCAGAATCCAGAAGCAAGAAAAACTACAAGCTCGCAATGCAGGCCAGACCCTACCCTGGGACCAGCTGGGCCCTGTCTCTGCCCACTAGCAGGCCAACGCAACCTTCAGGACACCCTGGACCCTATACCCATCCGTTTCAGGAACCGGTTTCCCTGACCAATGATCTGAAATGAGCTCTGGGATCCCAGAGCCCTGAAGCCAGATTCCAGGAACCAGCTCTGCCTGCCAGTAGTCCAGCACTAGCCCCAGGATCTGGCTTCACCTGCCAGTGGGTGGTCAACAGCCTCACAGTCTTCAGGACCCTGACTCTGCCCACCAGTGAGCCAGCACTAGGCCCAGGACCCCTAGGATTCCAAAACCAGCCGCCTGGTGACCAGTCCCACTAAACAGCAGCCAGCAGCATCTGCACAAGGCAGGGCCTAGCAACCTGACTAGGGGCCAACCAAGCCTAGCAGACCACCCACATATTCAGCCCGCCACAGGAGAAGGACCCATGTGGCCCTCCTAGGGGCAACTCCTAGAGCACAGAGGATGGATAGCAAGAGGGGAGTGCACTGCTGGGACACACAGGGTGTCTCCTACAGAGGGCCCTTTCTCCAAGGTGAAGAAACGTAACTAACCTACCACGTACATTAAAGTACAAACATTTTGGTTTTAAAATAAGTCCTCTAAGTTTCTAAAACCACCCTTATTAGTTTATGATCCTCTTTATTAGGCTCTCCTTTCCTCTTCTCTGCATAGCATGGATGATGAAAAGGAATTTGCATTTTGCAATGAGTGCACAGACCAAACATCACAAAATGTTTGAGATAATGCCTTACTAGTTGAGTAAGTATAACAACTTTAAGTTGGAAGAACCATTGAGAAAAGCAAAGCACTACTGGTTACTAAAATGACTTGAATTGACTATAGACTATATCCTTTGGGTCAATGGTTTTAAAGCTTTCTTATATATGCCGTGGACCCATTTGAGATTTGGAAGGAAGACACCTTCACACAGATACACAAGTTTTCATACAATTTTACAGGCTATGCTAACTCTGAAGTCCATCTACAGACCTTCTGGGGTCCAACCAGAATATGTTTACATGACATAGCATTTTCTAGCTAATTGATATCTATTATTTTCATATCTAATATCAATCTGTACTTAATTTCTAATTTATGCCAAAATAATTCAACCAGACTTGATATTAGTACTTTAAGTAAATTTTTTCTCTTTCTTCCAATCTGGGCTCTTGAAACATCTCATTAAGAATGTTTAAAACATTTTTTCTACTGCATGAAAATGTTTATAGAAACAAGATTTCATCATTGCTGTGATCCTATCATTCGTATTGGCTGATTTTAGGATTAATTGAAGTTTATCTTTAATTTTGAGCTATCTAAAAGTTTATGATAGTTTCTAGTTCATGGGAAAGAAACAAATTAAATTTTATTTAATTTTTTGATCTTCTAGCTTCATGATCTTTCTGGCCAGCTTTCCACTGGTCCTGAAGGAATAGTATGACTGAGGTTTTCAAGAGTAGGAGAGAAAGGAGGCCAGGAAGCCTTTACAGTGGTATCCAGGCATTAAGGTTTAAAAAGCTTAGCAATTATAGGATTTTCTCAAAATTGATGTCTTAATCATAAAAGCCAACAGCTACAAGCTGTAGGGCTTAAAACAAGCAAACAAAATCTCTGTTGATTATACTTGGCAGCCAGATGAGCTTTAGTAAAACAGTGTTACAATTGCAGCTTCTTTTACGTTTACTTGTATTTGTGTGCTTTCTAGCAACCAAACCGAGTGTGCCTTTGATATGCGGTATCCAGTGTCCATTGCATGCCCTGTCCAAGGGTCCTGGTGTGTGAATTCATCATGTGTTCCGCCACCCAGTGTCTGGGCCTCTCCATTCAATCATCTCTAGGGACTACTGAAACTCATGTAACATTGTACAGCAACTATACTTCAGTTAAAAAAAAAAGGAAAAAAATATTTGAAGAGACACTTTATAAACAAAGATACAGCCATGACCACTAAGTACAGCAAAAATGCATAACTACATTAGTCCACAGGAAAATGCAGATTTAAACCACATTAAGATACCATTGCAAATCCATTAGAATGGCTACAAGTAAAAAGACTAGAGCAAGTGGGAATCTCATGCAATGTTGCTGGGCCAGTAGAACGGTGCAACTACTTTGCGAAGCAGTTTGGCAGATGCTTATAAAGCTAAATGTCTATCCATCATATGACCCAAAAATCTCAAGAGTAATTAAATTATATGTCTACCCTATAAGAATACCCATAGCAGATTTATTCATAATAGCCAAAAAAACCAAAACAAAACACCAAAAAACCAAAAAAACAACTGGAAAACAACTCAACTATTCATCAGTGAGTGACTGGATAACCAGAGTGTGAAACATCCAGTCAATGCACGACTCCCAACTACTCAGCATTAGAAAGAGACTATTTTATTCTTGTTACATGCAATGTAATACATTTCAAAAACATTTTACTAAGCAAAAGAAGACATCCATTTAGAGAGAATTCTAAAACAAGCAAAACTAATTTATAATGATAGAAAAGAGATCAGCGTTTGACCAGCGTTGTGGCTGGTAGGAGTGACTGCAAAGTGGCCTGAGAGAACTTTTTGGGGTGATGGAAACTATATCTTAAGTGTGGTTGTGGTTACCTAGATGTATACATTTCTCCAAACTCGTTGAACTCTGTACTTAGAAAGGGTGCATTTTATTATATGTAAATCATTCTTCAGTGAAGGTGTGGAAAATGGGAAAAAATCTGTAGCGATAACTAATTCATGGGTTGTGTCTGTGTGACTGATTCATAGGCATATGAACCAGGACCAGGAGAGGACCTCCACTGGGTGTAGTTATCCCTTGCCCACCTTATTCAAACTTTTCTATCAAATCTCTCTCTTTTCCTTCCCCGCCTCTGCCCCCACACACCCAGTGGACCCAGGGTTATAAGTGAGTCATCTGAAGAAAGATGAAGACAGTGTCTAGTATGGCCTTTATTGGATGAGTCTCCCCTACATCTGTCTCCCTGGCCTTTTTCTCTTGGTGTCACAACACATCACTGCTCTCAGTGGTAACAGATAATAGATTACAGTCCTACTGGTTTGCCACTTCCTTCATGCTCAAGACATCAAGGCGCATAAGAGAAAAGATGGTTACTTGGGCAATTAGGTGGTTGGGCATTGCTAACCATCCTTACTTTTTAGGCTAGTGAATGTACTGATGAGTTTATGAGAGGGAATGAGTAACTTTGGGTCTTCCCAGAGTTTCAGCACAGCAGCTCTCTGCTTTTGACATCAGTGCAAGAGTATCTGAGGCTGTACCTAACTGTCTAATTTCAAAGTTATGCACCCTCAGTTGTATGTCATTTCAGTTATGTGCTTTTACTCACACTTAAATGTTGAATGGGCTCTCACTCTACTTATTTCTTATATGTGTGTGCTCCATTTTCATTTTTTAACAGGATGGCCAGAGCAGTCTGTCTTGAGACTGTCTGTGGATAGTATATACAGTAAATGAGTTGAAATTCACACATACGCACACACACACACACACACAAAAGCTTTCTTCAAGGAGATGCTGCCAGTTCCAGGGAATCTTTATGGTAAATTACCAGACAACTTCAACAGTTCACTGGATCATTCAAAGAATATTCAGCATGTCTTGGAAAAATAAGATGATGGTTGAGTAATTAGGATATAGTAGAAACGGTATACGTGTATGCAGGTTAATTAAATCTTACAAAGGGGTTAAGAAATCTGCTTAAAACCTTAGTATAAAGAAAATGTATTTATGGAGGATGACACCTAATTTATTCAAATCTTATTGCTTGTGGGAATATGTGCTTGCCAGTGAGAAGATAATGGTTTAGATATATGATCTAATACAAATGAGTATGTGGTAGGGAGTCATAAACAGGACTCTTATTAAAATATACACTGCGATTTGTTGATACGCTCTTTTAAAACTGGACTTCAAAGGTCTTAACACCCAGCAATATGAAGCTGTTAACAGCAAAGGGTTCAAAGTGGTCCCCCCTCCACGTCCATATTTCTACTCAGTGAGGGAAGCTGGGAATATTTGTGTTTACAAAGTGGGACTCTGTCCGATTAAGGCGGTCATTAATTCTAAGCCATCTTGGCTCTTCCTGGAAGAATGTTGCTTCTGGGTGTCTGAAGTGTAAATGTGGGAACTCTTCAACCATAACGTTAGAGCTGATTTCTAAGGTAACTGGAATCCAAAACACAGACAGTTTTATGAATCAGAATTAACACCTTGAATTGTTCCTGGAAGCCAAATGGAAGTCCTCGGCCCTTCTGGAGCCTGGCTCGGGTCACCCTGCACAGCTGCAGCTCCAGCAGTCACCGCCTTCTCAGCAGTTCAGGTTCCCCCTGGTAGCTTTGTGTGGCTCTTGAGAGGAGCCCCATGGAGGGCACCGAGCTGTAATCAAGTGGAGAGATCAGACTCTAAGACGTCACAGTGGTCACTGGGAAGCCAGCTGATTTCTCTGAAGCAGGCTGCTCCATCCTCATGATGCTGTTCTCTTTCCAGAAAGGGGAGAAATTCACACACCCAATGGCACACTCAAGTTCTCATTAGATCCACCTTAATCCAGGTCAGCTTGACTGTCTCTGATAAGGCCACTGACTAGGTTTTAGGGTAAAGGTCAGATGCAGCAGGGCAAGGTGACAGAGGGAGGGAGGAGTTGTTTATTTTGGAATTCCTGGGGTTTTCATCCTTACACCTTTCAAGGGAAGGGAAATGGCCACTAATGGAGTGACAGGCAGATGAATCCAAGAGCCTTGGGTAAAACAGTTTGAATATTTAGTGGCCTTTTCCCTAGATAATTAGGCACTCCCTCTGTGTATGTATGTGTGTGTGTAAATGTGTGAATGGTATACTCCAAGTAGCAAAATGGGTTAACAGCACTGTACATCTCTCTTCATCTCTAACATGAGAAAATAGGAGGGGAACCCATAGGAAAGAGTTTCAAGGAAACCAGTTTGGCAGGGCTATGTTCATATTTAAGAGTTGATTAACACAATATCCTGCTTGAAGTTTAGTCTGCAGTTACTTGGAACACTTCCAAAATGATCAAGTTATATAAAATAAATACTGTTTAGCTGCATTCTCTTGGCCACAAATTTCAAATTATGTGATAGGACAACCTAAAAAGCTTACTCATCCTTGACAAATTTCCCAATTGTATCTTGAATTCCAAATTAAAAAAAAAAATCATCATTCTCGCCTAAGTTTTGTGGGGTTGCAGCCATTGATGTCATTTGCCAAGTGTAATCAGTGAACCACAAATACATGGTATGAACCAAAGATTTAAAAAGTGGAAGGAGATAAGGGACTTACTGTAAAACTTTTGTCATTTTCCTATGAAGCGAGAGCCAAAAAAGCACTTTCCTAGGAGGGGAAAAAAAAAAGAAACCTTTGGAACTTAAACTTTTTGGCAGTATTTAGTCTTTTCCTGAATTCCTTCATTAGGGAAACTCTGTAACATAACATAATGCATTTTGCATACTGTTATGGTGTTTCTCAGACATGTGTACCCACCCTTAGCTCTCAGAGAGCTTTACTCAATAATTAGGTGTTGGGGATAGGGACAGGAAGAGGGATAATCATGAAGAAAGTCTGTTCACAAAATTGCAGAGATAATTTGACTTCTTACATGGCCAAAGCCACATAAGGTGAAGTCATTTGCATGCTGCTTAGGACATGCCTGTTCCATAATCCTTACCACTGACTCATTGTGTTTAGTCATAAACATCCTTTGGACCTCAATGTCCCCACCTGTAAAATAGGGATGAAAAGTATCGGTCATGTGGACAATGATGAGATGAAACTGGTTTTAAAGGACTTTGCTCTTGTCAGTAGGCAAAATCCACATACTTGTTGTGTTCTTTGTTTTACTAGTACAGGGTTTTATTAAAAAGGAACCTGGACAAGCATCTATCTCTGGAATGTTTTCAAAGCTTCTCTGGTATTAACATGCATAGTATGTATTTTATGTAAGTTTGATGAAAATTGTGAGTCTTTCCTTTTTTAATGTGTGTCATAAAATTCTTCTTTCTGTGTCATGTTACAAAATGTTTTCCTTTTACTTCTGTGATTTTGCCATTTTCTGGTGAATAATTGCTATTTTAGTAATCTTCATGTTAAGACTACATCATTTCAAGGGAAAATTCCACTTTGGCACTCTGGTTAGTTACAGTCCTCTTTACTCTGATTTTTTTCGTCCTCTATATAACTTCTTTTTCTCTTTCAACATACTTTATAACTGATTTATAGTTACATTAATTGTTGTTTGTCTCTCCCCACCAGAATAAAATCATTGAGTTCACAGATTTCTGTTTTGTTTGGTGATACATCCCCAGTGTCTAGAACATCTCCTGACACAGAGGGTTTGTTAGATGATTCCACTGGATAAGTGAAGTTTCTGCTTGGATTCCAGCATCTACTCCATTTCCACAGCTTAGAGTTGAATTCTGACTCAGGCTTTTGGACTAATCTGGCCCTAAATCCATCTACCAACCTCCACTTCCTTCCCTCCGATCTTCCTTCCATCTGTCTTCTGTCAGCTTCCAGTCCAGGCTTGACTCTTCCCGTTGCTACCTGAAACTTGGTTTTGACACTTCCTTCCAGCCGTTAGTTTTGATTCTCCGACCTAAAGCTGCATAACGTGGTGGATCATGAATCTGAGGAAGAGTGATGGCGGAACAGCAGTAAGTGCAAAACGGCGCCAGTGCTTCACAGATGGAATCTACCTGTGGATGCTGGAACTGATGGTTCCCAGGAAAGGGTGTTACAATAGGTCCTTCTGGTGTCTGACCCATCTTTCAGCAAGAAGAGAACGTACACCGATTGATGTTATGTAGCCTTTTCAACTTCCAATACATTTCAGGTGTGGCTTAATGTAACATGTCATCCAGAGTTTGTTCCCCTATTGGATGATTCATTCACTGAGCTCCCATACAAAGAGACAGTGGGTAGAGGAGAAGACAGGAGAAAAAGAAAGGAAAGAAAAAAATGGGAGAGGAAATAATTTTTACACTAGGATGTCTGTGTTGAGATTATTTCTTAAAAACTAGCTCTAAGCATTTTGGTTCCCCATGTGAAAATTCAAACCAGTAAAACCATAAACTTGTAAGTTCTGTGGTTTAACTATAGTATCTGGATTTGGTTTGTTGGTTGGTGAGTGGCTCTTTTCATTTAAATGAAGATGATATTTACAAATGAGAGAGCAATTAGAACATGAAAAATACAAGGAAGCTGATGATTCCTCAGTTGAAAATACTGAAAATTGGGGGGAAAAAGAATCACATCATGAATGATTCTTTTCTTTGTATCTGTAAGAGTCAGGCTGAAAAATTTATTGCATGTGGTATAAAGAGCCAAAAAAGAGTGTGTATGTGTTTTTAAGACACTTCTTTGTGATTCATTCAACAAACATGATGCAGCTAGACCTAGTGCTCTAGCAGGAACAGAGGGAGATGGGGACAGAACAAGACCTAGCATTTCTACGAGAGTTATCATGTGCTTGTTTCTTTCACAAGTTACCTTTAAGCCTCACAAAACTCTTCAATGTGGATATTATAATGTTCATTTTCCAAGCACAGAAGCTAAAGATCAGAAAAGTGAAGGTCCAAAGTCACACAGCCTGTATGTGGCAGAAGCAGTATTCAAACCAGTGTTTTGATGGCACCACACCTGTGCTATTTTGAGTAAATCACCTTCAAGGTATTTACAACCTAGAAGAGACAATCTGTCTTACTGGCTCAACTCCAATCTCTCTCTCTCTCTCTTCTACACACACACACACACACACACACACACACACACATTCACCTAGGATATGAGGGAGAATGTGATATATATATACATACATATATATATGTAAGAAAGACAAATACTCTGACTTGAGTACCTAGATTCTGAGGGCTCCCTTGGGCACCTGCACACTTGCCAACACTTCACATTGTAGGCCACACATTGGATGGGCTGTGTGTACTGACAACTGTCCCTGTCCTCCGTGTGGACATGCTGAGAACTACAGACACATGCACACTTAACATCTAGTCCTACCTTCAAGGAGCTCTTTGTTTTGTGTGCGAAATGGATATGTCAAAAAAGTGCTGTAGCACATTGGCCAATTTTTTAGTTTTTATGAAAATTTGCCACATAGAAAAACAAAATGCCACTTGCAACAGAATAAAGATGGCACAGTTATTGGATAAAATGCTGTCAACCTGGGTGGAAAGGAAAGTGGGGCTTAAGTAGTGCAATGAGGCTTATTTGAGGAGAAATATGGAAAATAATGTGTTAAAACTGCATAGAGTTCCTAGATCCTTAGGGAGAAGTCACTGCCTGGCTACCCAAATCATGTTCCAAAATTTAGATCTAGTTGGGGGAATGTTCAGCACTCTGTCAAATATTAAGAGTCACATTTCACTTAAAACAAAATAAACTTAAGATATCTTATGATTTCAGAGTGCTAGAGAGGGTGTGGAGAGAAAAAGGAACCATCCTACACTGTTGGTGGGAATGTACATTGGTGCAGCTACTATGGAGGACAATCTGGAGCTTCCTTAAAAAACTAAAAAAAGAATTATCATATGATCCAACAATCCCACTCTTGGGACATATCCAGAGAAAACTATAATTCAAAAAGACACATGCACCGCAATGTTCATAGCCGCACTATTTACAATAGCCAAGACATGGAAACAACTTAAATGTCCATCAACAGAGGACTAG
This sequence comes from Vicugna pacos, assembly GCF_048564905.1. Lineage (NCBI taxonomy): Eukaryota > Metazoa > Chordata > Mammalia > Artiodactyla > Camelidae > Vicugna > Vicugna pacos. The sequence continues at coordinate 13,725,131 of NC_132994.1, read as the reverse complement.
ATAAAGAAGATGTGTGTATATATATATACACATACAATATAATGGAATATTACTCAGCTATAAAAAAGAATGATATAATACCATTTGCAGCAACATGGATGGATCTAGAGATTATTATACTGAATGAAGTTAAGTCAGACAGAGAAAGACAAATATCACATGATACCACTTACATGTGGACTATAAAAAAGTGATACAAATTCTATTTACAAACCAAAAACAGACTCATGGATGTAGAAAACAAACTATAGTTACAAAAGGGAAAAGGGTGGGGAAAGGTAAGTTAGGTGTTGGGGATTAACAGACACACATTACTACATATAAATAGATAAACAATAAGGACCTACTGTATAGCACAGGGAACTATATTCAATTTCTTGTAATAACATATAATGGAAAAGAATCAAAAAAGAAAAAATAATGTATGTATACGTATAACTAAATCATTTTGGTGTACACCTGAAACTAACATTGTAGAGCAACTATATACTTCAATAAAATTAATATATATATATATCTTTTTGATTTAAGAGATGTTAAGAAGTGAAAAAAATGTACATCTTAGAATTGATAAAATAGAGTGTGTATTAGTCAAGGTTCTCCAGAAAAACAGAAAACCAACAGGATATTTGCAATATTTGTGTATAATGTATATGTTATATGTGTTATATGTATATGTGTGTGTGTGGAGAGAGAGAGAGAGAGATTGATTTTAAGAAATTAGCTTACACAATTGTAGAGGCTTAGAGAGTCCAAAATCTGTGAGTAGGTTGGCAGACTGCAGACCCAGGGAAGAGTTGCAAGAGTTACAGGTCAAGTTCAAAGGTAGTCTTCTAGCAGAATTCCCTCCGCTTCCAGGGAGGGCAGTCTTTTTCTATTAAGGCCTTCAACTGATTGAACGAGATCCACACATCCCCCACATTACTAAGTGCAATCTGCTCTACTCAAAGTCTACTGAATTCAGTGTTAATCTCATCTAAAAAAATACCTTGACAGAAACATCTAGACTAATGTTTTACCATATATATGGGCATTGTAGCCTAGCCGCGGTGACACTTAAAATTAACCATGACAGTGGGACATTAGGAAGCGAGGGAAGATTCTGTTCGTGGTTAGAAATATTAGCACTAGAACTCCACCCCAACACAGTGGGCAGACACAGGCAAAGTGGCACTTGGCTTTGCCTCTCAAGGCTCCTTTGTGGGCTGGGGTTCACTCTGTCGGGTCTCTCCTGATCCTTTCCTCCAAGGAAAACATCATGATACAAACCAACCCACCCACGGTCAGACCACGCTCCACCCCTACCCACCCATCTCTCCCACCACCAAACTTCCCTGGGCCCACTCATCTTATCCTCTCTAGAATGCTCCCAGGGCCTATATTTGCAAACAGAAATTCCCTGTTAATATTGCCTACGGTCAGTTTCTTCCCTCCACCTGACCGCACAATCATGGAATGGCTGACTCACTCATGCTTTATCGTAAGTATTTACATTTTGGTTCAAATCATGGACTTTGGAATCATAGAATCTCCCCTCTGCCACTTGTATGACTCTAGCCTCAGTTCCCTCACCCGTAAAATTGGGATAATGATAGTACTTACGTCATAGGTGAGTTGGGAAGAGCAAGCAAATGAAATATCAGATGGAAAACTCTCAGCAGAGTGCCTAGCAAGGAATGAGCCCTTAGTGACGGTTAAATATTATCACTCCCATTTGTCTGACGTGGTTTCCCCATGAGATCATGATGCCTAGTATTTGCAAACGGGTTTGGTACACAGAATGTAAAGATAAAGCAGTAGGGTCCCTGCTTTTGCCTGCTCCTGGGATAATTGGAGGGATGACTATAATGTGCTTCTGTTGGTTTTCACCCATGTTCACTATCTTCAGATGGTTTATTCCAACTATGTGAGAGCGAGATCAATTGTCCATGTGATGAGGATTAGGAAAACATGAATAGAGTGGTGATCCTCGTGGCCTCTTGGCTTAAATTGGCCCAAAGGCAGGTTTTGTTTGGCCCAGAAGAGTTTCTGGTTTTGGTTTTGTTTTAGGTGAAGTAGTGTGTCTCTAGGTGGGGACTGCATGTTCTCCATCCACTATTGCCTTAGAGTCATCACGTCACACATTCACATGTTTACCTGTTTGATCAGCCCATTGTCCTTGAAGTTGTGACCTCTTTCCAACGTAAGAAGCTGAAATGCAGAGAATGCTTAAATATTCCCCACTCTTAAAAACCATAAAAGACACTATTAGAAAGAAAGTCATAGTGGAAAAAAAAATCCTGTCTAGGAAGTGAGGTAAGAAGTGAAAATCTGGTTCTCCGAATATCCTAAAGAAACATCCTCAAATTTGCACGTATGTTCCTAATCGAGGGGCCGTGTGCCTTCTAAGTCCAAGGAAATCCATGGCAGAAGCAATGGGAGCCCTTGGACAGCAGGAGTTGATTTCATCTCACCCTAACTGAGGTGCGTCCCCAGGAGTTTCTCACACGTGATCAGGCACAGAACTTACAGCATGCACCGTAGCGTGTGTCATTTTCTACTCTCTTGCCACAGTCCCCGTAAGAAAAGGCCACGGCTAGCAAAGCTGCACTAGAGTGCCCTCCTTCCCCTTAGGAGCTCTGTTTTGGTGTAAGTATCAGCAGCAGTGGTGGTTAGAAATTTCAGCAGAGTGCCTTGGTTTTGGCAGCGATGCTGCACCTCGGCAGTAACGGAGGGGAAAGGGCTCCATTACGCACGTGGCGGTGGCCTCCGTGGATGGTGCCTAAACTGTCCAGCCTGATAGCGAGGCACAGGTGGCTTCAATAGCTTTACATTCAAGGACATAACATAGTACGCTGGTATAGCCGCATTATTTACACTAGCCAAAAGTGGAAACAGCTCAAAGGTCCATCAGCAGATGAGTGGATAAACAGAATGTGTTATGTACAGACAAGAAAGCCCTTAAAAGGAGTGAAATTCTGAAGCACGCTACAACATGGATGAGACTTGTAGACATTATCATATGTGAAATGATCCAGTCACAAAAGGACAAATACTGTATGATCCCATTTATATGCGGTACCTAGAGTAGTCAAATTCATAGCAACGGAAAGCAATGAATGATGGTTGCCAGGGGCCGGGGGCAAGGGGCAAGAGGAAATTATTGTTTAATGGGTACTGAGGTTCTGTTTGAAGTGATTAAAAAAAAGTTCTGGAAGTGGATAGTGGTGATGGTTTCATAACAATGTGAATGTACATAATGCTACTGGATCATATACTTCAAAATGGCTAAAACGGTAAATTTAATTTTGTCTATATTTTACAACAGTAAACAATTTTTTTAAAGGAAGGTGTTAGAGGTTGGGTTGGTGAATAACTGCATTTATTCCTCCTCTGATCACAAGGGAGCTAGAAATCTACGTAATTTGAGTATTAAAGCAAATCTGACCTGCTTTTCACTCGTAGGCTAGTGATGTCAGAATTCTGAATTACATTAAAAGATCAGATACATAAAATTACAAGCAGAACTGGGGCATCTTTTAACAGTAGGTGTCTTTTAGTCACCTATAATGAAAAAGAATATGAAAAGGAATATGTGTATGTATATGTATGACTGGGACATTATGCTGTACATCAGAAATTCATGTAACATTGTAAACTGACTCTACTTCAATTAAATATATATATATATAACAGTAGAAAATGACTGAGAAGCAGTTCTAAAACTGTTCTGCCCATTCTTCTGTGTGGGACAGAGAGGCTGTGTTTTTAGCTTATTCAAGTCACATTCAGCACCATCCCTACTGCCCAGTCCTTGTACTGTACTGAGAATTCTAATCAGCTGGGAATTTGGTTAAAACGCAGCTCTGCTTCAACAGGATGGGGGAGGGGGGCTCAGACTCTGCTTTTCTAACAAACTCCCAGATGAGAATTCTTGGCTGAGAACCGCCCTCTGAACAGCAAGTCTCTCCACTGTGTTCCCTCTAGGTTTGTTTTTTGTGTCTTTTACTAGAATGCAAGCTGCCTGGACGGCAGAAACCAGGACTGATGACCACGTATCCCTTCCAGCATCTAGCATAACGCCTTGTGGAAATACAGATGCTCGACACTACTGGTAACGATGATGAAGGTAAACAGCAAATACAGAAGGGAAAGGGAAAGAAACTATTTGTTAGAAAATAAAAATGGTAAACCTATGATACCCCAATGAGTCCATTTCGCTAAGTAAAAGAAATGAATTTTACCACGTTTGAGGGCACCGACCATCTTGAGAAAAGAGTATGACACTCAGGAAAATATTTAGGGAGAAGCAGAGATGATGATTTTCTTATGAGAATGACGAGTGTCAACACCTCTTAAAGGAATTTCACCTTTCAAATTTCAAAGAGGCATATCTCACTGCACACATAAAAGTGGCTAAACTCATTTCTAATGGACTCTGTGTGTGTGGGTACTGTGTAATAATTTCACAATTTATTTAGCACAGGGCTTTGTCCTAAAGCAACTCTGAATGATTCCCCAGCCTTGCTGTTCATCTTTAGCATAAATCTATAAAGTAGGCCTCAGGAAATGAGTCTTATCTTTGAGAGTAAGAAAACAAGATAATACAGTGAAAAACCACCCTGTGTAGAGGGGATCCTTGTTGACATATGAAATAAATATTTTGCCAGATAGTAACAAGGATGCCAGTGAGGAATAATAATGTTGAAATGGTCGTGAATTTTAAGTTTGTACAAATTCTGGTTCACATTCCCTCCTGTGATTTCCACGTGATGCTAATTCTTCTAAGGTCACCATTTTTTCTTTAATTATTCAGTGGGCAGATTTCTTTCTCGACATGTGCTCACCTACATTGGGATGCTTAAATTTTCCCCTACTGCTGTCTTGCATCTTCTGCAGTGCATAAAGTGAAGTATTAAATATTCATTTTTCAACAGCAGACGTGTTCTCCCTACAGAGTTCTTGCCACAGGCACCACTGACCAAGGGAAGCAAAGTCGAGTTCTTCCTTTGTCTCGTGGGGGAATAGCTAGGACGCTCAGTCTAATCTGTCTATTGAAAGCACATCTGAAGGGCAGCCAGCCTCCCTCCCTGATGGTTTATTATTCGCCTCCATAAACTGGAGGCTATAAACCTGACAGCAGCATTAAAGCCTATGAATTAAATGTATGACTTAATTTATAAACTCATGTTCTCCATTTCAAGAACTGTAATAAACCAAGTATATGCTGGTTTTCTAACATGGATTTGTTTTTTGGTTAGTCTGAGAGTTGACGTGGCTTGAGCATTTAACATACATGAGTTTTCAAACACTGGTTTCTTTTCTTTTCTTTTCTTTTTTTCAATCTTAGTATGGTCAGTTAACAATGTGTCAATTTCTGGTGTAAAGCACAATGTTTCAGTCATACATATACATACATATATTCCTTTTCATATGCTTATTCATTATACGTTACTACAAGATATTGAATGTAGTTCCCTGTGCTATGCTGTAGAAACTTGTTAAACACTGGTTTCTTTAATCTACATGTTCTCATCTCCTTTCCCTACTCTTTTTATTGAGAAATGCTTTGAAATTTCTTATTCCAAATTGCATGACACATTGATTAACCCCATAGATTTATTTAAGTGCTTTTGTTATTAGATATTTTAGAAAGACTCACGGTGGGCGGAAGGGCAGAAATTCTGTAATTAATCAGGATTGCCTGGCTCTGCTGCTACAGTGGCAGTGAATGGGTTCCCAGCAGGAGAGTTAATAGAAAAAGTCAATTTCAAAATGGCCTGGATGCATCAAAGGGATTAAACTGTAATGCTTTTAATCCCTGTAACTCAAACAAAGAGAAAATTTTCCTGAGCAATGGACTGCATAATGTATTTGGGGGCCAGCAAATGATCATCATGGAACATCAGCTAAACAGCCAACTCTGCAGCCCAGCCAACTCTGTGGCCCAGGTTTTTACTGGGCACAGCCAGAACCACAGCCCAGGGGATTTAGATGCTTGCTTTGAAACTCGGGGGTCTTGAGTGAAAGTAAGATGGGTGCTGTTTTGGAAAGTTCCAGTCTCTGGAGCTCCCGGGCTGTCAGAGGTCCTACCGATAAACCTTTAGGTTATATCTCCAAGTCAGTAAGGGCAATTACATGGCACATTGGCTCTTCCCACCCCCCACCTCCAACGTCCACGACAGACTTCGCTTTTTCACCATAGCACTTCCTGTCAAGAATGGCTCTGAGTTCCATTCTGTCATCCCTCTTGGAAGCCATTTATTAATCTCAGTGATCAAATTTCTCGCAGTTTCCAAATATCTGCTAGAAGATGTCAAATGGCATAGAGGTACAACTCAAAATGTACATTTTTTTTTCTTCTGAATAACTTCTGTTTATTTTCTTTGGAGACTTTTGGGTATTTTTTAAATTAAACTTTTGATTTTGAGAAAACTGTAGATTTCACATACAATTGTGAGAAATATTAGATATTCCTGTATCCATTCCTCAGTTTCTCCCTATGGTCACATCTTGCAGGACTAGAGTACAATCTCACAACAATCCTTGTTGACAAGGATACAGTCAAGATACAGAACTTTCCCATGACCACAAGAATCCTTCCTGTTACCCTTCATATCCACACCCACTTCTCACCTGCCCTATCCTTCCTGTTACCCCTGGGAACCGCTTATCTGTTCTTCATCTCCTTAATTTTGTCATTTGAAGAATGTGAAAATGGAATCGTGCAGTATGCAACTATTTCTGACTGGCTTTTTCCATACAACATAATTCCCTGGAGATTCACCCAAATTGTCCTGCATAGCAATAGTTTGTTTTATTGCTGAGTAATACCTCATTTTATGGATGTATCATGGTTTGTTTAATCATTCACCTGTTGAAAGACTTCTGTGGTGCTTCCTGTTTGAAGTTTTTACAAACAAAGCCTCTATAAAAAATGTGTGTACAGGTTTTTGTGTGAACACACCTTTTCTCTCTGGGGGGAAAAAGTGTACCCAGGAGTACAATTGCTGGGCCATATGGTAGTTGCCGATTTAATTTTTTTCTTTAAAAAGAAAATGCCAAACTGCAGAGCGGCTGCAGTTTTACATTCTCAGCTGCAATGTATGCACAATCCAGTTTCTCTTGACTCCTTGCCAGCATTTGATATCGTCACTTTTTAACTTTAGCTATTCTCAGAGATGTGAAGTGATACCTCATTGTGGTTTTAATTTGTATTTCTCTAATGGCTGACGATGTTGAACTTTTTTTAATGTACTTATTTGTCATCTGTATATTCTCCTTGATAAAATATCTCTTCCTGTCCTTTGCCCATTTTCTAATAGGATCATTTGGGGTTTTGTGGCTGCGTTTTGAGTTTTTATATATTCTTGATACTAGTTCCTAGTTAGATAACATGGTTTGCATATATTTCCTCCCTGTTTGTAGCTTGTCTTTTCATCCTCTTAACAGAGTCTAGAGTGGAGCAAAGGTTTTTAATTTTGATGAAGTGCAGTTTAGCAATTTTTAAAAATAGATTGAATGTTTGGTGTCATGTCTAAGAACTCTTTGCCTAACTCTAGATCCTGAAGATTTTCTCCGTTTTCTTTTTAATTTTATAAGTTTCATGTTTACATTTAAGCCTGTGATCTCATTTTATTTAACTTCTGTATAAGGTGTAGAGATCCAGGACTATGTTCCTCTTCTCTTCCTCCTCTTCCTCCCTCCCCTACCCCATCTGTCTCTTTCTCCCTATGAGTGCCCAATTACTTCAATACCATTTGTTGGAAAGCTGTCTTTTGTCTATTGGATTGTTTTTGTAGCTTTATCAAAAATCAGTTTGGTGTATTTGCAGGGGTCTATTTTGGGTTCTGTTCTAATGATCTGTATATCTGTTCCTATACAAATACCACAGGGTTGATTACTCTAGCTACGTAATAATGTAATAAGTTTTGAAAACAAGTAGACTGCCTCCTCCTATTTTGTTCTTGTTTCAAACTGTCTTAGCTATTCCAGTTCTTTCGCCTTCCCACGTTAATTTTAAAATTCTTTTGTCTATATCCACCAAAAAATGTTGGTAGGATTTTGTTAGAAATGATATTAGACATATATATCCATTTTGGAGAGCACTGACATCTCAATCATGTTTAGTTTTCTAATCTATGAACATGGTATGTCACCTCATTTGTTTAAATCTTTGATTTCTTTCATCAGCATTGTATAGTTTTCAGTACATAAATCCTAAGCATGTATTGCTAGATTTATGCCTGAGTATTTCATTTTTTGAGCAATTATAAATTGTACTGTGTTTTTAAGTTAGGGGTCCATGTGTTCTCTCCCAATATACAGAAGTACAATTGATTTTTGTATGTTTGCCTTGTATTTGTGACCTTGCTGGACTCAGTAGTCTTGTAGTCTTTTTGTAGATTTTATTTCTTCATTTTTCTTTTTTATTTCTTCATTCTTGATGTGTATGCCTTTTATTTCTTCTTGCCTTATTGGCTAGAACTTCCAGCACTATGCTGAGTAAGAGTAGTGAGAGTGGACATCCTCGCCTTGTTCTTCAAATTAGGGGGAAAGCATTCAGTCTTTTGCCATTAAGTATAATATTAGCTATAAATTTTTGGTTGATACTTTTTATCAAGTTGAGGAAGGTCTCCTCTATTTCTACTTTTATAAGAGTGTTTTTTAAATCATGAATGGGTATTGAATTTTGCTGAACGCTTTTTCTATGTCAGTTGATATGATTATGTGATTTTTCATCTTTGGCCTGTTAATATGGGAGAGTACAGTGATTGATTTTTGAATACTGAATAAAACTTACATCCATGGAATAAATGCCACTTAGTTATAATGTAAAATTTTTTATATGTTGCTGAATTCTATTTGGCAATATTTTGTTAAGTATTTTTGCCTTTATATTCATTAGCAATATTAGTCTGTAGTTTTATTTTTTTGTCCTGGTTTTGGATGGTTTTGTTTTATAAGATGAATTGGGAAGTATTCATTTCTCTTCTATTTTCTGCAAGAGACTGTGTAGAATTGGTTTTAATTCTTACATATATATATTTGGTAGAATTCTCTAGTGAAAAAATCTAAGCATGGGGATTTCCTTTTTAGGAGTTTTAAAATTATGAATTTCATTTCCTCTTTTAATTGGTAAATTTGTATTTAATATAATTATTAATATGTGAAGACTTAGGTGTGCCATTTCATTTTTTGTTTTCTATTTGTTCTCTCAACTTATCATTTGTCTTTTTTTCCTTACCTTCCTGTGTGTTACTTGAATATTTTTTAGAATTCTATTTTTATTTATCTATTGTGTTTTGAGTGTTATCTCTTTGTGTAATTTAAAACAATCCTTTTCATATAACTGTAGATATTTTATTATATATGTGCAACATCATAGTCTGCTGATGTCATTTTACCAGTTTGGGGGACGTATAGAAACCTTACTTATGTAATTGTCTTAGATATTTCCTCTATACATTCATTTAGAAGCACATCATACAGTGTTACTTTTGCTTCAGGCATTGAACGAATTTAGAAAATTCAAAAGGAGAGAGAAGGTCTTTTTTTTTTTAAACCTGTATTTCTACTTGTTGTACTCTTTCTGCCTTTCTGATGTTCCAAGGTTCCTTGTTTTATTATTTCCTTTCTTCTTAGACAACTTTACTTAGCTATACTTTTAGGGTAGGTCTTCTGATAACAAACTCTGTTTTCCTTTCCCTGAGAATGTCTTAATTTCCCTTTCATCCCTTGAAGGATATTTTTTTCCTGGGCATAGGATTCAAGGTTGACAAATATTTTCTTTCAGCACTTTAAAAATATTGTGCCACTTAAAGTTTAATTATGATGTGTCTTGGAGTGGATTCTTTGGCTTTATTCTGTTTATGGATTGCTAAGCTTCTTGAAGCTGTTAGTTTATGTCCCTTGTCACATTTGGGTACTTGTCAACCATTATTACTTGGAGTACTTTTGCAGCACCGCCCTCTTGTTTCTCCTCTTCCAGGATGCCAGTGACACAAATGTTGGACATTTTGTTATAGTCTCAAAGGCCCTTGAACCTCTGTTCCTTTTTTTTTAAAGCATATTTTCCTCTTGGTTACTCATATTGAGTTATTTCTATTGTTCTATCTTCTTGTTCATTAGTTCTTTCCTTCCTTCTTCTATATTTCTGTTGAACCCATCTACCAAGCTTTTTTATTTCAGTTATTTATTTTCCATTTCTAAAATTTACATTTAGTTCTTCTTTATATCTCCCGTTTCTTTGCCGAGACTTTCTATTTCTTTGCTGAGGTTTTCTAATTCTTCATTTGTTTCAAACGTGTTTGTAATCGCTAATTAAAGCATTTTTATCACAGTTGCTTTAAAATCTTTGCAAGTAATTCTAACACCTCTATCTTGTTGATATTAGCATCAACTGATTTTTTAAAACTTAGTGTGAAATATTCTTGGTTATTGATATATTGAATGTCTTTTGATTGGAACCTGGATATTTTTGGAATTATGTTATGAGACTCTGGATCACTTTGTTTTATCTCGTTTTGTTTATTTGTTTGCTTGCTTCTGTGACACTGGTCTAGCAGGGAACCTCACTTTGGTACTGTCAGGTGGAGGTAAAAGTCCAGATTTCCCACTCATCCTTTCTTGAACTAGGGGGAAAGGGAAGAGGGGCTCCTCATTACATCTGGAGGGAGATAGGAGTTTTAGCTTCCCATGAGGTCTCCAATGACAACTCAGTGTTTTGTTAACTCTTGGTGGCTTTGGCACCCCTGGAAGGACTATGACTCTTCATGATGCCTCCTCTGACACCACCCCAATGGGGAGGGAGCACTTCATTCTGCTGGGTGAGGGTGGCGGTCTACACTTCCCACATGGTCTCCACAGACACTGTATGGGCTTAATAGCTTATTACTGGAAGGTGGGGATGAAAACCCCAGGTCCATATTTAGCCTGAAAACATCCTGGTTAGGGTGTTGAGCTGCCTGCCTTATTACAGCTTTGTGGAAGTCTAGGCTCCCACTTAACCTTTGCTGGCATGGTGAGGCGGTGCTAAAGTTCTTTCTTTGATGTTTGGCTGGGATAGAGCAGATGTGTAACCGTTTTCTTTCTTTATAATCTTCCTTCCTTCCTTTCTTTCTATGATCATTTGGCCAGAGAGACAGCAAAATTTGGGGTTTTTTTCTTTTAATCTGAACCCATTGGCATTTCAGGGTTATTAACTTTTCCAGTTTTCACTTTGGGATATAGGAAGAATACAGAAAATCCAGAGAACTCAATGCTGTGTTGTTCCTTGGGTTCTGATTTCCATAGCTAGCCTGCCTTATTCTCTTCATATTTCAGAGTTTTCTTATGCTTGTTTTATGTATAATGTCCATGGTTTTAGTTGTACTTAGTGGGAGGAATGGAGGAAGACATGTGTACTCCATCTTCTCAGGATTTATTTTTTTTTCCTTAAAATTTTTAAGAATAATTTCACATGTACTTTATTCCATCTACTGATGATAATAAAGTGTTTTGATAATAAAAATAATAATTTTTTAATATTCAAGACAATAAGCAAAGTTTATTTATTTTTATTTATTTATTTTTTTAGGAAAGAGAGGTGGGATTTTTCATGTTGCCCAAATCAGAGAACTCATGTTTTTTAAAAAATTGAAAGTGGCGTTTCCATATTCTTTCTCAGAGTGAATGGTCTGATTGCCAAAAAAAAAAAAAAATCTATTTATCTGTTTTTTAAAAATAAATTTCTTTTGTAGTTCTATTGTTCAGGGTATGCTATGTCTACTTGTAAAAAAGTGTAATGATTTAGGGGATGTTTTATCTGTAGATCAAGAGTTTTTCATCACTTTTCAAGGTTTTTTTCCTTTTCAAATTATAATGCTTGAAAGGAAATAAAATTTGGTTTCAAATTATTGTACTAAAAATTACTTTTGCCTTGTAATTTTAGCTCCTGGGATTTAGGGATTCCTGAATATGCTAAGGTACGAGGTGGCCATGACATTTCTAGATTTAAAAGGCTTATCTAATGTTGAAAAGTGGGGCATGTTGGGATTGGGTGAAGTTACTGAAACCAAGTAGGACCCTGTGAGGCCTTCCCAGGAACAGACCCCACCCCCACCATGTTCCTCACCTCATGTTTATAGAAAAGCTTTATCTTCCTAAGCCTTCCCCAAGTTCCAAAGAGCAAATTTAATCAGAGAAGTGAGCAAACGCAGAAACAAAAGAAAGCAGTCAGGCAAGACAAATTAATAGCAGTTTAACCATAAAACAAAGTAAAGGACCTTCAGTTTTTCCTTGAGGCCTATAGATAATATCCTGAGCCACATCCTTGAGTTGTTTTGCAGACACTGAAACTCCTACCAGGCAGAAGAGGTAAACTACATGCTGACCAACAGCATGCAGACCCCAGACTGGTTGGAATCAGAAGTTTGGTGACTGAGATTCTAAAACATCACCCTGTTACTTCACCATGAACCAATCAGAGAACCAATCAACTTGTGCACAAGTTGAGCACATAACCTGTGACCTTCTCCCTCACCCTGTCTTTACCCTTCCCTGAAAGTTATTGGGAGTTCAGGTCTTCTGAGCACAAGCCACCCATTCTTCTTGCTGGGTTGTGCTATAAATACTGTACTTTCCTTCACCACAACTTGGTGCCTGTAGATCGGCTTTGCTGCATTTCAGTCAGGCAGACCCAAGTTCAATTTGGTAACATTATCACAACATCGTTCTATTGGGCTCTATTTTCTAAGAAAATACTAGCTTCCCTCCCTGAGGGATAGGCTCTGATGGGCATTCCTGGGTTAGCACAGGAACTGGGAAAAGCACCACTGGACCACCAGTGTTAATATATAGGAGCTAAATGTATGTCACAAAATCAAATTGTGATATTAAGCTAAAATATTTTGTCATCCCATTGGTAAATGGAGTGACTCAGTTTCACCTAGTTGGTCTATAAGATATTACAGATCTTTGTATTTCTTAAGTTATTTCTTTCTATTTAGATTCAAATTGTAGGGATGGCGCATATCTGCAAAGACCCTCCTGGGTAAAAGTAATTTGTGTTTCTGTTCTCAAAGAATAGCAAGGTCGGGAATGCTAGTTTTCCTAAAGATGATTTGGAAGGCAGAATGCTGATTGTCCTAGTGGTGATATACTCTATATTTCTGCTTGCCTTGCCAAACGTTGCCTTAAATTTAACATAATAGTCTGAAATGCAAATCAAAACTATAATCACTGGTCAGAATGGCTATCATCAAAAAGTCTACAAATAATAAATCCTGGAGAGGGTGTGGAGAAAAGGGAAACTTCCTACACTGTTGGTAGGAATGTAAATTGGTGCAGCCAATATGGAGAACAGTATAGAGGTTCCTTAAAAAACTAAAAACAAACAAACAAAAAACCTAAAAATAAAGTTACCATATAATTCAGCAATCCTATTCCTGGGCACATATCCAGAAAAGATGAAAGTTTTAATTCAGAAAGATACACACATCCTAATGTTATTAGCAGCATTATTTACAATAGCCAACACATGAAAGCAACCTAATTGTCCATCAGTAGATGAATGAATTAAAAAAATGTGATACACACACACACACAAAATGGAATACTACTCAGCCATAAGAAACAATGAAATAACACCATTTGCAGCAACACAGATGGACCAAGAGACTGTCGTACTAGGTGAAGTAACTCAGACAGAAAGAAAAATATCATATAATGTCACTTACATTTGGAATCTAAAAAACTGAACAAGAACTTTTTTTACAAAACCGAAACACACTCACAGACATAGAAAACAAACTTATGGTTACCAAAGGGGAAAGAGGGTGAGGGAGGGATAAATTGGGAGTATGGGATTAACAAATGCACACTACCATATATAAAAACAGATAAACAACAAGGATTACTATGTAGCACAGGGAACTATATTCAGTATCTTGTAAAAAACTATAATGGACGAGAATAGGAAAAAAAGAATAAAGATATATACACATATCACTTTGCTGTACACCTGAAATGAATACAATATTGCAAATCAACTATACTTCTATAAAAAAGTAAAGTAAAAAAATAAAAATAAAAAATAGCAGTCTGAGTATACAGTAGGTGATTTTAGTATTTTAGTATCTAAATTCAAAATTTGTCATGGAATAAATAAGTCACATGATGTGGAGGGCTTCATTGGTCACAGCAGTACTTAGTAAGCAGTTGTTAACTGGCCTGTGCTGGTTACCGGTCAATGGAATTCAGAGGCATGGGTCAGGACATTCGTTGATGGAAGAACAAAATAAAAAAAAAAAAATCTCCCCTTGTTTAATAGCCCAGAAGTGCTGAACATTGCCTGCTTCCTTCTATTATTACAGTTTGGACCTACCCTCTTTCAGCAAGTCCGCTGAGCTCTAATCCAGCATTTCTCTGATAAAATGCTCACATTTCTCAGAGTTTCCTACAGACTCCATATTGTAGTTACCCAACCCAACCACTTTTCTTTAAATGACTCGAGATTCTTAGCTGCTGGGGAAAATGTTAGAAGACAACAGTGACAATATGAGTTTCCAAAATCCTAATGAAGTCTGGTTCTAAATGAGCATATGAATTTGGGACACCCCAGCTATTTCCTGGTTCTATTTCCATTTCTATTCTCCTGCTTTTACTGAAATAGAACCACTGATTGAGACTGGCTGGCAATATTCAGAGACTGGATACTCCATAAACAGTCCCTCAGTCTGTTCAGGCTGTTATAATGAAGTACTGTAGACTGGCTGGTTTCTAAACAACAGAAATTTACTTCTCTCAGTTCTAGAGGCTGAAGTCTAAGATCAAGGTGCCCCCATGGTCAGGTTTTGGCAAAAGCCTTATTCCAGGATGCAGACTGCTAACTTCTCACATCCTCACATGGTAGAAGGAATGTCAGCTGGCTTTCAGACCTCTTCTTATGAGGACACCAATCCCATTCATGAGGGCTTCACTCTCACAACCCAATCACATCTCCCCACAAAGCCCTACCTCCTAAAACCATCATAAGGGTGATTAGATTTCAACATATGAACTTGGGGCAGGGGGAGAGATAAACATTCAATCCATAACAAGCCACTTTCTGCTCCTTGTGCTTCAGGATGCTTGGGGAATGGGGATGGGATATAGTACCTCCACAATATTCATGCATGTTTTCATCAGATATGTAAGAGAAATGTGTTTTAATTACTGAAAATATATCACATACTAAACTTCTATACTTATTAAGTGCCTCGTCTGTACAAGGCAGACATGATTTTTGACCTCATGGAGCTTCAGTTATAGCACCATCTTCATACATAGGGGATAATAGCCTCTTCAACCCTTCCATGAAGCTTGATAGTGGGTGCCACTCACAGGACTAAAACATCAGGCTGTGTCAGTACATCAGTATCAGGATGGAGAACAATGGCAAAAATGAGAATAATACGAGTAGGTGGGAGTGAAGGGGAAAAAAGAATAAAAAGAAATGTGTGCTTAGTAGCACAATTTACAACAGTCAAGACATGGAAGCAACCTGTCTATCAACAGATGACCGGATAAAGATGTGGTGTATAGATACGATGGAATACTATTCAGCCATAAAACAGAATAAAATAATGCCATTTGCAGCAACATGGATGGACCTAGAGATTATCATATTAAGTAAAGTCAGTCAGAAAAGGACAAATGTATGATATAACTTATATATGAAATCTAAAAAAAAAGATACAAATTCTATTTACAAAGCAGAAATAGACTCATGGACATAGAAGACAAACTATGGTTACCAAAGAGGAAAGGGGGGACGGACAAATTAGGAGTTTGGGATTAACAGATACATACTACTATATAAAATAGATAAATGACAAGTACCTACTGGATAGCACAGGGAACTATATTCAATTTTCTGTAATAAGCTATCATGGAAAAGAATCTGAAAATATATGTATACATATACATATGTATATGTGTAACTGAAACACTTTGCTGTATACCTGAAACTAACATTGTAAATCAACTACACTTCAATAAAAAAAATTAAAAAATAAACAAACAAAAAAAGAAATGTGTGCTTAGTGAGCAGAGGTGGGGAGAGGGAGGGGGACCAGGTATTGTGCTGAGAGCCACCCAACAGCCTAGACAACCCGGCCCTGAAGTGCAAGTCGCCCACTTTTACAACGTTTTGCATCGCTTGAAAGGTGAAATCCTGTCCCCGTGTAAAGTGTCAGGGAGCTGATAGTATCAGGTTGGGCCAGTTACCCAGAGCCGTCAGTCGAGGTGCTGAGAGAAAGCAGCGTGATTTCTGACTGCCAGTCTAGACTATACTTTCCCCTCTTATGGCTCATTAGAAAAATATTTGTGCTGACCTGTATGTAAGCTGATAAGTGCCAACTGGAGTCCACCCACTTGGGAAGAAAATTATTTATGATCACAAGTTGGCTGCATGCAAGGCTTCTGTAGGATTTCTGCTACCCTGAATCAAGATCTGAAATTAGCAGGACCCAAAATTGCATTTTCCTACTTCGGTGGAAAAGATATTTGGTAGCCTCATTGGATCACAATAGATACTTGTCCTCAGGATACATCCAAATAGCTGTTGCTTAGCTTTTCCCCAGTCAAACACTGTCTTCGCTGCCTACCTCATCCTCCCATGAAACACACTTTTTGACAAATTTTCCCTTTTCTTTTAAAAGCCTTTTCTGTTCTGTCTGGGTTATGTATTGACCTATTTATTTCGTGTGTGGGTGGTTTCTGTGACTCCTCCTGGCTCCAAAATTTAATGACTGAATCTAAATTTTGAGCTCTGAGTATAATGGAAATCCTTACCCAAATGCATGCGCACCTGTTTCACTTCCAAAGTCCTCCTGAGTTTGCTTATCTGTGGTCATTTAGCTCAGTAGCTTGGGTTGTGCTAATGAGGCCGAGGTTATGGTTTTGCGGCGTAGGGGCCAGGGAGCACACATCCCACAGGTCAGACTGTATTCTGAACCCAGATCTGTGCCCTGCACGTGTATGACCACCGTCCGGGAGGACCAGATGAGACAGTGAAGGCAAATCTGAATAAATCTGTCATGATAAAAACAACTCATTTGTGAGCCTTCTTGATGAGGTGTCTCAGCTCGGTAGCAAATTCTTTGCATATAAAGTTGAGTGCATAAATATGTGGCGAATGCATCTGCAAGTTTTTAAAGTGAGAACTTGACAGGTTTGGGCTAGTCCCAGAAAGCAGACTAAGCAAAATTACTATGGTGCCAGCACACGGGGTGGAGTTTCCAGAAGGGTTAGGACACTGCCGCTCCATTTCCTGCCTCTTCAGCCATGGAAAAAAACAAGCTGCACTTTTCTTCGTAAACCATTGTATAAATGACTTGATGTGCTCAAGGGTGACTGGTTCCAAAGAACTTCGCAGAAAGGTCTTCTCTGGTCATGGAGAAACCAGTTGTTTAGCCAACATCATGGATTGAGGTTATAACATGTGGCCAGTTACTCCATTGAATAAAAGGGAATAAAAGTGAGCATTCTTGTCTTTCAGAGGGTTGGGGAAAAGGACTCCAGAATGTGTGAAAAAAATACAAATAAGTCCACAATGGAAACATAACAAAATATACTTACTTAGATAAACTTGAACACAAGTAACCAAGTTTATCAATGATAAAGATCAAGATTATCAATGGACAGTTTCATGAATGAAGTGATTCTTGAGCAGAATTTTGAAGATAAACCCAAAACAGTAGAGTAGGAAGGATATTCCTGCAGAGAGGAATATCTATCCTGCAGATGGTGTTTATTGGGTGGGCTGCACATGAGAGCACAAAGTGTGAGCTGTGGACACATACTTCACCAGAGCCATCATCCCCGTTCCACCTTAAAAACCAACCAGACCCAAATCTCTCCTCAAACATAAGAGCCCTGTGTGGCTAGTGGTACCCTAACCCCCTCCTGAAGACTATACACAGAGAACCCAGTTCTCCTCTCTTTGGACATATGGTAGCATCGTACTTCCCTGCCCTGTGTGGCCATGTGACTTGCCTTGGCCCGTGAAATAGGAATGAAGTGTCAGGTATTGCTTCCAGGAGAAAGCGCTTCATTAGCATTATGAGACCCAGCAATTCTCTTTTTCTTGTGACAACAACTGTAAATGCATGTGTTGAGTGGCACCTCCTGTGTTGAGCAGAGTCTCCTGAATGACCTGCATTGGACATACAGCACAGTGAAAATCAACTTTCGTCGTGTGAAGCCACTGATTTGAGAGTTGTTTGTTCCTGTAGCATAACCTTTTCCTTCTTGGATGATTTGATTATATTTTCTCTGTGCCTGGCCTGTCTTTCACTTCTCAGCTCTCTGCACTCTGATTTCTATCTCTAACATTTAAATGAAACTGTTGTGGGAATGTCATGGAGTTGCCATGTACAATGATAGTTTGGGGCTTTATCTTACAGGACACCTTTGCTGTATTTAATACTGTGGACCACTTCTTTCTTAAAACTTTTTTTTCCCCTTTGAATTCCATGACATCACTCTTTCAACTCCCCTTTTAGACCACTGATTATGTGTTTTAGGTATAAAACCCAAATAAATCTCATCTACTCTCCCAGTTTTTAATTAATGTGTATGTAGCTCATATGCTAGAGACTCCTAAATATGGACCTCCTGCTCCAGTATGTGCCCAACAGCATAGACTAGTACACACAAAGGTCCTTCAAAAACAACATGCCTACAATTGAGTCTATCTCCCCTCCTAGACCTGATCATTCTTCAAAGTCACAAACTGGTTACCTGGGAATATTACTGAATTTCTTCTCTCCTTTCACGATAGCTTCCCAATACAATTTGTGACCAGATGTTATCAGTCCTGTTTCTAAATTGCATCTTCCCATATTTTCTTTCTATGCTCTCTATCATCAATGCTATAAACCAAGTCTTCATTATTTATATACTAGGTTCCTTAATAGCTTCTGGATTGGTCTTCCTTCATCAATCCATTTTCCATGGAAGTTTTGGAGAAATCTTTCAATGCAAAAATCATGTTTATGTCCTCTTATTTAAAACTTTTGATACCACTTCATTACATTAGAGTTGAAATCCACCGTCTCTGCAGGGCTCTTAGTGAGCTGCTCCCTACCCAGCTGACTGGTTTCATCACCTGCTGCATATGCTTTATACTGTAGCCATGAGATCCTTTTTCAGTTCTATGAACCAGTTCTTTCCCCTGGATGTGGAAGTTATTCCCCTGGGTCATATGTATTTTTTAGTTTAAAAGCCATCTAATTATCATCTCTCCCAGAAAGCCTCCCATACTTTCCAGCTCTGGGTTTTCGAGGTCTTGTCTCCGTAGTCCCAGAGCACTCATACACTGACTGGTGGAAGGCCATTTACATATCAGTTACTCCTGCTAGACTGTGTGTTGCTCAACATTAGAAGCCCATCTTTCATCTCTATATTCCCCACACCTCTCAAACTAGGTATGCAATAAATGTTTGATGGATGAACTAACAGCTGATGGATCTGGAAGGCCATGATTGTGAGCTTTGGTTTTAACTGAGGAACTTTGCAGAGCCATTACAGACATTTAAGAAGGTGATGATGTCCAAAGGATACTTGCATAGGGTAATTCGAATGGAAAGGAATGAGCACTGGAAATTTTCCAGAGATAGTGTGAAGTCTGTTGCTGACGGTAAGAATGGGGAGGAAATGAGAAGTTGTAGGACTGTGACTTTTGATTCTCCAGAATTTCTTTTTTTTTTTTTCATAATTCCCACTGTAACTCACGCCTTCTAAGTTTAAGGTGGCTATAAAGAGTTGAAGCAGAATTATTAACTACTTTGTAAATTCAACAGAAGAGAAACAAACCCATTTGGAAAGGTAAACATTTAGGCTTAAATTTTAATCTTAACGAAGTCTCCCACAGTTTTGTTTTAACACTAATGTTGCCTTAATTTTGACATCTGTGAAACGATCTAAGATACTTAGCCTGAAGTTAATATGTCTTTGGATTTCCTTCCTATCCTCTCTAGTGGAAAGTCTAACTGCTTCTCTTACTCAATCAACAACCCTCAACTATTTTATTTTATTTCTGCCTTTTTTTCCCCTCACTGGAATATCCAGAGGTCCTGGAAATGGAGAGATGGTGACTGAAATGGTCGGCTCTTCCCAGAACCAGACAAATGGGTGAGCAGTAAGTCTCCTGACACATCGTGGGCTCTTGAATCCTGTGAGCTCCTAGTTCTCTCAAGGCTGGCAGCTTGCTTATCTTTAGCAAAAACTGGGCATATTTCAAATGTCACATTGCAGAGAAATCACTCACCCTGTCACCAAGAAAAAGAGAGACAGAGGAGAGATGCCTTCTTGTATCTGAAACCTGGCGCTGTCAGCCATTTGGAACCTGCCTCCCAGACTCTGGCCTTGGCTGCGAGAAGGCTGGGTTGCTGTGTAGCACAAGGAGGTGCAAAAACAAACATGGGCACAAGACCAAATACTTGACTGCAAGAAATGTTCTGAAAGTTATAAAAGTGAAATACTACTTCCAGCTGTCACTTTATGCAAGGATTAAGTTGAGCTCAGGGACTGCAGAAAGTGAGTAAGAAAGTGAATTATTCATTATAGAACCTATTCAAGTCGCTGAAGACTCCTGGGCTTTCTTCTGATGGATTACTCGTGATCCCTTTGTCTATTTATCTACTGCTTCACTCACTCACTCACTCGTCTTCGTGTATACATTTGAAGACATGTTGCTGCTGCTAAGGTGGACGGCAAAGCTTCAGAATCTTTTTTTTTCCTGTAGCTGAAAGCATCTTGCCCATTGATCACTCGTCCTGTCATACATGTTGCCCCGCTTGGTGGCTTCCTCTTTGCCTCATGGTCTGCACAAAGCATTGATGGTGAAATGAACATGACCATCCAGTGATCAGAGCAGAAGGGCACTGAACACAGCCAAGGGCATGTTAAGGCTTTCTGACTGACAGGATGTGCTTAGATGTGTTCCTATTATGGTTTTCTAGCCATCGATCTCCATGATGTATAGCCCTTCTTCAAAGTGCCCTATCAAAGGTGCTCCTCATTGGCTCAACATCCAAGAACTGGTGAGAAGACATGTCCATGTGGTCGTATGTGACCACAACCACTCAGCCTCTGGGGTCCTTCCTTAGTTTTGCCCATTTCAAGGCTAGAAGTAGATCAGAAGTGGACAGCAGAGCAGTAGACAGTGATTTAGCTGCTTTTTGCATTGCCCCAGTGCTAGAGCTGGCTGTCATTTTCAACATGGCAGTTGCTGCCTAAAAGTCATCTAGATGTTTTCTTGGTTTTCACGGGAGTAGGGTAAGGAGGATTTATTTTCAAATATTGTTTAAGAAGCCGAGTCTTTCTCCCTCTCATCTAGCTGGCTAAAATGAGATCCCATGTGAAGTCGAATATTGCTCGTACTGATGGCCTTTAGTAGACCTTGATTATTCATGACGGTAGGAACTCTTGGAGCACAGGCTTAACCTATTACTGCTCTCGGAGAAACACTTCCACATGTGGACTTGGGAGCCCAGCACTAGGAGGAAAATAGGCTAATCTGATCATAAACCATGGAGCCCTCCTAAAACTGTGTAAACACTGACAGAGGTATTTCTCATAGTCTGCGCCAGAAGGAAGGCAACATTTTTGTGAAGTCTGTGAACCTTCATTCAAATTCAAAGCCCTCATTCAGCCTGAGGAATTTGTACCGAGCACTATGTCTCATCCTTTGCCAGCCGGCACCCAGAGTAATATTCTGCAAAATTAAATATTTTTTCTAATGGTGTTGTTCCTTAGTTATTTAAAAATATTTTTTAGTGGAGGAAAATGTCAAGAGTGATATTTTATGCCATTCAGCCATTAAAATCTTGAGCTGTGTAATTAAATTCCCAAACTCCTTCACTATAACTAATTATTCTGAGTTCACAATCATACTGTAAAAGGGCTGAGAGCTTCCCTGTGTCCTATGCTTTTAGATAAAATATTCTAGGTAGTAATTGTATCGGTTCTTGACATTTAGTTTCAAATTTTGCTTTGGCAGTGTTAAGTTTATTTTTAACAATCTTTCAGGAAGAAACTATCAAACAGCATTGTGATGCAGAGACATGATAAGGAGTAGTTATATTTTTATCACAGAAAAGTATTGTAAATAACTTCACACTCATGAGTCAGACATGTCCTTAACGAAGTACTTGCAATTGTGAAAGCAAAATATGTCTGTTATGTGCATAAAGGAAGATACTCATTTTGAACAACAACGGGAGACATTAGGTTAATGAAAGACTATAGAAACAATTGCTGCCAAGAACATTTATTTGGCACTTACTACATGCCAGGCCCTGTGCTCAGTACCTTCTGACTTGGAAAATATCTCATCTTTCAAACAATCCTGTGAGATAAGTGATATTATTATTTCCATTTTACAGTTGCAAGATCTGAGACACAGATAAATGAATCAAGAGTTATGGGCCAAAATTGTGGGGTAAGAAGAACAGGTTTTGTTTTGAGAACATAACATTCTGGTATCTTGAGAGTCTCATTGGCTTTACTATAAAGCATGTTTGAAGACATTTTTAAAATGATTGTTATCCATTTGGATATTCTTCCTTTTAAAGTTAATGATGTTTGCTTGCAAAATTTGTTGAAGTAATCAAGGACAGGAATTTTTAAAACTTTGTTCCTCGGCCCCCTGAGGGTCCTTGAGACACTTTAAGGGTGTCTGCTGGGTGAAAATTATTTTCATAACAATACTAAGATTATTATTTGTAGTTTTCACTGTATTATACTGGCACTGATGGGGTGAACACACTGGTGAGTAACACTGCTAATGCCTTAGCACAAATCAAGGCAGTGGCTCCAAAGGTACTAGTGGTCATTGCATTCCTTACCACCAAATAGTCAGTAAATAATATATTATCATATTGTGATAAATAATAATAATAATAAATAATTTTTTAAAAAGCTTCACCTAAATTGTCCTCGCTGAAGCAGTAGGAATGGCTAAACCTATTGTTTTTGACCCTTGACTACACGTTTTTAATATTCTGTGGGAAGTATATGTCAGTCACTTCTGCTGCCTATCAAAGTATGGTGGTTATTTCCAGGGAAAGTACTTGCACAGTTATTTTGGTGTGAGCTGACTGAGCCACTGTTTTCGTGGAATACCATTTTTATCTGAAAGAATGTTTGGTAGATAAACCTTGGTTATGCAGACTTGGGTACATATTTTCTCAAAGATGAACAGAATGAGACTGTCTCTTCAAGGAAAATCATCACCATTACTTGTTGTCAATGATAAAATGCAAGTTTTAAAGCAAAATCCAGAATTTGGGAAATTACATCCATCACCATGAGCTTGAATGCTTCCTAAGACCTGAAGTCTTTTCTGTGAGGCTGTGATCTCATTGATGCATCCGATTTTTAGATATTGTAAAATAACAACCGTAAATGACGAATGCATGATTTTATAAAATCAGACATGAGTAAAAGATCCATTCAAAGCACAAGATAGACTGATGGCTTTTAGTGTAGTAAAATATGAAAAGTTCATTGATAATATTTCAGATTCCACATTGCAATCTTTAAGAAGTTACTACCAGCTGCATTTGAGTAGAATGGTAGACTATTCCTAATTCTTTGAAAAAGGTTATTAGAATACTTTTCCCTTTTCAATCTACATATCTGTATGAGGCTGGATTTTCTCAGATACTTCAGTCAAAATAATATATCCCAGGAGATGGAACACAGATGTAAATATAAGAATCCAGCTTTTCCCTGGTTTTCTGGACGTTAAAGAGATTTGCAAAAATGTGAAACAATGACACTTTTCTCACTAAATCTTGCTTTGAAACATGATTATTTTTATAAAAATGTTTTAATTTCCAATGCATTAAATAATGATAGATATAACACACATAATAATAGAAGATTTTTAGAACCTCCATGATTTTTAAGGGTGGAAAGGAGTCTAGAACCAAATGTCTGCAAACCTCTGCTCTTGGAGAAACAGAGCCCCCTGAGAGAGAGGAGTTTGCTCTGAGAGACTGTCAGAGGGAAGTCGAGTGAGATGTCAATGAAACGAAGGTAATAACATGGCACAACAGGGCGGATCACGGCCAGCCAGCAAAACGGATTAGATCGTCTACGTTTTATTTTAGTTTTGTGAGGAAACTTTTCCTAAAGTGATTTTTAAAGCAATAGTACTAGCTTGTTCTCTCTCTCAAGACATTTTGTTTTTATAAAATTACAGCCTGGAAAACACACTATGTGTTTAGTCTGAGTAGGTAGCCGGAGTTGTTTGTTAAATACCAGATCTCAGATTTGTGGCTGTTCCTCCAAAATAACTACACGACACCGGCAATTAAATTTATGTATCATTTTGATTATTTATACTTTAGTGAATCAAAGGAGGTAAATAATGGTCTGCAGCCCAGCACTTCATCAGCAACTCATCGGCAAGCCCTCAGATTCCCTCCATGATGAAGCTGGTGGATGCAACACATAATCTTCCTATTAACCAGTCTGGAGGGAACCATCATCCACGCCTGCTCCCCTCCCGGCATCTTCCCATTTCTGGAGTTGGGTGTTCCTGCGCTGCAGACATGCCCTTTGAACCATGCAGGACAAGCATGTTTAGTCTCAACTATTTTCACATATTTCCTTCCTTTTACTTAGGACATTGTTGATCACTCAGAATTAGAGTTTCCTCAGTCCTGCCTCTTGGAGAACGAGAGTTTTGGACATGCATATAACAGTGCGCTGAGCTGGGCAGGCAGCCGATGGCCTCTCTATGGGAGATCACTGATTAGGTGGGTTCCCCCTGTTTCACAGGTGCCCCCGCTCCAGCTATTTTGACTTGGCTTCATGCGATGAACGTGTCTTTCATTCAATCCTGCCGAATAAACAGGATGGTAACTTCCATTTTGCCTCAGAAGATAATCTTCAGTGACAGGGAGCCGTGCATGAGCAGGGAGTGTGAAATAAATCCTTCTGAGGTCCCTTCCCACATGGAACATGGAACATGGTGACTCCTACACTGACTCCACCCATTCAATGAAAAGTAGCTAAATGTTGGTGGAAGGGAGCATCTAAAGCCACTGGGGGAGACCATAACTGGTCTCACCTCCTCATCCGAAAGGCAGAAGAGGGGGAACTCAGTTTTCCTTGGGACAAGAAAACTAATGAACGCCCACTTCATGACATGCTACACAATCTACTCCCACCCCACCGCTGCCTGACAAACCTGAAAATGAAAATGTAAATTGCATTTTGAAGCATACTCTATGGGAACAATCAGGTATTTTGGAGAATCTCTGATTAGTTGGTTTGGACTAATGGAGATGATCCAGTGGGGCTTAAAAGCTGCAAATCAAACCAAGAAATAATGTAGGTTTAAGAAAAGCAGTTAGACGGTAAACTTAAAAAAAATTTGTTTAATCCATCTATAGACCGTTGTCATCAGTAAAAACTTCACTGATATATGGAAAAAATGTGTTTAGTATCACTGAAACTGTTCAATTAGGAATAGCTGAATGCCTGGTGCTGTGTTGAGAAGGGTTCTGAGCCTGAGTTTGGATCAGAGGGAAAGAACATTGTGGCTGAATAATAATTGTAATAATAATAATAGTTATTGTAGTCTTCATTTTGTGTTGGGTATTATTATTCCTGTTTGATTCAGGAGCTGAGTGCAGATAGGTTAAATAACTTGCCAGAAACACACGGTAGAGCTGGGATTCCAACACTAAATCCCTCTGAAAGACTCCTAGATACCGTGATACTGTGGACAAACAATAACTTCTTAGGATTTTCATTTTCTGATTTCTGAAAAGCTTTGGACTGCATTGCTTTCTAAACTCCCTTTCAGCTTAAATGGACTTTAGTCTCTGAGCAGTCCACTGAAACACCTTACACCCCGGCAATTCTGCCTTCCTTTTAACCCCTGGAATATTTATCATAATTGGGCCATTCAGTGCTGTGCTAGGAACTGTACTGCTGGGAATCCTTTGTGTGTTTAGATCCTGTTTCTGCAGACGCTCTGAGAAGAGGGATGCTGCCCGCTCCCCTGTCCCATCCTCCATCCCCCAGCCCTACCCTCTGCACACACAGTGACTAGCAGAGTACCCAGAACACGGTAGATGTTTAATAAGCATTGGTTGATTGTGTGATAGAACCGAGACCACCATGCTGTGTCACATCTTTTCAGGCTGAACCTGGTATTTGCCATAGGCTGAGGGACTATTAGCTGGTTGGTTCTGAGTCAGTGCTACCCGGGGTCTGTTAGATTCAGTGATCTCAACTGAAGGTGCTCTCTGCCCCGCAGCCAAGGCTCCCTGGCCTTCTGACCGCTCTGAATGCCTGTTTATCTTCTGGCTTTCATCAACAGCAGCTATTTACTTAGCAGCCTGACTTAAGACATTCCGTGTATACACTCAATGAAGGCTTTCTTTCACTACTATTTTTCGGTGGAGGGCAAAATGCTGTCTTGTTTTTCCAGTTCTCCTCCTAAGTGTGATGATTTAGATGTTCCTGCTGTTCACTGGCAGTTTTTCTGTTTCCTTCTAGCATCGAGTGCCCCAGACTTCTCCACCGAAGCCACTAATGAGCTTCTGGCTTTTCAGGGCCCCGGTTCATTAATAACATAGAATGCTCCGGACCTTATCTTTTCCCTTTCCTTCCATGAGAAAACAAACAAACAAAAACAAGCAGGCCAAAGAGAACTTTTCTTTGCTGCAGTCACTGATTCAGTCCTGTCTGCTTTAAGATCTTAAGACAGGATTTATACCAGAAGCTTGGATTCAACTCTGCAATTGGGCTGAAAACTGACATATTTGACCCCAACTTTCAAAAAGAGTCTGCTTTCCCATTTTTTTCCCTGTCTCTCTCTCTTTCCACATCCAGCCTTTTTCAATGGTCCTTCATGCTTCTAAGTGTGCTTTTCCCTTCTTCCTAATTCTTATTGACTGGGTTCCCAAGTCTACAGGGAACAATTCTAGGGACTGTGTGGATGGAACATTGAACGAAAACGTTCCTGCCCCATCCCTCCTGCTGGACTTCTGGCTCTAAATGATGCCATTCATTCTCCCCGCCTGCTGGCCCCTTACACAACGTGCTCTCATTTAGATGGTGCCAAAGGACATCAATGCCCTTTTGTCCTGCCTCCCCGATAGCCTTGCCGCAGCCCAGAGCACAACACAAATGTCAGCAGCGCGAAGGCCATTCCTGTCAAAGCCGCTGTTCCTCGTGTCCTCTGATGAACCAGCAGTCTTTGCAGCTGTGTCTTCCCAGGATTTCTGAATGGGACGTCTGACATCTGTCCTCAGGTTCTGCCTTGGTGCCTATTAGTGAGGCTGGGCTGAGCAGAGAGCCAGGCCTGCGCCCTTTTGTGGATAACTCAGCTCAGTGGTCCATCCACATCCACAATCCACTCCAGCCGTGACTGTGGTGTCATTTTGCTGACTTCTTGAAGTCTTTTCTTTTTTTTTACTTCTGTGTCAGAGCTCACAAACTCCTGTACCACAAAAAAAAAAAAAAAAAAAACCAACCAACCAAACAAAACACATGCAGACAACTGCAAAGAAAAAGAAATATATTTCTGCCTCCTCCAAATAGGTGTTAAGTCCTCACATCCACGTTCACAAATGCATGTTGAGCCTGCCTCAGTGCTCATGTCCAGACATGTAGGATGTTTTCTTTTCTCTTTGAGAAATTCTAAGTTTCGTTTCTTGTGAAATTGTCTCGGGCTTTTCTTCAGACTCAAGTCCAACGTGCATGAGTCACGCAGATTAGAGAGATCTCTTCCCTGAATCTGGGAGGCAACAGCAAGCTTCACCCAGCCTTCCTGGATGACTCCCTTTCTGGTCAATTATGAGAAGTTAGAAGGGACAGCTTTTCCTATCATAGCATTAATTATGCAGGATGGAAGCATTTACAAGCTTTCTTTTAAAAGACAGAAAACTAGAGATTACAATCCTTTCATGTTTGTGAGATCCTCACACTGCTCTACTTACAGCTACCGATTAATTTTTTCCTTCACAATATTCTACTCCTGAATTTTGGAAACTTGGAAGTTTGAGTTAATTCAGCATTCACTCCTAGGAATTAGTCCTTATCTGAGACTTCAGACAGTGAATTTTTTCTTTTCTTATCATTGAAGTGTGTTCAAGAATGGCTCCCTGTCCTTATTTTTCTAAACAGTTACAGAAAATTTGCCCAATTGTGCTGAATACAATGGTTTTCAGGGTTTCACAGCACATACATACAATTTGCTTACCTCTTAGGTACTGTCTAATATACTGCAGAGAGACGAGAACTTTCCCCAAGGCCTTCCCACTCTATGAGCTTTTGTGAATTTACTTGCTGGGCCCCTGGTCTCTCCAACCCCACCTCTAACTGGACTTCAGCTGCATTCTCAACCCAGTCTTCAGTATCTATTGAGCACTAACTATGGGTCAGACCTGTGCTAGGGACAAAGAGATAACTAAGACCATTGACAGATGAACAGATAAAGAAGATGTGGTGTGTGTGTGTGTGTGTGTGTGTGTGTGTGTGTGTATAAAATAGAATATTACTCAGCCATAAAAGAGAATGAAATAATGTCATTTGCAACAACATAGATTATCATATTAAGTTAGACAAAGACAAATATCATACGATATCTCTTACATGTGGAAACTTTAAAAAAGTGACACAAATGAACTTATTTATAAACCAGAAATAGACCCACCGACATAGAAAATAAACTATCATTACCAAAGGGGGAAGGGGGAGAGGGATAAATTAGGAGTTTGGGGTTAACCTATCTACACTGCTATATACAAAACAGATAAACAACAAAGACCTACTGTATATAGTACAGGGTACTATATTAAATATCTTGTATGACCTATCATGGAAAAGAATCTGAAAAAGAATATATATAGTACAATTGAATCGCTTTGCTATACAGACAAAACTAACAACATTATAAATCAACTGTACTTCAATAAAAAAAAAGATAACTAGGAGATGGCTCTGCTGCAATTAAACTCAGGTTCAAGGGTCATGTGGGGAGGGAGGGCATGGGAAGGGATGACCTGTGCAAACTTAGTTACAATGTAATGTGCTTAATTCTCTATGAGGAGAGAAATCAATTTTGATGAGACACCCCCATGAAAAATTTTCTAGCTCTGCTTAGGGGTGTCTATTGGAAAAAAGGCTTCATGAAGGACATTTAAGTTGATTTTGAAGAATGGGTAACAGCTCACCAGAACCTGGAGGGGAGACGGGCATTTCAGATGGTGAAGGTAACAAGTCATTCCAGTGTTTATTGGCTACGAGTAGGCCAGGCTGGTTTGAAAAAGATAAGAATTCATATGGTTGGAGTGGAATATATACAGCTAGGGAGTCTAAAATATTGGACTAGCTTCCCACTGTCATGTAAATAATGATAGATTATTCTGCTTTACTGAATGTATAGGCACAACTTGAAGATTGGTAAGAATGCATATACCTACTGTCCTTTGCTTAGTACCAACAGTCTCAAAACAGTTAAGAAAGTCAGTTAACCGCTGTTCCCCTTCTCAGACACTGACTCTGGTTAATCTCCTCCTCGAGCTCTTTATCCTGATGTAGATACCTCTAGGCCTTCCTCCTACTTGTCAGTTCGGTGGCTGAGGAATCAGACCATCAATGTCTCCCCCGTTTGTAGCAGCTCCCTGCCTCACTGTCAGGAATCACTAGCTGCCAGTTTTTACATAGAGTTGGTTGTGTGCCAGTTTTGAACACCAATTTAAAGATCTATAATTTGTTTTCCAAAGAAAGGTAATTTTAGCAAAAACTGACTGTTGGTACTGACACATAGTATATATATTACATATATATATATATATATATATATATATATATATATATATATATAAGATTATACTTTTACAAGTCACCTAATCAGTCACTGAAGGCATGATCATAAGATGTCAGGGCCTGGGAGAGAAATCTTATGTGGCTTTTAAGGCCACTTTAAGGCCACTTTAAGGCCACCTGGCTGCCCTACCTGCTACGCCATTGGGTCTTAATAGGGGATGGCATACTGACAACTGCTGTGCAAAATCACACCCCCTTCTCTGACAATGTAGAAACTAAAGATTTCATTTGTGCATTTTGTTCTGTATTTCTTTTAAAAAGTACGCAAAAACTGCTGGAGTATATCAGGTGTTAGAAGGATCACAAGCACGTAGAAGGGGTGGTGACAAAGAAAAACAGAGAAAAAGAAGATGAGAGAGAAGAAAAAGGAGGCAGAAGAGATGGGGCGAGGTTAGGTCTGAGTTCTCACAGGGTCTAGCTGCAGGTGGCATGGGATTTCGTCTTAAATACCCGTGGCCGGGAGAAGATAGGAGATCCAGAGGGAGAGAGCCAGGGAGGAGGGAAGAAAAAGCCTTTCTGCTGAAAGCAGTGTGCAGCACTGGAGCAAATTTCCCTTGGGATTGTAGCCTTCTCTTTCATGAACTCCTCACTCCTGTTATTTCCAGTTCCGGACCATCTGATCAGAGACTACTGGAATTTCCAGCTCTCCAGGCACTAATTTCAGGGGCTGAAACAGCAACCCCTCTGCAGCGCCTACCGCAGCCACCGCTGCCCTGCTGGGCTGTGGGGTTGTGCCAGCCCAGACCCTCTTGCCCAGGAAATGGAAGGTGGCATTTAAGTGGCACTTAAGACTCTCTTAACCAATCTTAAAGACTCTGAATCAGGCCAATTCTAAATTAAGCTTTCTTGGGTAAATGAATAAGGACCCAAGAAACCTCAGAGTGGAGGGGAAAAAAAAAGATATGAGAAGTCATACCTCCAAATATATTTCTGCTAACCCCTAGTTTTGACAAGTATTAACATGATTCAGTGTTTCTGACTTCTTTTTGTGCTCTATATATTTTTAGTGTTAAAGTTTTAAAATATACCTCAGTCAAATCTCAATATTTCAGAAATACAAATGATGATATCATAGAGCTGGAAGAGATCTTTTCTTTTTTTTCCTTTTTAGCTTACAAGGAAACTGAGGCTCAGTCTCCTGAAGCACATGTGCCTGATCAAAGTCTTAAAGCTGACAAGGGAGAACTGAAAACCAAACCTGGTCTTGAGAAAATGTGCTTTTCTTTATAAAATCACACTGAATGTGTTTTCTGGGATATATAACAGAAGGATAGAAAAATGAGTTTATTTTTGAGTCATAGTATTTTTTAAGTCCTTCATAAAAAAGTAATTTTGGACTTTCAGTTTTTTATACTAAAGTTATTCACCTTAAAGGTGAAGTGCTTGGTGTCATTCAGTGATCCTTCCCAGAATAAGGGCTATGAAAGAAAGCTGGTAGAAGCCTATGGCTTAGATGCTCTGCCTTGACCTCAGAGCAATTATGTTCTTTGAACAAAATGCACGCAAAGGGATGCCAGTGCCTACTGTTCTGGAAACAGGCAACGTTTGCCTCAGAATTCATCCCCAGATTTCCAGTGTACTCTGAGACTCAGCACTGGGTCACTAGGCTGAAGCTATGCTCTGAAGCCAACTGGCCTTTAAACCACCAGACTGAAGGCTTGTGCACCATGGGCCATAGCCAGGCTCTCAACTGTGATTCAGCTGTGGTTTGAGATTTCACTGTGTTGGGTACTGGAAAGAACACTGGTTTAGGTTGAACACATGAAATTCTAGTCCCAGCTCGGCCACTAATCAGGGGGCCCAGAGAGTAAATCCTGTAAACTTCCTGAGCAATCACTACTGGTCTGTATAGTACCTCTGTCTTGCCTGCATGGGGAGTTGTTCCAACCGGCAAATGAAGTAACAGAAGAGGATCTGTGAATGTAATGGGTTAAAGAAATGTAGATGACTCTCCATGCTGACATCTCCTAATATTTAGATGGTATCAAAACCATTAAGCCTTTGTTGGGCTGTATGTGGTCAAATGTCTCCTAGCAGGTCTTATATGCTAAAATACACAGCTAAGGATTAAACCCAGAGTCTACTGATATGCATGATACTGCAGAGGAAGAGATTCTGGTTTGCTCTATGCCTTTCAGATTAAATTTAGTCAATATTGGGCATTGACATAACAGACCAGGGAAGATGTGCTAACTAACTGTGGGCTTTTGGAATACATTCATATTCTGTGTATTATTATTATTTCAAAAAAGTCTTTTCCTTTTGGACCCATTCTCTGTACTAGATCTTCATTTGTTAGTTAAGTTCCGTAACACTAACTTTCTAAATTAAAGCTAAAGAAGTATTTCCTCCTTCTGCATCTTTTTTTTTTCCAGTAATTTTGCTCCTTTCCCTGGGTATGTTCTGTCAAGTGTTATCAATATATTCTGTCATCATTCAATCAATATTTATTATAACCTACATTGTACTACCACTGCTCCAAGGATAGATCAGTGAACAAAACACACAAAATTCCCTGCCATCATCATCATCATATTTTGCATGTATATGATATTTCTAGATATATCAGTTTATATTGTAGAATCTTCTATGCATTCAATTGATCAGCCTCTGATGGTCAATGTTCTGTCCTACTTGTCTACCTCCATTTCCATCCTGAAACTCTGGGGTTCTTAGTTCGACTCTGGCTCTTCTCTCCTCTCCCCTAAACCAGCTTTTGACCTTTATTCCAGGTAAAAGCTATTAGATGACCCATTTTTGAAAGATGGAAGCCAAAGGTGGGTAGTTCCGCTGTAATTATTTATCTTTGAGTATTCATTACCTTCCACTCTGACTATTGTACTAATGTCTGGCCCCAGAGCAGGCTTAAAGTCTTACTCCTCCTAGGTCACCTGGCCTTGCTGGATAAAGTTTCATAACATTTGTTTACTTACTCCATTGTGTATTCAGGCTACCTAACACTAGTTGGGCTCTTACTGAGCAGAACAAAATCCATGTTCACCTTTCTTGACAGCATAATGGTCTTGCCACCATCACCATTTGAAACTTTTAGTCTTTAGGACACGCACTTCTCCTATTCTCAATCCAATCCGATGTCTGCCTCAGTCAGTGGTCTTTCCTTCCACTCACCCTCCCATCCTGTCCAGTCTTACTCTTCCACAAACTTTCTGCCACACTGCATCTTGAGAAGTATTCCTGAACCCCAAGTCCATTCATGCCCATCTTCTCTCTTAATGGCTCTTCATTAGTCTTATGATAAAGTCTTATGAAAATCCCCAACTCAGTTCACAAGGCCCTGCCAAATCTGACCTCAGCTAATGCCCCATTTCTCCACTCTGTTTTCATCATGTCCCATCATGTCTCAGGGTCTCTGAACATATTCTCTTTCTGTCTAGATTACTTTTTTCTCTCTTCCATCAACATGGCATTTAAATCACTCCAATTAATCCTCTACTGTGTGGCATGGACATCACTTTCTCCAAAAAACAAAACACACCACCACCATCACCAACAATTTCCCTGAGCAATTTGAACAACTGAACAATTTACCCACAGAAGGCTGTGGGCTCTCAGAGGTGTGGACTTACCCCGACCTTAATCCCTACCAATCACATTTTATTCTAATTTTCTGGTTACTTGTCCATTTATTTCACCATCTAAAACATAAGATTAGATTCTAAAGTTAGGGAGGGACCTCACCTATTCTGTTCCCTGTTACGATTCTAGGATTTAGCTCTGTGAGTCTTGCACTTAGTAAATGCTCAATAGTTATTTAGGGAAAAAATTAATGTGATTCACTTTCTGTGTATGCTGTTCTCTTCAAGATTACCATTAGACTCTTAATGCATGACCTATCCAGTGCTTACTCTCTTCCACCTCTAGACAATGATTTTGACACTGTTGATTCCTTTAAAAGCTTCTTCTCCACTCATATAGATGAAACTGCTGTCTTGGTTTTCTCTCTCTAGCGCTATGAATTTGTCCTCCACAATAGACTCCTTTTGTACTTCAAGTCTTCAAAGTGAGCATACCTTTTGCTACAAGTTTCTACTTATTTTCTTTCTCAGGGGTCTCATCTGTTTTCATGGTTACAGAAACCTTTATGTTTAGATGTCTTCAAAATTTCCATTTCAGCCCAAAATATTCACTTGAGCTAAAGCCCTTCTCCAGTGGATACCTCCATCAGGGCCTTTCTCTCTTAGAACTTAACAGTTCTGAATCTGTGCTTATCTTCTTTTGCCTCCATATAGCTTTCTCTCAAGATGGCCCTGTATTTATCAATACTCCCAATAACTCAAAATCATTGAAGATTTCTCTTTTACCTTTTTATTGACATTAGATACACCACTAAGATCAATGAGTTCTTTCTCTGATGTTACTTGATTCTTCAGTTACCTCCCCATCTGAACTCCATCATCACAGTTCAGACCCCATGCTTCTTAACCTGCCTTCTTTAAATATCTCAAATCTACTGGCCCATGCACATGCCCTAGGCATTCTTGTATCTGCAAACTCTGTGTATCTTCCTGGAATACCCTTCTCTTAGTGTTCTGCTTATCTGAGTTCTACTCTTTTCTAAAGGCTCAGTCCAGAACTACCTTTTATTATAAACATTCCGCAGTGGCACCAATCCACAGGAATCTCTCCCATAAAATAGAATAATACTTACCTTCTTTACTACTTCTTATTGCTCTTTAACATACACTGCAATGAATATTTGTTATTTATTTCCATTTTAGTTCTGTGATCTAATCAGGACCCAAGACTGGGAAGTAGATTAAAGTGATGATTATAAATGGCCTTGAATTCTAGGGTAACAAGTTTGTGTTTGAATCGGAACTGTTTTAAGAATGTTAATCTAGTGGCAGTGTGTTCCATGGAGGGGTGTCTGTGTGTGTGTGAGAGAGAGTGAGAGAGACAGAGAGGGAGGCAGAGAGAGAAAGAGAAGGGTGAAAAGGAGGAAGGGGAGCCTGGGTCGGAGGGAGAACAGACACAGGAAATCTAGTTTGAAAGCTTTATAGAAGTCAACCTAAAGTTATAAAAATCTGAATTAGAGTTGAGATCATGGGCAAGAAAGAAGATATAAAAGTGAATGATACTATAAAAGCAGAATCAGTAGGTTTTAACAGCTGCAGTGTTAAGAGTAATGGGGAGGAGGAATAATTATGAGTGATTCATTCACTCAACAGATATTCCCTGAGCAGTCATGGTGAGGCACATTCGAGATGCTGCCAACAGAGCAGTGGGCAAGGCAGGTCCACCCCCATCTCTCACAGAGCTCTCATTTCACTGGATGACACCAAGCCTGCAACCAGAGTGAGTAGAAGAGGGTGAAGCCATTTATATAGAGAGTAAATAGAGAAATAGAAAGTTTCAGAGAAAAGCTGATATGTTGAGTTGTGGACATAATTATTGCATGCTCATTCTGTGCCAGGCACTGTTTTAATCACTTCGCACGTATTAATTCTTCTTATCCTCATTACAATCCTGTGAATTAGGTATTATTATTATACCCTTTATACAGATAAGAAACAAAAGTACAGAAAGGCTGAATAATTGAGCTAAGCTCTATATAGTATTAAGTGAGGGAATAAGGATCAAAAAAGGGCAAACTTGCTCTTGAGTGAGTCAACAGTCTTATTACTAAGACATTGTTTTGTAGAT
The DNA here is from genome assembly GCF_048564905.1 of Vicugna pacos. Classification (NCBI taxonomy): domain Eukaryota; kingdom Metazoa; phylum Chordata; class Mammalia; order Artiodactyla; family Camelidae; genus Vicugna; species Vicugna pacos. The sequence continues at coordinate 13,689,605 of NC_132994.1, read as the reverse complement.
GCTTTGGGACTAAGCACGTAGCATGAAGAAGAGACAAATTTCTATTTTCATTTACATGGTAATCTATCAGTGACACATCCTAAAACCCTTCCATTGGCTCTGGTGTCATTATAGGCTTCTGATTCTTCTCATATCCCTCTGGCTACTCTTTCTCAGTCCCCTTTCCATCAGTCACTCCATATTGGCTTCTCAGGACTCTGTTTTCATATACCCACTCTTCTCACTCAACATATTCATCCCTGAATGAATGGTATTTTTATGGTAACAAATCTGGATGTTCAGTCCAGTCATCTTTCCTGAGCTCCAGACTCAAATACTCAAAACCTCTTGGATATATTCAGTTAGACAGTCAAATTACCATAAATCCAAAGTAATCAAATAGAATTTATCTTCTTTACTTTCAAACTTATTCTTCTTATCTGCCTTATCTTCATGAATGGGAACCCTTATTCACTACAGCATCAAGGCTATCCCACCCCTCCAATAGGTGATAAACCTTCTCTCTCCTCTCCAATAGGTTATTAACTTTAGCCTTCCATCCTCCCCCTCCAATAGATTATAAACTATGCTTTAAGATTTTTCTCGCATTCATCACAGCTGATACAGCCTTCTTGCCATTCAGTTTCCATTAGTTCTGACATGGATTTATGCAACTTCCACATAATTAGCCTTCCACACTACTTCCAGGATAATCATTATTAAATTTAAATGGAGCTTGTCAAACTCCAGCTTAAATTTCTTCACAGCTTTCAGAATACTTTAAAAAATCCTCAGCACAGCTTCTCTGTCTCTCTTTTAACCTCATTTACTGCCCTCACTGTCATTAACAATGTGCTCTTTAGCAGTTTCCCAAACACATCATGTTTTTTTCACTAGTGTGAGCCTCTGCACACTCTCATCCTTCTGCTGAGAATGTCCCCTCCCTTTCATCACCTGAAATAGCTTTCAAAATTTTGATTCAACTCTACTACTATCAACCCAAAAGCCCCCAGGGACTCTCTTCTTACTCCTGAGCCTGATTTGGATGTCCTTCTCTACACACCCATGAAGTCCCACATGTTTCTCTACCACAGTGTGTACCTATCTGTCCAAATGTGTTGGTTTACTTGTCTGTGTTTCCCTAGAGCTGTACCTTCCTTGAGCACAAGAACCATGTCGACTGACCTTTGGTCCTAGCATATATTACAGCCTGCTGCAGAGTGTGAGCTCAGTACATTTGTTGAAGGGATGATTAATTAGGAAACAGGAAGAATTCCTCCAAAAAATATCCACAACCCCATTTTGGAACTCCATAGTATAAGTATACTTCCAAAGAACAATGGAAACAATTATGGGACTGGGAGAAAAGAGAAGCAAAGATATTGAGATTACTTATTGGGGATGGAGAGAGATGATCCAATAGCATCTGATTATTATTAAATGCTTTTATCATACTGATATCAAATCTAAACTCTAAGCTACATGAGAGTGGTACACATCTGTTTTGTCCACATTGATCTCTTTAGCACTTAGCACATATTAGATATTAAATAAATATTTGTTGAATTTAGTTGAATGAGCACAGTAGCAAGCATTCAGGTCAGATGGACTGTATTCTGCTAACACTGACAGAAATTAAAATGTTTCTAAAAATGCTTTGTATTGATTTTGGGGGTGGTCTTTCTGTATTATCTTTTAACAGTTTATGTGTTGCCATCATTCCTCCTTACCCCTGGGTTGTTGTGGTGTTTGTGCTTAAAAAAAGTTATTTTTTATTTTGATGTAGTCAAACCTTTCATTCTTTTCCTGTGTTGTTTCTGTGTTTCATATTATGCTTAGAAAGGCTTCCCCCATCCCAGAATTAGGAAAATACTCCTCTATACTTTTTTTATGATTTTATTTCTCTATGTTAAGATCTTTAATCCATCTGGGATTTATATTTGCATGCAATATATCCTGATTTAATGATTAGTGTACATTATTTGTTGTATATGACTTTGTACCTTTATACTTTTCAGTTTTGCCTTGGTTTAATTCTAAAAGACGGGATATGTATTCAAATCATAATATTCATAAAATTATCTCAGGGTAGGTGAGTCTTTCAACTGGACTCCCACATTCAATCTCTCTGCATTGGACTCCTGTGATGGGTTTCATACTGGTCTCCTCACACCCTTGTCAGCCCCACTCCCTTCTCTACCCAGCAATCACTAGGCTATTTTTTAAACAGTAGAATGAAATCTCTGTACCACCAGATATTTGTATCTATTTTGTTTACTGCTGTATCACCAATGGCTAGAGCAGTGATTGACACATAGTAGGCACTTAATGAATACATATTGATGCAAACATACATAGAATCATGCTACTTCTCTGCTTAAAACTCAGAGGGCTTCCTATTTCTATCATAATAAATTCAAACCCCTCTCAATACAAACACACTAAGTTCTTTTCTTCCTCAAGATCCCATGCTGTGCCTGCTTCAAGAAAGTGCTTTCTGCTTTACTGGACAGCTGCTTAAATGTGACTGCCTCAGGGGACTCTTTACTGACTCCACTCTTGAGAGTACAGATACCTTAAGTTTCTTTCTTTCTTTGTTTTTTTCTAAATCACAGAACTTTGTGATCCACAATCTTTTATAGCTCTATTTGCTTTATTCTGATTTTCTTTCTCCCTGATCAAAACGTAAGCTCTATGAGGGTCTGCATGTTGTCTAGGTTCTTCTCTGATGTGAGTTGAGTATCTGATACATTGCCTGGGGCTTGGTAAGCACCTACTAAATGTTTGTTAAATTTTTTTTAAAACAAAGATTTTTATGGCAACCACTACAAACGGCAGTGTTGAGTTTCCAGATAATTAGTTTAACAATTTAGAGGAAGTAACTTATTAGTTAAAAAGACATCATGAGATCATGACATCATTAATGTCTTCAATTTTATTCCTGCTTGAACATAGAAACAACTACAACAAAACAACTTATGGTCAAGTAGATTTACCTGGTCATTTTATTCAAAGTGCTTAAGTATCAATAGATGAATTTATACAAAGAGACACAATTGGAAAAGCAATTAAGAATATCTGTTCACTAACACATAATTATATAGAAGTTCTGTAGAAAGTGATTAGTAAAGACATATCACAAACAGGGTACTGAAGGCATTACATAATTAAAGATGAGATATGAAAGGAAACATTTGATTTCTTTGGAAGGACAGAAGAAAGGAAAGGACAGGAAAAAAACACATTATCATAGAAACTGGAAAAAAATTTTAAATGAACATAGATTGGAGTAAGGTTATAAAGAGTTGATGCTGCCACCCTCCAAATCCATAAGTATCACTTAAGTACGTGTTGGTACTTAGAATATTATCAATATCAGGGATGTTGAGGGTACTGAGAGGTCTAGCTAACGGTGAAAGGCAAAAACATCTTGACAACTGAGAAAAAAGGAACAATTACGAAAAAAACCAACAGAACTGTATACACGCTAGATTGAACATGATTTTAAAAGATAAAAAATAATATATAAGAGGAGAGTTGAAGAAGTAAAAAAGCAAAATAAGAGGATAGAACAATATGATAAAGAATAGAATATAAAAATATGCAAAGGCAGGGAAGAAATCTAATAAAAAATTCATGCCAAATTAAAACTATCTTGGAAACTGAAAATAATAATGTAATAATAATAATAATAATAATAATAATAATAATAATAAAGAACACAATAGCCAAAACATATAAAGTCATGATGATTGACTGGTAGCAATGTTTCCTTTTTTGCTTGTATGAGTCAGCCTTCAATAATTTTAAAATGTTGCTTTCTTTACCTAAATTGAAAATCATCAGATCAGCCTAGAAAAATGAAAATAAATGTCTTCTTTTTCTGGAAAGTACTTTAAGATATTTTCTCTCTCCATCTGCTACCAGAAGGTAAAAATACAAATCTGTATTTCAGTCAATCAACTAACATGTTTATTGAGCATTTATTCTGCTCTGGGATTGTAGGAATAAGAAGTATGGGGCTCTGTCAGTTAAAACCTAATTGAGGAATTAAGAAATAATCACATGACTTTATTCATGAAAAAAAGCCATATTCAACCTATATTCATTTCATTTGCCGTTCCCTTACTACACAGAAATTATTATATAAAATAAAAAGATGAATATGGTACCATTACCACCATTCACAAAACAAAGATGGCACCCAGATTTGAACAGTGATTTGGAGTTTAGGGTTTGAATTCCAGATTTACTTCTCTTGAGCTTAGAATCTAACGTCTACTCTACAGAATATGGAAAAGACATTTACTGCTCATTAAATATTCATGTTTCTTCACATTTCCAAGCTCCTTTGTAGACATGCCTAGATATATGACTAATTCTGGCCAGTGGTTATGTGTCATGTCTACTCCAAAGAATTTTCTAGCTGCTGTGTCATCTTTAGCAGTCCCCTGTCAGAGTGGCCTGGAAGCTGAGAATGACCATTCTGGAGACTTACCTGCCCCACAACAGATCAGAACGAACTTTTTGTGTTAATTGTGCTGAGATGTCCAGATTTGTTTGTTACAGCTGCAGGGCCTGTGCCGATCAATGAACAGGATTATTGTGAGGCTCCTATGGGGTGATGCAGGTAAATGTTCTAGCATAGTGCTCAGCAATAAAGGAAGGTCATTATTATTTATAGGCCTTTCTAAATAAATTTAGTCATTAAAGGCTTTTTCCTGTTTATTTTTTCTTTTTGTAACAGAAATAGATCAGTTTTAGAAAGGAAACTAGAATGTGTTGGAAAAACGTTTCCAGAACTAATTCATGCCTTTAGTTCCTCTGACTCTTTTTCCTAATTGAGTACACTTGATCTTTTGTGATAGGAGCGGCTACCCATTGAACTTGTACTTTCTGTAAACACAGTATATGTTTTTGGTCAGAAGTCTCTAAGGTTTTTATTTATGGATAATTCATTGCCCCAAACCAATAGTGAAAACTAGTGATCTTTCAAACATGGAAACACCCTATAATTTTCTTCTGGCATTGCAACAACTTTGATGTTCATCTTTCTCTTTTCTGGCTGAACCTATATCCACTTAAGTACAGGATCACATTAAGAAAATGTTCAGACCACATGTAAACAACCTGTGGCCAGACAATTCCTGAACCCAATGCTATGTCCAATTTTCAAAGGATGTAAGCTTCTGTGTTGTTTTCTCTACCATATATTTTTCCATAAAAGTCCTACTTACTACTTTATCATGAACCGATGTGTTTGGGCATAAGTCTAGACATGCTGTGATTTTAAAGAAGTCTATCCCTTCCTGCCTACCCCACCCTTTTGCCCTCTGGGGAGAGGTCTGGACATCTCTGGTGCCCTGGGACATAACTCTGCGGGTATGCCTAGGCAGCACATCCTAATTAAAAAGATTTGGGGAAACGATTTGAAAGAATATACTAAGGAATTAAATTTGAATAAGGAATACATTTGAATCATCTAAAGATGCAAATCAGACAACTATAATAAGGAATGAAGAGAAAGGTAAAGGGGATTGAGTTAAGTTCATTTAATTGGTCCATTTTTCAATAAATAAAGTTACTGCTTTAAGGGAAATGAAAAAAGAAATGTTTTGTGACTGTATTTGATAAATCAAATGACTCCATGACATTCATGCATCAACTGGTGGAAAAACGAACCCAGAATTTCTGTTCATTTGGTCAGTGGGTTTTATAAACGAAATCAGGAACCTGTTTCCCTCAGCTTTTCCTTCATCTCCTTTCCCTCCGTAGTTAAGATATGACTCACCAGGACTGATTATACAGCTGACAAAAACAACCATGCAAAGGCAGGATGAGTGGTGGGAGGCGGGGGTGAACAACACTCATTTAAAGAGGACAGAGGCATCCCATTTATTGCTCCCGGGCAGGGGAGTTCTCTGAAGCACGTTTGAAAGCACAGAGGCAGGAAGCCCAGGACTAAGAGACCACATGGGATCTTCTGACAGAATGGACAGGGCCCCTGGGCCTGAAATGGACAGGCTCTGGCCACTGCACATTGTGACTGGAAACCTGAATGAAAACAGCTGCTGTTTTTATGGAAGGACGCAAGCCCAACACTGCAGGGAACGACAGCATCGTGGAACCAGCTGGACGAATGGTTGAATCGGACAAGACGAAGATTAACAGGGATAAATATAAAAGATGCATCCAGGGTAGGGGTGGGCAGGGAGAGGGAGAAGGAGGGAAATAATAGAAGAAAATAAAGTAAAATTCTGATGGTATTTTAGATTATTGTTAAAAAATATATTTGTATTCTCCATCTCTACATGGAGTTCAAAAAAAATGGATTTGGAGAAATTCAAAATAAGACAATAGAAAGGCCTTACAAAGTCTGTCAAATGAAGTTAAACTTCCCTCATATTCAAAGAAATGTAAACTAAAGGAAGAAGAAGAAACTATTTGTCACTTGTCAGATAGGCGGTGATAAACAGGGTTTGACAGTAGGGGGTTGGTTCTGGCGGGGGGCAAACGGGCACTCTTAAATCCTGGTTCCTACTGTGGCAAGTGCTTGATAGAGCAATTTGGAAATTGTTACCAAACTTTAAAATAAGTATGCTCTTTAACCCAGCAATTTCTAGCTGTCCTTTCACATGTCTTCAGAGACACATACCCACAAACCCACAAACTCACAATCTTTTCAGCATTTTGCATAATTTTGTAAACAGTGGACACAAGTAATTTCATTCAATAAGAGAATTATTCGATGGAAATCCCATAGTGCATTAAAAATACCATATGCTGATATAGAATGATGGGAGTATGGAATAATCTCTGAAATATTTTGTTCAATTAAAAAAAGCAACTTGTAATGCTATACATACAGTATTCTCTAATACTAAAGGAAAGATAAAGGACCCTCACTCTTCAGGAGTAAATAAGACTACACTGTTGGGAAAAGAAGGGGTATTCCAAGCAGCTATGATGGAGTAATTAACAGCAGTGTGAAAGAGCATGGAAGTTTAAGAAACAGTGAATAGTCCATTAGGATACATACCTAGGTACATACACGTAGTTGCTAATTTTACATTATTATTTCCTCCTCTTGACTACTGGTGTACATGCCAGTGTCACTGTATGATACCCAAAAAAGAAAATAATTCCTAATTACCTAGAGTAACACTAACTTTGTTAGAAATGATTCAAACCAACACCAGCGGGGCCTGATCACATAGAGAACACCCTGGCTTTCACATACAAGCCATCCACTCCTCCCAGAGTAGAAATATGAGCCTTTTGGTTAGAAATCAACTTTAACCATCTCTCATAGCAACCAGGGAATCAATGCCAGCCTTATAAGTAAACAGGTACCTGCACAGTTCAAGGACCAACATCACCAACTGGCAAAGAAGGCAAATATTTACTCAGCATACTGGAAAAACATAACACTTTAAGTTTCCTGTTGTAGAGCTTTGAGTTAATTCTGGGGGCATTATTTGTTTGTGTTATGTGTTAACTTGTAGCTTTACATGGTTTTCCTATGTTTATCCTAATTTGTAGCCCACATTCTATAGCAGATTTGCTTGCATAAGGTCTATTTTAGAATCATAGTCTCAACTTCCTAAGTCTTGTGGTTAAGCCAGGTATGGGTTAGTGCTGAATACCACACCATGGACCAGAGTATAAAGCTGGGAAAATTTCTCCTTTGTGTTATCCCAGTCTTTTTATAAAGAATTATCTTAACGTGGTTTTTTTTTTTTTTCCCCTCCTGGTGATCAGAATCACCTATTCCTAGGTCCTTTGTTGAATCTAACTACCTGGAAGTCACCACGGAAAAGAAGACACACTTTGGTCAAAGTTGTTCCTAAAGAGAACGAAAGATATCCCAGTAGAAAGGACTTTTTCACTTTTTCAGTGACTGTTTCTCCAATTCCTTCTTAACATACGTGTAGACATAAGTAAAAGCAGTATGGTGATAAATTTCATTCCCATTTTTTTGCAAAGGACTCATGGCTCTCGGTTTTCTTCCTTCACATAGCATCTCAAAGCTTCCCCACCTGTATTTGGCTGCTTAAAGGTGAATGTGTCACTTGATTCTCAATCTAGAAAACTCTGGCTTGGACCAGAACTCTCGGGGTTTCTGGTACACTATTTATGATTATTTTAATAAAGTTTTTTTTTTTTTGGCAATTGGCTTTGTGACCTTGATATGCTCTCTCTCTCCCTCAGTAGAACTAGTTGTGGAATAAAAATGTCAGGCTAGGTTTCCTCTAATGTACCACTGGGCTTTAAAATGCTATCATCCTGTGATTCTTGTTTCTGTAAGTCAGCTGATGGTATTTTTGGTGTCTTGGAAATTGGTCTCCATAATCAGACGCCCCCTGCCTGTTTGGCATCAGTTGCCTGTTCGCCTGTACTCCGTGGACCTCCTTCTCACACAGGAATCTCTTTGATCTCAAAGACAGCTCTGTAAGGTGTAGAGCAAAACAAATACCAGGGCGATTTCCCTTCATGGTGCTCATGACAATATGAGTGGTCCAAGAGAATAAGCTTAAAAACAACCAACAGTACTATCCTTGAAGCAACATTTACAACTGCCAAATTAATTTCTATCAACACAAACATGTTATTTTATTTCAAAGAAGAAACTTCCCACACATGAAAGGAACAGAATGAATGACACTTCAAAATGGCTTTGATTATCCATTTTCATAAACATAACATCACCCTGGGTGGGGGCGGGAGGGATAACTTCTGCTTTTACCATCAATTAAATTCTCTAGAGCTTTGAGAGAATGACTTCCATAGCAGTCCTTTCTTTACTAAGCAGTCATATTGAATTATTCCCAACATCCATGTAATTCACCAATGAACTGACCCACTTTAAAATATGCTTTTTCTGAAAATTAAAGGAGTGGATCAGGCATGAATATACATAAATTAAATTCATTTGATAATGAACATGCAGAAGCAGGAAATCTGTAATAAAAAATGACCTTGCCACCTTACAAGTCAAAAGCGAGGATGTCTAATATTGAAACCTAGCAATGCATTGGATATGCATTCAATTTAAAACCTGGTAATGAGAAAGAATCATCAGACCTGAGTTAAGATGTGTTGCTTTTTACATGAGGTACTTTTGTAGTAAGAACAGCTGATAACAATGTATTGAAGAATACTAAGCCAGACCGTGTAAACACAAATTAAGGAGAGGCGACTACGATGACATAGAACTCTATTTATATGAATGTTCAGTACTTCACTTGAGTTTGACCTATGAGAACGATGGCTTTTATCTATTTTATGAAGGAACAGAAACAAGTCCTAACATCAAAAGGAACAGATTTATTCCTAAGAACTAAAGAAAATGTTTCCCATCTCCTACTTCTACAGGGATTAAAACCTTTGGGATTAGAAATATTTATACGCTTTCTGGATAACCTTGGGAAAACTCTCCTAAGCATCATTTCTATATTTCTAAACTGGCAAGACAAATACCTTTCTCCTAGGCTTGTTGGGAGAATTAAATAAAATAATGTATATTAAAGCATGTATCTCAAGGTCCCACACATAGTCAGATAAGTTGTTGTTATTACAACTTGGTTTTTTTTGACTTTGTGAGTTCTCTGTGGCTGATGGACATGTCTGGGCACTCATCCCTGACTTTCCCACAGGTATCTTTGGGGTCGAAGGGGTCTGGTACTGGGAAGGGGATGGAGCAATTCTGCACTGTCTTGATCATGTGTGAGGTTGCTGGAATTTGACATTGATTTAGCATTTTAACTGAGATGGGCAGATGGTCAGAAAGAAGAACAAAAGTTATCTCAGGGAGTATAGAGATGTTACATACTCAGCACTTCAAAAACACAATCGAGTTGGGGAGGGTATAGCTCAGTGGTAAAGTGCATGCTCAGTATGCATGAAGTCCTGGGTTCAATCCCCAGTGCCTCCACTAAAAAACAAATAAACCTAATTAGGCCCCCCTAAAACAACAACACAAACTCACCCACACTTGACACGGCCTTCTAACAGGGCGCACCAATCAACTGGAGTTAGCCCAAGAGATTCTTACCGAACCAGATTCCTTTCGCTGATGTACAGCCAGCCAAAATGCAGAGATGCTGACGTTTGCAGCAAAGATAGGGTTTACTCATAGGGTAGCCAAATGGGGAGATGGGAGAACGAATTTCAAACCCCCCTCCTGAAGCCGAGGGGCTGGAGGTATTTATGGGATAAAGAACAAAGAAGCAGGGCGGTGTGAGGGCTCTGGACACAGTCGCACGCCCATAGGAGGGGGGGCTGGTCCTATCCAGTCTTAACCAGCTCCGCTCCAACTAGTCACAGTTGATTCCAAGTTCCTGGACAACAACTGGTGCAAACACCTTATTGTTTCGGCCACATGCTGCTTGGTGGATATGAAAGTCTTAAAACTACCTTGATGAGTAAAGGCAGGTGAAATGGATTTGACCCACAGTTTCCATAAGAAACTTGTTTGCCATCTGCATGAATGACGACACTCAAAATGTGTCCACGGACCGGCAACATCAGCATCACCTGGGCATTGGTCAGAAGTACAAATTCTCAGGCCTACCCCAAGACCAGCTGAATCAGAATTTCTAGAGATGGGGTCCAGGAATCCATGTTTAGTGAGATTTCTAGGTGATTCTGATACACGCCAAGGTGTGAGGAGGCTACTTAGATGTTCTGCACGTCAGTACACTGGGGTCACTCAGATGGCCAAATGGTGACATGAACAGAAACTGAAGTTTATGGCATGTTCCAGTATGTTCCAGGCACTGGTTCAAAGGGCTCATACGCTTATTACTCCCAGTGATCCTTTGATGTAGATAGTTCTAGATAACTTAAATAGATGCTTGATAATAGATAAACAGCTGGACAGAGAGGGAAGAAGAGAGAAAGAGGAAGAAGGAAAGGAAAGGAGAGAGGGAGAGATAAAGAGAGGACAAAAGCAGGAGGGAATGAATGAAGGAAGGAAAAGGAATGGAAAGAGGAAGGAAAAGCAAGAGAGGGGAAAGGGAAAGGAGGGGAGAAAAGGAGAGGAAACTAGATTTTAGGGTTGTTACATGGCTTTCATGCAATTGATAAGGGGCTGAGTTAGAGCTCAGTTAAATCCCAGTTTAATTTCCAAGCCCAGCTTTTTGTCATCTTTGTCCATTCTGCCACACTAAGGAATACAGGTAAGCAACCAGCGTTTCTATGGTGCCAATAAAATTTAATTATTTGGGCCAGAAAAAAAAAAGTCACTGGAGAAATTCTTCACAGAATATCACTTCTCATAAAATCATTATGAACCAAAAAGTCATCCAATTACTAAAGTCTTGGAATAACTTTATCCACCATGAAATCCAGAGAGGCTGTGGCAAGAAAAGCATTTGTCAATGCAGATTTTGGCCATTAGAGCTAAAAGAGAAAGTTTTGGTCAGAACATTGGGATTGATAATAAAAATTCCCAGTCATTTTTAAATTTTTAGTAGATTATGTGTTATGTTTTCTAAAATATGCGTTTACAGATAAAGTTTCAGGAAGAGGTCTGAATAAAATGTTCTAGCAACTGTTTCTTTTTCCTCCATGTTTTCTTTCTGAATACTTCTCTTTTTGGCCAGAAAGAATTTTTCCTGTGCCTGACAAAATAAGCAAAATGCAAACTTGACAAAGAATAATGTACTTTAAAAAAAATTACTGTATGAATGTATTTGTTTTGGCTAATAAAAACATTTCCATAAAATCCAAAGTCTTCATTTCAGTTACTTTAATTGGAACCTGCGTGTGATCAGGTAGGAACGAGACTAATGCATTTCACTTACTTAAGAAAACAAACCACGAAGCTCACGTGGACTTCCTGGGACTGGATGATACTGGGATGCTTGTTGCCAACAGTGTTGGCATTGGTGGTCACAGGCTGAAAATGCTCATGTGGCCTGAGGGGCCAGTGTCCTGCCACACGGTATTTATTTCCTGTGTAGGATGAAGGCTGTTGGTTTTCCAATCTTGTGGTCATTAGAGATACCTGGAATGATTACTGCATCTACAGGGCAAACTTCAACAAGTCAGGTATCACATCAAAAAGGACAGATGGTCTATTTCCCAGTTGACTGTCATGATACTTAGTCCTAGGGGTTACTTTATTGGAACCATGTGGCTGAGAAAAAAAATGAATTCTCTTTGTTTAATGATAGTTCATCAGAACCTCCTGATGAGTTTTTCTGTGTAACTTAGTGAACTGTATCCAATATTCTGATAACTTTTCTTTTCTCTTTTTTTTCCCTTCCTAGTGTGGTTGTTTTGCAGGTTATCATGTTTGCAGGTTATCTATGTTATCATAGATTGTTTTAGAGCTCCCGGGCTCCCATTCTCTGCTGAATGTTGATCAAAGCATGAAATACAGACAAAATATATTATGCTTGTATAGCCAGATTCCCAAATTATCAGATTTCAATGCTAATTGTTTCCATGAGGTTGACTGTAGTGAGTGACAGAATTTCTCATTTTATAACATAGTCTTTTGTCAGTCACTGTGCTGGATGCCTTCCTGCAGAGCTCGACAAATTACTTCCCAGCAGTGTGCGTATGTGGCTACCTCTTGCGTTGTCACAGCTGCCACACAACAGGAGCAGAGATTTCAACCTCCAGGTGCTTTGAATTGTCCAGGCAACTGAAGCTTGCAGATTACCTGGTATCTCACTGTCCAGAAGACACACCTATCCTTCTTTTGATACGGATGTGTGCTTAGAATTTGTGAATAATCACCAACGTCACAGGTGGCAACTCCTGCAGTTCAGATGGAAGGGCAAGTTCCTAGACAAACAGCCTGTCCCCTCAAGGTGAGAGGACTGGGGTTTGTATCTTCTCCAAGTGTAATCTTAACTCTGTCCTCAATGCAATGACTCATCATATAGGTTTGGGTTATTAAGCAAGACATTTGATGAAAACTTCAGCTGAAATCAATAAGTATTTCCTGAGCACTATTTTTGGCATTCTAGAGAAATGTAACTCAGTGGGCATACCTGCCCTTAGGGAGCTTCTAGTCCTGTAAACTGTAGCAGGGGCAAGGCAAAGGTATGACCTTTCACAGTCCCAGGATGACAGACAGACTTTCTTAAAGACTCACGACGACAGATGATGAGCATAATAGCAACTGGGAAAGAGAACCACACATGGCGACATGTCTCTCTGCCAGTAGGATGCTAAGCTCTTTATCACTTTCTCTGTGTTGTTTACTTTAATCCAAAAAAAAAAACCCAAGCAACCAAACGAAAAAAATAACCCAAACCAAACTAAACTTTACATATTATTATTTTTATACTGTAGTTGAGGAAAATGAAGCTCAGAGATGTTAATCACATGAGCAAAATCTGACCACTCACTATAACTGAAGCCTGATGATGGTGTCTGCATGCTCTCCTTTTTTTTTTATTTTGGTCATTTCCAGTCCCCAGACTGGCAGTTATAATGTTGGCACTTGGATTAAGAGCGCTATTTGGGGAAATATATTGGCTAGCTTGATCTTTTTTAAAGGATGTAAGAGGTATACATACAAATTAAATGCAAAATGGAAAGAGAAGGGAATTAATTAACTGACACAGTGATATTGTAATAGCACCCACATAAAAAGGCACATTTTATTAAGCTAAAATCTAGATACTTACCATTTTAAGTATTCTATATAAATTAATCTTTTACATCCTACTGCAGCCCTATGATCCCCATTTTATAGTTGAGGAAATACCCCAGAAATTAAAAAAAAAAACTTTCTGAAAGGAGGCAATAACCGAGTAAAATTGGAAGCATAAGTAATAATTAGCCAGATAAAAAGATTAGAATAAGGTGTGTGGGTCAGAACAGGTTAGAATATGCTGTGGTAATAAATACCTCAACATTCTTAAGGGCTTAGAAGAAACAACACTGGTGTATTTCTCCTTTATGCTTCATGTCCATCTCAGGATATTGCCCCAACTCAGGGACTGAAGCTGACACATACTCTACCATCTGGGATGTTGCTAGTTGCCATAGCAGAAGGAGGGAAGATGGAACGTCAGACATCTACTCCTAAAAGCTTCTGCTTGGATGTGACACACATTACTTTTACTCACCTTTCCTTGGTCAAAGCAAGTCACATTACCATGGTTAATTTCAAGGGTGTGGGAAGTGCTATCCTACTGTGGACCAAGAGGAGAATATTTAGAAACAGTGGTGAATAGTACTAATAACTGCCATAGGGGAGAGACCAGAAGACTGTTCCAGACAGAGCCCACAGTCAAGGCTTGATAAAGTTCTGTGTAAAAAGGAACCTATAAATATTTTAGTAATGAAAGCCAGGTTATGATGTCCTTGTAGTTGCTTTTATAAGCTTGGAGTTTTTTCTGCCATAGGGAAATTTAGGGGGCTGTTAAGAAGAATGATTGTCAGATTTTATTTTACACAGGTATTATGGCTTTGGTCCAATGGATAAATCTGAAGAAGTCAAGACTAGAAATGAGAAACTCAATTAGAACAAAATTAAACTGGGCAGAGACTAAACTATGTTGGAGATAGTAGAGCCAGAGAAGATAAGATTAATTAATGTTTAGGAGGTATAACTGAAGGAGCTTGCTGATTAATGGAATATGGAAGACCAGCAAACTCTTAGTTTTAAGATTTGGGGGATGTTGATTCATTAAATGACATAGGGAATATAAAAGGAACAGGATTGAGGGTAAAAATGTTCTTTGAATATTAGCCTGTGGATCTCACAAGATTGGAAATGTCTAACAGGTATTTGTAAATGAGAGCCTGAAATCTGGAGAAAAAGTCACGGATAGAGATTTAGTTTTGGAATTCACTAGGATACAGAGAGAGTTAAAGTTCTGAGAGTAATTGAAAGTCCAAAGAGAAACTCTATCATGAGTAAAACAGTGGACGAAGGATGGAACTCAGAAACTCCAACATTTAGAAGAGAGTTAAAGCAGGATGAGTTCCCAAAAGAGATAAAGAAAGAATGGACAGGGGCAAAAATAGAAAGTAATGAGAGAGAGAACTTGACAAAGTCAGATGCATCAGTTGATCCTGAAAGATAAATTCTTAAAGTGCCCTTTGGAGTTGGGAATAATTGAGGCTACTGATACACTGTTTAAAAACTGTATTGAAGTATAATTGATATATAAAAAATTTCACGTAGTTCATGTATACAATTTGATGTGTTTGGCCATAACATACACCTGTGAAGGCATCGCTACTATTGAGGTAATAGACTTATCTGTCATCTCCAAAAGTTTCCTTGTGTCCTTTTTAATTTAATTTTCTGTAGTAAAAACACTTACCATGAGATCAGCTCTATTATCAACATTTTAAGTGCACATTACAGCACCATACTACAGGTGCTATACTGTACAGAAATTGGTATAAATTTCAGTTATACAACATGAATAAGCTCTATTGATACACTTCAAAGAACATATCAGTTGACTGGCTGCAGCAGAGTAAACTTCAGTGATTGAAGAGTGACTGAGTAGTGCCAAAAGGAAGACAGTGAGTACAGACCATTCTGTCACAAAGTTTGACTGAAAAGAGAAAGTAGTAAAATAATATATCAGCGGGGTCATAGAGCCAGGAGATTTTATAAAGTTTAAGATTTTGGGGCACGTTTATGTTTATAAGCTGTGGAGAAAGCGATGGCCATGTTGGGAACATAGAAGACAGAGATACAGAACAAATAAGTGGTGCCCTTATTTCCTGAATAGTCAACAGTTATAGTTTTAATAAATATACACTTTACTATGGAAGTTGAAAGGGAGAGTTTAATCTTTCTAGGAAAAAAATCAATATATTACAAAGTAATAAAATCCTTATGAAAGACAGAATGGTTCAGTGAACTGATCTGCAGCTTCGGAGGCTGAAGGTTTTCATCATGGCCAGATAATTGATTTACTGTATAATTTGGGCAAGTTATTTTGATTTCCATTGGCTAAGAAGTATGCACATTTTAGTTAACTCAAGTTGAACTTATCTCTCTGTCTCGTTTCTCACATATGTAATAGAAGGGTAAGCCAACCCCTGAATGACTAGGAAAGATAATTAGCTAGGATGTTTGCAATAAAAAATATTCTGCAAACAAAAAGTGCTGCACAAGCATTTCTCAAAAACATGTTATTTTACATATAATTTCAAGCCACTTTATGGTATATCCTTTTTTCTTTTTTGCCTAAAAGCCTAGTTTTGAAAAAAAATGGATAATGGTGGAATTTCAAAGAGTGGAAAAGCATGGGTGTTATTTATAAAAGAGTCAGGGAGGGAAACCGTAATCAAGAATTCTCTTGAATTTATCTCAAACACCACAGGTTAGCAGATCCCACCAGCCTCACAAATACCCTGAAATAACACCTCTGTGGCCATCTGGTTCAGACTTGCTTTCTGATATCTCCATCAGCATCTTGCCTCTAGGAAGCGGGGCAGCCCTCTTGCTCCTGCTTAGTTTGCAGCCTGACATACATGCTACCAGCTGCAATGTAGAAGGGAATCATTTTTTGCTGCTCCTTCATACTTTAGTTCACTTTCTAATTTAATAGTTACTGAGCACTGTTCACGCCTGCCCAGTTGCCAGACTGGCCAGCTTCCTCCGAAAGCCATAGGAATATGGCCTTTCCTCTGCTTGCAACTCGAGCCTTAATTTGAAACAAGAAGAATTTAAAAACTGTAGTTCTTATTCATGTGAAATACATGTTCAGTTGATTGTTGGTGGTGACTTTGAGCACTGGGTTGAGACAGAACTCCAACCTGTTTCAACCCAATGGGGAAAAAATATGGTGATAAAAACTAGTGTCTGCTGAGGGTGTAGAAACAAGAGGGGCAGCATGACCCCAGGGATTTATCATCCTCACTGCTGGCCCACACTTTGGGATGTACCATCTGTCACTAGGAGCTCTATTCCTAATTAGGAATTCTAGCCCTAATTATCAAGTGCTTTTCTGTCTTGTTCCATGTTCTGGGAACTTTATCCCCATATTGTGCCCTATTCTTGAGTCAGTCTTAGTTACTTGTAGTTACCTGCCTGGTCTTAAGCTATGACAAGCCCCTGTCATATAAAAGTCCTTGTGCTAGGGGTAGGGGAGCTAGGGTAGAGCTCAGTAGTAGAGTGTGTGCTTAGCATGCACGAAGTCCTGGGTTCAATCCCCAGTACCAATGTTAAAAATTAAATAAATAATATAATTACCTCTCCCCCCCAATTTTTTTTAAAGTCCTTGTGCTAATTATCATGTGAGAAAAAAGACAAAAAAATTGAAGGTCCTTGTCAATGTGCATGAATTTTTTCAGTGTGCTTTCTTCTTTGGTTTATTTATTGTGGCTACTTTTCAATTTGCTTTATGCAGTGGATTTTTATGTGGTTGGCTACCTGTAAAACCATTATTGTAAGTTGGTTGGGCAGAGAGAGAAAAAGAAAATTCATAAAAGCCACAGCCTTTATCTTTACAAAATGTAAAACAATCTCTACATTTGAAACAGTATATTCATTATGAAGTAAAATACTCTGAGAACTAATTAAGCTTACAAGCTTTCACCCAGCAAAGCAAACCATTGACAAAACAAACAAACAACTTACTGAATGGGAGAAAATATTTGCAAATGATATGACCTATAAGGGATTAAGACCTTAACATAAACAGCTTATGCAACTCAACAACCATTTTTCCAAAGAGAAAATGCAGATGGCCAACAGATGCATGAAAAGATGTTCAACATTGCAAATCATTAGGGAAATGCAAATCAAAACCACAATGAGATATCACCTCACACCTGTCAGAATGGCTACCATCCAAAAGACCACAAATAACAAATGTTGGCAAAAATGTAGAGAATAGGGAACCCTTGTACACTGTTGGTGGGACTGTAAATTGGTATAGCCCCTGTGGAAAACAGTATGGAGGTTCCTAAAAAAACTAAAAATAGAACTACCATATGACCCAGCAATTCCACTCCTGGGTATACAGCCAAAAAAACAAAAACAGTAATTTGGAAAGATAACATTCCCCTCAATGTTCATTGTAGAATTATTTACAATTGCCACGACATGGAAACAACCTAAGTGCCCATTAACAGGTGAATGGATAAACAAGATTTGGTATATATATATATAATGGAATACTACTCAGCCATAAAAAAGAACAAAAATTTTGCCATTTGCAGCAACATGGATGGACCTGGAGGGCATTATGCTAAGTGAAGTATGTCAGACAGAAAAAGATAAATACTGTATGATATCACTTATATGTGGAATCTAAAAAATACAACAAACTAGTGAATATAGCATAAAAGAAGCAGACTCACAGATACAGAAAACAAACTAGTGGTTACTAGTTGGGTGGGGAGGGATCTCTATGGAGATTGTGGAGAGGGAGGTACAAACTATTGAGTGTAAGATAGGCTCAAGGTTGTGTTGTACAACACAGGGAATATAACAAATATTTTGTAGTAACTAAATGGAAATTAACCTTTTAAACTGTATGAAAATAAAAAATTAAAATAAATAAATAAATAAAATACTCTAACCAGTTTAAAAAGGATTAAATGAAATGTTTTAGAAGACCTGTATGAAACATAGAAAACAAATTTATGGTTATCAAAGGGGAAAGTGTTGGGGGGAGGGATAAATTAGGAGTTTGGGGTTAACATATACACACTACTATATATAAAACAGATAAACAATAAGGCCCTACTGTGCAGCACAGAGAACTATATTCAATATCCTGTAATAAATCATAATGGAAAAGAAAAAAATGACCTGTATGTTTAAACATTAATAATGTTTGATAATTGAAATTTTGACACCCATTGCTTACAAATCATATCATTTGAGCTACTGAAATAGATTTAAAACAGTGACAAGATGACCATTCCATATTTAAATTATTCCAATTATTCCGGTTATTTTTTGTTTTTTTTTGTTTTTTTAGTAAAACATATTTTAACTTATTTAAAAAATCTCTGGGATCCAATCAAACCTTATACACTTTATATTTAGTCTTGATTTTTTAGACTTCTTTAGCTCAAAGCATTTCCTACCTTTTTTTTTGCCTGTCACAAAATTGCCAATTTTGAAGAGTTCAGGATAACTGTTTCGTGGAATGTTGCTCAGTCTGTTTGATTATGTCCTCACAAGGAGATTCAGGTTAAACATCTTAGTAAGAACACCACACAGGTGCTATTGGGTACAGCCCATCTCATCACTTCAGGAGAGGCAGTCTGCTTGTTTTGTGCTAACTTTGGTTACCTGGTTAAGATGACGTCTGCCAACTTTTTTTTTTCATTTTAAAGGTATGCTTTTTCTTAATAATCAATGGGTAATATCTGGATAACATTTTGGTACTATGTGAATACTACATTCCCCAGCACACTTTCACTCAGTAGTTTCAGCACACATTGGTGATCCTTGTCTGAGCCACACTGAAGACTGCAAAATAATGATTTCCTAATTGTATTATTCCTCTCCATTTATTAGCTCACATTCTTTCATGAAGAAAAAGCCCTCTTCTTTAGTGTCTCTATGGAATCATAGACTTTCAAAAATTCAATTTATTTGTTTTCGATTTTCTAAATTTCCCAATTGTCCCATATTTGGCCCTTCACGCTTGCTACTTTTCCCTTTGACCTGTACTTACCATCCTCTGCACACTTTCTTTGCTTTCTGATATAAGATGTTCCAGGCTTACCTTACACATGCTCTGTCTCTGATCTGAAATCAGTCATTTCTCCAGGGAACGGTCTTTCCTCTCAGTGGTGAACAATACTTTGAAACCAAGATCTTGGCACTAGAGTGTTCATTTCCTCTGGGTGACATAGCTTCTGGGCCTCTTCAGTGGACAGAGCTGGGAATGTATATATTTTTAAAATCATGAGTTCATGCTGACAGTGGTCACCCTGACCGTTCCCATTCCATATTTATACATGGCTTTTCCCACATCAAGAACCTTGAATCTTACTTAATACCATCAATATATTTACTAATTTGCTTTATCCTACAACACACACATATACAGACACAGTTTTAAGAAGCAACAACAAACCTGCTAAGTAATGTTTATGGTATTTTTGGTGTTCTTTTTATCCTGAGAAAAGTATCTCACCAAAGGTATATAGTTAGAGAAACATGTTCAAGAGTGATTGAATAATCCTTTTTAAAAATAAGTTCTTGGGTTGTCATTGTCGTATAAAATTGGGTTCGTTTTTTCAGATTGAACTAAAGTTTAGGGTTTTTATGTCCTTGTTGATATAATTTTATTTTTGAATATGTGCATATTTACATAGCTAAAAACTTCCCCCAATTATAAAAATGTTGTACTCAGAAAAGCCTCATATGCTTTCCAGTTCCTGCCACCACTCCATTCCTCCTTCTGAGTCCATGTAGGGAATCATTTCTAGTTTAATCTTCCTATTTTTTGTCAAAAAAATATATATATAAAGAAAGATAACTCTATCTGTGTAGGTATCGATATATAAAAATGGTAGCAGACTTTTCTACTGCTATTGTTTTTGGGGAGAGGGGAGGAGGTAATTAGGTTTATTTATTTATTTAAAAAAACTTTTTTAAGGGAGGTACTGGGGATTGAACCCAGGACCTTGTGCATGCTAAGCATGCGCTCTAACACTGAGCTATATACCCTCACCCAACAGCAGACTCTTTTGCACTTTGCTTTTTTTCACTGCATATCTATTCTTAGAGATGATTCTCATTCTTTTTTTACAGCTCTCCTGTAAAACAGTACTCCACTGTGTGGATGTAGCAGAGTTTCTTCAATCAGCCTCCTGCGGATAGACCTGGGTGGTTGGTTTCCAAAATTTGCATGACAAATAGTGCCACAGTGAATAACCTTTTGTATATGATTTTTTTTTTCCTTTTTGCTTGTTTGTATCTGTTTATCCCTCGGGGTAAATGCTTAAATGTGGGACTTCTGGGTCATAAGTGATTTTGAAAGATACCGCCAAACTCTCCTCCACAGGGGCTGTATGATTTCTTGCATTCCGACCAGCAACATTTGACACTCTTTCTCCCTAAGACTCTCTCCAGACTCTTAGTTTTCTGGCCAACAGAGTACGTTATCAAGCTTTTGAATTTTAGGAATTTTTTTTAGTTTCCCAGTTTCTGATCTGCAGTCAGGTTGGGAACCATTGGCCTAGACAGTCAGCAACTGTAAGAGACTGAAATTTTGTTTTCCCATGTTTGATATTACCTAGGGGTAAGGATTAAACACTGTTTGATATCTGAATAAAAATACATCCCATGCTCATCTTAAAAAGGGTTTTGTCTGTTTGGCATCATTTTAGACACTTTACTGGTATGACAACGTCCAATCTGGATTGATACCTGTTTAGGCATCAGCAAGGAGCACTTCTAGGGGACATGGCATCCTAGACAACTCATTCAGGTTAATACTCATCCAAACATTAGTGTCAAAATGAACTGACAGAGTCCAGGTACAATATTTTATAGGGTCTAAGACATTCTTCTCTTTATGATTATTGAAGTATAGTTGATTTACAATGTGTTAGTTTCTGGTGTACAGCATAGTGATTCAGGTATATATATATACATATATTCCTTTTCATGTTCTTTTTCATTATAGGTTATTACAAGATATTGAATATAGTTCCCTGTTCTATACTGTAGGTCCTTGTTGCTTATTTATTTTATATATAGTAGTTTGTATCTGCTAATATTAAACTCCTAATTTATCCCTCCCCTCCTTTCCCCTTTGGTAACTATGTTTGTTTTGTATAAGACATCCTTTTTTAAAAATCTCTATAATCAGTTTGCATCTTACAATTGACAACAGATCGGAATTAAATTGGCAGATTTTTCTTCTCTCTTAAAGAACAGTTTCTAGCACCTTTCTTATGGGATTTTAGAAATAAAAGGGTAATTAATTGAAAAGAATCAAACTGGCATTCTAGGCAAATTATACACAGGCTTTCTTAGTGACGCTGGGCACATATATAACTAATGAGAGTAGAGAATGCAGTTGTGGTCAATCTCCAATATCTCTGCCCTAAACCTTGTGACCTGTGGTGACAACAGGCAGTCTTGGTCCCTGCACTATTGTCTCAGCATTCTCCAGCCTTCCATGTTCTCCCCTTGACTTTCAACCTGATCTCTAAGAATTGGTGTTGGGGCCTCGTGCACTGCCTCCTTTCGTCCCAGAGTCTAGTTATTTATAAGAAACAAGGTTGACTGTCTTTACCCCTAAAAATGTTCTCTGCCGCAGCCACCACTGAGCTCTTCACCCACATCCAGGGCCACCTGCACCCTAAGGCCAGCAATGGATTTCCTAACCATGAGGTGATCCCAGCCTTGCCTGTGAGGTAACAGCCCCCTGGCCGTATTTCCTTAGTTGAGCTGTTGCCCTGCCTGTCTGCTGTTTTGCACAGTCTCCACAGAGAGCCCACGCAGACCCCAAGGCTGGCCTCGCAGTGGACACTCACTCTGATCCAGCGCCCACGTCTGCTCTACTGCCACTAAGAGTCTACAGTGATAGGACGTCTCCTTGCCTGCTGGGTCAAAACTTCCGGACAAGCACAGTATACTCATTCCGTGGTTTCAAAAAGAAAGTTTCTTGACAGGTTTCAATTTAAAAGACTTCATCCTAAGAATAATCAGACTGCCTTTTAATCCACTTTTAAATTTCCCTTATAATATCTGCCCAACAGAGATGACAGCCAAGCAGATGGAATCAGCCTGTCAGAATGTAGAATTAATCTTTTTTCGCCAACAATTTTTTTTGTATGACAGATTTTTAAAGTATGCTTTGTAATAGTTGTTTTTGTTTTTGTCTTTGTTGTTGTTTTTTTGAAGGTACCATCACGGCATTAGCCCAAAGTATTTGGAATCTGATTCGTGAGCTGATGGAAAAAACTGTTTATGATGGTATCCAGGAAAACAATATGCTACTTCCAGTTTTAAATGTTAGTTGGAAATCTTATTTGAATTTAAATTTGTCAAGTCTATTCACAGTTCATAGAGAATTTCAATTCAGTGTCGATCTTGAATGCAAATTGTTTTCTTAATTAACTCAGCCATATTTGGTGAGATTAAATCTAGTGGTTTTTGGAGTTTCTTACCTGGATTAGGAGATAAAAATTCTTTTGTAATTGGATTTCCTTAAGTGCTTGGCTGTCTTTCTGATGGTCACTGGGAAACAAAGGAAAATAAGACATTGTCCCTGTCGTCATGAAGTTCAATCTAGTGGGCGTCTGCACACAAAGATACATTTCTGGCAGACTGCAGGGACAGAAATAAAGAGAGAGCACAAAGGAAGAGGAGCTACTAGAAGAGTGAAAGATGGGTCAGGTAACAAACCCTTAAGCATGGGTAGGAGTTGGCCAGGTAACGCTGGGAAGCTTATGGAGGAAAGACTAAGAAAACATTCCAAGCAGAGGGGAACAATGTAGGAAGGACACAGATAGGAAAAACAACTGTGTAAAGAAGATGCTGGAAAGTAAAGTATGGAAGCTAGTTTTAAAGAAGTCAAGATTACATATGGGGAGGCTGGTTAAAACACTATTGTAAGTGTGGCGGGGAGGGTATAGCTCAATGGTAGACTGCATGCCTGGCATGCACAAGGTCCTGGGTTTAATCCCCAGTACATTCATTAAAAAAAAAAAACAAAACAAAACAAACTTATAAGAATCAGTTCAGACAAGCTCTCATTATTATGGAGATTAGGGCTGCCACATTTCAATCTACTTGTGAACTCTAGCTCCTGATAGTTAAAACTAAGTGAATTCCTGAGTTGCTAAACTTCATTATCTGTTTTTTGATTCCTTCTTACAGCAATGTCCCTCCTCAGTTAAGTTTTACTTTCACACTTGTGTGCAAGCAATTTAAAAGCAAAACATACAAACAACCAAAAAGTCCAGAAAATAATATACAAATAACCAGAAAATCCAACTGTGGGCATGAAAAGGATACCTTGGGTAGGTGTCCACTCAGAGGAGGCAGTGTGTACAAGTGCAAATACAATTGTTGTAATATATGATCAAAGATATTACCATAGCAATTATGCTAAAGATGATACCAGAAAGAAAACATGACTTGGAGTGTGTAAAAGGATTCTGCAGGCGCTTTTACTTCTAAGTGAACACCAAGAAGGACAAGCATACAGCAATGACTGAAAATCAATCTGGTTTGAACTGAAGATGTAGTTTGGGCTGAACATATTTTTTTTTTTCTAGCTTCACATGGTTGGGATAATGAAGAAGCTAAAAAACCCTAAGTTGTTTATAATTGAGAGGGCAAGAAGAACTAGAATAAGTCCCTGTTTGTAAGTGGCAGAAAACTCAACTCTATCTAGCTTAAAAACTAAAGGAAATTTATGGACTAATGTGTAATTGAAAAATACAGAGACAGGACAGACTTCAGGCAGAATTTGACTCTGACACTCGTGATGCTGTTGTGGATGATTTTCCCCCTCTGGGCATCGGGCTCATTTTTAAGCTGGCTTCCCTTGTGACAAATGCTAGAACTTCCCAGGACCACATGCTCCCTCATCTATTTCTGGGGCACAGGAAAGACCTTCTTCTTTAGCAGTCGTAGACCAAAAGTCCTGAACTTCCCTTCTGTCAGACTAACGTCAGCTATGTACCTGCCCTTAAACCACTGGCTACGACCAGGGGATAGTCAGATGATGGCTGGTGTGGGCTGGTCACTGAACCAATCTTTTTGACAAGGAGATTCCATTACTTCAATTTACTCAGATCAGGGTCCACTCCTGGTGGTCTTGGTCAGGTTGCTTAGTCAAGCAGGTCACTGGGGATGGGAATACAGCCCACTGTCTGTTTTCTAAGTTGTGCACTCTGGTGTTGGGCTGTATTGCTTGGAAAAAGGACACTCATTTTATTTAATTGTCCCATTCTCTAATAGGTCTTTGTCTACCTATCTATGGCAATTTATATTTTTTCCATTTCACACAGAGGTAACCATGGTTTAGCAGTGGCCATGACCCTGGATTTGAAGGATCAACCCCTGCTATTTTTGTGTCTTGTCTATTTGCTCCTTCAGATCCAGGATCTACCCTGCCATTTCTCTAAGAATTTGACCTGCATCAACAGACACCCTCTGCTCTGATCCCAGTTGTCGAGCTCAAGGATACATTAACTGTGGGCTGGCTACATCCCTCCACTGTAGGCCAAGCTCTTGCCAACGGCCTTCACCACATGTGTCTCACTGTCTCTGCCCTTTGTCTTTAAGTTCTGGGAACTGCTTCCTCCCTTTGCCTCTCAGGTCCAAGGTGGCATCAATCTCTCCCCTGACCCTGCTCTTTCTAGTCTCCAGGTGTTTGTGGTTTCCTCACCACCTTCATAGACAGTACCTCTACTAAACTCCCCTCAAAGGACTCAATTTGAATGTACCACACCTTTCTTGCCAGGACCCTGTGTAATGTGTTTCACCACAGGGAACACCTCGCTGAATGTTGGAATGAACCCACAGTGACCTCAATGTCACCTTGGTCATCTTCTGGGTCCCTGGAAGACTGAGCTCAGTTGCTCCACATACAAATCCAGGTACAAAGAGAAAATTTCATTTTGTAATGATCTCTACTTAATATGCCAAAGGTCTAGAAATTTCAGAGAACTCAAGAAAAACATAATTCTATATCAGAATATTTAACTCTAAACTTTTAAATTGTGCAGACTAGAATGCTGAAATGTTCCAGATCACTACTGGCGAGAGGCCACAGACAATATTTTATGAGGCCAAAATAAGAAAGAAGGAAATGAAAGAGCTCAGAAATCTCAGGAGAGCTCATCCAACACTCTGCCTTTATCTTGGACCACTTCTGTAGACAGCTCTGTTCTTCGGGATGTGATACACATAAATGAGGGAGTATTTAGCTAAGAAGAATAGATGGGAAAACTAAGAAAAAGAACGCAATGTGAGTCTGTCTTGAAGTCTGTTCTGTGATGCACAACTTTTGTAAGCCAAAATTTTAACCTGGTGAGCAATCAGCTCAGTACTGCCCTTAGGAGAGAACCATAAATTAAAGATAAGCAATGGTTCAGACTTCCCAAGGCCTTGACTTAGAAGTAACTTCAGAATCCCAACCAAATCTGCATTTGGTTAAGCAACTTGGCACCGTTTTCTGTTCTGAGGCATTAAACTATAATTACAAGTCATTCTTATTTCATTCCAAATAAATTTCCCCAGAGTAGACGTAACTAGGGAAGGCTCTTCTTTCTCTTTAAAGGAAAAAAGAGAAACAAACAAACAAAAAAACTCAGAAGATAAATAAGACCAAAGAGAAAAGAAGCAAAACAATATTTGGTGAAGCTGGAAAATTGTGCATATGGTGTGGTTTATAGTTTGATCAATATATAAAATTGATTGTGTTCATCTATCAGGAAGACTCAAATACCCAGAAGGTAATCTGGAGGCATGTCTCATTAGAGAAACAAAAATTTAAAGTTCTTCTGACAAATCCAAATAATCAAGGGTGGTGATAATTTAACTTCCTTATAATAAATGTTTCCTTGATGAAAAAATTCTTTTGCTGTTTTGCTCTAACGTTTGTTCTAAATGGGTCAACAAGACTGGTGTTTTCTCAGTTGGAAGTGTAAGCTGATATGAAGGGTGGGGAGAGGAAGGGCAGACATTTATTAATAGTAAGTAAAAAAAAAATACTCTGCAAGTTGAAATGAAAGGAAAAGACGTGTAGGTAGGTCTGGTGGGGAATGACTGTCTTCCTTCTCTACAGGCCAAGAGCAAATCCCATTATAAATCTCCAGGTACCCAAGAAAAAGGTTTCTGTGCTGAATTATGTGAGTCTGCCTGAGATTGGAATGATGAATTAGCACACTTCTCTAATCCTTTCAACTCTTATGATTTATTCATTCAGTGCCACTTCTGGTATATCTATCAAGGGCAACTGTGTTAATTTATAATGGGGGATAAGTAGAAGATGTAATTTATGCTTTAAGGGAGCCCACAATGTAGAAAGGTATTCAAATACTGCTTAGATAAACAAAGAAGATTAGCTTCGTTTTCTATCACCTATCCAATGTTCCTATAACCGCAAACTCTCCTCTCCCCACCCCATCTAACTCCTCAGGGTAGCAAGGAAAAAGATATGTAATGCTAACAAATGGGTTCTCTGCCTTCTCCAGTTTAAACAGTCTTTTTTGATTTTAAATCTCTTTCTGAGGTCAATATTCCCATGAATTCTAAGTTTCAGTCCTTATCCTGCTGGCCTTTCTCTCCTTCCTTCCCAAGATGCTGTCTGTTCTTACGATTCCTCTTGGCGTTTGGAGGAGTCCTGTGGTCTCATGTTGGTCTTTTGCTGGTTTCTGTGATGGGGTGGCTGGTCTAACCCTTGAGTCCACCCAGCTCAGGTGTGCTTTATAGGGTCACGTTTCTGAGCAGGAGGTTGAAATCTGCTCCTAAAGTCAGGAGCAAAGGAACACTTGATCTACTCATGGCTGGACACACATCCTTTCCAGTCTACATTTGTGGTTTATGGAATTTGTGGAGGTTAGCAGGGTGCCTGACCAGAGCGGTATTGGGTAAATTTTTCTCCTTTGGTAGTATGAATCATAATTTTTTTCCAGTCTTTTCAGTGAGAAGTCATGTATTTTTAAAAAACCTACGTACTGCATGGTAGGTGTTCAGTACATGCTGGTGCCACTTACTCTTTATAGTAATCTACTGTTTGATAACTAACTGTTTTCCATTTACTTCTTAAATGGAAAAAAAAAATCAACAAAGTGTTTTCTCACTTCAAATCTGCCAAGTCATAACATACAGGTTTCCCACCACACATCTGAAAGGTACGTTGTTTTAGTAGTTGTGTCAGTAGCAGTGGAAAGCTGGTAAAAACTCCTCTGAGAATTAATAAAATCCAGAAGTAATTTAAACTCTTAGTTTGCTAAAACATAAGTTGCTTGCTCATTTTCAGCATTATATTTCACATGTGTTTGCATTTTAATTTTGTATTTATTCTTTAAGTATCAACAGAGACCATTACAAAGAAATTTTACTCATGATTGCTTTGGACAAGACCCAGTTGTTTTTTTCCCAGTTTCCTTATTGTCATTACATAAAATATTTATAAATATGTGTTGGCACAAAGTTGAAGTAATAAGATAAATACACTTTCAAGTCTTTTCTTCTCTTAATCTTAAAGATTCTTTTCCATATTGCTAATTGTTATAGGTATGATTTTAGTAATGGTATAATATTTCGATCCACTAGACATCACCCCATGACACATTCAGGTCATTTCTTACTTTTTTGTGATTATACACAATACTGTAGTGGGCATTTTTATGAATATGAGGTTATTCCTCCTCTTTGTTAATTTTTTAGCAGTTAGTTTCTCAAGAAGGGCTCCCTGAGTTACAGAGAATGAAAGCTGGATAGTTTTGGTCTGTATCCCTGGGCTGTCCCCCAGAAGGATCGTGTCTCCAGCAATGCGTGTAGGATCCTGCTTTCCGATGGTGGCCCCTGCTAGCAGGAGTTCATTTTTCAAGGGCTAGTCTTTCTTCTGGCCTGACTGGCTCTTTTCTGATCAGGAGTCTTCCATTTCATTTTAAATCAGATTTGAAATCTGTTTCTTCTGCAGTTAGTAGAATTCTCTCTCTCTCTCTCTTTTTCTTTATATTTAAGCATCTTGTTTTCATATATAGCAAAGAAGGTTAAAGTACCTTTCACAGAAAACAAAGAGGTTTTTCTTTTGTTTGTTTGATGTGCAATATATCTGGAAGTCACAAGTAAAGCTTATTGAGCAACTATTCTGTTCTAAGCATTTTATATCAACAACTGTGCATTGATTTCCACTCAAAGAATCAGATCATGAAGACAGAACAGTTAAGTAAGTTGTCCTCTGTCCCATAACTAGTAAATAACCCAGCAGAGGTCCCAACTCAGAAAGTCTGATTTCAGACTGGATGCAATAAATCACTGTGTTATTCTACAAATGGCAGCAAAAACTAATGTCTGCTAAGTAGCAGTTCCACGGAAGACTTGTCTTTTTTTCTTAGGGATTTAGATTTAGATTGGAAACTGGCCAGGAAAAATAGTCCTCTTTTAATAAAGCTTTCCCCCTCTTCACTTACCCTCCCCTAGAGCATGTATAAGGGACAGATGGGGAGGAATAGACTATAAATGACAAAAAGGACATTAATCTTTCTTACCTCCATAAACTTTTCATGCAATGAAAATTACCAAATAAAACATGAAAATGTTTCTGTCAACAATTTGTGAGCCAAACTCTATCATATTCTTCAGTGGAGTCTAAAATCAACATGGGATGTGTACAACAATAATTTCTTATGCTGCATCCTTTTCCTGAAGTCCACAGAGAAGTTTACAAATACTAGACCCAAGAAGGTTGCAAGTTGTTTATTTTTTGAAATTAAAGTTTATTTTGTTCATTAATTTCATGTTCTCTTTGAGGCTGTTACATAGAATATTGTTGATCTCGAGGAGGTAAGCACTTTTGTAGATTAATCTCACTCTGTTTTTACTATTAGATCTGACCCATTTTCCTTTGAGTTTATAAATATTAAGCATTCCCATACTTCAAAGGTAGGAACAAAATACAAAGAAAACAAGACTTATTAAAAACAAAAAACCTTGAGAAAAATTATCCATAATAAAAATTATACTTTGCATTGTTAACTTTTTAGTTTCTGAAGTCCATTTTCTTATTTATATTCTTTTTAAATTGCTTTTTTTTTTTGCCTTTAATGACCTTTAATTGCCTTTTTTCCTGTTTCAAACTCTTCAGCTTGAATATAGCTCACCCACACCCCAACCCCAGTTGTCTAGACCAAAGTCCCAAGTCATTATGTTAATCCACGAGCCAAGCTCTAACAAATATACATTTTTCTGTATCTGAAAGTTGAATGTGTCTATGAACCCATCACTAAGCCAAAATGGCTTAAAGGGAAGAATCAGTTACCCATGAACACATCTTGCTAATGGATGCACAAAATCTCAATCTAGATCTAGACTTTTATTATGTTATTTTTAAATTTATTTTTAATGAATGGTTGATATAAGCTATTATTTAGGTTATTTTCAACTCATTACTAGGAGGTATCTGTAGATGGATGTTAGTCTCTCTTCTTTATTTTACAGTTGAATAAATTGATGCAAAAAGAAATCAATCATGAACCTCAAATGAATCCATCCTTTCCCTGCTCTTTCATTATTAGCTCAGTCCAGTTAGAAAGATAAACTGACGTCTAACCTACACTTCTTCGCATATACCCCAACACACCTGATGATGGACAACGTGAGACATATAAAAACATGTCTTAGGAAAATTTTAGGTCTAACACAGATTCTGTGATATAGTTGCTGTCGTGGGCTGCCCAAATCTGCAATTTGGCAGCTGTAGTCAATTTGCTGAAGAATCATATCTCTGTCATCTCGCGTTCTTCTCATCCAGGTGGTAAAATGATAGCCTCCTCCTGTGGATCTACTCATTTAGGAGGCTAGCATCTAATTAGAGAAGGAGCAGGCTGTTCTTTCTCTCACATCAGAGGTGAACAGACCAGTTTATGCCTCCTTCTACAAGCTGAGCTTTCGGGGGCACTTGGCTGGCCCTCTGCCTCCACTGAGTCAGCACAGGGCGGCTGACTCTCACTGCGGCCTCTTGCGAGCAGGGTGATTTGAGAAGGTGGCTTCAGGATCCACGAAAGGAAAAACTCCTGGGGTTCTAGCTGCTGGTGGAGCAATCGGCAAGCTATATCTGATCAGACATGCAATTTTCTTGTTTTGTTTTTGTTGAAAAGTTTTGTTTCCTTTCCAGCCCAACACAGCTAAATTTTTGTAGACCCAACCTCAATATCTTTTGTGAAGTTTCCATCATAATATTCTGGCAGTTATACTTTGTGCCTAACTTTCTTTGTGCTGAAATTGGACGGTAATTGGCCCACTTAACCAAGTATCATTTTTACCTTGACTCTGTTACACAGGTGTCCCCTGTTTTTTGAAAGTCCACCTTATGCCACTTCACTTTCATGAAAGACCTACATTAGCACCTATATTTGTTACCAAATCAAACTTGGGTCTGCTCACCAGCCCATAGTAAAGCCAATCTACTGACACCAGGTTGTACCGAAGGAAAGTGCAGTGTTTATTGGGATGCCAAGCAAGGTGTACCAGTAGCCAATGCTTTAAAGACCCGAACTCCCCAGCGACTTTCAGGGAGGCATAAAGACAGGGTGAGGGAGAGGGATGCATGGTGCATGACTGGCCAGTGGACATTCTCCTGAGTGGTTGATGGTGAGGTAATTGGGAGTCAACACCATCAACCTTCTGGTTCCAACAGGTCTGGGGTCTGTGTGCTTGTTGTCAGCATGTAGTTAACATTTCCTACCTAGTGGGTGTTTTAGTGTCTCAAGGATATGGCTTAGGATATTGTCTATAGCCCTTGAAAAAAGAACAAAAGGTCTTTGACTCTGTTTTATGGCTAAACCATTATTATTTTGTCTTGCTTTACTGTTTTCCTTTGTTTCTGCATTTTCTCACTTTTCTAATTAAATATGCTCTTTAGAACTCAGGGAAGGCCTAGGAGGTTAACGGTTTTCTATAAACAAGAGGACATGGTGGGCATCTGTCATGGGAAGGCCTCATAGGGTCCTGCTCAGTTACAATCCCCCCACCCCTTTTTTTTTTTTGATAGTCCTCAATTTGAGGGGGAACAGGTGTGGGACAAGAAAGGGAATACAGTTTCGTATAAAGAGGTTAATCATAAACTCAGCACAGGAACTTCATGTAAGGGGGACTTGGTTTCATTTTTGCTAATCTGAAGGCGATTTTTGCTTTTGCGAAAAAAAGGTGAAAAGGGAAAGTAATCTTCAGTATCTGTTTTGCAGTGAGCAGTTACAGAGGCAGCACACACCCCAGCAGCCAGAGTGGCACCGCCAAGCTCCTTCGCTGGGGACTACACCGAGCATCTCAGCATCAGACCGCCATAGCTTTGAATGATGTCTGTGAATATCGCTGCTTTATCTCAATTTATTTTGCGTATCCATTAGCAAGATACGTTCGTAGGTAATTGATTCTTCCCTTTACACCATTCCACCTTAGGAAAGGTTTCATAGACACGTTCAACTTTCAGATTCAGGAAGACGTGTATTTGTTAGAGCTTGGCTCCTGGATTAACATTAATGACTTGAGACTTCGCTCTAGACAATAGGGGTGTGGGTGAAAATAGGTATTCTAGCTGAAGAGTTTTGAAAGAAGAAAAAAGGCAACTTGCTTTCCAAAATGACACATGGATACTCAATATAGATATTGACAAAAATCAGTGTCTAAGTTTATTCTAACTTTAATTTCTTTAAAATATATAGCTGAATGAATACTCATATCTATGTTTGCTGACATTAATTTATTTGTGTTTATCCACTTTCTTCTCGTCTGATGGATTTAGAGAGCAGGATTTTAAAATTCTGTCCCAGGTATTTTCACATGAGACACATTTTATAACTGTATCTCACTGTCTAATACCTTTCCTCATTCATCTTGAGCCATTGAAGGATTTCTGCTCCCTTTCACTTATGGATTCTACTCTGTGTCTAAAATGATCAAAAACTGATCATTCAGAATCATTTTATTTGCATGTGATTTGATTAATGAAGTCAGCATAACTTTAAATGTTTAATAATAGAGCTGAATTCTTGTTGTTGTTGTTTTATTCCTAGAGAAGCTACATTTTAATTTTGAAAACATTCAATAGTAGTATCCTACCTTCTATTTAAAGAGAATAATGCTTTTCCAATAAGGCTATAATGAGGAAAGAGGGAAAACATCCTTATTAGACAGAGATGCATATTGAAGTATTTACAAAAGAAAAAAGAAAAGATTGGATATGTGGGGTTTGCATTTAAATAGTCAAGTGAAAAAAAAGAAAGGGAGGAAGGAAACACAGCTGGCAAAATGCTGACAATTGAAGGCAGGTGATGAGTGCATGGGTTTATTTTATTTATGCATTTTTTTAATGTTTGAAATTTTCCAAAATAAAAGAATCACGTTTACCGCTATGCATTCTACTTCTGCCTTTTGCTTCAGTGAATCACATATTTTCACTGCTAATTGAAGAAAACTTGTCAACTTGTCTGTCTCAGACAGATAAAACTTTAATTTATTTTGCAAATATTCCTCTGGATTGGGAGAGAGCAGAAACACACACCTTGAAGTCAGACAGATTCTATTTTGAATCCTCACTCCACCACTCCTGACTGCACAACCTTACCTAACTTAATCTCTCACATCCTAGATTTTTCATCTGTCAAGTGAGGATAGTATTTTCACCCTTTGGCTGTGGAAATTTTATGAGATTAGTGCCTAACATGAAGTGTTATAGATTCTTAATATTTAATAAATGATCATTTAAAGTAAAAGATTGTGAATAAAATGTTAGTAATAGCAGTAGTAGAAATGGTTGTGGCTGCTGATATTATCTTGGAGTTGTGTGAACCTAATATCAACTGTGAAGGGCTTTTGTTTTTAAAGGTAATTCACAGTAGCAATGAATAGAAAAGACTAGCCATCTATCCTACATGTTTGATAGGTCTAACTTTCCTTTGCAAACATTCTGCCCAGCAGTGCAGTGGATTGCCTCAGAATCCGATGAAGATTTTTTTGAGGGGGACATTTCCATCCATCTGTGAATGCTTGTTCAATGGCTACCTCCTCTCTGAAATCTCTCTGGACTCCCCCAGGAAGTATGAGAACTTCCTCTTTGTGTTCTCGCGGTACTTAGCTTCTATATGAAAGCACTTGCCCAAAATTATTTCTAAGTATTTAATTTGGGAGTTTTGACTCTCAGAGTTCAGCACCTTGTCTATAAATCATGGCTTTAGTTCCTCTCCGCCTTTGCTTCCAGAACTACCCCTTGCTCATATGAGCTGCTTTAAACATCTATGAGAATTTTCTGCTTGAATGAATGAATGAATGAATGAATGAATGACTTATTGAGTTTCTTTTCTTTTTTTTTTTTTGACAGCTCTGTTAGTCAGATTGGTTAAATGGAGATTAAGGTCCACAACTGCTTCTTATGTCCCATTTATATCATTCAATGTTTGTATTTTATGACAGTCTGTGGATAATTCTTTTTACATTTTCGGGGGAAAAAATCAGCATAGGATGGGAGCAGGGTAGAACAGGGGTGAGAGAGAGGGAAGATTGGACCTCCACTAAAATTTTTCTGAGCCATTGTTCCATTTTTATAAATGGGGAATGGCAAACTTAAACAATCAAAGCCATACTATTCAACCAATTTTTTCCTACCTGTGCAAAAAGACAACATTTAAGGGCAGAATACGTGTCCAGCAGGTCAAAATGTTAATACCATGAGTCAGCACTGACTTACCATTTTTTATTGGTAGGATAACTTGTGTGAGAAGTTACATGCAGTCAGAAACTAAGAAAAGGAATTTTAATCAAAATGAGTCAGTCAAAGCTTCCTGCCTCTGTCTTTCCTGATAGTTTGGTCCATTTCTCTAGCTGTAGGGTTTTGTTTTGTTTTTTGTTTTTTGTTTTTTTAAACCCTCAGCTTCCTGTTATTATGAACAGCCACCTTTCTGGCCAGACTCTTAATAAATTATAGGGCTAGACACATCAAGGTAGCTCTAACCCTTGTTAAATGGAATTGAAAACATCAGAAGCCCAAGATAAGTGGGAGGTTTACTGGATAGTGACCTAGTAACACCAGTCAAGCAATGTACTCTAGTTACCCTTTATTTTCTCTGCCAAACTTTCTGTGATGTTATATACCTTACGAATCATTTTGTACTTACTGTAGGAATATATCTACATCTACAACATCACAGAGATTCTAGGAAGGAAGTTAGAAGTACATGGTTGCCTCCTTATTGAAAAATCATGGGGAGATGTTAATGGGATTGGAGATAATAAATAAAATTGCTTCTGCTGCTCATCAGAAGTGAATGAACCACACATCTTGCCTGTTTTTTAAAAAAGAATATTTCTTCCTGCAGTTCCTTTATTTGTCCACTGGAAGTTCATTTGTATTTTATTGTAAGAAACTTTTTTTTAACAATTGAATACTAGTGATTCTGATAGAAATAACATCATCTTTCAAGTTGTCCAAATCATATAAAATGACCTTGTGGGAAATACACCCAAGCATTTCCTACTGAGAGGAGTACTGATTGAAGAGGAGCAAATATGAATTTGTAAAGTAAGTTCATCTCCTCACTTGTCCCTTCAACACATATTTTTCAGCATCTGCTATGTGCCAGGAGCTGTGGTGTCCCATAGGAACACAGAGAAGGCACAAGAGATGTGACTCAGCTCCCATGAGGATGAGAATTTAGAGGGGAAGTCAGCAACCAGACTAGCAGAAGACAAAATTATAAATGTGGTGGGTGGAAAAGGAAAAGTCCAGACAACTATGAGAAGAGGGAGTCGTGTTAGGAAAGGCTTCCCAGAAACAGTAACAATGGAGCTAAAGGATTAGCTATTATTAGCTAGATTATTAGATAGTGGACTGAGGGATCAAGGGAAGGATGAATTCAATGAAGGGAATGACTTGTGCAGAGGCACTGAGGAGGTAGCAGTCCTCCTGAATACTTGAAATATAATTAAGAAAGTGCTGGAGTCCTGGAAGGGAGGGGAGTGGCAGGCAATGAGATGGAGAGGCTGGCAGAGCCAACACTACTTAAGGCCTTCCTGGTAAGCAAAGAAGAGACTATAATGTGGGAAACTTTACTAGAAATAGACAACTTGTACAAATCTACCCAATGTAAGAATCTAGTTGATATGCAGATATATATTGATGCACATAAAAAACCATGACAGATGAGACTGGGCACATTCAGGATGGTATGGCCATACATCAGAAACTAGCATAACATTGTGAATCAACTATACTTCAATAATAAACAAACAAACAAAAAACCCAAAACCAAAAAGCAAACAAACAGAAAACAATGACAGCATTCCTTTCCCTTGTGTCCCTCTCACTGTCCATCAGGGAATTCTGGAGCCCTAAGGAAGTCCCTATGCTTATACAGCAAGAATCTGGGTTGGCCACTCAGGGGATTTCACTGTACACATTTTGCAGATATGGCCTACTTACCAGCATGGTCACACCAGTTCATTTAGTCAACAGCTCTTTATTGAATTCTGTCCATCTGTCAGATACAGAATGAGAGAGGGCCTGGGAGGACAGGAGGAATGAAACTAAGGAGAAGAGGGTAGGAAAGGGACCCTGATCCTCTATAATCCACTAGTCATTTCACATACACTAATTTATTTGGTATATTCAGAAGTTCCTTGAAGTGAGTGCTACCAGCTGCATTTTAAAGATGAGAAAACTGACCTTCATCAAGGTTAAAGGACTTGTCTATCAAGTAAACGATGCAGCCAGGATAATAGACCCAGTTCTGACTGACTCCAAATACATTTTCCTTTCCATTGTTATACTGTGGTTCCTGCCCTGGAGTTTTCTCCCTCCCTGGACAGCACTCTTAAGTCAACAATTTTCCCTTGTCAGAGTCTGGGGCAAATGGAGAGGTGGGGAGAAGTCATAGGGGTCTTGCTAGGAAGCAAAAACACACCAAAACAACCCCCCCAAAACACCATAGGAAGAGAATAGGAGAAAACAGGGATGAGAGAGAGAAGGAAGGTTGGACTTCTACCAGAATTCTTCTGAGCCATATAATGCCTTCTAAATTAAATACCCTAGTTAGATAAGACTAACTGAGAAGTCAAATAGTGCATAGGTTTGTTCCACCATATGCACACCCCATTGTGTCCCTCCATGTACACCCTAGACCCCTCAGGGAAGGGTCTTGCTAAATAATTAAAGGTCACAAAGAAGAGAGGATGAAAAGAAAGGGTAAGTATCCACCAAAACTTAGTTCAAGAAAGAGGCAAACCCAAACCTGGGCATATATCCAGAGAAATCTCTAATTCAAAAAGGTATATGCACCCCAATGTTCATAGAAGCACTATTTACCATAGCCAAAACATGCAAGCAACCTAAATGTCCATCAACAGATGAATGGATAAAGAAGTTGTGGTATATATATATATATAATATTATATATATATATAAAATGGAATACTATAATGGAATACTACTTAGCCACAAAAAAGAATAGAATAATGCCATTTGCAGCAACATGGTTGGACCTAGAGATCATCATTCTAAGTGAAGTAAGCCAGAAAGAGAGAGAAAAATATCATATGATATCACTCATGTGTAGAATCTTAAAAAAAAAAGAAACAAATGAATTTATTTACAAAATAGAAACAGACTCACAGACATAGAAAGCAAACTCATGGTTACTAGGGGAAAAGAGGATGGGAAGGGATAAAATGTGAGTTCAAGATTTGCAGATACTAACTGCTATATATAAAATAGATAAACAACTTTCTATGGTGTAGCCCAGAGAACTATATTCAATATCTTGTAGTAACTTATAATGAAAAAGAATATGAAAAGGAATGTATGTTTTTGTATATGTACGACTGAAACATGATGCTGTACACCAGAAATTGACACAACATTGTAAACCGACTATACTTCGATTAAAAAAATGCTAATAAGCAAAGATGAGAGAAAGGTGGAGAACAGCAGGCGAGGGCAGAAGTTCTCATCCTGCTTTGCTCTCTCCCTGAGATGCCCGCAGCACAAGGCTGTGGTGTGGGATGGAGGTGGAGACATTATTAATCCTGGATGACTAGAGTTTCTAGAATTGTCTCTGAGTTGGGCATAGGAAGTAGATGTCTGGTCTCTGGCCTGGAAAACGCCAAACATGGAGGGCTGACAGAAGAGGGTGTCACTCCCACGTGGATGCCTCTGGGAACAGTTGATAAACATCTGTATGTTTTAGAATATTTTTCTGTTTGATTTTGTTTTTTTAAAAAAATCCATCTTTGGCAGAATACATTTCAATTTCTTTCTTCTTTTGTATTATAATTGCTTGGAGTGACCCATGCGCTTGCACGGTATCTGCAATTCACAGAACTCTTCCTCCCGCTCCTCTGATAGAGTGAAATAGCCGCGATGACGCATGTGGTTTATCTGGTTTCCACAAAAAGACTGCATGATAGTTGGGGAGGCCTACGGAGCTCAGCAAACAGACGTTACAGGGCCGTGCTCTGTTGCCTCCCCTTGACTTCCTGGTGGGGCGCAAGTGGCTCCTTGCCACTCACCATGTAAGTCACATCTCTTGGTTCCACTCAGGAATTTTCTCTCTTCAGCCAGCAAACTCGGAGAGATTTTTGTTTTCAGTGTTGCGTTTGAATGTCGGTTGTCATTTTCATTCCTTGATTCTGAATCATCTGTGTGAATCTTCCACCCTCTTTGAAGAAAGATGTGTGGGGCTGCTTTCCTCTATGATGTGTGATGTCAGAGAGAACTAAATTTAACCAGGCGCAATTATCCATTTTGGCCACAGCTGTTGGCCAAACACTCGGGACTCAGATGGCCGAAATGATCACAGGATGCCAACGTTGCCTCCCAGGAGGGCAAGCTTTACTTTGCATTTAAAAATTGCCCTGAAACTGAAAAGAACTGTTTGTTCACCCAGGAAAGAAAGTGCATCTGCTATGTTACTTGGCCCAAACCCTTGAGTTTTCAAATGTAATTTAGAGAACTCTAGGCGTTTCTAGGGGGAAGCTGTACAAGGAAAAACACGCTTGAAAAACTGTCCCTTCAGGCCCACAGGGGGTTAAGTTGTAATGGCAATAAAATGAGATAAAAAGATTTTCAGAGCTGTTTGAAAACCATCAGAGCTGAGATTACTACTTATCCTGCCTCTTTTCTTGTATAAATCTTCTAGTTCTCTTGTTCAAGGTTCACTTTCATAGCCTAAGTGAGTTTGCGGTATTATTCAAAGCAGAGTGATTATCATCCAAGAAATCTATGGAATATCAGCAGCACACAGGTAAAAATACTGTACTGAACCTGGTTCCTTGGCTTATTGTCCAAATTCAGTGATTATAACTGCATAAAGAAGACTGCAATATACCTAAAGAAGAAAGAAAGGCTGTTGGTAACTTTCATCTTTAACGATGATGATGGTTTAATACATTAGCAGTTTGTCTATTCCAAAAGACAGGCAATGAAATGCATAAAAGTCTTTTATCCACAAAAATGTTCCTGGATTGTTCCTGGATTTGTATAACAATCCAGGAACAAAACATAAAATTACAAATAAGTACAAAAATACAAAAATTGAAAACTGCCTAAATGTTCATCAATAATGCCATATTTCAATAAATTATGGTATGGAACATGCTGGAATATTAAAGAATAGTTTAAAATGATTCTATTTCTCATAGAGTTTGTAATCACATGGGGGAAATGCTATACTACAAGTTTCAGTGAAAAAAAGCAGATTTAAAATACATATACAAAATAAGATCTCACCTGTATATATAAATCTAAATGCTAAAAAACATACTGAACATAATTTTAAAAAATTTTAGTCATAGTTTTTCCACTCATCCAACTCTTTAGTATTTCCTGTAATGCAGTTATAGTAGAAAAAAGGCTTTATATTAAAAATAGGATACTTTTTTAAAAATATTAAAATATAAAATTTCTAAGCCCCCTGCTCTTTTCTGTTTCACCAGCTATTCACCAAGTCCTAAAGTAAAAGTACTATATTAGAAGAAAGAAATTCCATTAAATATACCAATTTTCCATCAGGCAGCATTTTCTCTTATGATGACTTCCATTTTTATGCATAAATACCCTTAGTATTTCCATTTACTGGATCCTGTATTTGTTACCATTTCTGAAACATTCCTCTCTAGGCATTTGGTAAGTCTAAAGGCTTTCTTTGCTTTGCAATTAAGAGATAAAGATTAAATCTTTAATCAGCATAACCAACTCTGTCTTTAGGAAGTCTATTGCAGGGCTCGGACGAGTCTTCCTCAGGCAGCAGACTTCTCCCTGTGCTAAGCGGATTTTGATATTTCCCGGGCTGTTCTATGGGTGGCTGGCTCCCACCCACTCTGCGTCAGAAGAACAGGTTCAGGCCCCCAGTCAAATCTACATCAGCTTTCCCTGGGAAGTGATTTTATGGCTTCCAAAGGTTATATGAATTAAGAGGCTGGCTGAGGCTTTTATGTGGAAAATGGCTGATATAGTTTAAAAGGTCATATTTTTTCTAACTGGTTGCCTCACATAAAATGTGCTTTTATGGGTTCTATTATAAAGGCCTTGTGACCCAGCAGCATCAGAACCAGGCCTGGGAGTTAAAGAAGCAAGACTTTTCAAGATGCAATTGGGTTGCTGGGTGGTTTTGAGCATCTCAATTGCCTTTTCTAAAAAATAGGCCATTATGATGCTGAATAGATACTACATTTATCACTGCCAAGGACCTAGCAAACAAAGTGTTACGTGAATGCTTTCTAACAGCTATCATCTGTAACATATTTAACCTAATCCATCTTGTGAAACACTTCCATATACTATATAGAGAGGGTCTATTTTACAAGAGACATTGCTTTGCCTCAAAAATCTTTTGTATCGTTTCAGTGCCCAGGAAGTATCATAGTACTTTTGTATGTTAATTTAGTGTCTTAATCTATTTCTAATTTTTATTACTAAATTAGGACATTGGAACTGTTTTTGCACTTAGATGGTGTGTTGTTTTTGTCTCTGAGTGAAATGCAAATAGGAAAAAAAACCCCACAAATACTGAAAATGTACTGAACTTTCCTACTCAAATGGGGGACATTTAGAATACATATTGTAGCAGAGTTAATGTGTGGTAGCCAAGGTTTTTATCAGTCAACATGTAGTATTCCTGTACGACATTAGCTTGGCAAATAATCGGGACAGCTGGTTAATCATTAGCTAGCATATAGTCTTTGACTATAGACCTATACTCAAAAATAAGAATATTTATGTCAGGGGGGATGTAGAGGGAGAAAAAAAAGTTTCGCAAATATACCATGTTGAATCATTTTTCTACAACATCTTAGTACTTAGTAAATAAATAAATCTCGACTTTCAATTTCATTATTCTTCAAAATCATTTCAAGGTGAGGGCCTGCCCCTAGAAAGCATTTTCTTACATTTGCTCAGGCAGTAGATGAGCTTGAACTGAAATACTGGGACAAGATTAGTCTACTTTTCAAATAAAGGGTTCCTTAAAACATTTCTTAATTTTTGTTCTTAAAAAAAAACTCACAATATAATGCTAGTGGTGGAAAATTTTATATATACAGATATATAAAATATGTAATAAAATATGTATAAAAATGTGTTTATATATATATGTGAACTTAATAAAATATGTATATACATAGAGATTGAAATAGAATATTAAAAAAATGTTAGTGGTGCTTGTCCCCAGGTCATAAAGTTATTGATTATTTTGATTTTCTTTTTAGATTTTTCCATAGGTTTCCTAAGAGGAGTCAGAGATGAGGCTATGAGTTTTGGGCAGGAAGCTGGAAGGATGGAGTTGGTAAGTCCTCTGGACTGTGGCAGGAGGAATTCAGTTTTGGACATGTTAGGTTTGAGATGCCTGTTAACATTCAAGAAGGCAAAGTGTACTTTTGGGTAAAGTCCTGTGTAGGTTTTATCTACAAAGCTAACAAAGACCATTGTTTATACTTTAAAGTAAGCTTAAGTCAGCTTTGAATTGGTTCCAGAGAATTCGTTGCCTGTTGTCTATCACCATCACTTCCAAAGAATTTGTAAAGTTCTCAGGTGAAAGTCATTCATAGTGTGGCATTCACAGGGATCGGAGACAACTCTTATTCTAG
This sequence comes from Vicugna pacos, assembly GCF_048564905.1. NCBI lineage: Eukaryota > Metazoa > Chordata > Mammalia > Artiodactyla > Camelidae > Vicugna > Vicugna pacos. The sequence continues at coordinate 13,647,895 of NC_132994.1, read as the reverse complement.
TCACATAGAGACTTCATAGTCTCTACACAGAAATTTTAGATTCAGATTTTTGCTTGTCCCTTGGTTCAGTCTTCTCTAGTCAGTGCTGCTTAATCTCTTCCTTTCACAGACATTTCTGAGTGGTTGGGGGAGGCATAATACTGGTAGGAATTGCAGATTTGACTGCACTTTCTGAGATGGCCAAGCATTTCTTGAGTTCTTTATTCAGCGCCAGCCACTTTTCACATACTATTGCTTTTAACGTCACAATGCTATGAGATAGATGCAATTATCCCCATCTGACAAATGAGGAAAGTAAGAGTTGGAGAAGTTCAATAATTTGTCCAAAGTCACTCACCTTGGAATTACTAAAGCCAGGAGGCAAACCGAGGTTGCTTCTGATCTTTTTCTGGTGAAAGTATATCATCCTCCAAATGGTAGAGGAGACACCAGCCAAGAGGAGGCTTGACTATAGTAGATGAGGGAATTGAGGCAGAACTGACTGCAGCTCTATAGCACTTCTGTGTTATGGTAATGATTCTGAGTTCCTTCTTGGACTTCAGGACAGTATGTGACACTTTCTGGCTGGAGTTGCAATTGTTGGTAGAAGATCTCTCAGCACCCTCTTCTCTGCTGACACAATCAACCATCTTGGGAAGAACATGTTGAAATGAAAGTAACACAAGATTGGAGAACCACCTCACACTTTGTGTGAGGCAGAAATAAACGTTTGGTGCTAAGCCACTGTGACTTTGGAGTTGTTTGGTAGAACAGCAAAGGCTTATCTATCCAGACTAATATGAGGATGGTCACTGCTCCTTGTGTACAGCATTCATTAACTTTGCAGCATGAATTTGATAGAGCAAAACTGTGATAACATATAGAAGGGTTTGAGACTAGGGACTGCATCCATTAGGTTTTAACGCAACACAGTCTTCATCTCCAATTAGAAACTGAGCTTTGCACAAATGTTCATAGAATAGAACGGGGATTTCCTCATTTCCAGATCAATAAAACCCTAATTAGCTGACCTTTCTGGTCTGCTTCAAAACATTGTTTTTTATGTCATGTCATTTATTAATTCATGGTTTTCATTTGCTTTTCTTTGTCCAAATACTTCTGGCAGAGGAAACCTGCCATATGTTTCATGAATTAACCAATAAACTCACTCATCAGAACCATTGTTTGTTCATTACAGTCAATTCTTATGAACCCATTAGGGCAGGACTGAGGGAATAATAAACATGAATCTCAATTATGCTGCCTTAGCCCAACCACCTTCTCTGCTCAGATAGTTTAATGACAAAAGATTATTTTTAAAAATCAGTTCCTTTCATTGAAATGGCTTACTTTCACACATAATCAAGTTTGGGGGTTTTATTTTTCCAGGCCGCAAAAACCCTGAAACTCTTATACCAGTTGTTCAAATGGATTCCTTCATGCCTCATTAGCGTCAATAATCTCTATGCAGAAGTGTGCTAGGCCTTTAAATGGTTACTGCACCACAGCTCACAGCTGAAAACAACTATGGTTCGAGCAAACAAGTGAATACAGCAAAGGGGCTTTAACCTGGAAGCTTAGAGAAAGAGCTGAGACTGCGGGTGATGGAGGGAAATTCCAGAGGCAAAGGCTCGTGGAGCAACACAGGTGTCCTTGATTCTCCACTGGCTCTAAGGTGCTCCCTTTGCAGAGACACTTAGCACATTTTGTGTCACAGAGAGTCAGAAAAGAGAAACTGCCTTTTTTTTCCAGTAAGAAATAATTTTTTTCTACATATCTTGCCTTTGTTCATTCATTTATTGAACATCTACTACATGCTAGGAGCACTGCTGAGTGCTCAGAATAAACCATGAATAAGACACATTTTACCCTCAAAAAATTTTATCTTCTGATGGGTGTATCTTTACCCATCATTGTCTGTGGGGATAAAACAGAGTTGTAGGATATTTACCAGATGGTAGCAATTTGTGACCAGAGCTGTGGAGGGTGTTGGAAAGCGTCACAAAGGAAACAGCAGTGAAGGAGTGAAGGGGACCCAGATCAATGCCCCTTACTCTGTCTGGCTTCTTTGATGTTTGCCTCACTCCTTGTTCTCCTTACACAGATTGGGGATCAGGGCCTCGGGTGAGGTCAACAGGACTAGAGGTCTTCCCACGGGCAGTCGGAATGGTGGCGACGCTCTTGACAACAGTGTTCAGGAGTGCAAAGGGAGAAGCGGGTTGACGAGGAGGCGGACGAGTCAGTAACAGACACGCTGACTGGGAGGTTCCTATGGAGGAGCTAAGAGATGTTTGGTAGGCAGTAGGTTTCTTTTTTAATCTGGAACAATGAATTCTTTTTAAAAAATTCTTTCAAATGTTTAACACTGCTAGTTGCTAGGGATGCAGGGAAAGATAAGCATATAGGCTAAAGACATGTGTTCGAACTTCACGAAGCACTCTGATGTACGCTTTATCAGCTGGGTTTCAAGGAGGAAGCAGTAGTATGCTCAAATTGAGTAGAGTTTGATAAGGGGGCTATTTACAAAGGAGCAGACAGGGTGAAGGAAAATCAAGATAATATAGTACTGCAGAGCTCATAATAGCAGGAAGTCATTATCAAGAGGAGACAGCGATTATTGGTTCCCAGAGAGGAAGTAGGGAGCCCTGCGAAGAGAAGCATCGGACAGGAGCCGTGGCCTTTAGGAGAGAGAGAGATGATGACAGGAGCCTTCCCACAGAGATAGCCAATCTCCTGCTAGTGCCTCCACTAGCTTGACTGGAGCCAGAGGACAACGATGCCCTTGACAGAAGCCCTCCAGCTCAGCCTTGTGTGGCCCAGAGTAGGATGCAGAAGGGTGGAGAGGAGACCTAAAGAGGCAAATAGACAGATACATAGCTCCTGGGTCTTTACAACAGCCATATAATAATAATGATAATAACTAACCCGGATTGAGTGCTTACCATATGTCAGGTGGTAGATCAGTGCTTTAGACCTTATTAAGCCTTCACAACAACCCCGTGTGGTGGGTATTCTTATTCACCCTTTTCTCAAGGAAGACACCAAGGCTCAGAGATATTAATTTGCTCTTCTCCATAGCTAGAAGTAGTAGGGGCGCAGTATGACCCTAAGAATCTGCTGCTAGCATCACTAGGTCTTGCTACCTGCCGGTTTTTCATGAGAAAACTCAAGCTTAGAAAGTGGAAAGGACTGACTCAGGTTAACATGGCTAGAAAATGAGGATCCTGTGTGGAACTCAGCGCTCTAAGTCTTACACTTCTCCATGACATCTTGCAGTTATGAGAGATGGGTGAGGAAGAAGCCTGGAAACACACAGGCAGTTGGATCTGAAAAGAGGGGAAGGGTGAATCTGTATTGTCTGATTTCTTCAGGCTGAGGGGACAACCTAAGCAAAATCACAGAGTTGCAAACAGTGGTCCAATCAGGCTCAAGTCAGAAGAGAAGAGGGTGGTGGAGAGGATGCTGGACAGAGCATTCCAGAGACCAAAGGGTTAAAAGATGCCACAGAGGCCAACTGCTGAGAAGAAAGAGGAGCTTTCAAAGAAAGGAGAACTAGAAGAGGCTGGGGGATGAAGCCACGTACCCAAGAAAATAAGGACGGTTAAGAGCAGCAACGGCGTTCACCTGACTTCACCAGCAGTGGTCCTTCTGGGAGAGCACACAGCCTTTCCTTAGAGATGTCCCTTCTCCACACCACGAGAGTTAGAGTGTCCAGAGTTCCACAGCCTCTGCTGAAGAGGCTAGGCTCGGCTGCCCAAAGAAAAGATCTATTTTCCTACTTCTCCCCCAGCTTCCCTCTCCTTACTGACTCCTCCCCCAACCCTCCCCTCTCCAACTCCTCCATAATTGTGCTGAAATAGCTCTACTGCCAATTGGCAGGATATCCACTCCTTCAGCTTAGATTCATTGAATGCCTACCCTGGTAGGCATTGTTTCTAGGTGCTGGGGATTTGGCAGAGAACAAAACAGACACAAACCTCTGTCTGCAGGAAGCTTACATTTTAGCTGAGAGAAAACAAGTAAGTAAAATGTATCATCTATCAGCTGGTGGTAAGTGCTATGGAGAAAAAGTTATAAGGGGGAATTCTGATGGAGGTTGCAATTTTAAACAGAGAGGTCAAGAGATCACATTTGGAAAAAGGCTAGGGAATGGGGAAAAGCGCTGTGGGGACATCTGCGGAAAGGATATCCAGTTAGGGGAGAGCAGAGGCAAAGGCTTGAGGACTCTGGCTATTACTCTAAGTGAAATGCGAAGACAGGTTTTTCAGCAGAAAAAAATACATGACTCCAATTAAGTTGTAAAAAGCTCACTCTGGCTACTGTGCAAATAGACTGTAGCAGGAGACCAGTTAGCAGGCAATAATGTGGGGTGAGAGATTATGGAAGCTGTTGGATGTGGTATAAAAAAAATCAGTTTCTGGATGTATTTTGAAGCTGACAAGATTTGCTTATAGATAGGATGTGGGAGGGAGAGAAACAGAGGAGTCAGAGATAAGGCTGTGAGTTTTGGGCAGGAAGCTGGAAGGATGGACTAGCCATTTTCTGAGCTGGTAAATCCTCTGGACTGTGGCAGGAGGAATTCAGTTTTGGACATGTTAGGTTTGAGATGCCTGTTAACATCCAAGTAGAGATGGTGAGTAGGGAGCAAGACATGAGAGTCTGCAGTTGAGGGAAGTCTAGACTGACGACATAAATGTCAGAGTCATCAGCATGTGGATGTCACTTAAGGCCACGGGGCAGAAGCCTCTTAAGAGTGTGTATTTAGCAAAGTGCTGGTTCTGAAGTGCTCGAACCCTCAGAAGTACATATGTCCCCTGGTGAAACGAGCCGTGCGAAAGAGATCATGGAGTGGTTTGGACAGCAGTAAACTGGAATTCACAAATCTTGCCCACAGGTGGCAGCCACCTTTCAGATCCAGCTGCCATGAAAAACGTATAAGCCGGCCCAGGGGCACCAGAATTCCCTGACAAAACATATCTCTGGATCCTTTGTTGGTGACCTCTGCCTTACAGTCAGGAATCTGGAAAGTCGTTTTGGGGTTCACCACCTCCCCACCCCCACCTCTGTCATACCATTGAACTAGTCTCATCTCTGCTCACAAGCTCAGGTTTTGCACAGTACCGAGTGCTTGATGTTGTGGGCCTGGGTCCTCCTTTAATTCATAAATCCAGGCTTCACTGGAGGACCAGTGGGGTGCTAGGACTAGCTTCCACTGACTTACAAGAACCAATTTTAGATTTTCTGAAATTTTGCAAGCTAGATAATAAACACAGCCAATATTAAATTATGTAAACAGAAATATTTAAAACATCTCTTCCTAATTATTTTACTACATTTTGTTTTTCTGTGTGCTTCTGAGGTTTTGTTTTGTTTTGTTTTGATGTCAATTGTATCTGTATTCTGGAAATACTACAAAGTGGTGTATTTTCTTCCTAACTGTGCTTTCTGAGATGCTGGAAGCTTTAAATAGGCCCTATGGCACTATTATATCAGGGAAATACAAATCAGGACTGTTTTCCCTGGAAAGCCAGTTTTATTCTTTATCTGCACTCCACTATGCTAATGTCATCCTTGGGAACGCATCCCAAGTGTCTGATAGAAACTGGACATGACAATGGCAGACAGACATGTACAGATTAAAGTTCAGATCACTATTCCCTAATTCCTGACAGAATATTTACTTGGTGATTTTTTTAAAAAGTAAGTCTAAGAAATTGCTGCATGGATTTTCAGAGACTGGCTTTGGAGAAGCCACAACTGCAATTTTGCACCTCCTGCTTTTCCAGCAGCAACTACAGACTGATGGGATGCACCATGGAAGGTCAACAGAACCATGCTCCAAGGGGTTCTCTGGAAAATAGCTTCACATTTCGAATCAGTGTTTCCCGACTTCCACCCTATGATAAACCCTATAATAAAATGCAGTGGAAAGAGTACATAGTTTTTCCCAGATTTCAAGGAGCATATAAAGAGAGACAAAGTATAAGTGGGACAGTGGAGACATGATTCTTTAGAGAGCAAAAGATATATATTCCACTTAAAAAAATTCTACGCCTTTGTAATAAATAAATCTTCAACCACCAAAGGTCCAAGTTGGGCGTAATGTAGCTCTAACGTAGGTAAAACCAAACAAGGCTCACTTTCCCCTTCTAGGTTTCCTGAAGCTAACCTTTTTCCTTCCTTTTTACATGTCCTCTCCACAAATAGAGCTGGTAAAAAGTATCTGTTACAATGACCCGGGCTTTATCATTCATGGCAAATCTCTCTAAATTATAGGCTTTTCCTCATAGAGACCATTTACAGTGGGCATAATACCAGGCTGTGTTCAACCATGGCACTCTTTGAACTAGCTGCACCATGTCATTACCACACTAAACTGGAGTGGCCAGTTTTTCTATAAATAAATATCCTCCTCACTGGTTAGATGAAAATCCTTTGTAGCAGTTCCTGTATTATTGATTTTCTGGTTTCTAGCTTCTCTGCTGGGAATGACTTTTGAATTGTTTTGAAAAGAGAAGTCTTGTAAACACTTGACTGTTGCCGAACTTGAGAAAAATCCGATTAGCGAGGAATCAATAACGTTATTACTCAGCTGGGTTCCCTGTAATTCTCCCATCTCTGGACCAGGTGGGTGGATGCAGGTGAAGAGGTGAGCTCTTTCAAAGAGATTGTGGTTCTTCCTGGATTCCATTTATTTTTTGAAACAGTCCTTTAATTTTGTGGTGTTGGAAATAGAGCTAATGATGACAGTTTGAACAAGATTGGCTTCCTCTACGTAAGGGAGAACAAAGCAGAGATTATTGGCTTTGACAAAGGTGGTTGGAAGCTTAATCAACCACTCTGAGATGCCCTGTCATCCACATGAAATAAAGTCCAGGAACTGACTAGAATCATATACCTCTTTATACAACATCTGAAGTCCATGCACACATATTTTCAGCTCAGTGGTTTGATGGTTGTTCTTGCTGTTTGTCTTGCTTTCTTTTTCTATAAATCCTCTAAAGAGAGGTATTAGAGACATTAAAAGGCAGGATGTGTTGCAGAAACCTCACATGCCGAATGACTTCTTTCACTGCCATCTCTTGGGTCCCTGCAGCTACATCCTCTGGCCCTGGGAACAACTTCCTGGAGGGGGTCCCTGGTCAGAACCCTGTGCTCCCAGAGTCAAATCACCTGTGTAGTTCACTGGTGAGTTCTAATCTTTGACACCTGTTCTGTTACTGCTTTCTTATGAACTGGCCCTCACCCGTACTTTAATTCTATTACCTAAATCCTCAACCTGCCCGCTTTTGCCCTAGGGCTTACCCAGATATGCTTCCCTAAGCCAGACTTCCTACGGAGGAGTTCCTGATACCTCCTGACACCCACTCTCTTTGCCGGGGTCTGCCGGCCTGATTGCGCAGTATGTGATCAGATCCCGTGACGTGCGCCCACTTGTTTGGGCTTTAATCTGTTATAGCCTGGTGCTTAGTCCTGGCTAAACATGTGAACCACAAGTGAACTTTTATACTTGTGTCTGGGACCCACTCCTAGGAATTTGGATTTAGTTGGTTTCATGGGGAATATTAATTTTTTTTTAAACTAAACTTTCTTGGTACGGGCTGAATTGTGTTCCCACAACCCCCAATTCGTATGTTAAAGTCCTAACCCCCAGTACCTCAAATATGACTATATTTGGAAATTGGGACTTTATTTATTTTAATATATATATATTAAAAAAAATTTTTAAAACAACTTTATTGTGGCATAATTCCTATACAGTGAATTATACATATTTCAGATGTATAATTTGATGAATTTTGAGAGATGTATACACCTATGAAACCATAACCACAATCAAGATAGCTAACATGGAAATCAGGTCTTTAAATAAGTAATTAGTTTTAATGAGGTCATTAGGCTGGGTCAGGGTCAGAGTCTATGACTGGTGTCCTTATAAGAAGAGGAAATTAGGACACAGACACACACAGAGGGAAGACCAGGTGAAGACACAGGGAGAAGAAAGCCGTCTACTAGCCAAGGAGAGTGGCCTCATTAAAAAAACAATCCTCCTGACACCCTGACCTCAGACATCGAGCCTCCAGAACTGTGAGAAAATAATTTTTGCTATTTAAGCCACTCAGTCTGCGGTACTTGTTACAGCAGCCCTAGCAAACAAATACAGTCTTTAAATAGATTCAATGAGTGGCCAAGGAGTGGGAACCACTAATCTGGTTCTGAAAGTTTTGCACTCATCAAATCACCTGGAGGGCTTATTAAAACACAGGTTGCTGAATCCAACCATCAGTTTCTGATTTAGCACCTCCTGAGTGCAGACTGAGAATCTGCATTTCCATGACGGTCCAGGTGATGCTGTTGCAGCTGCTCCCAGGATTGTATGTGCTGCAGTTGCTTTTCCTCGGGTCTCCAACTTCCCCTGTGGATTCTTGACTGCCTTTTGGAACAGTCTCAGTGTGCAGGGGTGCCTGGCCCTCACTCCTGGTTCTATCTGGGCTGAGGAAGGATTCATACATGTATTTGCCCTGGATTCGAACACATAACTCCTTAGGAAAACGGAAATTCCTGGGGGGGAAACATGTTTGGGATGAGCTGCGATTTCTATAAGTCTGTGCATATGTTTGTAAATTTATATATCTTTCTACAAAGGATTTGCAGTAACGTTAAATTTGGGAGAGCTGGCTAACTTCACAGCTGAAGATCCGAACAAATGTTTCAGTTTTAATACATTAAATATTAAGTGCATTCTATAGTCTTCTGTGAAATTAATATTTACTAGACATTTTAAAAAGTTTTTCCCCCTCAATAATTTGTTAACAGTCATTCCGAAGAGTCAATAATAATAATAATATTAATGTTGTTTCAGGTTCGAGGAGGCTGGACATAACATTCCATCATGTGTGACCCACTTCAATCTTGTGAGGCCTGATCATGCTGGAACTTTTAAGTGCTTTCTTCCTGACATCCATCTCTTTGACGATGAGTTAGCTAGCCCATTGATGCATGAGAATTTCACTATCAGAAGCCATTCCTGCCTCCTACTTGCTCCTAAAAGAGCTTTTAAAGTTCAATTTGACCAACCCACCCTTCTAATTACCATAGAGGGGAAGACAGCCTTAGTCTGTGAATTTCATGAGAGTTACCTTTATGTGCCTGTGAACAGTGTAAAGCATGGGTGAAGTATGCAATAAGTGATTGCTGAATCAATCAGAAAATAAAACTTGTATCCTGCATAGAATATTTCTCACCTTTCTGCTTTTCATATGCTATTCCTTCTCCTGGGCTGCATGGACCCCCCCTTCTTTGCCTAACTTGGCTTCAAGATTCAGTACGAAGACTTATTCAGAACTGAGCTTAGGCCCTAGCAGTGTCCATCACTGTGTTGTTTCTCCCCTTTGCTTGGAAATTCAGTGGCTATTGATTTAGTAATCCCATCAATAAGAGCTAACCTTTAGAAAGCACTGTGCAAAGTGCATTCACATGTGTAATTTCATTTAATCTTCACAAGAGTCACCTGGGGCTTTTAAACACTGCTCCTCAGCCCCACCTGACGTATCAGAATATCTGGAGATGAATCCTAGGCTTTAGCACTTTAAAGAACTTTAAAGAACATTATTTTCATGTGCAGCCAAGATTGGGACATCTCTGAGTCAGAGTGTTCACATCTATGGCACAACACATATACCTTCTCTTGTTTGAATGAGCTCTTACCACCTGAAAGAGATTTAGAACTAGTTCAAAAAGTTCTCCATGCTGTCTCTCTTCTCCCTTCCCTTACTACGTCCCTCTCTTCTGCAGTTTTCATCTCTTCTCTGCAATGCAGGAGCCAGTTCCTCCACCTGCTTTCTAGACTAAATCACTTTCTGTCCCCTCTCTGTTCCTCCTAGCTGCTTCCCCATTACCACCAAGTTCAGCAAAAACAAATATAAAAACTGTTCTCAAACTAGCTTTGGGAAGCCTCAGTTCATCTGACCACCAGCAAGGCGATTACCTGTCCCAAGAGAGGAAGCCCTCTGAGGGAGAGACATGGGCGTGACTTTTTATCTTTTGTTGTAAACATTGGACAAAAGAGAGCAAATTACTTGCTCAGTGATAAGTCTGGTAGTGGAGATGATGCAGGGGTTTGTAAACTGGATTCAAGATCTTGGAATTTCAAGAGATGTCCTTGAGAGGATCTAGAGTTACAAGTTCAGAATAGCATTTGCAAAAGATAGCAGGAGTTGCAGTTGAATCTAAGAGGATTAAGAGTGACGAGACTATTGGAAACAAAGATTGGAGTTGTGGAGGAGAGAGGAAAACATTTTAGAAATGGAATCCATAATGCAACTTAAACTGATACACCATTCCATTCCTCTGTGTTGTTGTATTTGTCCCTGAGGTGATTAGATGTCACTCGACAGGGGAATTTCATATTTTAAATTAGGTTGTAAATGAAAAGCATTTTAACACCTACTTAGATAGTATAATTTAATCACTTCTGAATCTTGTTGCCTTTTTAAATTAAACACAAGTTTGGCTCTTAAACAAAGAATGGGAGTAGAGAGCCAAAGGTAGTTAAATATAAACTTTTCTGGTTTTCTTCTCTTGATCGACATTGGTTTCTGACGGACATGCTCAGCAAACATAAGAATGTTTTACATCTAATAGTGAGAGGTTTTCAATCAACTGGAAGCAAGAACAAGAAGAAAAAAATAAAATGAAAAGAAATCTTAGCTCTTCTTTCAAGCCATTGTTTTGTGCATATCTCTGCATGGGTTCTTTATAATTTAAGTTTTTAAAAGCTAGTAAATCAATTGGAACCTGAAGGTTATAATGTGATGGAACTTCTAGAAGCTCAAGCCCACATTTCACTCATAGTAACCACTCAGATGGTTACTATGGTCCACCCAACCTCCTGGCATTTAAGACCTTTTCCAGTGTTCTCCAAGATGAGTCCACATAAAAAGGACCCAGGCGAGCCAGAGAGGGTAGCCATATATTGTTGTGTACCCAGGACAGTTCCAACTGACCCTGATAATCTGGGCCTGATTTTAATCTAAGCCCTTTCATTTTCAAAAGTGTTCTGATTTAGACTATTAGTTGCTTGATCATTCTAGCTGTGAGGGGCAAAGCAAATGTTTTTGTTGTAAAGGGAGAAGCTTCTCCAGAATAAGAGGGTTCCACTTTTTCTTTCCTTCTTGACTCTGAGTAGCTGACCTAGGTGAGTGGCAGAATCATGTGCTTTCAGGAGCTGGGGCTGGGAATAGCCACAGGAAAGGAGTGGAGGTGAGCTGGGGTGGGAGGGGTAGAATGGAAGTTTCTTAATCCTCCTTACAGATGACAGGAGTGGTAGAAGAAGCTAGTGAATTTTACTATGGACACCAGTGGATCAGGGGGAAAATATTGATGAGAAATAGCATAGGTACTCGTCCTGAATCCCAAATCTTAACATCTCATTGGCAAGGCGAGTCAGAGGCTGCCTGGGAAGATTCCAGCACATCAATGATAAAAGAATCGCCAAGGGGCCAATGACATGCGTGAGGGCAAGAAGTCGGGAGACGGGAAAGCCACGCTGGGTAGATGTTAATTGTGCCTGCAGTGTGATTGGAGGTGAGTGCTCCAGTCGGTGGGGGACTTTCAACCTCATGTCTCCTCTGGAGCTGATGACTGTGCCATCTTGAACAGCTTTACTAACGTCTCTGTGCCTTGTTTTTCCAAACTGGGAAGTAAGAAGCATCAAAAGTGACTACTTCATGGATAAAGATACTGCTTTATTTTACAAGTAGAAATCAAATTCCAGATTTCTTCTTTCTAGTCTAGAGCTTCTATAAGGAGGGAGAAAATCTGTGTCCCTCATATATTTGTGAAGTCTTTTCTTAGACTAGGTTATCCCTGGCTATACTGAAATTATTACTGCTTGTCAAAAAGAAATCCCCAAAACTGTGTTCTATGTATTTTTACCTTAAAAGCCACAATTTTGATTTAGATGACATATGTGCACCCATACAAAATGAATGAAATTGATGTTTATTTTTGTGGTTTCATAAATTCATCCATATAAAAAATAATAATCTTACTGGACTCTTGAAAGTAGAAGTCTAGATTCATTTTCAGTTACATAAACACAGACGTAACATTTGAGGAACTAACTGCTTTGAAATCTCGTAAGTCAGCCAAATAAATAGGTATTATTTTTAAAAGATAAGCATGATCGGTTTCTGAAATCAGTCTTATACAGAACATCAAATGCTCATGGTCCAAAGTGGAGAATTTTTTAAAAATATAAAGTACAAATGTTCTTTTTGACCTTATTTTCTAAGGGACTAGATCTTACTCCTCGCCTCGCCTACACCCCCCAGTAGAGTGTCTTAAGCACAAAAGCCTTGCTACTCAAAGTGAGTTTCCAAGTCAGCAGCTTGGATACCACCTGGGAGCTTGTTAGAAATGAAAAATCTCAGACCCCACCCCAGAGCTACTGGTTCTGAATCTGCATTTTAATAAACTCTCTGGATGATTTTCACACACTCAAGTTGGAGAAGCTCTAGATTAGAGAACACTTGACTAGGAACAGCATAGATCATAAAAATAAGTTCGTAAATAAAAGAGTGGGTGGAATTAAAATGCCTCGTGCTTGCCTCCGAGAGAAATTATATTAATCCTTGGAGAGCTTTTTTCTTATCCCTGCGTGCACACTGATGTCCACTTCTGTTTTCTCTTACCACTTGTTTATAGTATCTTTCTCTTTCATATTATGTATGGTGGTTACACGTAATTGTGCTTTAACTTCATAATTGCTATTACTTAGCAAAATTTCAAACTTCCTCTAAAATTACTTCACTCCCAACCTACAATATGCTCTATTTACACAGCCTATATCTGTTTCCTTTTCCTCTGAGACTCCCACCATGAAAAGCAGACATAATATGAAATAGAAGACTGGTTTGGCTTGAGAATGTACTGATTCTGGGAGTGCAGCCAAGGACCAGTGCCAGCCAGAATCGGATGAATGATGCTAGTGGTAAAGCAAGACTCAGATCTTCATTAGCAGAAGGAGGGACCTATTTTAGTCATGGGTAATGCAGAATTCTGCTTCAGCACGAACCATAATTGGTGAGAATGTTCATTTTTGAGGGCTGAAACATGGCACTCTCTTGGCTGATGGTGTTTTCCCAGAGCACCATCAATGGAAGGAGACGCTTAGGAATTATTTTTTTCTTTTCTAATATTGTTTCCACTAATACATTTTAAAGCTTCTTTCCAATTAAGTAAAATAAAGAAAGTGGACTCATCTTGATTGAGGAAGACAGAGCAGATGAAATTGCACAGTTAGAGAGTAGAAAGAATGAGAGCTTTAGTGTCAGAGAGACATCCTAAAGTTCAAATCCCACATCTGCCACTTATGAACTGTAAACATGACCAAATTACTTGACCTCTTTAAGCCTCAGTTTTCTCATCTGTAAAATGGGGATGATACTATTTATCTTGAAGAACTGTTTTAGAGAAGCAAATGAGATGATGTATTCATGGTCCCTAAGATAGGTCCTGGCATTTAATCACTCAATGAATATTAAAATGTCATCTTTCTCCTTTCTTCTCTAACTCTGTTCTGAATCAGTGGGCAGGATCATTTTACATGACTGACTAAATTACTTGAGAGATAGTCACTGCTGTGATGGAAAGCCAACCAGGTGAGTGTGATCTGCACATAGCTGCATTATCAGCCGGTGCATGAGTAGTATTTGTGCAGATGACACTGCTGTGCTGCGGGAACAGCTTGAATAAATGTGAAAGTTAGTCTGGTTCTGGAACTCTGCAGACTTCCGAAGGAGAGAAACTTAGCCATCTTCAAATATTTTCCAGTACGTAGGAGGGGGCCTTTCTTTCTTCTGTCTTACTTAATAAAAAAATATTTAATTTGATGTATTTTTTGTTTTTGTTTTGGGGGGAGGTAATGAAGTTTATTTGTTTACTTATTTATTTTAATGGAGGTACTGTGAATTGAACCCAGAACCTCATGCATGCTAAGCATGTACTCTACCACTGAGCTATACCCTCCTCACTCTTCTGTCTTAATTCTGAAGACTATGAAGGAAGTTCTTCTAAGAAGGAAAATGTTACTGAAATGCATACCTGCTTTTAATTTTTCTGTGAACATCATTGCCATCTCATTCAGTCAGGCATTACTTCAATATATAAGTATCTGCAGTGCTAGATATTATGTCGGGTGCCATGCATACAGGAATCAACAAAACCACCAGCCGATAAATACATATATAACTTACAAATTTTGGTCAGGGCATTCAGGGAAGAGAAAGGGTTTTATTATAGGGTAGTTCCTTTTTAACCTTAGGCTTTGTATCTGGAAGTAAAGCAAAACATTTTTCCCCCTTACATTTTTTGCCCTTTTACCTATTTATTTTGGGTATCTACCTCTCCTTTGTAAATTCACAGCATTTTTTGAAGCATATTTTTCTTTGTGTTTGGGACTTTACATTTCATTTGACTTCCTTAATTCTACTGTATCTTTTTAAAATTCTTCCTCTATAACTTGATTCTACTTCCTTATTTACATTATTTGGACTTCTTTTTTGTGTGAGAATGGAGGAACCATGGCTATAAATTCTGGCTCTTTTATCCATATCTAGCATAGGTTTAGATATTTTGCTAATATTCAGAAAATCGGGAAGGAGAGCAGGACCAGAATTCAGAGACAAAGAGGATTTTTGTTTGTTTGTTTACAGCTGGCCTGACCCCATTTTGGGGCAGTCTGCTGAACCAAGGTAAACTGTTTCAGCTCTATCCTGAGATGAGTGTACGGAGATGGCAGAAAACACCGTGGGAGACTGATGACCCCAATTGTTCACGCCTGTCTATATCCAGCATCTTTGCAATGTGACTTCACAGACTCCCATTAAAAGGTGGACTTTACTCCTCTAGCTCCCAACTCTGAGCTAGGTTTCTGACTTGTTTGCACCAGAGGATGAGGAGGAAGTGAAGTTATGCCACTTTTGAATCTAGGTCTTGTGTTAATCCTGTCTAGATGCTTTGAAAATAAGCTGGGGTTACCCAGCTAGTAGACGGAGTCACAGAGCCCCATTACCCCTATCATCCCAGCCAAAAGCCAGACCGTTGTCAGACATGAGGGAAGCCATTCTTGACCAGCTAAGTCTCAGGGACACCCCAGCTGTTGCAGATGCATGAGTTAGCACAGCCAAACCTGGATCAGATGATCAGAATTACACAGCTGAAGTGTATTCTTATGAACAACTTTAAAAAAAGCTCATTATTTTAAGCTGACTTTGAGGTAAATTATTACTTAATAATAATTACAAATATTCTCATTTGAACGGTTTTACCCTCTACTTTCTGACTTCCAGCCTTAGTAAAAGTATTTTTATCCTTTGGTTGGTACAAAAATCTGAAGGTAGTGGCGTGCTGGTAAATGCTTTGTAACAAAATTCTTAGCAAAAAAAAGTGTGTGTACAGATACGTACATATATACTAAATTTATTATAAATTTTATACATGTAAAGAAGGTAGAGCACACAATTTATAAATAATAAAAAATGTACAATGCTCTTTTGTAAATTCCGCATATCTAACTGATTCTCACTGAAAGCTTCTGTTAGTTTTCGCAGAATTTACATGCAATTCAACTATGATTTGACCAAGTTACATCCCAATTTGCTACCTCTTTTCCCAGTAAATTTTTTGTTATTAAATCTGACATATCATTTACTGTTGAACTAGTTGTAGCCCTTGTACAGCAGTTATATTCATTAAACTGAAACCTCTTTCATCTTCAGCACTAGATACAACACGCTATGAAGCATAATTTGCATTAACATGTTCTCTAGTACTTTCTTTAGTCTAAACAATCAATAAGCAATAAATCAGAGCCTGATTTGTAGTGTAAGCTCCTTTCTGTGGTGAGACACTGCTGCTGTGACTATTTTCAAGTTACCAATGCGACATCCCTGAAAGGGAGTTGGGAAGAGATGCACCTCAGCACGCCATCACGTGGTACGTCCACCGCGCTACCACAGAGGTCCATAATCACAGGAGCACAGATCATATTAAAGTAGAACGAAATAAGTGGGATTTTGAGCATTTATGACCTTTACTTTTGATATAATTTATCAAATTGTACATTTATAAAATTTAATTTATAATGGTAGGCATGTTTAACAACTAGTTCTCTAAATTCCTAAAAATATAAACAATCAAATGAGCCAGCTCCAGCTCACCCCTGTTGAAGGGTTCTGGAAACATGTGATGGTTCTAGTTATAGTAATTGTAGCTTCCATGTATCTAGTGCTCACTAGATCCCGGGTTTTGTTCTACATACGTTAGAGTCACAATAGCATTTATTCCTCACAATAGCTCTGGGAGGCAGGTATTTAATATTTGCATCTAATTTACAGATGGAGCAATGGAACCAATGGAGGCTACTTAGTTTGTCTAAGTTCATAAAACTATAACTGCCTTTCCTAAAGACAGATACATCTTATCACAAATTTATTACACCAATAAAGATTAAATCAATATCTGGATGAGGCTCAGAATTTAGCAATGAGAACAACAGCTTTACTGGCAGTGTGACTATAGATCTAAGGCTGTTTAAGAGAGGGAGGCATAAATGGTGCCTGGGAAGGGAGAACGGGGGTTTGCTGAAGTCTTTGCTGAGTTATGTCAGCTGAATGAGAATGGGTAGTTATGGCAAGAAGGCATTACAGGCAATGAGGTGTGTGAAGTTTGTATGTGCGTGGAAGGGTGAGTTGTTTGGTGTGGGTGGAGTGGAGGTGAGTCTGAGCAAGTGACAGTAGTGAAGATGGGGAGTTAATGTGGAGCAGAAAAGGCAGAAAGCCTGACATAAGGGTCTTGAGAGTAATCACCAAGGGGGCACGTGTAGATAAGAAAGGAAAAGAAGCAAAGCCAGGATGGAACAGGTCAACAGGAGCTCTTGGGACACCAGGAGGCTTGCTGAGTTCAAAGAGCAGACTCTGGTGTGTGTGAGATGGTTACTTTCATGTGTTAACTCGGCGAGGCCAAGGTATCCAGATATGTGGTCAAACATTATTCTAGACACTTCTGTGAAGAGTATTTTTGGTGGGATGGCATTAACCGTTAAATCAGTAGACTCGGAGTAGAGTAGATTGCCCTCTATAATAATAATGTAGATGGGTTTCATCCAATTAGTTCAAGGCCCTAAGAAAAAGACTGACCTTCCCCAAGGGGGAGGGAATTCTGGCAGCAAACTGCTGTCAGACTCTTTCCTGGGCCTCCAGTCAGACTCCTTTGGTCTGAATGTCTGTGAATCCCTCAAATTCATACGCTGAAATCCTAGTCCTCAAAGATGATGGTAATAGGAGGTGTAGACTTTGGGAGGTGCTTAAACCATGAGGGTGGAGCCCTTATGGATGGGGTTATAAAAAAGACCCCCCAGAGATTCCCAGCCCCTTCTACTATGTGAGGACACACTGAGAAGGCATTAGCTATGAATCAGGAAGAGGGCCTCTGCAGGGACATGACCATGCTGGCACCCTGATCTTGGGCTCCCAGCCTCCAGAACTGTGAGAAATACATTTTTGTTATTTACAAGCTACCCAGTCTGTTGTATTTTGTTAGAGCAACTCAAATGGACTAGGACACTTACTCTTCAGGTTTTGGACTTGTCAGCCTCCACAACTGCATGAGCCAATTCCTTGAAATAGATTTATCTATCTATCTTTCTATCTCTCTCTCTATCCATTCACACATTCTATTGATGGTGTCTCCCTGGAAGATCCTAAGACAATACGAATATAGGAGTGGGAGTCAATATAGAAAGCTATGGGCAGAGAAGTAAACTTTTGAGGTGAGAATTAAAAAGTAAAGAAGCTCCAGGTGGCTATAATTGTTTTTTTTAAGAAATGGAAATAAAAGTCATATATTTGCCTTTAGAGACGTATTAGACTAAATGAAGAGGAAAAACTGATCATGTTAAGAAGGAAAGAAAATAATAAAAAGAAAGAAAGGAAGAGAAAGAAAGAGAGAGAGAGAAAGAAAGAAACATATGACAATTACTATTAAAAAACTGAAGAGATGTTTGTGGGGTAGGGGCTTTGGAATGGCCTCACAGAGGTGAGAAATGAGAAATTCTTTGAAGGACAGATGGGAACCTAATGTGGTTAGACAAAGGAGTGGGGCATGAGGATACAAAATACATAAACAGAGTTTAGCTCTAGGGTTAATGTAATGAAGTCTGGACTTTATTCTGTCCAAACTAAAAACCCACTGAAGAGTTAATATGTAGAAACATGGAAGTTACCGTTCAGACAGATCAAGCAAACAGTGGAGTGACTGCACAGTTGCAGTTAGGACACTCTTGCCAAATATCATGAATTTGATGTTTGGCTCTGCCATTCATAAGCTGAATGACCTTTGGCCAGGCCATTACTCATAGCTCTAAAGCTGAATATCTCAAACAAAGTAAATAAATAAATAAATAAGGGATAATAATAGCATCTTTCTCATCATGTTTTTGTGACAATTACATGAAATATGAAGGCAAAACACTTAGCACAGTGTCTAGACCAGAGAAAGTTTTACTATAATAAATGATCACCATTATACTCTTGGCAAGAAACGTTTGAAAACAAATAATGGAAGTGGAGGTAAAACTGAATGGAAGGAAAAAGGAAGAATTGGCATGACTAATCTGGAAGCAGGAAGCAAAAGAAAAGGCAACGTCAAAGTGGACTCTGGGTTTATAGCCTGAGAAAGCAGGTGATACCACTAGTATTCATGGAAAATAGGCTGTAGGAGAGGGGCAAGTAAACTCTCCGTTACACTACCGACTCTGGGAGGGACTGGTCTTCTCCCCAAGACCAAGCCAGTCACAGGCAAGCTCTGGTAAAAGTTGCAGGGACCGGACTGGAGTGAGGCCAGTGGTCAGGCGAGTGATGGGCAATGGGCAGTATGGCAGAGAGTTTGAGTACCGGTCAGCCCTAGAAGGTGATGAGTGTAATGCCTGCAAGAAGGCAACGGAGAGATCCAGGCTGTGAACAAAATGTCCAGAAGTCAAACAGCAACCAAGGTTTCAGAAACAGGTAGGAATAAAATATTAATGAAAGATGGTTTTCCAGAGGAAGAGAAAATTGGCACTTAAGGGAAGAGATGAAGGATTATGTATTGGAAGGTGTGATGGAGTAGTGGGTGAAGCACAGGACGGAGAAGTTAAGACAGAAACACAGATACCAGAATTAAGTATTAATAAAAGAACTGAGGCACCAGGAGGAAAACGTAAACCTAGAATTGGAACTGGAATTGGAATTGACAGCAGAGCAGATCAGCCCTTCTAAGGCAAAAAATCTTTGCTTTTTCCTTTTTTAAAAAAAATCTTATTATTTTAATAAATATTAAATATATCTGGAAATAATTATAAAATATGTATAGGTATGAGAAAAACCCAAGTCAGAGACATATCCCAGTTTTATGGAGTTCTTGGGGCTTACTTTAACGAAAAGAAGACAAAATCATGAATACAAAATTAGATACAAAATGCATTTGCTATAAGTATATATAAAATTAGATATAAAAAGGAATTTCTTTAGAATTAAAAAATAAGTCATGATAAGTCACAAATTCTTAAAAGCAGAAAAGTACTATAAGTGTTACAAATTCAGAAAAAAAAATTTATTTACTGGTTTCTTTTTGCTCTATTTTTAGTCGCAAGATAGAGAAGTGCAGTCCCATGCCCTTTTCCGTGGTTAAGGGTTCTAACTAAAAAGTTTGCTCTAGCTCTGATGTGATTTTGATGACATGGTTGTGAGGAGAAACATGAATGAGGACACATGGTAGGAGACGGGGCAGCCCTCAGACTGCTTCGTATCTGTACTCATCAAACAACGTCATGTGGCACTGTGGCTGAGACAGCCTGAACAGTGCCTTGTTTACGTCTAGAAGTCCATCCTCTTCAGGGCTAGTCATGCTGTGCCTCTGCATTGTCCGCTGTGCTGGAAGGTGGTATAAAATGGGAAGAGGCAGCACAGGGCAGGGGGATGGAGGGCGAGTAGAGGAAGGAGGGGAAATGGGGTGGGTCACAGGATGGAGTCTTTGATGATACAATCTTTCCTCATGTGAGTCCTGAATAGATGGCAGTGAAAACTGAATAGATGTTACATCAAGAATGTATTTATGGATATTTATGTAATTTAAAATGATAGATACATTTATCCATTTATCTATTTATCCATATATACAATGGAATACTACTCAGCCACAGAAAAAGAATGAAATGTTGCCATCGGCAGCAATGTGGATGGACATGCAGGACATTATATTAAGTGAAATAAATCAGACAGAGAAAGAGAAATACTGTATATCACTTATATGTGGAATCAAAAAAATACAACAAACTAGGGAATGTAACACAAAAGAAGCAGACTGAGATACAGAGAACCAACTAGTGGTTACCAGTAAGGAAGGTGGGAGGGGCAATATAGGAGTGGGGGAGTGGAAGGTACAAACTACTGGATGTAAGACTGGCTCAAGGATGTACTGTACGACACAGGGAATGTAGCCAATATTTTATAATAACTATAAATGGAGTGTAACCTTTAAATTTGTGAATCACTGTATTGTATACCTGTAACTTAAATAATATTGTGTATCAACTATACTTTGATAAAAATAATAAAATAAAATGATAGATAAGTTTGGTGGGAAAAGGAAAATGAAGTAGATTCACATGTTCTGTTAAGCAAAGATGTCTATCATTTATATTTAAATTTTAATTTATTTATTTTAATATTTTTCTTAATGAAGGTACTAGAGATTGAATCCAGGACCTCATGCATGCTAAGCACACACTCTACCATTGAGCTATACCCTCCCCCTATATTTAAATTTTTAAAAACCTGGATTACAGAATTGTATGAATAATATGATCAATTGCAAAAAGGAACAAAGACACACACACAAATGCCCACATACAACCATGTGAAGCAATTTTTCTTTTTCTTTCTTTCTTTCTCTCTCTCTCTCTCTCTCTCTCTCTCTCTATTCTCTCCTCTCTCCTCTCTCTCTCTCTTTCTCTCTCTCTGTCTCTCTCTCTCTCTTTTTTTTCTTTTTTGGAGCCCCAAGGCGGTGGGAGCGTGGAGGGCATTTCCCAGCTGGAAGGAAGAGTCATCTGGGCAGGTCTTGGGCACTAGACAGCTGGGCGAGGGCTCTGGCCTGGGCTGAGACCAGAAACCTTCCCCCAGGACCCCGAGGTCCACAGTGGGTGCCCGAGCCGGAAACGTGGCAGCCCCACTACCTGCTAGGAATCCGGGCTGCCCTGGTCACCTGGCTGCCCTTGTATCCTGGGCATGACCCCCAGCCCCTTGCTGCCCCAGTACTCCTGGCAGCCCCCAGTACTACTTCTGCTCCCTCCAGCTTCCCTGCCCTCAGCTCTGGCCTACCCTCTCTCCAGAGGCCCCCTATTGTCCCAGTACCCGGGTACACCCCCATTAACCTCGGTACCACCCCACTCCCCCTGCGTATAGCCTCATTACTTCCAACCACTGTCCCTCCGCCTTCTGGCACCGCCCCTGCCCCCTAGTACCCGTGGCCCTCTGGGAACCCTCGTATTCCCAGTTGCCCCTAGCTCCTCTCCCAGCTCCTGGGGACCCAAGCCCTCAGCTCCTGTGACCTCGCTCCCAAGACCCCCGCAGACCCGGGTCTGCGGGACCCGTCACCCCAGGCCCGGTCTCCAGCTCCCTGTAGCCCACGACACTCGATACCCCGACTCCGGGCGCGTGGGCCCCGAGGACCCTACCACCGGCCTCCTGCATGTCCGAAACTGTTTTTTAATAGTAGTTACACCAGAGGCGTACGTTTGGTGTGGGGAAATGGGAGAGTTTTTACTTTTTTACTTACTCCAACTGTTTTCCTTTTTACTCTTTACAATGAATATCTATTTCACTGAAACAAAAGTTAAAGATGTGAACCAGGTTCCTAAAAAGCAGTGTGTGAGACCAGTAGAGCTGAGAAATTGTCAGGTATTCTGTTCCTAAATTGCCCTTATCAGCTGCCTGGGGCCGAATATTCTATTTTATCTCATCCTACAATAAACTTACCTTGAAATAAAACTATAGATTAAAAATTAAAACAAAACAAAACTTGGGAGAAATATCTGTTCTACTTGCTGATCACTGATCATACAATAGTTAAATCCCAGGAATCAGCACCATATGAATCGGGCCATGATGACTAACTCTTGCTTATCTTTTATTCTTTTATTTTCTGATTTCTTGTCCAATCCCTCCTTATTTCTAATTATTTGATAACGTACTCTTTCAATGTGCAGCAATGAATGAAATCTCCTGTCTTACTGAAAATGGATTAGACTATGAAACAGCCTGGACATTGATATCACAATGCTTCTCTTTATATAGTTAAAGTTTTTCTGAACAATATTCAATTAATCATAGCCTGTAACTTTAAATCACGTTTAGTCAGCCCTGAAAATGGACATGTGCAAGTAGATTCCACACAATAATTCAGAATGTTGCATGGGTGCTAAAATTTTCCTGGGGGGATACAGAGCTCTCCTTGGGTCATTAGGAAAAGAAAATAGACTATTGTATGCACAAGGGATTTAGAAATGAAAAGTACTATAGAAATAATAGGGGTCATTGTTACTACTTCAATAATTACTATTCTATTTCAATAAGGATTGCCTTATATTTAAAGTCTTGAAAGATTCCAACTTTATAGAATTTTATATAATTTCTTTCTTCTGTAAAATCTTCACTTAATATAAACGATATTTTTCATTCAGCTTCCTATGACAGTTTTGTGCTTAGAAACCATATGACATTATAAGACAAAAAAAATTTTCTTAGGTAAAATTTACTTTAAAGACAATGGTAGGGCTTATCCTATACCTACAATTCTTGTGTTAGATGAAGAAAATATATATATATATACACATATATACAGACATATATATTTATATAAATAAGAGTTGGTTTTTAAATTTGAATATAAAATAATGTAACCTCATGATGGGTAATTTGGAAAACAAAAAAAAAGTATAAGTAAGAAAACATTCTACATTTTTAAAATTCATCAATTAAAAAAGTCCTTAGTTAATAGTTCAGTATATTTTCTTCCAGTCTTTTCAATTTTTGCTTATATCCATGAACACCCCATACACTTTATCTTTTCAAAATTGAGATCATACCCATACTCTTGCCATCATTTTATACCCTTTTTAACCCATTCTCAGCATTTTCTCATGAGATTAAGTATTATTTTTAAAAATGATATTTAATGATTACATAATTGTCATCATATGTCTGTATTAAAATATTTATAATCAATCTCATATTGTGTCAGTCAGGGTCCTGACAGCAAACAGGTGACCCACTCCACTGACACAACCGGCAGGAGTTAGTTAATAAAGGGATGATTTGCAAGGGTGTGGGTAGGTCCAGGAACACTAAGGATGGCCAAGTATCTGGGAGCCATTACCACACCAACCTGCAGAGGGAAGGGGAAGAATGGGTACCAGAATCTGGAAAGCTGTAGCCATCAGAGAGCATCTCTGGATAAGAGCTTTGGTAGGGCACACAGCCGCTCCCAACCCACGCCCAGCCAAGGCTTGTGAAATAAATACTCTAATTTCTCTCTTTTCCTGCCTCCCTACCTCCTTACCACTGGCCAACCCAATGGGAACTCACAGGGCAAGGGGATCTGCTGATGTAGAGTCCACAGGGGTCAGCTGCTGCCCTGGGAAGAGAAGTGGGTGGAGAAGGGTGGAAAGTATATCTGGACTGGGAAATACTCAGTGTACTTAATTGTTGTCAGTGTTTCCCCCCTACTTTTTCACCATTACATCAGTAAAGTTGTGAGAAATACCACTGCATGCTTATTCTTCAGTGATACTAGGTAAGTATCCTGAATGTATGAAACATTAGCCTGCCCTGTCAACGAGGTGATAATGGAAAAGTAAAATTGGCATCAAGCATCCCATGCATGACTAAAATCGTGTCATCTAACCAGGAATCAATTGTCCTTGTTTTGCTCCACAGTTGATATTAACAGGACCCAGAGTATAGGATTTTTGGTATCCCATCTAGGCACACTTTCCATACAGCTACACCCATGTGGTATTTTATATCAGCAAAATAAGGCAAAAGTCACAGGCCACTGATCTTCAGCCATCAATTCCAGAACTCTCCATTTCTGCTATCCAACAGAAAACCAGTCAAAACCTCCAGGATGACAAATGGGAGAACCCAGATTTTTATGTTCCTCATGGTTATTTTTCCTAAAAAGAACACAACATGCAGCGTGAAAGGAAGCTAGATTGTAGGAGAATCTTTCTATCTTTATAGCATGGGTTTTTAAAGCATGGTTGGATTTGGCCCTGCCAGTAACTTACCAACAGTAATTCAGTTTCATCCACACACACTCTAAGACAGGAGCACAATGAAATTATGCTCTTTGCCACTCACTTGTCATAGAATGTTGAATATAATGGGGATCAAATTCAGTGCAGTTGTATGAAATGCTACTAATATGAACGTATATGATCTCTCCTAAAAGGCCTTCTGACAAAAAAATACTATAAAAATTGCCTCTTTTTCCAGATAAAAGAAAATCATTGTTTATTTTAACTGTAAGTAAGAGAACATTCTTTTTTCTCCTAATCCATCCAAATAGCTAAGTGTGACGGACAATTTCTTACTAAGGATGTGAGAAGATGGCAGCATGGAACTTTCACATCCATCCCAATGCACTACCAGGTTTAGGAAGCATGGGGAAACTTTTACTTCCTTAACTTCCTCCCGAGAAACTCTTAACAAGGCTGTATATGATGGAAAGGTTCAGAGAAGATCATTTTGCATCTAGTGCCTCAAAAATCAATGCAATTACAGTACAGCATTTAGAAACTTGGAAATTTGATTCTCTTAAATTTTGGAGCTGCTGTAACAAAAAACACCAATATTCATCAACAAAATTCAATTTATATAATAAACCTATTTATAATATCAACAGTTCAAGAATCCAGAGAAATTTTACATGGATTTTATGTGGAAAATCTTATTTCCAGGGGGCGGGATATAGCTCAGTGGTAGAACATATGCCTAGCATGCATGAGGTCCTGGGTTCAATCCCTAGTACCGCTGCTAAAAAAAAATAAATAAATAAACCTAATTACCCTTCCCCCACCATCACCAAAATAAATAAAATGGATTGTACAAAAAATTTCTAAAAAATGTTTTAAAAATCATATTTCTATTCCTCTTCCTTATAAAAAGTGAATACTACATTTAGTTTAATCCAGTGACTATTATTGAGAACCTTACAACATGTTAAATGTTTTATGTACATTTCAATGCTTTTATCTTTATTTTATATACTCAAGTATTAAGGCATTCACCAAACTGGAAGTAGTTGAAGAAGTATTTTAGCTCCTTTTACTCTCCTCCAACGAAGAGGAATTCTGAGAATTTTAATTTAACGAAATTAATTAATCAAACATTGACTACAAACTATGCTGGAGAGGGTGTTGTTCAAATTCAGTGTAAATGGCAAATACGTAGAGATATTAAGATGCAAACAGTATAGTCTATACTCTTAAAATCTAGTAGGGTAGTAAGACAAAAGCATACTAACTACAAAATTGAATATTATAAGCACCTTACAAGAGGAATGAAGTGCTTCAAAGGAGAGGGAAGAGAAAGGGAGAGGAGATTAAATCAGAATATAAAAGGTGAAAATGGGCCAAGTGACAGGGAAGGTTTACATAAGTGAGACCAATGGGTAAGGGACTGGAAGTTTTGGTAGCATGTATGTATACATGCATGCATGCATGTATGTTTTTGTTTTTACTTTTTTATAGTAATTTTAAAAGGGCAAAAGCAGTATAGAGTTCTTGTGTGCCTTTCATGCAGCTTTCCCTACCGATAATACCTCACATAATCACGGTATATTATTATCAAAACCAGGAAATTGACATTTGAACAATACCATTAACTAAACTGCAGACCTCATCAGGATTTCACCAGTTTTTACATGCACTCATTTGTGTGTGTGTGTGTGTATTTATATGTACTTCTATGAAATTTTATCACACGTATAGATTTGTGTAACCATTACCATAGTCGGGATGTAGACCTACCCCACCACCACACACACACAAAAATCTCTCATGTTACTCCTTAACAGTCACACTCTTCCCTTCACTTCTAACCCCTGGAAATCAATGACCTGTTCATCACTTTAGTTTGGAAGTTCAAGAATATTATATAAATAGAGTCAAACAATATGCAATCTTTCGTGTTTGCTTTTTTCATTTGGGGTAATACCCTTAAGAGCGTAAGATCTACCTAAATTGTTGCATGTATCAATAACTCATTCCTTTTAGTTGCTGAATAGTATTCCAATGAATGGATGTACCACAGTTTATTCATCTTTTTACCAGCTGAAAAAAACTGAGGGCTATTTTCACTACTGGGTTATTATAAATAAAGCTGCTATGAATGTATACAGCTTTTTGTGTGAGAATTTGTGTGAAAAAAATAAGTTTTTATTTCTGCAGGAAAAACACATCCAAAAGTGCATGGGGCATCTTTAGAGGTGTGATTTTAATAAATTTAGTTCTTAACCACTATAAACATTCTTGTATTGGCATGATCTGTGAACTTTCTTAATTATTTGAGTAAGAATTAGAATTGCTGTGCCAAGGGAATATACACCTTTTAAATGTTTTTAATACATATTTCATTCTCAAGAAAAGTCATGGTAATTTCCAATCAATACCACCAGAAATATGCAAACAGATCCATTCTTCAATCTTGAAATGACATGAGTATTATCTTTTTAACATATTGCCAACCTGAAAGTCCAAAATTGGTATCGTGTTTTAACTTGCATTTTGACTGCTTATGAGGAGAGCATTTCTATTGAATATGTGCATTTTAGGGGGGAACTTCCTATGTATGTCTTTTGCCCAACTTTTGTTTGGGGATTTTCCATTTTTTTCTTACAGGTTTGAAATATTTATGTGTGTATTTATACAAATAAAGTAATATTGCCATTGTGTCATTGTGTTACTAATATTTTCAGTTTGTGGTGTGCCTTTTCATCTTTTTAAAAATGCTTTTTTGACACACATTTCAAGCTGTTAAATAGGCAAATATAAAACCTTTTTTTCTTTATGGTTTTTGCACTGAATATTATGCTTACAAAAGCTTTCTCCACATAAAGATTACATAATGATTTATCAGGGTTTTTGTCTAGTAATTTTATGCTTTCTTTTTATTTTAAACATACATCATTGTGCTATCTGGAATTTATTTCAAAAGACAAAAACAGGTGAAGTAAAGAACTAATCTTATTTTTTCCAACTTTAGCCAGTGGCCCTAAGATGATTAAAAGAATATTTTGTCTTTTCCACTGACTTAAAGTTCTATCTTTGTCATATACTAAATTCTATATTTATTTAAGCATATTTCTGAATGTATGCTTCTCTTTCATTGGTCTCTTTTTCTCCTCCTGCACCAATATTATTATGTTTTATTCAATATTGGCTTTGTGATACATTTTATAATCTACAAGTTAAGATAACCACCATTACCTGATCAAGTATCAAAAAGTCATGCTGGGATATGTGGGCTTTTATTGCAGTTAGTAGAATGTTTAGTTATATTTGGAAATGATTAACTTCTTTTCAATATGGAAACTTCTCATTCAGTCGATCTGAGTAAAGAAATATTTCACATTACTTGCTAAATTCACACCTAGGTTATTTTATTTGGGGGTGTTATTACGGACTGATCAATTTTCATGTTATGTTTTCTATCTGGTTACCATTAGAATGTGGGAAAATGTATTACGTTTGTAACAAATCACCTTACTGAATTTTCTTACTAGTTCTAACATGTTTTTAAAAGCCAATTCATTTGGGTTTTTTAGAAAGGTAAAAGAATCATCCTATATGCAAATGCCAATAATTTTGTCATAATTTTTCCAATATTTATACCTCCTATTTCATATTCTCTGAATGCACTGGCAATCGTATCTAGAACAATGTTAAGAGAAATAATATATATATATAAATCATATTTATGTTAACAAATGTCCTCATATTATACTATCCTTGCATTCAGAGAATGAATATAGAGTGACATATTATTTCGTTTTGATATGTTATGCTAATATTTTTATTATTTTTCCATGAATTAATATGTGAGATTGTGCTACAATGGGGGTTTGCTAATTGTATACAAATAACCTATAAAGCTTTCCTCCATTCTCTACCTTCTAAAATCATTTAGGTAGCATGAGAATTTTGTTCAGGGAATATTTGAAAGAAAGAATACATTCACACATCCAACTGGGTCAGGTAGCTAATGAAAAGGGAGAGTCTTTCCTTGATAACTCTCTTCATTTACTATATAATTATTCGTTTCTTGGAACTTCCAGTCTTCCTTAGCCTGCTTTGCTGTTTTGCTGACAAACATTTTCTTAGAAAATAATCCATTTTCCTTAAGATTATCAAATGTATTATCATAGAAGTGTACAAAGTATTCTATTTTTGATTTAGTAATTTATATTTTTAATAAAACAATAGAGCCACTAATTTAATTCTGGCTGTAGTATTATGCAATTAGAAGTAAACATTAAAATACATTTTCCTTAAGCTTAGTGACAATTTTTTTTTTCTAACCCATTTCCTTATTTTCCCCCAAAGAGGGAACATTTAATTCATATCTATTTCCACACACTTTTTTTTCTCTCTTGAGTGTGGTCTCTTTTACATCCTCTCTCTAGTTCCCTTTAACCTGAATTATATCTAGCATTTTTCCCCCTCCTCTCTGCTGAATAACATATTCCCAAATACTTTGGTTACACTATTCCTCACCACCTGAGCAGAATCACCACCTAAGCAGAATCATGATTCCCATGAAGAGGTAGACTGTGATTTCTGAAAACTGCACAGTCTGGCTCAACAGGAACCTTTCAAACAGTTGTATATGTCAGGAGTAACGTTGCCTATTACATGGAAGCCAAGGCGAATAAGAGCACTTATGAGAAGTATCTTTCTGTGGATGCTCTTCTGCTTTCTAGCCTCAATTATGTTTAGCTTAAGAGTTATGATATGTATTTCTAGACAGAAATGGTTCCTATCTTGAGTTAGGGACTTGCACTTGTAAAATAGGTCCAAGTATAGTGTTTCACTTGTACTTTACAGAAACAAGTAACTTGGAAATAAAAATGAAAATAGGGCTCCTGGCTAACGCACAGAAGCTGTATTCATGAAGAGGACCACATGGTCTAAGGGATGTACTTGCGTACTCTTTTTGATAGTTTATAACACAGCTTGACGCTTTACTACTCTGCAAGTTGGGGCCTTTGGGATACAAGGGAAACAAACTGACTCAAGTCACTGCAAGAAAAGATGTTTAACAAAGGACGCACACAGCAGCAGAAATAGACCACCGCCAGGGTCTGAAGCAGTAGAACTCTTTGCATGCATTGCTCTCCTCTCCTCCCAGAAATGCTTCCTACCTTGAGTTAGGGACCCAGTTCCTATCCACACCTCCCCTGCTGTCCCTCCCAAGAAATGCACCATACAATCCCTACCAGTAAGAAGCTTGCAGTCAAACTACACAATCTCTAAAATAAGGAATGGCCTTATGATTGCTAACTGTCTGAAAACTTGCAGAGATAAGCTCATTAATACCAACGTCATTTAGGGCAAGGATGCCTTGTACCTGGTGACTAGCAGAGGTAAGGACCAGCAGTAAAATTAGAAACTGCAATGGAAAAAACAAAATGGATTTTTTCTATTAATGTTGCATTTACTGTTGTTTTTTTTTTTAATCTTAGTACTTACTTGACAAATAGTTGTTTTTTATCCCTCCCTCAGTCCAGCCCTACTTAAAGAAAACATACTAGGATGTGTATTATTGTGCTCTAATTACAGTTGAGGGCACAGTGGCATGTGATTGTGGTATAATAACTAAAGACCTGGAGTGCCTTTTTATTCCATTAAAAATGACCTTAGCTTTGCATCACAGAGTTTTGCATTGATTTGTCTTTTTTTTTTATGGTTTCCTCTCCACAGGTCTGCTTCCTCATACAGGGTGAGGCACTGAATCGTGACACATGGGGGTCAGTGAAATTAACTATCTTTCCCGTGAGAAATAATTCATTATTCAGCATTTGCTATTAAGATGCCTCTGCTGTGAGTGAATGCAGTCACATGAACCGTATGGAAGTTGTGGAGCAGATGGGCATTACATAAATATCGTTTAGTGTTCACAATGCAGACAACAATAATTTTCTCATCTGAAAACAGGAGGCATTTGGGCTCCAGAAAAGGAACTGTTGACACATTAGGTTGCTGGAAAAAGAAATGGCTCTAATTGTTTCTATGGAAGTCATACTTCTTTGAGGCTAATTTAAATTTTGTTATCTGCCTGTTTCAATAGGGTCTTTTAAAAACAATGATTAGTATTAGACCTGGTCATGTCCTCTAGTTGAGAGAGACTTCCCACATTTCCCTAGAATTGAGAAGGTGCCTCAGTTCTCAGAAAAAGCAGTATGGGTCTCAGCTCACTTTGTCTCTGGATTGGATTTCTCATTTAGGGAACAGGAGCTAGACGGGGTGGCATGAGCTGGGATCATTTAGCTCAGTCTAAAAACTATCCATTAAGGGCTAACTGCAAGCCAGACTTTGGACTAGACCATGTGATGAGGGAACAGCGTGAATGCAAAAGCCAGTGATTCTTATCTTATCTAGCTTAGAAAGTACACTGGAACCCAAGGGGGCAGGTGCCAAAATGTTCACTGAAGTATTGTTTACAATAGTGAAAATTCAGAAATGACCCAAATGCCTATCAATAAGAGATTGGCAAAATGAACTATGAGATATCCACACGGTGGATCATTTGTAAAGTCCATCATTTGTAAAGAATTGGGTAGGCTTACATGTGTAATGGTGTCTAAGGCATTTGATGTTAGAGAATAACTAACTCTACAAAGTGCTTTATCCAGTAGAAATCCAGAAACTCTACTACTGTAGAAACAATACCGTATTTTTCTCCTTAATCATCAGATGCATAGCAAACAACTCTGGGAGAATGTCCTTCAAAGTAGGTCCTCCTGCTGCACGGTGTCCAGAGTGCTATTCACATTGGAGATGGGTTGTCTGGTAACAGTGCAGTAGCATCCCTGATGGCCCTACACTAACCTGATGACTCTGGTTAATTTCAGGGAGTGAAGGGGACCAGGATTAAAGATAATCATCAAAA
This sequence comes from Vicugna pacos, assembly GCF_048564905.1. Taxonomy (NCBI): domain Eukaryota; kingdom Metazoa; phylum Chordata; class Mammalia; order Artiodactyla; family Camelidae; genus Vicugna; species Vicugna pacos. The sequence goes on along the minus strand of NC_132994.1, from coordinate 13,616,645 downwards.
GGAGCTTTCGCTATTATCTACCATGTTTTAATTCTTACAGGAGATTACGTTAATAAATTAAATGTATATTAAATATTAATTTAAAAGTAAGTAATGTGTAATTCCTGCTTTCTAGGGGCCAACAATCCAGCGTATGTACTCTAATAATTCTGATGAAAAACAAAGTGCGGTCAGTGCTTTCCTTGACATCCTAACTGTGTGTGGTGGTGGTGGTGGGGTGTGTGTGAAGGTGGGAAGGGTCTGTCCTTCTGCTCCCTGAAGGAGGAGGGATTTAGTGAAAGTGTCCTTAGTAAAAGGAAGAACTTTCTACCCCACAGCCTTCTGGGCAGCTCAGGTAGAATCACAAGCTGTCATCCATCCACCCAACCACGTTAGAAGATGTAATGTAGGGAATAAGAGGAAGGCGCTGGGGGGAGAGCCAGAAGGAAGGTTCTAGCCCATACCATTAGGAGTGGCTTATCTGCAGCTGACTAAAACTAACCCTGGCTCTCTAAAGCCAAGGGGGATGAAGTGGTGGGTTATTAGGGGTTCACAGGGTCAGGGGCAGGCAGGAGGGCTACATTTGGAAAACACGGATAGGAACTAAGCACCCTGAGGCAGTGGGAGTGGTGATGGTAATGATGCAAGAGGGTACACAACCTCTCATTCAGCAAAAACTGCCTGACGTGAGAAAAATCTAGTAACCCCACTGTCTTTGTGTAACATTAACTTGGATTGGTCCACATTAGGTTATAGGCACTTGGCTGCCAGAGGGTGTCTTCAGCTTCCAAGTGGATGGCCAGGCACTCGTAACACAGCACTATGGGATCTCTGACATAGGAATGGAGCAGGCATGGTGGGAGCCCAAAGGGGTGGTGGTTACTGACTATGTTCTTAATAAGTACAAGATGCTGTTCTAAGCACTTTATATGGGCGTTATTTAATTTAAGAGTCACAATAACTCTGTCAGTTAAGTGTTATTGTCACTATTATTATTCCTATTTTACACAAGAGGTTAAGTAACCTTTTCAAGGTTGCAGGAATACTGACTTGGTATTGGCTCCTGAGACTGTATTTCTAATGACCTGCTACTGCATATGTCCACTCTATGTCCCCTTCTTGCCTTTTTCTCCACATTTCCCAGAGGAATACAGACCACTTTAAACTAGTGAATAGGAAATGTGTAAGACACATTAACCTTAAGGCAACCCAAAGGGTTCTCAAAGCAGTAATCCCAGTTCTCCTTGTTACATCTCAAAACTTACGGTGAGAAAACATTTTGATTCTTATTTTTCTGATGCCAAAGGAAGCAATTATGAGTGATATGACTTGCCCAAATGCCCTCCTGATTAAGAGATAAATTGAGACAAGAACACAGAACCACTGAATTAGCAAGTAACCAACTCATCCCTGTTGTCAGAAAATTATAACTGCCTCCTTCAATGAAGTTTCTAGAATCAGTCCTCAGTTTAAAATAGATCCTATAAACCATGTGTCAGAATAAGTCATCAATCCAACTGCCCAGTGGCTCCCATCACCTTCAGAATACCGCCTCACTCCTCGTCAGGGCTGTGACGACTGCAGGGGTCAGCCCTGACTGTTGGGGCTCGTCTCTCTCTCCCCTTGCCCAGGTTCTCTGTCTTTCTCTTGTTTCCAAATATGCCAAACTAGACCCTGCCTCCAGACTCAAACCATTATTCCCTCTGCTAGAAATACTCTTGGCCTACTCCTCACAAAGCTGATTTCTTCTTGTCTTTCCACTCTCCACTTAAATGACATCTTGAAGATAACTTTAGCTAAAGTAACCCTCCCTCCAAATCCCTCCACTGTGTGAGTCTCCTGAGAGCACTTATTGGCCAGTCCGGGATGTTCTTGTTTATCTGTTAGTCTGTCATTGATTGATGGAGTCTCTTCTCTAGAATGTAAACTCCCGGAGGGTAGCGACCTTGCCTGTCTTGTTCAAGACCAGACTCCAGGACCCTCAACTGTACGTGGCACACAAATGTTCACTGAATACATTATTTCCAGTTTACCCAACCACTCAGATTTTTCCCTTTACCCAACAAAGGTCAAGTCATTATAAGTCTGGATAGGCCTTGAGGAAGTATTTTATAGTTCAAAAAGTTGGGGCAAAAGGTAAAGTAACCTGCCTGAGTTCATGTCAAGCTTGCAGCAAACATGGACTGAAATCTGAGTCTTGTCCTTTCCCAAGTAGAGCTATATTTAGCACACTGGACTGCCTACATTCTGAATAAGGAACTGAGGTGATCTTTGATTTATACACTCTCTGGCGTCATCATGGGAGGCAGTGTGGTTACACAGAGGTGTTGCCTCTCTGCAGATGAATGTGTTATCACTGGGATGGTTGGGCACCTGAACTTACGACAGCAGAAGGTCCATATTGGGTACTTTCCTTGCATTATGCACTATTTTGAGCTTACCATGTATTAATCTATACTATCCACATATAACCCCGATTGAGTAGATACTGTTATCATCCTCATTTATAGATGTTAGGGAACCTGCCCAGCATCAGGTGGTTAGTAAGTTGTGGAGTAAGGATCCCAACACAGGTGGTCTACTTCCAAACCCTCGCTTTTAACCATGAACACCATTCTTCCTGCTCTGGCCAGGAGTCACAATTTATCCCTCCAAATATCAAATCAGAGTCTCCACTGAGGCAGAATAGTTAGGAATCCAGGGTGAACTGTGTGGCCAAGAGGACTCGGTAGTGTAGTCTTCATCAATGCAGTTTTGGCAGAACTGGCCATCTTGCTTTTTTAGGCTTTCATTTACTTTGTACAGTGACCCTCCATAAATGGCCAGGAAAGAAACAGAATAAACACCGTTGAGTCACCAGCTTCCGAGGTGTGGAGCGGTACTTTATTGATGGCAGGTGTATGGAGCTTCCTGGAACGTGTTGTTTACGAATAAAGATATCTTCCTGGCAGGAAGGGAGTGGAGAGTGTATGGATCCTGCTGGTCTGGGAGCATGACACACTAAATAATTGATTAAAGAGGAGTGACTTCTCTGCTTCTCCATGCAGGCCAGAGTGTTTTATGTAAGCAGCTCTCTGAAGCCAGAGGTGGCAGTTGGGCTAAGGTTCTGCTCTGGGAGAGTCACATGCAACAGAGCAGCAACATCTCTCTCACCCGACTGGGAGCAAGCATCCCCTTTAGGTCAAGAGCTCTCTATTTCCTGACTGAATGGGGACAATTTCCTAGACTACAACTCTTTCCACTTTCCCCTTCTCAATTCCATTAAGTTTGAGTTATTGGCTTTCTATTCTGATCACTACTGAAATTTCTTTTAAAATCAATCAGAGAAAGGGTCCAGAAGAATGTAGACTCTCAGATGTAAAAAGAGATAAATTGTCTTCGGGAAGATCAGAGTACAAAGTGGGAATTTGGATGAAATATTTCATTGGGTAACATAGGTTGGTGATAGAATGAGGTTTCTTCCTTATCCCCATTTTTTAAACCAGATATATTTATAAGTTTTGGAACTTTCTGGCACAGGATCAACTACTTTGGTAATAAAGTTTGGCCACAAAAGAGATGCTTTTACTCTGTCACAATCACATTTCAGATCGACTCTATCTAGAAGCGACAAATGAACCGCTTCTCTGATGTTTTCTGAAGTGGTACAGACCTACTGATACTCAGAAAGACGGAGAGCTGGGCATAGTCAGGGGTATATGGGTCAGAAAGATGCTGTCAAAAATGCTTGAGGCTGAACCTTCATGGAAACACTTTACTCTCTATTATTGTGGAGCTAAAACCCAGCACACATGCTGTAAACATCCAGAGCTTACTTATGGAAATAGTAATTTCTCAGTTTTAATAATTATCACAAGTAATTAATTGAACTCCTGCTTTGTAGGAGGAAAAGCACGTTAAATTAAGTTGCGTAGCGGTTGCCCAATATTTTCAAACTAATTAGCAACTATACAAAATTCAAACCTGTTTCTTCCTTCTCTGTTTCCCCCAGCCCCTCTCCCCCAATAAAAAATCGACAACAACTAGTGTTCATTGCATTTGCCCTTTGGATTGGTCGAATCAGTAATTTAAAAATGATTGAGCCCAAATAGTAGAAATAACATAGAGTAGGAATTCGGAGGCTTGGATCTCCCTCTCGTTAGCTGTCTGTCCTCTGGCAAATTGTTCAGACCCTCTGACCTCCGTCTCTCTCAGCTCTAAACTGGGATGAATAGTGTGTGCTGTCTGCAAACTTCTTAAGGTTGCTGCCAGTACCAAATTAATATTTGTAAATTAAAACATGCTCTCCAAATGCATGATATTACAGACCTTAAATAGCTAAGCTCTGTGCCAAAATTTTGCCCTCAGGGCATCATATTTCCCTAAGTGGAACTATATGATTTATCTTTCAATGTTTTTTAAATATCAGCCTGAGAATTAGGAAAATAAAACTACACAGACCTTTTGGATTTTTATTTCCAGATTCAACCTGAGAGTTGCAGTTTCTGGGATTGAGTAACACTTACGCCTGTCTAGTAGTCGTGTCAAAGGGCACTATTCCAGGCTTGTTAATGTCATCATTAACAGATTTCTCCTTAGCTGCCAATAATGCAATGTGGTGCTTTAAAAAGAGTTAAAGATGACCATTTTCTTTTCCTGCTAAGTAATATGTCTAGTCAGTCCTGATTCTTTGAGGTAAATATAAACCAGCAGTGGACATTTTAATAATGTCTCTGCCTCAGAAAATATAAAACCATAAAAATATAAGCAACAGAGTGATTTCTGACGATTAAATGCAAAGGGGGGGTGGTTAATTATTCTAGAAAAGCCAATTAGAAAGTAAATGCAAATATTCTGTTACTTCCATTACTCATCTTCCCCAGAAAATATAAAGCTCAAAATCTCTGTGTGTCATATTATACCAATGCTTCAAGTTCCCATTTTTCAGTCCACTCAGAGAATCACAGAAATTCCCAATTCCCATATACATAAAATCTGCAGTCACACAATCCACTGCCCTGATGTTTATGGTTGACTTTCCCACGTGAGCAAGTGCAACATTTAAGGATATTAAAAAGTGCCCTTCAGAGAAGGAGGCTCTGGTCTAATACTTAACTCTTTAGAGTGGCTAGGGAATGTCTCTACCACCTAAATAGAAATTTCTTCTGCCAGGAAGACTTTGTTCCAATAGGTGATGGACCCAAAGAGATATCTATTATTATTCTCTTCAATGGCTAAGTTGAAAGAGAACTTCACTTGGATTCAGAACCTGGGTTTGAGCTCCAGTGCTGACCTATCCGCTGAATGAGCTCAGGCAATTCACTGAACTTCTCAAGACTCAGCTTGAGATGTGAGTAATGATAGCCTAACTCACAGGATTGTTGAGACAGTCAAATAAAACATATCTGTGAACGTACTTAGTAAACCGTGAAATGCTAATAAATGCACAGTACATAAAGTTACCGACAATAATTCAAATTAAGGACTTGCTTTGATTTACAAAGTGATTTTGATGGAAAAACAGTGAGGTGTGAGTACTTCTTCTTTCTCATTTTGTGCAACAGAACTGGTGTTAATTAGTCCTAATCAAGTCCACGTTTGGGAAGCATGCGTTTAACTCTGAAACCTACCTCGCAAGATACTACAAATACAAAGTGTTCTCCAGTTTTCTCCCAGGAATTACTGCCTTGTACAACAAGCAGTAGAGGTGGCTTGTTCACACTGGTGTATTCAGATGGTGTCAAGGCACAACCAGATCACCTTTTCACACCCTAGTCCACTGGCTCTCCACAGATCTGCACCCCTCAACTTCAGGCAAGACTATTTGCCTGCCATCTCCCCTCACACCACTTGATTGCTTCCTCTCCTATATTTTTAAATGGTGAAAAAAATCATTTCACTTGTTATCCTCCTTTCTCGAGAGCAATGCATTACTCTTACCCTCTGTAAGATCGACCTCTTCTGTAAAACCTTCCATGATCGACTCCCATGCTTCCTTGTTGATTTTATTTTCAACCCCTCATTTAAAAGACTCATGCAAGAACCTGTAAGATGTTGATAGAGTTTTAGGACACTACCTGAAACTAGGACTGGGTCTGCATAATAACAGTGGACCTATTAAATCATTTCAGTCAGTTCCTTGTAGCTTTAAAAAACAAAAACAAAAACCCAGAAATACATAACCGGTCCACCCAGTTCCCATTCATGAGGAGAAACTGCTGTGAATCAGATTAAATGTGAAGGTCATTCCAACTTAACGTGTGTGTGCATGCGTGCGTGTGTGTATGTATGTGTGTTTGTGATCGTCTCAGCTGCTTAACTTCCTAACTGCTAACTCAGTGGGGCAGAGAGGAAATTCATTAGGCAGAAAATTGTAGTCTGTGCTGTTGCTCATTTGCTGTGAATCTTACACCACCAACTGCAGGCCAGTCTTCTCCTGTAAAATGAGTGTGTCAAACAAGCCCATAAGGCCAATGACCCATAAGGTCCCTGCAAGTATACATGACCTATAGGCAAGAAGAAATCAGTCATTTATCTATGCCATATTGTATCTGAAAACTAGCTCGCCATTCTCTGCCACACCACTTACAGGGAAGTTAAAGTTGCTTTACTTTATATAGATGTTATTGCGTGAGACAGGAAAATAAAAAAGTAGAAGAAAAGAGGATGACAAATGTGCTTCTCTCTTGGTTTTTTTCCCATGGGGGTATACTGTGGACTGGCATAAGTCCGAATCTCCAGTAACAAAAAAGGGTCTTCTATTCTGCCAACAGTTTGGCTGGCTCTGACTTCTGGAGCTTTGGAACGAAGAAGGAAACTATGCAGGTGGCCTTCTTGTACCAGCCCCTAAAGTGAACCTGGGTTTACCTGTTCCTGCTGCTGCTGCTGCTGCTGTTCTGGGCAGCCTGACCCAGGATTCCAGATTAGCAGGTGCAAAGAACAGAATCTTGAGTCTTAAATCACTTCTTTTGACAAAAGACTCTGATACCTGAGGGCAGTTGATGGATGACCTAGGGAGTCTGAAAGCTTGGTAGACTTTCTAAGGCCTTGAGGAGAGCTGATTATGCTCTGTCTTACACAGAATAAATGCTTCATAAATGTTTACTGAATTACTAAACCAGGCAGAGTAACATTTTTAAGGAAGTTCTCCACGAGCAGTGATGGTGAGCCTACACCAGGAAGCTCAAGTTTAATGAAAATTAAGTCCTTTTCTTAAGTTGATATTAATAATAAAAGGACCTTATGTTTGTATAGATTTTGACAGATTACAAATCATGTACACATACTTATTCCATTCAATACCTACCAAAAATACTATAGTCCTATATTATCACTTTTTAATAAATACAGACAGTGTAACTGTGATATAAATATAAACAACTTTCCCAAAGTCACACATTTAGTAAACTGCTGACCAAACTCAAGATTAGGTGTTCTGATTTTAAGTTTCAGTCTCCTTCTAAGATACATTAAGGTGCTGTGTGCAGCTAAGGGACCATGTATGAACAATAGGGAGGTCCTGTCTTCATCAAAACACCTCTGGTGAATAGCTATCTTAACTTACCTTCATAAAAATACAACACACAGGACAAGACTAACATTCTTATTGAACTGGGTGTTTTGGTCAGGCCATACCTGAAGCGTATATTCTATTCTGAGAATCCTATGGAAGGTTTGAGAATTATGAAAAGTCATAAAGTGAAGAACAGCCAGGAATTTGTCAAGTGACTAGAGTTCTGGAAACGATGCCTTTTAAAATAAGGAATAATCAAAAGAATTTGAGATGATCAGCCTGGAGAAAGGAATATTGGTAGTGGTGGAGGGTAGAGTGATATTGGCAGGGAAAGTGTATGCTCATTGTCTCCGAAGCTTTGAGTGGCTGTTACATCAGAGGAATTAGGTCATTTTTTTCTTTATAAAGAAAAAACTCAAAAAATCAAGGTTGTTCAAAACTTCAGCACATTTCCTTGTGAGGTATAACTTGTAAATAATCAAGCAATGATAAGTAGACCCACTGATGTGAGTGACAGAATCATGATTTTGGCACTGGGTAGGAGGTTGAAATAAATGCTCTCTAAGGGCTTTTTCAGGGCCTCTAAGATTCTATGATTTAATTTTTCTCTAAAATAATTAAGCTTGAAAAGAGGGCAAAAACACATCTGTTTCCATAATGTATGTTTCTAGTGGTACCTATGCTGTACTATCAGTGCTCACCACATTACCCCCAAACTTAGTGGATTAAAATAGGTGTCATGAGAGTCAGGGCTGTGGGGAGACCTCCACATTGTCTGGTGCTCAGCTGGGAAGAGTCGGTAGCTGGGAGAAGTAGATGGGGGGTTCATGATGCCTGGAGATTGGAATCATCTGCAACTGTGCTGTGCAACACAGTAGGCACTAACCTCATGTGGTTATCAGCTACTTGAAATGTTTCTAGCCTGAACTGAGTTGTGTTCTAAGTGAAATACATATACATACACATATACAAACATATATACATATAATATTCCAAAACCTTAGAATTAAAAATAAGGAATTGAAACTATCATTAATAATTTGTATATTGATTACACATTGAAATAATAGTATCTGGATATTATTAGTGATACTGGATATTATTCTGGTGAAATAAAATATATTAACAACATTAATTTCACTTGTTTCTTTTTAATTTTTAAAATATAGCTAATAGAGAATTTAAAATTTTATATGTAGTTCATATTCTTACTGGACATCATTGATCTCATGTGTATGTTAGTTAATGCTGGCTGTTGACTGGCATCTCAGCTGGGCAACTGACCAGAGCACCTGCTTGTGGTTTCTTCATGTCATGTAGGGCTTCTCTATAATATGCCAATCTCAGGCAGTTGAAAATTTTGTATGACAACTGAAGGCTCCAAAAGTCCGTTTTCCAGAGTGCAAGGCAAAAGCTGCATTGGCTTTTTGACTTGGCTGTGGGAGTCATATGCATCACTTTTGCTACATTCTGCTAATTCCCAATGAGTCATAAACCAGCATAGACACAAGAGGAGGGGCACACTGTAGGAGAGCATATGGGGTCGGGGCTCCCATGGCAGTCTTCCTGGAAAATACAATCTTCTACAACTTGTTACCGCCACAGACCAACAAAGTTATGAAATTTCCTTCAGATTTAGACATTTCTAAAGTTTAAGTAAAGTCCTTGATGTAAGACAGATTAGAGGTCTTCTGAAGAGACCTTCAAATTTTAAAATTAAGCAAATATGTTATGCTCAGGAATTGCATTAATAGCCATTATTAAGGGGAATGAAGTTTAAAATGCAAACTGTAATTTAAGTGCTTAAAAAGCTGCCCACATGCTAAGGAAACAATCATAAATCCAGTATGCTGGTCACAGAGCTGAATCACACAGCACAAAGTACTTTCAGGTTTGGTTTTTGTCACTGTTGTTGTTTGATAATTTTTAGTTAACCATTAGAAGTATGTTCCTAATTTCTAAGAGGCAAATGTTCAAAGGTGACTGGTAAATCTTTTTCCAGATGTAGTTAACTTTTTTTCATTGAAGTTAAGGCCTTTGAACATCAATTAACAATTTATACACTATGACTCTGAAGATGTGTGATATGTGTTGGTTTGAGGCTAATGGATGATTTGTAATAAGCATTAAAATACCTTATAAGACGTAATTTATTTAAAATGATTATCCTATATTTGCTTTTTTAGAGGGGCAGTGAAGCTATACATAGACAATGAAATGTCATGAAGGTTAAAGCAACATTGGACTTTAGTCAAAAATGTGTAATTGACCTAAAGGGTGCCTAGTAAATATGGACTTCTGGAAATGAAAGACTGCTGATTTTTGTGTGTGTGGATTTTTTTCCCTAAATAATAATAAGGAATTGTCAATGTAAAGTTGGTTTAAATGTTCAGTTTGCACTGTTCTTTTTGCACCTCTTCAGAGTTTCAGTTGCTCAGATGATTTATTAGCACAAATAATTATTTTCATCTATAATTGATTTAATATTTATTACCTATTGAATAATTAACAGGGATTTCATTTTAATTTATGTTTAATATGGGTTAAGCCTCAAATCAGTATATGAGTCCATGATTTTCTCTTGTGTTCTAAGTGGAAAGCACCTTTTGATATGCCTCATCACGGATGATTTGATGGGCAGTTAATTGAACTGAGCATTGAGGATGGAGATAATAGAAAACAACAACAACAACAACATACAAAATCAAAAATAAAAACAAATAAGCCTGCGTTCTGCGCAAAAGAGATCAGAATTCTGCACTGCTTCTTAATTCTGGCTGGTATTTAATTCCTCTTCATATAGCAACCAAAACACACTGAAAGATTTCCTGCTTCCTCCAGAAAGGTGGCCAAATTCACGTGTTTCAAAAGTACACCGATATGGGCTGGATTTTACTGCACATGTAAGAAGACATTCCACTCCGCTCCTAACATTTGCTTTCTAAATAACAAAGGCTCTTGAAATGAGTCATGAAACTAAAAATAGGTTCGAGTACCTTTCAAAAGGATTTTCACTTATAAGAAAAGCTTTTGGGCTTGTGGAACCTTTTACTTCATTCTTTTTTCTTACATAAACAAGAAAGACCAACAGGTAGCATAGAGTACTAATGTTCTCAATTTAGTGTTACAGAGAGATGTGCTACTACCAGCAAATTGAAGATAGAGCTACCTCAAACAACCTGAAGTAAAACAACAAAGGTCTTTCAGGCCTCCAGTTATTTCAATTAACTAATAAATCTAGTATGTATGATGCTACTAAAGCAGAGGTTAATAGCATAGCCTTTGGGTCTTACACACATAGGCTGTATAGTTACTCGTCTATAAATGAATGCTAGTAGGACTTGGGGGAAGATTAAATAGAAAACATAAAGCAATGGCATAACACACAGCAAGCCCTCACTGTTGTTATTATTAGAATATAGTAGAATATCAACAAACTGGGTATAGAGGAAATGTACCTCAACATAATAAAAGCCATATATGACATGTCCACAGCTAATATCATCTGAAAGCTTTTCCTCTAAGATTGGGAACAATACGAGGATGCCCAGTGTCACCATTTTTATTCAATATACAACTGGAAATCCCAGCCAGGGCATATTGGCAGGAAAAGGATATAAAAAGCATACAAATCTGAAAGAAAGAAGTAAAACTGTCTCTATTTGTAGATGACATGATATTATCTATAGAAAATCCTAGAAAGTCCACCAAAAAACCATTAGAACTAATAAACAAATTTAGTAAAGTTTCAGAATATAAAATCAATATACAAACATCTGTTGCATTTCTATACACTAATAAGGGACTACCAGAAAGAGAAATTAAGAAAACAATCCTATTTACGATTGCATCAAAAAGAATAAAATATCTATGATAAATTTAACCATGGAGAAGAAAGATCTGCACACTGAAAACTGTAAGACATTGATAAAAGAAATTGAAGAAGACATAAATAAATGAAAACGTATTACATGCTCATGGATTGGAAGAATTAATATTATTAAAATGTCCATACCACCCAAAACAATCTATAGGTTCAATGCAATCTCTATTAGAATTCCAATGACATTTTTCACAGAAATTAAAAAAAAACCTAAAATTTATATGGAACCATGAAAGACCCCAAATAGCCAAAGCAATCTTGAAAGAAAAGAACAAAGCTGGAGGCATCACACCTCCTAATTTCAAATTATATTACAAAGGCATAGTAATCAAAACAGCATGATACTTGCATAAAAACAGACATACTGATCAATGGAACAGATGGAAAGCCCAGAAATAAACTCATGCATATACGGTCAATTAATTTATGACAAAGGAGCCAAGAATACACAATGGAGGAAGGATAGTCTCTTCAATAACTAGTGCTGGACAACTGCACGACCACACACAAAAGAATGAAACAGGACCACTATCTTACAGCACACACAAAAATCAACTTAAAATGGATAAATACTTAAACTTAAGATCTGAAGCCATATGACTCCTAGAAGTAAACATAGAGGGTGAGTTCCTTGACATCTTGGCAATGATTTTCTGGATATGAAACCAAAAGCAAAGGCAACAAAAGAAAAATCAACAAGTTGGGCTACATCAAGCTAAAAAGCTTCTGCACAGCAAACAAGGCCATTAACAAAATGAAAAGGAAACCTAAAGAATAAGAGAAAGTATTTGCAAATCATATATCTGATAAGGGGTTAATATCCAAAATATATAAGGAACTCATATAACTAATAGCAAAAAAACTAACAACACAGTTAAAGAAACAGGCAGAGGATCTGAACAGACATTTTTCCAAAGAAGAAATACAAATACCCAACAGGTACGTGAAAAGGTGCTCAACATCCCCAATCATCAGAAAAATCAACTCAGTACCATAATGAGATATCACCTCACACCTGTTAGAATGACTATCATCAAAAAGATAAAAGATAAGAAGCATTGGTAAGGATGCAGAGAACAGGGAACCCTCATGCACTGCTGGTGGGAATGTAAACTGGTACAGCCACTATGGAAAACAGAATGGAGGTTCCTCAAAAAATTAAAAATAGAACTATCATATGATTCAGTAATCCCACTTCTGGGTGTACATCCAAAGGAAATGAAAACAAGATATTGAAGACATCTGTATTCCCATGTTCACTGCAGCATTAGTCACAACGGCAAAATATGGGAACAACCTAAAGTGTCTGCTGATGGATGAATGGATAAAGAATATGTGATATATGTATTTTTCATCCATGAGAAAGAAGGAAATCCTGCCATTTACAACAATATTAACGGGCAATATGCTAATTGAAGTAAGCCAGACAGAGAAAAACAAATATAAAAAAAAGTCAAGCTCATTTTCACAAAGAATTCAAAATGGTTGCCAGGGGCTGCTGTGGGATGGGAACAATATGGAGAGGTTGGTAAAAGGACATAAAAATAAAATAAAATAATACAGTAGAACAGAGTAGGAGAGCCCTGAGCTGAAAAATAGGAAGTTAGAAGGTCTAAAATGTAGTATCAGACCTACTACTAATTAACTGTATAACTATAGTCAAATCTCTTAATTTCTCTATCAGTAAAATTAGAGAGTTGGTTAGACAGCCCCTATCTTTTTGAGCTTTAAAATTATATGACTATGAATAAACAAGACAATTACCAACTCCCCTTTTCACACTATGCAGTATAGACCTAAATCTAAAGCCTGTTGGTTATAAAAGGATGCCTATCAAGTTGAATAAAATACTCCTGGGATAACTATTCCATCTGTTTAGTCAATATTTTACAATCAAAGACCAGGCAGGCAGTGGGGTGATTAAGAGTGTGAGCTCTGGGGCTGGAAGGCCTGGGCTTGAATCCAGACCTACTATTTACTAGCTTTGTGACCTTGGGCAAATCAGTTTCCTTGCCCATATAGCTGAAACAATAAGGGTATTTAACAGGATACTGTTGTGAGATGGAACAGATTCACACTTAAAAAACATTTAGAACAGTGTTTGGCAAGGATATGAACTCAGTAAAAATTGGCAATTAGTTATTGCCTTAACATTTCTTCCTTTGATTTCTTTTCTGGTAATTTACTATTTATTAATGAGAGAACATAACTTTTTAAAAATAATAATACACTTTAAAAGACTACATTAATCTGTTTATCTTTATTTCTTAAAAATGTAGATGGTCAAAGGAGAAAACCCTGGCTTGATTATCTCTTTAGATGGAACTAACCCAACTGACTGAATTATCTTCCTATTTCCTCAACTGAGTTCCCTAAAGAAGTCTGGTGAAATGTAAAGCATCAAGTGTGGCATCTTCCAGTTAGAGATCTCTAAGACACATGGGCCTTTGCTCCACTCCATCCAAATCTGGTGTAGACGCTATTAATATATTGACTTGAATTGTTACCAATTCTTCTCTCTAATCGAAAGGCTTTTTCTTCAGAATTAAAGGGTTTCTAGTATCATCTGAACACGTGAGGAAAAAGTGACTCTAACTGTTGAATGTTTTCTATGCATCAGGCTCTTATTCTCAACTCCCTGAATGTTCTCTCCTGTCATCCTCACAAGTACCTGTGAGGTATCATTTCCATTTGACATATGAGAAAGACCCTAGCAAATAGGAAAAGGTAAAGCCAAGATTTTAAACTCAAACTTCAAATCTTTTACTCTTTCCACAACAACAAACAGTAAAAGTGGAGGGAGGGAGGGAGGAAGGAAGGAATGAAGGGAAGAAAGAAACAGTGGACTTCTAGGAAGCTGTGCTGTCCATGCATTCCTGTAAGCCTGACCCAGGATTCATTACCCCCCTCTGCAGTCTCTCTGTTCTGCTCTTTCCCAGTCATTAGAGGGTCAAGCTCTATCCTATAGGCCAGTGTAGAAGATGTGCCTTTGGGCATCCTGGTGGATTTGGTTCTGAGCATTGGAACATAAAGCACATTTTCACAGAATATCTGAGAATTCTGAAAGATTCTTGCCACTTCTGATGTCCTGGAAAATCCATTTCAAATAATCTCCAAATTATTTTATTTATGGGGAATGGAGCCTGGTGTTTGCAAACAGAAAAAACAAACAAATAAACATGCCAACCTCTCTGGCAGTCACTTTAGGAGCCTGCAACCTCACTTACCCAAGTTAAATGTCAAATATCAGTCCAAAGCAAGAGAGCAGGTAGTAAGGAATTATGTGTGAGCTGAGAGGTCAACTGAACAGCCAGCCCTGGAGTTAAAGCTCTCCTTGCAAAAGAGGTAAGGATGACTGACATTGTTCTTACAGTAACTGAATTCACCCTATCTTCATCCTCACCACATTGCTGTGGGGCATAGATTTTTGTCATTTCAAGCACCTGAGGCCGGGTTTTCTCTGTTGTCCAGAATCTAAGCTAGTCAGCCCCAGAGTCCATTGGAGGAAGTGGGATGCCACAAAGCTTAGGAATGCTGTGGGAGCTGTTTTTTGTTTGTTTGTTTGTTTGTTTTTGAGTTTCTTGAATTTTTCTTTTTCTTCTTTTAATTGAAGTATAGTTGATTAATAATATTGTGTTAGTTTCAAGTGTACAGCAAAGTGATTTGAATATAAACATACATACACACACACATATATATATATATATGTATATATATATACACACACACACATATATATTCTTTTTCAGATTCTTTTCCATTTTGGGTTGTTACAAGATATTGACTATAGTTCCCTGTGCTATACAGTAGGTCCTTGTTGTTTACCTATTTTATATATGGTAGTGTACATCTGTTAATCCAGAATTCCCAATTTATCCCTCCCCACTTGTCTTTCTCCTTTGGTAACCACAGTTTGTTTTCTATGTCCTTGAGTCTGTTTCTGTTTTGTGAATAAGTTCATTTGTGTCATTTTTTTTTTCAGATTCCACATATAAGTGATATCATATGGTATTTGTCTTTCTCTGTCGGACTTACTTCAGTCTGATAATCTCCAGGTCTGCCCATGTGGAAGCTGTTCTTACAATTTGCCCTGCTGTCACTTATTCTGGTATGAACTCACAACAGAAAGCTTCTTTTGACACATTCTACCCAGCTTCTGGAGGACAGGCACATACACAAAAGTCAAAACTCAAAACTCATTCTGGCAGTTTTAGCTTATTCACGTATTCATTCTCAGTGACCCACTCTGACATAACGTGTCCCACACTTGAAGGGTTTTGCAGCTCAGAAACCTTGACAGCTGGCCATCTGGCTCCAGCCTCTAACTCCCCAAGTGACGGCCTTGGCCTCCGACTGGAGTGGGTGCATCAAGCCGTTGTTGGACTTGATAACTCCTTGTCCTGGCCACAACCTGGCCTTAGGTTCACCCTGTTGCTGTGTGAACAAGTCACCCTAGGTGGGCCCAAGAGGGAGGATTACCCACAAGAACAAAGTGAGCCAGGTCAGGACACTGAAGCCTAAAAGGTTGAGTGTTTCTGACTTTTCAAGAAACAGACATATCTTCTGAAGGGAAACTTTTCCTGCCAGGCTTCCAGGTCAGACACCAACCACTGGAGGATGGCCTTTTACTGAAATCACCTTCCCCCCAAGAAAGCCTGCCTATTTCCTAGTGCTCAGCTCAAAAATCCTCTCCTCAGAGTCCTTTCTGGGGTTAAGTTAAATTTAGAAGACTGCCTCTGGCTAATCAATGTTTAAAATCTATGTACAATCTGTAAGTTAGAAACAACAGAGGCTTCGGGGCAGCCTGCCTGACTTTGTATCCAGGCCTTGCACTTCTCAGCAGACAGACTTGAACAAATTACTGAATTTTTTTGTGCAGTCTCCTCATCTTCAAAAAGAGGAATAATAGGAGCGCTTACACCATAAGGTTACTGTGGGAGGAAAGTGAGTTAATTCGGGTAAAGTGAATAGAACAGAATACGTAAGTGTATTGCTCAGATCTGATTGACATTAACTGATACTCTCATCTAAAAATCTGCAGTTAATCCACTTTCTAAAGCGGTAGTTGACTTTTTAGAATCAATCTTTTCCTGAAGGAATGAGATGGGAAAGAGGTAAAATAGGGAAGTAAAAGGGGAATCTTGGCTTTGGGTGCTGTGGGGATGGCTTGGAGATCTGAGCCTTAGGGAAGGCTGAGAGGGTGGTGTCAGAGAGGAGGTTCTGACTTCCAGAACCTAAGGCAGAAATGGCAGGGCCGGGTTACATATCTTTGGTATCTTAGGGTAACAATATTGGTAACTTTCAAGGGTGAAGGCAGTATAAACAAAGTGAGACAGCTAATTATATTTACTCAAACTACAGTTTGTCCTAGGGTTACCCTGGTAGAACAGGATTAAATTAACTATAAATTCCTCTGAAGCAGAAACTGTTGTCCTAGTGCTCACAGTGAGTTCTCTGTAAAGGTGTGTTGAGTGGATTAGTAAATGACGAACAAACAGTCAGGCTAAATCCAATGATGGCCTTTAGAGTGAGCTTCAGAGAGCAGTCACTCCTACGTGCTCCTCCCCTTGTTGATTCAAGGTCCACCGAGAAAAAAAGGAGCAGCTTAAAAAAAATGTTTAATATGGAGCAAATCATAACCTTGTCATATGTATGAGTAGATATTCATACAATTTTCAATTTTCTTCAGGAGATTCTCTTAAAAAAATTTTTTTTCCCCAAAATGAGATGGTAGTCAATTGAAAAAAAAAATTACCATCTTTGTTGATGTTGATGTAGGAAGAGATGATCCCAAACCAAAAGCCTTTCTAGATTGTGCGCTTATGGAAATGTATTTTTACATGATCTGAATTATCTTTTCACACTGCTCTGTGTATAATTTGGCACCCACTAAAAACAAGCCATCAAATGGAATGTTTTAGTAACAATTAGTTAATTGTGACAATGGGAATGTGACAAACAGGCTGCAAATTTGAGCATCTTTTGAAAATGAAAAACAAAAACAACCTCCCCACCCCCCTAAAAAACAAACCCTGAGTGTGGCAAATAAATATGAATTCTGAAAGTGATACCACAAAATAGTATACTTGAATTATATATAAAGAAAGTTGGAATTGGTGAAACTATAATTGCTCTCTTTTTAAAAATAATTACCAATTGAACTTTTTTTTGAATCATACTGCTCAACATCAAATATCAGATCAGGGATCAACAGACTTTTTCTGTAAAAGACCAGATCGTAAATAATTTAGCCTTTGTGGGCAAAGAGACCAAACTGAGTATAATAAGTTGGTACCTATATAGATGGTACCAATAAAAACAAATTTCCACAATTTTTATTGACAAAATTAAATACCTAATAATAATAACTGAGTACAATTTTTTGTAATACAAGTCTACTAATGAAAGGAATGGATTTTTTTTTGTTATTTAACTCATTTTACTTAATAGAGATTCAGCCTTAGTGTTCCCTTATCATCCAATTGATTGCAAATGTTCTTCTGTAAAAATCATTCCTAGCTACTGGCGCTATACAAAAACAGGCTGTTGGCTGGATTTTGCCCGCTGGCTATAGATTGCTGATCTTTGGGTTGAATGCTCAGAAGACAAGAAAAGCATTGCCCATAAAAGAGCATGTGATAGTTAACCAGTAACAGCCCTTGGGTACTGCTTTCCACACATCGTTTCCTGGTACTGGTATAGTGCACTAGTCTTCAAATCAAATAATAGGGAGTCCTTGACATCAACTTGGGATCTTTCAGCAGAGATTCAGAGTAATGTGAAAATGACAGTATGTATCTTGATACGAGAAAGGAACCCAGCACAGAGCAGTGTGAGATAGAAACAGCAACACAGAAGGGGGGAAGAAAAGCCTAAGAGTGGAGGGGAATCCCTCTGTACACGTGGTAGGGATTATATACAGCTGCTTCCTTAGTGAGGAGGAACCAGAATTTTAAAGCAGGTCCTACCAGAATCGTATATATTTGTGTTCAAAATAATTGTTAGTAAAATGAATATTGTTTTCATTCTAGGATCTGTGATGGCTTTGGTTCTTACCTACAAATCCCTTTCCCATCTTTGTAAAGTCCTAAGAAACTTCTTAAGTATATATGGTATCTCGGCCAGTGATAAGTTGGTGCCGACTGGAGTCAAGATTTTGAACTTCAAAGTGAGGAAAAAAGATGAGCAGCCATGACCCACTCCCTCATCTCCTCTGGCCAAAAGTTCTATTACTGAAGTATGTTACAGAAGGAGGTCTTCATTTGTCCAAATCCAGGTTCTATTTCACATACATCAATCAATTAAACAAAATTCTTTGGCCTAGGGCA
Source organism: Vicugna pacos (assembly GCF_048564905.1). Taxonomy (NCBI): domain Eukaryota; kingdom Metazoa; phylum Chordata; class Mammalia; order Artiodactyla; family Camelidae; genus Vicugna; species Vicugna pacos. The sequence continues at coordinate 13,597,963 of NC_132994.1, read as the reverse complement.
GTAATTTATTCATTCAAAAGCCTTAATAGTTTATGTCAGCATTTAACCTCTTTTTCATATTTTTAGTGTCTCTAGGGGAAAGCATTCTTTTCAAGGACAGGATTGAGGGACAGAGCTCAGAGAGCTCAGTTTGAATCTCAATATTACCCTGTGAGCCCTTGGGCAATCACTTTCTTTTTCTTTTTAAATGTTATTTATTTTAATTTAACTTAATTAATTTATTTTTAAAATTTTGTTGTGGGGGAGGTAATTAGGTTTATTTATTTATTTTTTAATTGAGGTACTGGGGATTGAACCCAGGACAGCATGCACTCTGCCACTGAGCTACACCCTCCTCTGACTTTATTTTTTTTTAGTATCAGTTAGCTCAGCTGTAGACTGGGGATAACAATTCCTATCTCACTGGATTTTTGTGAGCAGTGAGTGAGTTAAACCACATTAACTGCTTAGCATTCTGCCTGGTAAATAGTATATGCTGAATAAATATCATCTCTTTGTATGGTTTGTTATTATTATTCAATTTACCTATGATATTTATCATAACAGTAATATCATTTTTGACATCAAATGAATAGACATTTAACAAATTCATTCACAAATATTTACCAAACATTTACTCTATGCCAGGCATTACTGTAGGTACTGAAGACACATAGCATAAACACAGGAGATAAATATATATAGCCTCTGGGGACTTTCATCCTGGTGGGAGGTGGGGAGAACACAGAGTAAGAAAACAAAACACAATCAAACAAAATATATCATATGTCAGATGATGATAAACGCTATGGGGAAAATTAACACAGGAGAAAAACAGGGAGTACTGAGGGAGGAGAGACTGCAGTTCAACATAGGCTGGGTGATCAGGGAAGTCTTCCTGCATACAGTGGCCTTTTCTCCTAAGGGGCTAAAAGACCTGGTTTAGGTTGCCAGACTTAGCTAACAAAAATACAGGATGTCTAGTTAAATTCAACTTGACATCCTGTATTTTATCTGGCAACCATGCCAGGGGATGAGGGCTAAAGAGGGAGTCCTGAGTTTTCTTCTGGGATAAAGGACAAATGAGTCTCAATGGTAAATTCTGATGGGGAGGGGCTCAGGTGTGGAGCTCTGTCTGCACTGTTGGAGAGGCCTGGACCACGCTACCTCACTCTGAGAACTGAGGTTCTGAATTTCCCTAGACTCCTGCCTTTGAGTGGGTGGGAAGTGGGACACGTGGTGCTCAGCTTCCTTGTAACTCCTGATATTTATTGCTTGAGGGTCATAGAAAGTCAGACTGACAATGATCTTAGACGTCAGGTTAGACCATCCTCAAGAAACAGACCCCACAGCGTCAAATGAATTGCTCAATACTGTGGAGATAGTGCCTCAATGAACCTGGATTATTGATTTAGATGCCTGAAAGGTCAGTGAGCTGCAAGGAAAACAATTCTCTATGTATGATTTTCCATTGTTTCCCTCTGTAATTTTTCACCTTTTGTTCAGGATAGCACAATTTCCTCCAGAAGGATGATTTCAGAAGTGGTTAGTGGTAGTTTCTGTTATACAATGTAATTCTCCTTCTGATGATTCAATGCTATCTCTTACACACCGTGAGGGGAGAGCTGGCTTCATTTCAGCTCGGGATGAGGGTGGCAGCGCTGATTACTGCATGACACTGAAAGATGGCGCCAGGTCCATCTTAACCAGAAGGGCAGGGGTTTTGTTCAATTTTGAAAGTTCAGTTTCTAGAACAGTGCCTAGTACATTGTAGGTACTCTGTAAGTATGAAAATGTTAATGGATAAGAATTTGCAGGATTATGAGGTTTTTCTTAAAATCAAAAATTAATTTTTGTTAAAGCACTTTGAATAATGCTTATTTGTATGAGAGATGTTTTCTTGCAGATGTTGAAAAAAATGCATGTCTTAGTGGTTCAGAGAATAGGCCCAGATAATCCTCACTTCACACTTCCTAGTCGTGACTTCTTCTTATCTCTGTACCTTAGTCCCCTCTTCTGTAAAATAAGGGCAGCAACACTAGTATCTCCTTTCTCATCAAATTATTGAAATAAGTTGATATGTAAAACACTTAGATCAGTGTCTGTTGCATACAAAGCACTAGAATGTTAGCTATTAATATTATCTTAACCTTTTAGTAGCCCTAAAATATTTATATTATCTCTAATATGATGCTTAGTCCATTGTTTGAGATCTGTAAGATTGAGTGACTAAATCATGTTTATATATTAGAAAAAAATTTAAACTATTTAGGGTCCTTTTGAAGATATTGTAAAAGAGTATAACAATTAAAAATGTCACTACTTGACTAGTCTAGCCATTAACACCCTAGAGAGAGAGTCGGCTGAACAATTATAAAGATGAATAAGACTTTGTCATTGACCTCTCTTCAGCTGAAGAGCAAACATATTTATATGGGAAGGAGGCATTGTCTTCTCCTTTTAATATGGGTCATTTCTTCCTTGGCAAGTTTAGGGCCTTTGAGCTTTTGCTGTTGGGAATCCAAAGAAAATACTACTGAGATGAGGTGGAAGAGTGGCTTGTCAAGATGTGTGTTTGCACCGTCTTCCCTTCCAACTCTGCCTGCGCACAAAGTATACCGCAGAGGTAAGCAACTCCATACTCAGTCCACCACAACTTGGCTTTCTCTCTCCCATGTCAATAAACCCATTTTGGCTAAATTTATGGGTATTCTTCCTAATAGTCAAACCCAATGATTCCTTTTCAGCCCTCCCCTTGATTCCTGCAGTGTTTCCAGCATGCTGTCGTTTGTGAAAGTACTACGTCCTTGGAATCTAAAACACGCCCCCTCCCCCTCCACAGTTATCTCCTTCCCCTGTTCCTCTCTTCTGCTCAACTCCCTGTAGTGGCTCCTCTTTCTTTGCTGTTGCATATTTACGGTTCCCAGTGTTCTATATTTAGATCTCTTTTCTTCTCATCATTTCATTTTCATCCATGTTTTATAGTACCATATACTCCCTAGTGAAGCAGGCTAAATAATGGCCTCCGAAGATATCAGATCTTAATTCCTGGAACTACAGATGTTACCTCGTAGATATGATTAAGATCATGGTCTTGAGATGGGGAGATTATTCTGGATTATCCAGGTGGGCCCTCAATGACAACACCTGTGTCTTTATAAGAGAGAGAGGGAGATGCAGATTTGATACAGACAGCAGAGGAGAAGACAACGTGAGGCAGAGACTGGAATGATGAGTTTGCAGTACAAGAAATACCAGTGGCCATCAGAAGCTGGAAGAAGGAGAAACAGACCCTCCCCTAGAGTCTGTGGAGGGAGGGAGCCTGGCCTGCCAGCACCATGACTTTGGCCTAGCGATACTGATTTTGGACTTCTGGCCTCCGGAACTGTGAGAGAACAAATCTCTGTTGAATTAAGCTCCAAGTTAAAAAGCAGCTCAGGAAACTAATACAACAAGAAAATCTAAACTCTACGTCTGTAATTACTACTTCTTTTCCAAGTGCCAGATCTACAAAACAAAGACCAGCTGGACACCTCTACCAGATCTCCCATTTAATAGGCGATCTAGCCATTGCTGAGGACTTGCAGTGGGCCAGGACTTGCAATGTGCAATGTAAAGCCTTAGAAAAACATTATCTCGTATAATACTCATTTTGATACTCACTTTAACCTGATGAGGTAAATGCTTTATTAGCCTCACTAGACTGAGGGACCAGAACACAAAGAATCTAAGTAACTTTGCCCAAGGTGGTGAAGATGTTAAGTTCTGCAGCTGGGATTTAGGTCCCAGTGTGTTCCGGCTTCAGAGTCGATCACTAGTGAGAGCTCTCCTGCCTCAAACCACCTGATGTCTCAGGCTACTCAGAGCGTGTGCCATGTCCAAGTAGCAGTGTCCAGGCCCTCTGAGGAGAGATCACTTCAGGTGGATTGAAAAAACCTTTACAGAGCCCCCACTGCCTGCTAGGTGCACTGGGTCAGTTCTTTGCAGCCATTACTGCAGCAATTTGCTGTTCTTGTTCAAATATCAAACTATCTGAGGCTAGAACATGCCCCAAATCTCATGCAATTTCAGAGTCAGACCCCCACCTCATGAGGATGATCTGAGCCTGATCTGAATTACTCTCGCCTCCTAGAAGCCTCACGCTGATTGACAAACTCTGTTCATAGAGTGCTGTGGCTGTCCTGCTGCCACGGCCACTTTCACTGGGTTGCCACTGGGCCCCGGGGCAAAGTGAAGAAGCTGAGACTGAGAGCTTCACCGCTTAGTGCTTAGTATTTATAGAGTTTGACCTTCTGCGCCATGTTGGTACATTTGGAGTCCTTGGGCCCTGAGCTGTCTGACATCCCCTTCTTGGTTCTTCCCTTATAGTTATCACTTGAAATGTGGACAGTTAAGTACCATAACTACAATGTCTTAGTCATCTGTTAGGTACCAAGCAGTCTACCTGTGCTATTCATTCAATTCTTTCCATAATTCTGCAAGTATTATTATTGCCATTTTAGAGATGAGAAAAAACAAATGCTTAGAGAGGTGAACTAATTTGTCCAAGCTCACACAGCTTCTTAGTGGCAAGGTAGAGTTAGGATTTTAAGAATCAGATAATTCCAATTATTAAACTAGATTTAAAAATTTCTTAACATAATCTAAGTTGCTTCAGCTTGCTTTGGGCAGTGCTGAAGGAGTGGCAAGTGAAACCAGGTTCTTCTCAGTATAGGAAGATTCCCCTTCCATTCTCCAGGGAGCCAGATACCATGATTTCTGCCTCTGAGATTGTCTTACGCTTGAGCCAAAAGGACTTCAGTAATAATACTGATATTATTTTTATGACATATATGTAAGTTTTATAGGTTACCAAGAACTTCAGCATAAAAGAGTTCTTTCCATAAAAGGGGAGGGTAGGACCTCTCTTTCTTAGAATTCTGTGTTGGGGTATCCCCTCTGTGCAGAGGTTCATCTCCTGTGAAGCTAAAGAAGTTTAAATGTTCAGGGACTCTCCTTAGTTCAGGCATATGCTTTTGTAAAATTTGAAAAAAGTAAAATATTTTAACCACAATACCTTCACGTTGGGTGGTGTCAGACTGGCTATGGACATTTTGGGTATTTGGCTAATGGCCAATTGAATTGGGGATCCTTTTAGTTTGGTTCTGGTAGGATGTATTTTGTGGATTGCAGTCACTTCCAGGTATAGCTAAGTTTTGCTACCTGTCCTCATGCAGGAGTACGTTCAGAAATACTCCTGCTGTCTACTCACTTGGGGGTCAAGGAATGAAGACAAAGGGTTAGAGGTTGTAATGTGAGCTGAGCATGTCCCTACAATGCCAGGAGTATGTGGATACAGAGTATAAAGAAGGTTTGAAATGTTCAGAGCCCGAAGCCCATTTGTGGAAAGTTCTTCAAATCATCCTACATGAAAAATTGGAGGCATCCAATGGTTAATTAACTCAGAAGTTCTCCCCTATCAAGAGATTCATGAGGGAGCAATCAGAGTATGCAACCAAGGGGGGAAAAAAAGTAGGAAAAATATACTAACATACTATCGGGTATATCAGGAAGGTAATGAAAAAAAAGATTATTTTTATCCATTTTGTGATGTATTTGTCGGCTTTCTAAATGTATACTTTGTGGTGATTTCTTTTCATATTCTAATTAAATAGTCACATTTGTACCTATTATTTATTACTTAGCGCTCTTTCTATTAAAGAGGGCTCCTGTAATTGTATAGGCTTCAGATTCTGCAAATCCTATATCTACCTCTGTCATTCTGGCACTTAAAAATGCACTAACTATTCAGACCCTTCATGAATGGTTGGTGGCAGGGAAAAAATGGGAGAATCCAGACCTGTGGGCTGCCAGGGGAGTGGTCTTGGCACTGAGCTGGGACTGGGGCTCTCTGGCTCTGGTGTGAGTGATCAGGTCCCACACGATGCCTGGTTTCCATGATCACATTTTTTCCAGCAAGGTGGGTCTAATGAACAGGAAGCTGTCATCACTTCAGAGGAGTGAAGTCTTCCCCAAACCACTACCATGTCTCTTCTCTACCTCCTACGAAGCCTAAAATGTCAGAATCACAGACATATTCTTTTGGGTTCAGAAAGTTATTCAGTCTTCAAGAATGAAGTTATCAAAAGCAAACGTTCTCACAAGCAGTTTCGTTGTAAATCAGTATTAAGTAGCCCTTAGTCCTGAGGCTTAGGAGATGCTTCTGGGGAGGATGCTGACTGACTAATTTCTGAACATCTAATAGGTATCAGGACATTGCACACTGCATTATGTGTGGTCTCAGTCCATCCTCCAGCAGAAGGTGCTTAGAGCTGCCACCAAATCCTGGCTGAACAAGATTCCCGGAGATTAGGGCACAAAAGGAGTTAAATGACAAACTGGAAGACAAGGGCTTAAAACATTTCAGGCATTTCACAATCATGCCTTGGGCCAGCCCTGCTTTTTACTGTTTTTCCCCAACTCTAGTAAAATGCTGATTGCTACTCCTCCTAATCACACAGAGCAGGGCAGAATACACCCTAACATCACACAGGATGTAAAAAAAATAACCCCTGGGCAATGAAAGTATGTTCATCTAGCATAAGGAACATAATTGGGATTAAAAGCCAAAGGACACCTGGATTTCAACAAAAATCAATTACCAAGGGGGAAAGGGTTTTCAAGACAACTAGAACCAGACAGTTAAACATTAGCTTTCAATGGTTTGAAGTGTTTAGGTTTTGCAATGGTGCGGTTTGGAAGCTCTCCAGCAGAAAAACTATTTTCTTTTAAGAAAAGAGCTCTCTGGAATATTTTCTTTGCTGAAATAATGTGATCCTTAATGACGTCTTATATGACCCAAACTTTAAATGGACCCATTATTTTAGCTGACCTTATTCTTGCTAGGTTTTTACAGGTCAGTAATGAACTATCAACAGCTTCCTGACAATTAATCCTACTTTTTCAAAGAACTGTTAGCCTGCTGGTCTTATCTATGCTAAGAGGAAGCTGTTACATGCACCAGACTTCCTCAGTGGATAATACAAATCAAACTGAAATTCTGCAGAAAGGTCCAGCATTGTGAGGTTTGAGAATAAAAAACAGATTGAAAATGATGCTGCTGCCCTTTCTTCAGCTCCTTACTTGCTGAAAGTCTGTGGTTCATTTGGCACAGGAATGGCTTTACAATAGTCAGTAGCACAACCAGTTGGGTCAGGAGAGGCTCTCTGGGTGGCTTTATCAAAATGTGTGGACATTCACCGTATGCAGTTAGTTACCTGGGTGGTCCAATTTGAGAAGCTTTGGGGAAGGCATCTCAAATAGCAACTAATAAAGTTCCCAGGGGAAGTTAATTTCCTACAATTAGAGACTCATTCCTTTGACTAAGAAATCTTTAAGAGTCTGCTATTAAAATACAGTTGCAGTCTTTGGTTGTCACCTACTCCAAAGCAAGACAAGTGTATGATAGGAGGAGGGGAGAGAGGCATATTTTCACAACGGATGGAGAGGATCCAAGGAAGAAGAAACATGATGAGACAGTAAGCTTGGTTTCTTTAAATGGCGGAGGGAGGAGAGGTTAATGCTGGTCTCATCTAGCAATTTGTAAATGGGTTGTTTGAACAGATAGGTCTTAACATGTTCCTAGATTGTGGGTGTGTGTATATGTGTATGTAAAATGAAAAGGCTTACTATTAGATTCCGACTCTCGTCAGCATAGTACAAAGTCCTCAGGCAAGAGCATAATTTATAATTAAAGGGTTTCTGCATTTGTTAATTGCCCATGGCATGTACTCTTTCTTTTCAAGGCAAGTCTCTGAATTTCAGTGATGATTTATTATAAATCTATTTCTCATCAAGTTAGACTCTCCCAAAGAGCAGATGAAATCCAAGCCGCACAAGTAGATACGGATAGACTCACTGAGATCACCTTCTCTATGAGAGGTCATTATATCCTACACTAGGCAAAGTGAAACCATAAACATGGCATTTGACCCAAGGCACAATACATTTTTTATTACTCACTGTGGTGATGATGCAAGTTTTTGAACAGTTAGTTGTAAGGTGGTGACTTTGTACATTAAACCAAGCAGAAGTCAGACTGCATTCTGAAGCAGCTCAGCAAAGCTAGTATTGATATCTCAGGAGACCAAGGGACACTCTCTCTCAGAAGAAATGAGACTGACTAGACACAGAGTTTAATATTTCTTCCTCTTCATGTAGCTTTTTTTTTGGGTAAATATTCTGAATTTCTTTGTAAATTCTGCTAAGGATCCATCAATGATCCAGAAAAGTAATGCCCAACTGAAAGGTGAGAGAAAGACCTACTGGTGGCCATCAGGTTATGTTCCAATTCCTTTTAAATGCATCCTTTTGAGAACGATGGCTGGTTATCTGTCATCTTCCTATTATCAAATGGTACAATCTTAGTACATTATTACTCTCCATAAGTTATTATACATGTTTTTTTAAAGAATAGGCAGGGAGTAAATGTAAGAATGTAATGCTTAAAAGGAAGAAAAATGTATCACAGAACTCTGTCTCCTCTCTATGTCCTTTCTAAGGTGATCTCTTCCATCTCTATGTATTTGAAGACATCTGTATTTTGAAAAATATCCTCTTCTTTCCGCCTCCACTATTACCATCTTGGTATCGGCCAGTGGCTTCTTTGATCACCATGCAGAGTTGATAAAAATTCACTTCACAGCATAATCCACTACCTGTATTATGTAAAACTATATGCATAAGAAACTGAAAGAAAATACCATGAAGTGATATGATGGCCTCTAATATCTTCTACTGCACATCATTCTTTTTCACTGATATTGCTGGTCCAGACCACCAAAATGATCGTGTGACCCACAGACAAAAAAACAGTAGTCAAAGATAGCATCATCGTCTCCTGGATATCTGCAGCAGTCTATTAACTAGTTTCTCTTTTTCTACTTCTTCCTCTTGGATTCCCTATTCCATAGAGCAACAAGAAGGATCTCAAAAGGTACATCAGAACACGACACTCCCTCCCCTGCTTAAAGCCTTGAGTGGCTTCTTGCATTAATAATAAAGTCCAAACTCTTCACCATGGCTTACATGATCGAGCCCTTGACTTTCTCTACAGCCTCATCTCATGCCCTCTCTCCCTCCCTTAAATACTCTGGTCCTCCAGAACTTGTGTCATTACCTCTGGAATACCAGATTCTTGCTGCCTGGGTACAGGCTGCTCCATCTGCAAGGAACACTCTTTCCCCAACTCGTCATGGTTAGCAGCTGCTTCTCCTGTAGTTCTTGGCTTAATTATTCTCTCTACAGAGAGGCCTTTCTCGACCAACCTAGTTGGAATAAATCATCCCTTCTTACTATCTATTTCAGCCTATTGTGTGAATATCTAACATGCTGGAAACATGAATTAAAAATATGACAGGTAGAAAACTTTGACTGAGTACCACATAGGGATGGGGTGGTGGGAGGACACAGAGCAGGAGATCACACAGTTCTAGGGGCTGCATTGTATTCATCTTAGGATCAAGAATTTGGACTTTGGAAATGTGACTTTATGCAAGGCATCTTGCCTGTAATGAATGCCTTTTCATCTGAGTTTGGTACTGAATCACGTTGATTTAGAAAATGCAACACGTCTCTGTTGCACAAGAAGAATGAAGAAAAGGAAGAGGGGAGTTACACATAGGCCAACAATTTAAAGAGAGGCTCTCAGGTCCCAGAATTAGTAGTGACAGATGTAATCAAAGTGACAGACCATACAGAAAGACAGTGCTCAGGTGAAAGGGTCAGAGGCTCTTGGTAGGACCAGCTCCTGCCAGCTGGTGGTTCTCTTTAAGATCTCTTCTTGACTCAGAACTTAATTAGAGGGTTTTATGTGGTGCTTTAATATGGAAGATGTTTCCAGCCTTGAACAACCACTTCTCTAACTTTGGAGATCCTTCCTGTCACTGATACCATGGATAACGTGCCAGCTTAGTACACAGGCAGTCCTATTGAAGAAGCACTGTAAAAGTTTTGTCCTAGGGACTAAAAGCCCCTATTTATTTCTTTCACTTTTTTTTTGGAAGTACAGTTGATTTACAATGTGGTGTTAGTTCCTGGTGTACAGCATAGTGATTCATTTATACATATATATATATATTCTTTTTCATATATATTTTTCATTATAGGTTATTACAAGGTATTGAATATAGTTCCCTGTGCTCTACAGTAGGACCTTGTTGTTTATCTATTTTACATATAGTAGTCAGTGTCTGCAAATCCCAAATTCCTAATTTATTCCCTCCTTCCTTTCCCCTTTGGTAATCATGTTTGTTTCCTATATAAGTAAGTCTGTTTCTACTCTGTAAATAAGTTGTGCCATTGTTTTAGATTCCACATATAAGTGGTATCATATGATATTTGTCTTTCTCTGACTTACTTCACTTAGTATGATAATCTCTGGGTCCATCCATGTTGCTGCAAATGGCATTGTTTCATTTTTATGGCTGAGTAATATTCCATTGCATATATACACACCACATCTTCTTTATCCAATCATCTGTCAGTGGACATTTAGGTTGCTTCCATGTTTTGTCTATTGTAAATAGTGCTGCTATGAACATTGGGGTGCATGTATCTTTTCAAATTAGAGTTTTCTCTGCATATATGCCCAAGAGTGGGATTGCTGGATCACATGGTAACTCTGTTTTTAGCTTTTTAAGGAACCTCCATACATAAAAGTTCCTATTTCTATCTCAGTAGTCCCAGATCTACAAGTAGATTTTGTACATGGTGTAATGCTTTACCAGCAGCCAGTTGGAAGACAGAGATCAGGATATACCTGCTTTTGAGTTCAGGTGGGACCTGGAATCAGCTACATTTAGGCTGGGCTTCAAGATGAATGCTCTGAGAGAGAATTCCCTGAAGCCTGAGGTCAGGAGCATCCTTTGAACCCCCATTTCCCAGGGCTTGATGCCACCTGGCTCGCAGTCCCTCCCTTTGCCATCGTGGATTTCTACCGCTAGGCCTTAGGCTCCACTCCAGCTCCTGCAGAAGAGTTAGCCTACAAAATCCCAGGCACACTCTAAGATCCACTGACTTGTATTCTCTCATTTAACATTGCCCAGTCTGCTCTTCCAGCTTGGCCAACCATTACAAGCTTGTTTATTCCTCTTCAGCTCAGCACTAGGGGATCATTTCTCCAAAGCTATGACATAAATGTGCATGTATGGTGGGTGTTACAGGCCACATCTCTCTGGGCCCCTATAATCCCTCAACAAAGATTAGTGTTAACTATTTTACTCCTTCCCCCTCCCCCTGAGGCTCAACCTTGAAGAGAGTTTACTTCGACCACATCAAATGAAGTATGGACTGTCTTTAAATGGAATAATTGTTGTTGTAAAAAACCTATGTGAAAAAACACCCATCCCCTCGTTCCTGTAACCGACCCTCAACCTCATGATTTAATCACTTCATTTTAGAATAATGCACTCGGCTATTTCTGAGACAGCTGTTGACTTTTCTCAAACAACGAATAATAAGATGTGGCATTAACTAAGGCAGCCAAACATAGTTTCTTCCTAGGGCTAAGATGCTTTGAATTAAAATTTATTAAAAACAACATGAACTGGCTATTTTTGGGTTAGGGTTTGAGGTATTACCTAAGTCCTGATTGAAAATGGTTTGTGAGGTTCTGTAAGAGCAGCCTTTTTCTCCTTTTTCTTCCTTCCTTTCTTCCTTCCTTCTTTCCTCCCTTCCTTCTTCTCTTCCTCCCTCCCTCCCTTCTTAAAGTGGTATCTTATACTGGAATAATGTAACAGATAAGAAGAAACCACTGGGAGTTCAACAGCATTTATAGAATTATGAGGATAATCCACTAACAGTGAGAGCAATAAAGGAAAACAGAATTTAACTGGCAAGAAGCAGCAGGTCATTGCCTGCAGGGGATGGTCCAGTCAGAAATCTGACTGTTTCATGTGTGTGGATAATGTAATCTAACACAGATGCTGAAACAACTTATGCTATAATGATATCATATTTGATATGTTCTACTTGATTGTAATCAAAGTTCAATTTCCGAGCACAATTTAATATAATAAGATATATTATAGACATTTATTAGCCAAAATTGGATTTAAAAAAACAAAGTGGTATTGGCCCCAAATGAAAGCAAACTGGGCTGAGGCCAAAGGTGAAGGGAGCCTTATGGACAGCCAAAAAGTCACAGCAAGAGACATAAAACTGGGGCCCCCGCATTTGAGAAGACTCCAGCGCTCTTCAGTGAGACATCACATTTGTCTACAAGCTTTGGGAGAATAACTTACATTTCAATTTTACAAAACTGGTATTTGCGGTGAGTTTTCAATTAGGTGCATAGAAGTCTTTAAGTGGAAGAGTATGGCGATATCTCTATGGGTTTGTGAATGTGGAATTGAATCCCCTATATTTCATTTCTGCTGTAACTTAACAATGGCCAATAGATGATATGAAACACTGCTGCCAGAGAGGAATGAACTGACGGCATAATCAGAATCCTATTAGGGGGTTGGATGACCATCCAATCTTAGATTTTTGAAGAACTAAACAGATTTAAAATGCACTAGTCCTTTGTCCTTATAAGCATATTAGTATTTTCAGGCCACATCATTTTCTTTTGAGATATAGAGTCACTACACTTAAACATTCTAAGAATATAAAAAGAGCAAAAGTTTTAAACAAAATGCTTATTACATAGAATTTGAATAAGTAGTAACATAATGTATAAGTAAATGCTATATTTTAAATTTTATATTTCAGGTATGAAAGCATAATTGAAATTGAAAACTGATTATTCTTGATTCATCATTTGATTAAAAAAGAGAACAGTGGTGAAAACTTCTGAAGTATTCCCAGAAGCATTGAAAAATAAACAAGAGAGAAATGTTAAATCTGCAATAAAATACCATTAATCATACCTAACTGGGGCTTCAGAAAAATGTGTTATCAAACAATCATAAAATTGGAAACTTTGCTTTATAATAGCATTGAGGATATTTATTAAAACTTTAAAGTTGACCATATTTCAACTGAAACCATTAGCTTCCTAAGTAGAAAAATTTTACTAGCAACACACAGATTTAAGCTACTTAATCTAGATTATTTGCCAGGTGATTTTTAGGTAACCATAGTGATCAGACCTTAAGGATTTTCAAAAGGTTAATAGCAGCTGATAGCACAAGATTGATTCAATAGCCATTTATCTGTATTTATGAACAGGAAATGAGAAAGGATGTGTGAGAGAACAAACATCTAGAGAAAAAATTAGGGAAGATATAAGCACCTGTGTTTAACCATACTCTCACCACTGTGGCTGTGACCAAACCCCTCCTGCAATACACACACACACACACACACACACACGCACATTAAGACTCACCGATTCAGGGATTGGGCACTGCATTAGGATTTAAGGGGAGCTGAAGGCTAGGGATACCCAGGTTTTAGTGCAACTTAAAATGTAATCTGTAAAGCCTCTGGTTTAATTTGATCAATACAGGCATTCAAAATCCATAACGCAAGTTCCAGAGTAAATGTTTTTATCAAATTGGTCTTTAATTAAATTTAGAAGACAACTGAAATTTCCATTTTGCTCTATTAAAAACAAGAAGTTTAACCAGACATCAGGCTGTCTAATATCACAGAGATAAAACATCTACATAATTAGCCTGTTTTTCAGTTTTTTAATCCAAATGTTTGCTATCTTTAGACACAAAGTGGATTAAGAATTAGTCATGATAACTCAATTTCTTTGATTTATGAAGACAGTGTGACTCAAAATAATGACCTGTCCAATGCGCAAAGGGTAACTGCTTTCATGTTAGAAATATTCTGAAGTCATCTCTGCAGTTGGTCTAGAATTATAACAAATAAACCAGAAAACATTTCAAAGTACTACTAAATATATCATGTTTTAATAAAATTTAAAGTGAAATATAATGACTGTTCTTCAGGTTATATTTTTATGATGATTAATTTTATTTTTCAAATAATGAATTAAAAATATAGGTGTGCTACTCTTGAGCATGAAATGGACTAACCTTGCAGGTGTTTTCAGTGCTCCGGAGAGTTCAAGGTCCATGTGCCTGTTAACAGTGACCTTCTCAACAAGCCCTGTAACACACAGAAGGACAGAGATAATGGTCCACCACAGGTCAGGAGTAGAAGACTAGAATAAAATAAAGTCACAGGTACATGCAAGAAGCATTTATTTTTAACACACAGAAAAGCTATATATTCCTGGTTAGTGCAATTATGTTGAATTACTGCTCACAGAGAACTTATATGAAGTAGACGGGGTAAGTCTGGTTGCCAAATTAATGCCAGTGAAGAAAAAAATGAGTATCTTCAGAATTTAACGGAAACCAGGGAGAGGCTGTGGGGCAAAGACTCTCAGTTGCCATATTTTTTTTTCTTTTTAATATTCTAAAATGGCTTTCTGCAAAGAAATATTAAAAATGTCACCTCTTTTATGCCAAGCAATCACTTCATTGAGTAATTACAAATTTCAAAAGCTGGTGGGCAGTTAGTTTACTGCCCTTTAGAGATGTCTTATCTAAACTGTGGCTACTTAATTATGTGTTAGTCCAAACTCCCTTTTAATCCCTAGGACCCCTGCTGGAGTTGTGGCTTCTTACAAATCGATCTCCAGTCAGAAGCTTCCATGGTTCCTACATTAATAACTTCAATAGCTCTTTCTTTCCTCCCACACCTTCTCAAGTAATGCCTAATCCACTAGCATCCTGAAGTCGTTCTTTTTATTAGACAGTTAAACTTGAATCTCTTTTATCCCCTATTGCTAGAATAAATCCAGGTGTCTTAGTGCTTCTCTGACATGGAGTCTATAGCCAGTTTCCTCATTCATACTTAAGGAGTTCAGGATTTTCAAGGTAGTTAAACTGATCTTTCCAGAGTCTGATTTGAACAGTTAAAAAAACTCAAAAACCTGTCTTTTAAAAATGTTCATCATCCTACTGTCTTCAGGAAAAAAAAAAACCAAAACCTTCCTCAAGTATTATTTGTTGTGTTCAGTTTCTCAGACGTTCTAAGAAAATGTGTTTTTTGGTTGCTTACAGTATTCCATAGTAGTATCTCCCAAATATCAAGATAACATTTGTTGTACTATTTACTTTGTTCTTTCTTGCTTTGCAGCAGCTGATTTTAAGGGAAGGGAAGGAAGTTAAGAGGAAAAGACTTAAAAAGAAAATGATAGTACATATATTAAAAAATAATCCTTTCAAATAAGGAAGTAAATGTATTACTGAATCAGCGTTTAGTTTAAACAAGTGAGCAAATGCACTTTTTGCAGCTGCTGCAAATTCATATGTTAGTTATGCAATTTCTGAATCTAGCATATCAAAGTGGTGCTAGTAAAATGAATATATACCATGTTTAATTATCGCTGAAAAATGAATATATACCATGTTTAATTACCGCTGAAATGAAATTATCGCTCATATAAATCAACTATCAGTGGCCAATAAATATATCAACATAGGCATATAGTAAGAATTGGCTGAAAATATATCAGAACGAGCTGGGTATAACCACAGAAGACGGTCTTTTTTTTTTTTTTTTTTTCCTTTCACAAGGTACACAAATATTTCGGCCAAATTCCTTTTAGAAAAGAGGAATAATTCATTATATCCTCCTTGTATCCTCTCAAAGCTTTATAAACACAGGTAAACATCAACATTTTCCTCAGAGAAGTTAAACATTCTCCTAGTACAAAATTGCAGAAGGAAAAACTCATAATATAAATATTACTTTGGGGAAACGCAGTTTACTTATTCATATTTGGTAGGTTTTGAAAATATATGTATATTTCTAGTTTCCATTTCTCCAAATGAATGTGACTTTTGAATGTCTCTTTTGCTGGGGTAAAGAAAACTGTCTGGTCCACGGGACTTGCAACATGGATTGAAACGACAAGTGTTTCACCAAGATGTCAAAACAGGAAGATGTTCTGGCATAACTGGCACTGGTAGTAGCACAAGAAAATACCGGCTAGTCTTTCTGATGAAGAATTCTATTAGAGGACAATCTATACTGAGTCTGACTATAAGAGTGACAATGCAGGATTGTCTACTGTATTTATTGCTTGCATACTGAATTTCCTAAGCTCACTGATCCGTGACTGAGCACAGAACTATTTTTATGTGGTTATATACTTCAAATAAATATCCTTAAAAATAACCTTAGGAAATTACACTTAGAAGATGCTGAACAGTAGAGTAAGGATTCTTTATAAGATGTTCACAGGTGAGAATGTAGGCCACACCAAATGACTCTCTGGGTAGCTAGAGGATCCCTTCAAACTGACGGATTTGTTACCAATCATTTAAATATATTTACAGGTATAAGATTAAACATTGTGGTCACCAGAAAGGAGTGCTGGCCCATGACTGAGAGCAACTAAGTCTAACTTTCATTTTTCTATAACTAGCTATGTAAACTTGCAAAAAACCACCTAGTCTTTCTTCATCTTTAAAATTAGGACTGCACATTGGTCAGAATAATTTTGAAGATAAAATAATATAGATTGAAAAGAGTTGAAAAGTTTAAACTACAGAAGTTAACCTGTTGATTGCTAATAACCATACAAGTAATTAAAAGTTGGACAGCTATTCCCAAACTAATCTAGACGTTGTATGACTTATGATGTTTCTGGCCTTCAATAGGCCCTGGTTAAACATTTATTTCCCTGAAAATATGGAGAAAGTCGTTTCACAAGCACCTGGGAAAACAGGTAATTTAGTTTCCCAATTGAGTTCTGATTTTTACATGAAGCGCTGTGATTGGCTGCTGTCCTACTAATGCTAACTGGACAGCAGAGACAGTGCCAGTTTGCTCTGCAATGTGGACTTCTGCACGTGCATGCTTGAGAAAGGATGCCTGTCTGTCCCTCAGTGGCCTGGGAATCACTGGGCTTTGCCTTACGAAGGCAGTGAGCAGTGAAGGGGTAGGGCAGGTGGGAGGGGGCGATGTGTTTCTATGGAGTCCTGACACTTTTGGTGGAAAAGATCAAAGAGCAGAAGCAGTGGAAGGTGGAAAAATCAATGGAGAGTGTGGAAAGGGCTGGTGTGAAAAGACCCAGAGCAAGACAAAGAATATGGGGCAAAAGAAGTCAGCCTAAGAGCACTTTTCTGAGCTCTTCTCTCTCTCCTTCTGGGTAAGAGCTTGGGGGAATCACTGCATATTTGTTTGCTTCTTATCTTCTGAAACCTTCTGAAAAGACATGAAGCAGACAAAGCAAAGTGGGAAAGGAAGCATGACAGCTTAGTGAACTTGGGGCAGGCTCCAAACCTCCCACTGTGTTTCAGCGTGGGTGGGAGCTTCTCGCAGGCTCTCTGGAGGCTGCTAGCTTGCTCCGTCCACCTTGCCATGGAAGCAGGCCCTTCCTGACCGATGAAGAAATTCCCATCAGAAATTTCAGGAATTGCAGGTCCCTGTGCATTCAGGCCCCAGAAGCCGTTTCAGGGTAAAACAGCTTGTTGGTCTTTGATGTTGTGTTCAATCTGAACATACAGAACTTGGAAAGAGAGAAGGAGCAGAGGGCAGTTTCAGTAAGTTTTCCGTCTAACACAGGGAGAAGACAGGCTCTCAGGAGGAAAGGGACTGAGAGTAGCCACATGCTTGGCTCTGAACCAAAGTTCTGCCACTTCTTTAAGTTACTGAGCCTTCCTCTGCCTCATTTTCCCTATCTGGAAAACAGAGACATGTTATGTAAAGCTCTGATATTTAAAAAGTTTAAAGGAAATGATGTATATGAAATACTAAGCATACTGTCTGGCACATTATAACCGACTCAATAATGGTAACTACTATTCAGGCCAAAACTTAATTTCTTCTTATTGTACTAAATCCAGATTGATTGTTACTGTACCTTTTAAATCAAGGTCAACTAATCACAGCGTTTCTTTCTTTAAAAATGTATGTAAAGCTTTCTTTTAAGAATTACAGGTAGAGACACATAGCATCATATTGCCACAGATCTTTTTTTCCCTTTTAAAATGAGGAAAGGTAAATTATTTACCAAATAGATTCAGAAGTTAAGCCTAAAATAAATATATACCTACACACATACATGGCAACTCTGCATCTACATTTAATCTGAGGATAACTGCAATGAGAGATGATCTTGGCCGTGAATGTGTCTGGAAAGTATAGACTTTCTCATTTGATAATTACTCTGGGTATCTAGGGGAAAAAATGCTTGCAGTTGTAAAATTTGCAATTTCATGTAAGGATGAATATTTCCCCCAACCCCTGAATGTGTAAATATTATCTCAGTTTGAAGATAGGGAGAAGAGGGACAAAGAACAATTGATGCTTTCGTTCAACAGTATGTATCCAATGGCCACTATGAATCAGGCACATATGAATACAGTCAAAGCACCATCAAGTGCTGCCAAGAGTAAGATCTCCCAGATGTCCTATTGCAGGAGGTGGTGGGTCTGGATGATGGGTATTTGGAAGGATGCTGTAAAGGGAGAACCCAGCTGGGAGGGGGAAGCTTTGGGGTCGGGGAAGTGTCAGCCACAAAGTCCTGGCAGCTTGGGAAAAGGGGTCTTTCCCTACTGCCGCTGAGACTCATCTTTTCCCCAGCACAGAGTCTGATGCATCGCAGGTCCCCCGTGCCTGGCTTCTTGCTCCACTTTTGCCTCTTCTCCATGCCCTCCATTCTCAGGAGAGGCCATGGGAGCAGCTGGGCCGAGGAGAGCAGCCTCTGCCGTGGAGAGGGTCCCCACCCAGAGAACCAGATTGCAGTGGCCCTTGTCAGTGCGGTGTGAAGTGTGGCTGGGTCCTTCTGTCAGGATCACATGAAAGACTCAGTAAAATGCAGATTCCTTTTGTCCCATAGAACAAAACTGCAGGCATGCATGAAGCACGGGTACTCACCAGCTCTGAGACCCTTCTGCTTTTTTTTAAAACCATTTTTGAAAATCGAAGTATATATAGTTAATTTATAATGTTGAGTTAGCTTCAGGTGTATTTTTTCACCTCTTCCGAAAATGTGTTAAAATAAAGATCAAAATAATGGCCGTGGGGCTATAAACCCTTTACTTTTTCCACGCGGTACACCTAATACACAATCTATTCCTCTGCCCTTGTTTTAAGGGACAGAATTCATACTAGCATTTGAGAGAAACATTTTTGAGAGAAACAGGGCTTTTCTTTTTCTTTCTTATCGTTTTCCTGCTGTTTTTGTCTTGCTTTCCAATAAAGAGGTACTGGTAAGCTACAGGTATCCCATTCCTGAAAATGACAGCTAAATAGAACAGAGAACTGGTTTGGGTTCAAGGCCTGACCTCACCACTTATTAGCCATGAAACTTGAACAAGTCTCTTTACCTATCAGTTCCTGTTTCCAAATCCCTGTGACATAGAGTATCTTCTCAATTGACGATTAAATGAGGTTTTATGTGTAAAGAGCTAAGCAGAGGACAGCCCAGAGGTGCTCAGTAAGTTCTGGGAACCTCCCCAAACTTTATCCAAATTCACCACCAATCTCAGTCCTCACCATGGTGGCCTATATATCCTTTCTCAAACTCTAATTCTAATAATCTCTTATACTCTTCCCTTTGCTGATAGCACCTACCTCCTTTGTCCTCAACTATCAAGGAAAGTCTACTTTTCAAGATCCAATCGAAAGGACATCTCTCCTCTGGTCTTCTTTCCCAGTTCCCCTGGTCCCAGTCAGCCCACCGCTTCTCTCTCTTGTAACATTCCTCGCTCATAATACATGTACATGAACCATAATTACGTACTTGGCCTATCATGCCTACTAGACTGTGTAAAACGCTGTAATTCTTAAATCCTTAGCACTTAGCTTGGTGCCTGGCACATAACACGTAGTCAAATCATATATACATTATACATACACACACATTATTTTTCTGAATGCCTGAGTAGAATGGATGCATTCACGCATGCATGGCTGGATACTACGAGCGTGCTATCGGGGAAGCGATGGGCCTATGAGAGCTGCGTGCTTGTCCTAGGGTCCCTTCCCCGACTCCCCCGCCCACCGTGAGGCAGGCGCTTAAGGATAACTGCCTCCATCTGAGTTCCGAACGGTTCCTACGCTTTGGGACTCAGCTCCGCAGGTCACCGGCAGGGGGCGGCGTTGCCACGCAGCCGGATGCCGCGGGCGACTGCCCCCCCCATCCCCGCCCCCCTCACACCCCCTGGCGCGCAGCTTTGGTGACTGGGCCGGAGCTCCCCCAGTTCGGAGGGAGGGTGGGTCTTCCTCGCAGGTTGGGGAGCTGGGGTGGCGCGGGGCCACGGGCGGGGGATTCCGCTCTCCAGGCGCCCCCCCCCACCTTTGCTCC
The DNA here is from genome assembly GCF_048564905.1 of Vicugna pacos. NCBI lineage: Eukaryota > Metazoa > Chordata > Mammalia > Artiodactyla > Camelidae > Vicugna > Vicugna pacos. The sequence continues at coordinate 13,577,658 of NC_132994.1, read as the reverse complement.
TACCTCAGCCTCCCGCGACCACCAAGTGAAGGCAAGTTACTCTCAGTTTGGAAAGAGGCAGCGAGCGGCCAGAATCGACGGCCAGAAGCAAGGGAGGCGCTTTCTAGCAAAGACTTAAGTGTGAGCGCGGGCGCGCGCGGAGATAACGCTACACTTCATCCGATAAGGCGACCGAAGTTGAGGGCTGGGGGAGGCACTCTTGTATCCTTTGAACTTGTACTTTCACGGCTCGTGGCAAACTAGCTCATTTCACGCTGACATTTACATTCATTTGAAAAAGCCAAACCTTAGCGCCAGGCGACGAACGCGCTTCGCCTCCTCAGGTTCTCGGCCAGAGAACGCGCCGCCGAGCGTTCCGCCCCGCGCCGCGCTCCGGGCCCGCCCCGTCCTCGGCCATTGGCCGCTCGCCAGTCCTGTCGCCCGACCCTCCGGGGCGTCCGCTCGAGGACGCGCGCTCGCCCGCGCCGCGCTCCCGGCCTCCCGGAGCCGCTCGCGCGCGGGAGACGGACGCACGCTCGGCCCCGCCCCCGCCGCCGCCGCGGCGCTCCGCGGGCTCGCCCCGAGCTCCACTGTCACCCGCGGTTTCAAGAATCGAAACCCAGGGAGCGAGCCCTGCCCCTTGCGCGCCGAGACGGACTGGCACCGGGAAGTGGACTCCTTCGTTCACACCGAGACCCGGTTTATTAATGGGGTCAACGGTCTAATTCTACACCATACCCTGCTTAAGAAGAGGTCGGGAAGAACCTTTGGAGCCCCATCACTAAGCTATCATGCCGCGCTGTGTCTGACGAGAATTTTCTGTTTGGGAAGTTTCTGCAGTTGTGCGACTTAAGCCGCTACCCGGTGTTTGGGGGCCACTTAAGACTCCTGAGGCATCTGAAGTGTCTCCTCCTTGCGGAAAAACTAGAGAGGCGTGGGCGGGGGAGGGGGGCCGGGCATACATCAAATATATGTCCATGCCTATATGCGCACACACGGACCGCCGCCGGGCTCGCGCTCCGGGTCCGCTCGCCGCAGCGCTCGGCTCCGCCAGACTCCGGCCGCGGGGCGGGCGGGGGCGGCGCCCTATGCAGATGAGGAGGGTGTGGCGAGCGTGTGGCGCCGGGCCCCGGAAGCGCCGAGAAGCCCCGGTATAAAAAAAGTACTGAGGACATTTCCCTCACACAACTGCTAAAGCTCCAGAGACGGGAGCGTGTGCGGCGGCTGCGGCGGCGGCAGCAGCAGGAGCCGCCACCTCCGGGACCACCGCGGCTGAGGCGGCGCAGCGCGGGCGGGGGTGAGGGGCGGGAGTGGCCAGCGCAGGCGGCCGGGGTCGGGGAAGAACTCAGTCGCTCGCCGCTGCCAGGAGCGCACTCGCAGCTCCTGAAAGTGTTGTCGCCTCGCACTTCCTCGCTCGCCGCGCTCCTAGAAGGGGCGGCCGCCTCCAGGTGACACAGACGGGACTCCCGCTTGCGCTTTCCAGATGCATCAGAGATACTTTTGGTGCGGGGCTGCTCTGCGGGGCGCGGGGCGCGCGGCTGGGGGGCGCGGGGGCCTGGGGAGGGAGAGTCTCCGGGGAGCCCCTGAGGCGGGGGCCAAAACTGAGGGGGCGCGCTCTTTCCTCCGCGGGCCCCCCGCCGCCCCGCCGCCGCCGCCGCCGCCGCCGCCGCGCGTCCTCACCGCGCTCCTTCCCCGTTTTCTTCTAGGACCGACCAGGGCCCAGTGGCGTTCGGCGGGCACTTCATGGCGGAAGGCGAAGGGTACTTTGCCATGGCCGAGGACGAGCTGGCCGGAGGCGCCTACATCCCCCTGGCCGGCGACTTAAGCGGCGGCGACTTCGGCGGCGGCGGCGGCGGCTTCGGCGGGCCCTGCTTGGACTATTGCGAAAGCCCCACGGCGCACTGCAACGTGCTGAACTGGGAGCAAGTGCAGCGGCTGGACGGCATTCTGAGCGAGACCATCCCGATCCACGGGCGCGGCAACTTCCCCACGCTCGAGCTGCAGCCCAGCCTGATCGTGAAGGTGGTGCGGCGGCGCCTGGCCGAGAAGCGCATCGGCGTCCGCGACGTGCGCCTCAACGGCTCGGCCGCCAGCCACGTCCTGCACCAGGACAGCGGCCTGGGCTACAAGGACCTGGACCTCATCTTCTGCGCCGACCTGCGCGGGGAAGAGGAGTTTCAGACTGTGAAGGACGTCGTGCTGGACTGCCTGTTGGACTTCTTACCCGAAGGGGTGAACAAGGAGAAGATCACACCACTCACGCTCAAGGTAAAGCCCCCCCACCCCGGCATGGGCCGGGGGCCGCACCGGGCCGCGCTCGGGGGCGGGTACGGTGCAGTGGGCAGAGGGGCTCGATCTGCCGTCCTGACCGGTGTGGGCGCCCTTGCCTGTTTTGCTTCTGAGGTTTTTAATGAGTAAACCGAGGTGCGTGGACCGTGTGGAGCGTTCTAGTTTACTTGCTGCTTCAGCGCCGCAAGCCTTCTGCTTCCTCCTCTGCTCTTCCTTCTCCTTATTTCTTAACCCTTGGCTTCCCTTGCTTGAGTCGTGTCCAGAGTAGATTCTGTTAAGTGGAAGAGTGAAATGATGTAAATCGTTTTTTCCTTTTCTTTTGTTTTTTTTCTTGAGTCATTTGGTGATTTAGTCTTTGGGAAAAGAGCAGCCTGCAGGAGAGTCGAGTTAATGGGCTTATTATTGTATTGGAAAGTGTGACTAGATCTCCTAGCTGAATTCAGCTGACTCCGTGTGTTAAGGATATATTCGGTGCTTCTCCGGGTTGGTTCATGTGTTCAGGATATAATGAGTCCCCACCTCCTCACTTTGGTTCAAAGCGCGGTTTATACAGTTAGTTAAACCTGTGTGGGGAACCAGCGTCCCCGAATGTCTGGATTTAGTTCATATTTGATACTAACTGCAGAATCCCTGAAAGGACCTGAAAGATATTGATTAAATCATTTGCTTCGGGGGGGGGGGGGGGGCAGACTGGGTGACTGGACAAGGGTGAGATCAACTTTTCACTATATGCCCTTCTATTCTGATTTTTGAGTATTGTGGTGGTAGTGTGTGAGTGTTGTACCTAGAAGACTGTTTTCAAAAAATAACATTTCAAAATCAGACATGACAACAGAAGCTCTTGGTGCTATCCCCCGTCTGCCAAAAGCCTCAAACTATTACTTCTAGCCTCTTTCCCAGACGGCAAAACCACTCGTTAAATTTTTTTTTTCTGTTTTCAAAAAGACTATTTAATGTTTAAACCTGTAGGTAGTGTTTTGCTGAAACTTGACAAAACAAAAGGGAAGGAGCAGAGTAATTCTCAGTTGTGCCGAGGATGCATTTATTTATTTATTTATCTATTTATTATTTTTTCTAGGTATGCTCATCTTCTTGTTTTATCTTTTAAATTGTAGGAAGCTTATGTGCAGAAAATGGTTAAAGTGTGCAATGACTCTGACCGATGGAGTCTCATATCCCTGTCAAACAACAGTGGCAAAAATGTGGAACTGAAATTTGTGGATTCCCTCCGGAGGCAGTTTGAATTTAGTGTAGATTCTTTTCAAATCAAATTAGACTCTCTTCTCCTCTTTTATGAATGTTCAGAGAACCCAATGACTGAAACGTTTCACCCCACGATAATCGGGGAGAGTGTCTACGGGGATTTCCACGAAGCCTTTGATCACCTTTGTAACAAGATCATTGCTACCAGGAATCCAGAAGAAATCAGGGGGGGAGGCCTGCTTAAGTACTGCAACCTCTTAGTGAGGGGCTTTAGGCCCGCCTCTGATGAGATCAAGACCCTTCAGAGGTATATGTGTTCCAGGTTCTTCATTGACTTCTCAGACATTGGAGAGCAGCAGAGAAAACTGGAGTCCTATTTGCAGAACCACTTCGTGGGATTGGAAGACCGCAAGTATGACTATCTCATGACCCTTCATGGAGTGGTGAATGAGAGTACGGTGTGCCTGATGGGACATGAGAGAAGACAGACTTTAAACCTGATCACAATGCTGGCTATCCGGGTGCTAGCTGACCAAAATGTCATCCCCAATGTGGCAAATGTCACTTGCTATTACCAGCCAGCCCCCTATGTAGCAGATGCCAACTTTAGCAATTACTACATTGCACAGGTCCAGCCGGTATTCACATGCCAACAACAGACATACTCCACTTGGCTACCCTGCAATTAAGAATCATTTAAAAATGTCCAGTGGGGAAGCCATTTCAGACAAGATAGGGAGAAAAAAAAGAAAAGACTAAAAAGGGCTGAGTGACCCAGCCCTGATTAGGGATGTGTTTTGTGCAATGATGATCTGCTCCTGGTTTTAAACTTGGCAAAGCTTTGAATCTTTTCATGGGTATGGGAGCATGATCTCAAAATGACCACCCTCCCCTTCCCCCCTACCATCAACCCTCCTAACCTGATCCTCCTGCCCCATTGGATTCTATCCTGAAACAAAAGAGACCTGTCATTAAAAGCAACCAGGTTTGCCTAAAATAACAAGGGAAAGAAAGAAAATGCTTGATGACAATATGGGTTTGCACTACCTGCTCCCATAGCTTTGCCATAGGAAAAAAAGAAAAGTGTAGAGTTTCTTGTAAGATGGAATTCATAAAAGGGAAAATACAGAGGAAAAAAGGTCTCACTCCAACTTAATTATCAATTCAGGAGTTAAGATAGTAACAGTAATAGAGGAAGAAAGGGAATTCCAACATTGGAATTACTATCTGAGACTTCCAGCAAGTGCTTTCTGTGGAATTCTCCTCTTGCGCTGATAGAAACGGCTTGCTCTGAATGAACAGTAGTAGGTTGGTGCAGTTTTCATAACAAACAGCAGAACTTATGATGACACAATCCATTATTTCCAGCTGCGTGCATAGCTCGCATTTTTTAAATGTGAAAATGCAAGCAAAAACAGCTGTAGCAAAGAAAGTATGCTCAAGGACCAAAGATTTAACAGATAAAAATACCCAAGTAGAAGAGACGTAGTAGAATATATAAAGAGTTACTATATTTGTTACACACCAATATACATCAAAGTGCCTGTTGCCTTCTGAAAATTTGAAGTGGAAAAATTTTGTGGTTTAATGACTATTTTATTTTATCAGGGACTCAAGAAGAAAATAACACATAAGCTTGTGAATGATGGAGGAAATGCCCTATTTTTTTTCTTGGCAAATACTTGTGTAAAGTTAACATTGTTGGTGTGATATTATAGGTACTTGTGTATGTGACTGCATATTATGTGTTTATATATACATATTTGTGATATGTGTATATACACACAATACATTGGCTATGGTCTAGAATATTGTAGCAAATAGGAAATGTTTAAATACTGTGTGCTTTTATGTTTTCAACAGGATGACATGAGACGTGGGCATATTGCAGTGATGAGTTAAAACCCACATCTAAAAAAATTAAAAGCAAATGAAGGAGGAAAACAGTTAATATATTTGATAGGAAGAGCAGAGATTATACATTTTTTAGTGAGTTTTATTTTTTCCTTTTTATGTGAGGCATGGAATTCCACAAATGGGAGAATATTTGTTTGGCAGAGCACTCTTTGTACTGAACTGCCGTTTTGACAGTTTGAACCGTTTAAGTTTTTGTAATACTTGCATACCTCCATGGTGTATAATCCAATGGATAATGGATCAGTGATAGTCTTATTTAAATCCCTGACTGCTAAAAAGAATTTCTGGTGATCTGAACACTACTTACGAATATTTAAATGAATTTTTAAATGAATGTCTTCTGCATTCCAGGACCACTAGAATTTAATAAATGTGAAATGACCCTTTTTAAAGAGTATTTGCACAATTGCTTAAAATTTATATATGAGATGTATATTATATATGAAATTTTATAAATTCACACCAATATGAAGCATCTTTGATCTGGTTGTCACACTGCATTTAAATATTTAGTACTGTACTTTAAATTCAGTCACTTTGCATTGAATCAAATCCAACTTTTATTTTCTGTTTCCCAAGAGACCAGTTACACCTTTGTGAAATGAACTGGCATTACTACTTCAGTTCAGTGACAGCTAATCCTAAACCTGTCCATTCTCTCAGCCCTTAATCCCTTTGGACACTGGTCTCTGAAAATGCATTTGTTACAAACAAAACTAACACCTGAAAACCTTCCCTTTGTGTTGTGAAACAGCCACATATCCCCACCAACTCTAGTGGATGACTACTTACTATGGTAATTCCTCTGAGGAGTCAACCAGATTTCTGTCATCGGTTAAAGAGGGATTGGGGAAGGAAGTAGCGTCATCCTACTGGCAGTGTAATTTGTTTGTTCCCTGAGCATCACTCAGATGCTTGAGGCTAGTTTAGTCCATCTGAACTACCTTTCTTGCACAGTTTCTTTGAAGCCTTAACAGGAACTTGATGGGTTTGCTGTAGCAGCGTCCCTGTGAATTCTGTCCAAGCTGTAACAGCTACTGCACTGCCACTCACTGTTTCCGAGGGAACTCTTTCTTCTCCTGTGTTGGCTCAGACTCCCTCACTCCAGCCCTGGGTTTGAAAAATTAGTTGTGAAATTCCCAGGAAATATTCCATTTGCAGATTTAAGCTGGATACTGAACTGTCAGAAACCAGAGCTCCGCCTACTTACCTGTTTGGAGGTTTTCTAACAGAAAGCTAAGGGATCCCTCGGGAACACAGGGGGAGCAGCTGATGATCTGCCTTCTTCCTTCTCATCCTGACTCTTGGCCAATGAGTCGTCCACTATTTTGGAAGAACCTGGAGGTCTCTGCTCTGCCACAGCCGCAACTTGCTGTTATTTTATGACACAGGTTTTTTTCGGAGAGGCCTTATTTGAAAATACACTTTTCATTTGTTTTCTCAGATATTTATGTTCTCTTCTTGCTTACTCCAGGGTTGGTAGCATAGTTGGACTGCCATTCAGATAGAACAGGCTGTATTCAAGACAACCTTCTGCGTTTACTTTAAGACTTACATAATTTATTTCTCTTTTGTCTGTACTATAGCCTTGTGCATATGTAGTTGAACAAACAGTGGAATTTTTGTCTCTCTTTGTGGATGTGTGGCCTAAAAATTTGAATGTCTGGTGAGAGAGAGCCATGTGTAATAGGTCAGAGAAAAGAACAGCTCTCAACTCCTGATTAGTGCCTGTGATGTGCTTACCTTTGTGTTTATCTGGCCTAGCACGCTGTGACTTTAAAACAGGAAGAAGTTTTACTGTCTCGAGGCTCTTCTCACCTGTTGAGTCTGGCACATCAGGAAACACCTCACCTGTGATAGTGCCCTTTTACCACATTTACTTCATTTGCAGCAAAAATTGAGTTGCCTCGAGAAGTCCTACATCAAGCTGGACTTTTCCCTTCCAGAAATGAGATCAAGTATCTGCTTACTTTGGTATTCGGTGGACTGTTTGAACGTGGCTCCAAAAAAAAATGCAAGGATGGGAGGATGTCTGTAAGCCAGGCCAAGGAGGAAATGCAAAGAAAAGTGAACCTACTGTTCTTGCCACCCCTCACCCCTCTCTGTTTGCTTATCATTGGTTGCCTTATTGTGCATAAAGTTGTTTTCAATGCAATGCTTGTCAAATAAATATTGTGAACTCTTTTGTAAATGAAACGTATTATGTTGAAAGCTGTCAGCAGTTCAAAAATAAGCTTTTTTTGTTGTTGTTTGAAGACAAAATGTGTTAGATGAAACCAAAAAGCCAAAAAAAAGTACTTTCATATATAGCACCTATTTGAATATAATCTTTCTTTATGATCTCTTATAGCATAGCCTTTTCAGTGCTGAGAATCTTTATGTAATATTTTGTTGTAATAACGGCTTGCTCATGAAGTACATGGTCAAAATACAAAGTTGGAAGATGTCAAGTAACTTGGCGAGACTTGCTGCAAATCCTTGCAGAATGGAGATGGCTCTGCCCGCCGGCTGTCTCTCTGTCCAACCTCTCTCCAACCATTGCCTGCTCTGAGATGTCCCATTGCAGCAAGCTGCACCCAGAGTCACTCTTTTGGAATATTTTCACTTTAGACTGTGTCACAGGCAGAAAAGGAGTTGACGGAGAATGGACTCTTAGAAACTGACATGTTCGAATCAGTGCTAGAGGGAACAGATTGTGAATTTTGTTTACAGCATCCAATATTTGGATTTTTTTTTTTTGTAAATAAAAAGAAGTTATTTTTTTCTATTGATCTGTGTGTTGACTTGTGTCTGTGCTGGCTAGACTGTATCATCTGAATCCAACCCGTGTCTGTGAGAAAAGACAAGGCAGGATTTGGGGAAGACCAACCTTCATCAACTTCTGATTGGAATATAATTCATTAAAATGCCCAGCTTTCCACCAGCCCATCTCTGACTGGCTCAGTGAGCTCTAAAATAACCTAGGTGATGGCTGCTGGCATTTTTAATCTGGCCATTAACTTAGCTGTGTTAAGCTACCCAGTCAGAGCTGTTTTCCAGTATCAGTAGAGACTTACGGCTCTGAGCAGCCGGGCTCCAGTAGCCCTGAGTGGGCCTTGGTTTTCGCGAGTAGCCCACGTGCTGTGATTCAGTCGTCTGTTTTTATATACATATATCATCTGTTTGAGGCTCTGTAGTGTTATTCAGAGTGTTTGCATCTGGAGGAAGGGAATACATTTGGGGAGCCAATAACTGGAAGGGGACGGGGAAGGGAGAGTGATCACAGGATCTCAAATGTACTGTGTGTTCGTGCATGTGCTGGATGCAAAGAATTGGCCCTTTTGACGAGCACTGAATGTCATCTCACCTGTTCACATCGCCAGGGAGTGTACATGTATTTATTAATTTGTGTGTGTGTGTAGTTTTGGAGACTTTCTCAATACTAGTCGCATGAGAATTTGGTAAGCCTAGACTATTACAGGACATACTTGTGGTTTTTAAAACCATTTAAAGTCCTGATGTTGGACAGAATGTATGCTTGACACTACATCTATGAAAGAACCAATTCTGATATTAAAAGCCAGCTGCCCTCACATATACATCATAAAAATGCAAAGTGGTTATTTGGTTTGGTGGTGGTATTTGTGTGTTATTCTCTTCCTTTGTTGCAACCTCTTCATTCTTCTACAACCATCCCTCACATGTCTGTGGTCATCACATAATTCTTTTTAAGTGAAGGTTGAATAAGGACAGTATATGTTAAGCTCCTCCTGGACTTTGGTACACACTGCTATTTCTAGTTGAATCAGCACGCTGTACCAAGCTAACTAAGCCTGGAGAGAAGAAACCCACTCTTTCTTTCCTTAGGAATCTTATTCCTTTAATGTTCAATTCCTTTAAGAAGGAAAACAAAAGGCAAAAAGAAAAGAAAATACTCAGAAAAGCAAAAAAAGAAAAGGAAATTAAAATCATAGTTTTTAAATATAAAGTAGAATAAGAACTGTTAAAATCATCAAATACCTCAGAAATTAAACTGTAATTTCCTTCTGAGAACCAAGTTTGAAATAAACAATATGAATTTCCTTTAGTCTAATAGCAAATATAGTCATGTAGGAGAAGGGGGAGGAGAAATTATTTTAAAATGACAATGACTTTCACCCAGCAGGGCCCAGGGCTTGGTTTCTAATGCCATGCTCCAAAAAACAGAACCAGGTCTCCTTTGACAAACGGCTGGATCAAGGGCTGGAGCAGAATATCCTGGAGGAACCTCATGGAGCATCTTGCAGAAAGCAAGGATGTGGGAAAAAACAAAACAAAACAAAATGCCACAATGATAGGGGCATGTCAAAAGGACATAGGGGCCACCTGAAAGAACTCCAGTGGCCAAAGCTTGGACAATTTGAGCAACAAAGAGAATAAATAGTGTTTGGATTATGACCCAAAGAATAAAATATCCATGAGTCCACATGCATGGGAATAGATGATTGAATAAATAAATAAGTGGAGGCAAGAAGACAAATTTCCAAGTAATCCAGGTAGAGACCACCCGCTCAAGGAGGTGGCACTTAACTCCCTACCTCTTAAGAGTGAGCTGTGCATAGTGACTTCCTTCCAAGGTGAACCATACTGAAAAGGGTGATGAAAGAGCAACTGTCTTAAGCCAGGTGATCATGGTCCCCATCACCAGTGATAAATCATGATGATGTCAGTTACCTTTGCCATGATGTGATGAAAATAACACTTACCTCTGACGTCTTCGTCCCCAAACCCACAATGTCTTATTATGAGAAAAGCATCAGGCAAACTTAAATTGAGGGGCATGCTGTATATTATCAGACTAGTAGTCCTTAAATCATCAAAACAAGGAGAATCTGAAAACTGCCACAGCAAACAGGAGCCTAAGGAGACATGACAACTACATGTAATGTGTCTTGGATGAGATCTGGGACAGAAAGGGACATGAGGTAAAACCTAAGGGAATCTGCATGAAATACTGTATTACTGAAATAATAATATTTCAGTATCAGTTCATTAGTTATGACAAAGGTACCACGCTAATGTGGGACATTAACAAGGGGGAAAGTGGGTGTGGGATCTATGGGAACTCTGTATTATCTTCACAGTTTTCATGTAGATCTGAAACTATTCTCCAATAAAACATTTATTTAAAAAATGAAGACTGAGTGATCTTTCTTTGCTATTTCTAGGGAAGCGACTCCATTTGTAAAAATCATAGTGAATGCTGAGTGTTATTTTTTAATGTCTACCATACTTAAAGTGTTAGTAGAGCATGTAAAAGAGTGAAACTAAGATGATGTGTTTTATTCCACAGGGTTAGTGAAGCTTTATCTACAAGTTTTAGGGAAAAGGAAAGCGGTTTAGAGAGAGCTGAGTTATATAGGCAAGTGTTTTCCTGTAGATTAGCAGGAGGAATTCACATTACCTTAGAATTTTAAGGAGGGGGAATGTGAAATGTAACTACAGACCATAGTGTAGATATTCATTAACACAGAATTCTAAAATAAGCAAAGGACTAAAATTTTATCGCTCAACTATACAGAAAACCATGGGAAGTTGTTTAGGCACATCTTACGAGGGAGTAAATGATAGAATTTTTTCTTAAATGCTGGGGAAGGTTAATATTTTGTGGAATGTTGAAATGAATTATTATTTAATATAAATAGCCACTTTCACAATTTATCTGCTCACCCAAGCTCTTTCAGCATATCTGGTTTCCTTAAAATGAAGAGACACCTGTTCTTATATTTACTTTCTCAGCTCAATCATTGGCATTAAAAATAGTTTTAAAATGCTGTCTGCAGGAATAGATGCCCTTCGTGATTTTTAAAAGCAGTAATTTCAGCTTTGCAGTTTATGAAGTTAGGTCAAGGTCTGTGCTTTCTTGCTGAGAGACATGGAGCACCCCAACTGCAGGAATTTATGAGTGTGGGGCTAAGTTATTTCTAACCTCCATAATGGAAAGTTCCCTTCAGAATCCCCTTCAGAAACTATTGATTTTCCAGCACAGTGTGTACTTATCAGTAATGCCAAGATTTTGTGGCATCATCTGGCCATGTCATTAGAAAACGGCTGAAACCCTATTCTTTTCTTTTCTTTTTTTCCCTTCTTTTAGCAAAATTCAGCATAACGAGCTACGCTAGGCACTGTGGATAACGCCATTCTGTGCATTAATTCTGAACTGCGTAAGGTCTGGAATATCTTCCTGTATATATCTTCAAATAAGGTAAAGAAGATCATGATTCATATGTTCTTTATTTTAGTAGGGAGTAATATAAATTATTAAAATATCTGCATTTTAGGGTACAGTTATCAGAAAAAAGAAACCAATTCAATGAGCTTAAAGGCCTAAAGGCTGAATTAGAGTTGGCAGATTTAGTAAATAAAAATACACAATGCCAGGTAAGTTTCAGCTAAACAATGAGTTTGTCTTAAAGTATAAGTATGCCCCATGCAATATTTTGAACCTACTTATACTAAAAACTTACTTGTATTTATCTGAAATTCAAATTTAACTGAGAGTCCTGTATTTTATCAGGCAACCTTGTAACTGATACAGGATTACAAAATAAGACTGAAAAAGTGTCCTACTGTATATTTGGAATCAAGAACACCTTATAAGTTGTTAATATCTAACTTTAGGTACCATTAAGCCCTGCATTCACAGAGAGTACCCATCACAGCAACCCTTTTGAAACATGGTTCATTCATTAAATATTTGCTGAATGCCTTTTATGTATTTAGCCTTGCGCTAGACTCTGAGACCCAAAAGAAGGGAAAAGCCTCGTCCATTGACCTTTAGAAGGCTAGGTTCCACTTACCAGCAGAATTTAGTTGCTGAAATGAAGTTTTCAGCTACCCTGGGGTTAATTACTCACGAGGCTTTGCTCTGCATGGGGCACCATAAAGAGCCCCGTGAACTAATGGAGAGTCTGCATGAGAGTAAATAGCCCTTGAAATGTGCCTTCCTAGGAGCTGTCAGAGGCAGATCTCCCCACAGGTAGCCCCTGTGTAGACAAGCACTGGGCATTGGCTTGTTTTGCAGAAAAGGATACAGGTAGATGTTTTGCAGTTTCTGCTGCAGGAAGCAAAAATTCTCCCTGAGCTTCTGGGCACTTTGCATTCTCTTTTCAAAGCCCCTGCAAAAATATTTAGGGCTTAACTAGAATGCACCTTGAAATTTTATTGCCCTGTAATCCTGTTTGCTGCAGGGCATTAAAATTCCCTTGAATGTTTCTTACGTAACCACTTCTGGTTAACTGTCATCTTGAAGTTATTACAACTTAGTCTTTGCTGCTTTTTCCAGAGCTGTGAAAGTCCCTTTCTCAAATGCTTCAAATGCACCAAAGGCACAGTGCACCCCAGACCTCACCTCCTCCCAATTTGTGTAGAACCAGTTGTGTATTTGTTTTGCCAGGGTGGAGAGCTTATTTCAGGAGCATTATAACTGTCCCTGGTTATTTATGCACTCCTCCGGACTGCGTGGGGTTGGAGAACTTCACAGCTTTCACCATCATCCAAACATTTAATAAATACTTACTTTCTCATGCCCCTTGGCTTGATGCTCTGTGAAGATTTACAAAGGGTTCTACAAAGCTGGCTCCTTTTCACTAGCAGATTTAATTGAAAAGTGACAGAGGGATATGAACAAACAAAACACAAAGCAGCAGTGAAATTAAGAAATTTGCCAAAATACGAGTGGCCAGGCTCATTCCCACTTTAGAGCATCTGCTGATTATTCCATCTTCTTGGAAAGCTCTTTCTCCAGATTTTTGCCTCTCTTGCATTTTCACTTTATTATTATCATCATCATTACCATCATTAATTGTTGAAATGTTGCTTTCTCAGAGAGATTTTCCATTATTCTCCAACTTAAAATAGAGTTTCCCTCCAACATTTTTACCAAGTTACTCTAAGTCTTTCTTCTGATTTTATTTTATTTTATTTATTTTGGCTTAAAATTTTTTTTATCAAAGTATATAGTCAGTTTACAATGTTGTGTCAATTTCTAGTGTACAGCACAATGCTTCAGTCATACATTAATATACATATATTTGTTTTCATATTCTTTTCCACCATAAGCTACTATAAGATATCAAATATAGTTCCCTGTGCTATACAGTATAAACTTGTTTATGTTTTTTATATATACCAGTCAATATCTGCAAATCTCGAACTCCTAATTTATCCCTTCCCACCTGCTTTCCCCCTGGTAACTATAAGTTTGTTTTCTATATCTTAGTCTGTTTCTGTTTTATAAATAAGTTCGTATGGCTTTTTTTTTTTAGATTCCACATATGAGTGATATCATATGGTAATTTTCTTTCTCCTTCTGGTTTACTTCACTTAGAATGATATTCTCCAGGGCCATCTATGTTGCTGCAAATGGCATTATTTTATCCTTTTTATGGCTGAGTAGTATTCCATTGTATAAATATATCACAGCTTTTTTATCCAGTCATCTGTCAATGGACATTTAGGTTGTTTCCATGTCTTAGATATTGTAAATAGTGCTGCTATGAATATTGGGGTGCAGGTATCTTTTTGAATGAAGGTTCCCTCTGGATATATGGAGTGGGATTGCTGAATGACACAATAAATCTAGAAGAAAACATAGGCAAAACATTATCTGACATACATCTCAGTAATGTTCTCCTAGGGTAGTCTACTCAAGCAATAGAAATAAAATAAACAAATGGGACTTAATTAAACTTATAAGCTTTTGCACAGCAACGAAACCATAAGCAAAACAAAATGACAACCTATGAAATGGGAGAAAATACTTGCAAAAGATGAGACGGACAAGGGCTTAATTTCCAGAATATATAAACAGCTCATACAACTTAATAAGAAAAAACTAAACAACCCAATCCAAAAATGGGCAAAAGAAATAAACAAGCAATTTTCCAATGAACACATACAAATGGCCAATAGGCACATGAAAAAAATGCTCAATATTGCTAATTATCCAGAGAAATGCAAATCAAAACTACAATGAGGTATCACCTCACACAAGTCAGAATGGCCATCATTCAAAAGTTCACAAGTGATAAATGCTGGAGATAGTGTGGAGAAAAGGGAGCGCCCCTACACTGTTGGTGGGAATGTAGTTTGGTGCAACCATTGTGGAAAACAGTATGGAGATTCCTCGAAAGACTAAAAATAGACTTTATTCTGATTTTAGATATATATTATCAGTACACCAGTCTCTACCTAAAATTGTATTGTGAATTGATTCATTTCTTTGGTTACGGTTTATTTGTCACCATAGAACGAAGTTCCATGAAGGCAAGAACTTAGTCTAAGTTACTACCATGTTCTCAGTGTCCCAGATAGTACCTGCTACTTACTTAGGAGGTGCTTGTTAAATTTTGGTGAGTTAATGAATGATTGAATCCCATTTGGCTCAAGATGAGAGGTGAGGTGAGATATCTATTTGGGAGAGTGTTCAAGAAGGTGTCAAAAGGGTGGCAAGTAATAGGCAACACTGTTCAAATAGAAGAAGGATCTCAGAGAGTGTCTGCTCATTGAAAGGGCCCCGAGGAGACCAGGGTGGAGAAGTTCCAGTCTAGAAGCAACAGAGAAGCACTACACAACAGGAGAGAGATGGTCTTCTGTGGAGATGTGTAGGGCAGGAGTCTTCCAACCTCTTCTTTGTTCCTGAGCTGAAGTGATTAAGACTGGTGGGTCAACTTGTAGAGACAGCATTTGTGTGGCATGGTGCTTGGGGACAAGAGTGACAGGAAGCCCGTCTTCCAGTGTCCATGGATTGCTTCTCTTTGTTCCAAACCAAATCTAACCTGGCAGCCTAGTAAACTGAGGACTTCAGTTGTCCTGGGCAGTGACCGCAGTCTCTTCTTCATCACCTGCTACATTTTGCAGAAGTAGGGAATTCCTGAGAGAAATTTTCTGGACAATGAGTACAAAGACTGAGGTCTGTTTCATATTTTAAGTAAGGGTAGGGGCCATTAGATAGGAAATTCACTTTGCTATTTGAAGAAGACAAATGGATAAAGGACAGTCTGTTCATCAGCCCTTTCTAAAAAGAGACGATCAGCATCTCCACTGGCATCCTTAGCTGTTCAAGCCTCACAGAACAAACAGTCTTGTCCTGGGGCATTATACCTGTTGTGACCATTTGTTATTGATGTTTCAGGAATGTCCCAATTCAGAACACTGTTGCTTTGTCAGACCACGTGCCTGCCATGGTGTTGCATATGGTCACAGTAAGGCTTCTGATTTTAGGTGCTGTTTTATAGTTATTAAAGAAGTTACACATCTGGTGCAGTAAGGACTCGGAACTTCAAAAAAATCATTTAAAATTTGGTTTCAGACTTTAATTATTGCCACTTGTATTCACTAAAACCAACTTGAATTCTCTGGATCCTGTCCTGTGTCCCAAACCTCTTAACCCATGGTGAGACTCATGAGAAACGATGTTGGGAGGGAAATTAATGGAGAGAAGTGAAACAGTGTGATGTATTTCATAAAAAGTACTGAGCATATAAAGCTCCCATCATAAAGCAGGTAGATTTGGGGCTTCTGAATCAGCTCAAAGTTTTAAGGGCCACTTGAGAAAAATCTACAAAAGATGGGTGTATGAAAATATGCCTTTTTTTCATTTCTAAAAAAGGATAGCTGTTGATGGAGTATGTTCGTACCAGGATTCTGACTTCTGATTCCATGAGAAGTTTCTCCCCGCTCCCCTGTACTGTGTGATCTTTCCAGGCCACCTGGAGGAAGGACCTGTCATTTGTTGAGTTCTTCCTCTCGGTCAAGATGCTTAGCACTTCACATTCATCATCCATCATCTCCTTAAGAGCCAATAGCGCCATTATTTCCCCCACTTTGGAATTTAGGAGGGACTGAGTTCGAGCTCTCCAGCTGGAAAAGAAAAGAGGGAGGATTCCAGGGTGAGTCTTGAACTTCACGTTCTTTGCTCTGTTCTAACCTCCCCACCCCCGCCACCTCTCACCCATGGCTGTGGATGGTCAATGCTGCTGTTTCAGTCCTCTAAACTTAAAGGCAGGAGAAAGGATGCGCAGTGCAGCCTGGCAGAAGTAGTGTGAACCGTAAGAAAAAAGAGTGCTTCCACGATGTGCATAGTTCCCCAGGGCAGGCCCTACATACAACGTGTAATATCAGCAGTACACGTTCAGTGGGCTAAAATCATATTTTTCATTTAATCATCAAAATAATCCTGTGAATTAGAAAAACGAGTAATATGATGAACTCACTTTTAAGGTAAAAAAACATACCCAGAGAGACAGAGTTTGTATGAAAGACATAAAGGCCTATAGAACTGGTTCCATGATTACACAGAGGGAGAATCTATTTCTGCCTGAGACATGCAAGGCAAGTGGGTCTCCAGGTCCTTCTACAGCCCCCCTGTCAACCATCTATACAAATGGCAGGTGCATCAGAGTAACACAGCAGGTAGGAGGCTCAGGAAGAGCATCTGAGCTTTTCTTACCCAATGAGATCATGTAAATTGCCTATTGTGAGTGGATTACCTTCCAAAATGCAAGAATGATTTCAATTTTTAGTTGACAGTCAGAATTCAGTAAACTACTTCAGTTCTGTCAAAGCTGTTTTTTTGTATGTCCTGTTACAGAGAATGGGCCACTTAATCTTTAAAAAGTGATCAATTAGCCTGGCTTATGTCACTTCTTACTGACAATGCCTGCTACCAGCTGGCTGCTTTTAAGTCCCTGAGGCTTTTTTGTTTGGTTTTTGTTTTTTTTGAAGAAAATGTCTGAAAGGAAAGGTAGAGAGTGTAATGAGACATGTTAGCCTCTTATAAAACTGTGAATACATTTCTATCAGTCCTGAAATGTTCATTAGTCTTCTTGTCCTGTAGGCTGATCACACCTGTTTACTTATGCCACCCTACACATGTCCCTTAGCACTTTTCTTCAAGTTAGCAACTTCCGCTTTATGATGTCATTAGCCCTTCTTAATACACAGTGTCAACAAGATTCTTTGTCACTTGGTAGATAGTTCAGGGTGATCGGGCAGGGATGAGGGGGACAAGATCAGAGCTGAGGACGTGGACTCTAGTTCTGTACTAAGACTAGTTGTGTTTCTAAGATGGTGCTTAAGGAAACACATTCATGCCCAGGTCCCATTCCTAGTGATTTTTATTTAATCAATCTTGAATGAGGCAAGATCATCTGTAATTTTTACATAGTGTTTCTGAAGCACAGCTCTGCTTCCGAACCCCTGCTTTGCAGATCCCAAAATGCCAAATCTGTGTCACTTAGCCTAGTCCCTCTAAAAAAGCAGAGTCAGTGATAAGGATCCTCATGTTTTATTCGCCAGATACAATGACAAGATGTTGAGGTAAGGAACATGTGTAATTCATTGCAACAAATTGTGTCGCCATGCTGGTCACTGCATCACAGGGTTCCACAAAGCAGCACAACAGGTAATCCAGCAGGCTTATTCAAACAGCAGGAGAGAATCCTCCAGCACGTCTGAAAGGAGGCATTGTGCCTTGGAGTGGTACACAGGAGAGAGAAAGGAAGGGAAATTTATCTGCCTGGTTTCTTCCTGTCTTCCTTTCCCCTCGGTCAAGTTATACTCCTTGGGAAACTACCTCTTCGGCATTTCTTGTTGCCTGTCTGGCCCTGAAGTAGCTGCACAGGGGAACAGGTCTCCTGTCCAGCAGGGCGGTGCTTCATTCAATTCCGAAGGTGAAGTGGATCTGGCAACAGATGGGGTGCTGGCTCAGCAAGGTAGGGAGAAGGTGGTCAAGCTTTGTATTCCTTACTCTGGTGACAATGCAGTATTGTACCCGGAGTAAGGAAGAGACCACTGAAGGGTTATTTCAGTATGTCAAGAAGATGGAGTTGGCTTTAAGGAGAAAGTCGCAGATTGGAGGAGGACAGGATCCATCCAGAAGGTATCGAGAAAAGAAAAATTGCTGTTGAATGTTGTTGATTGGCATTGACATCTCTTCCTGTCTTCCTCTCGTCGCCTCTGTATCCCAGGAATTGGAAGGTGAAGAACCCCATTTACCAGACTCCCTTGCAGCCTGGGCTCTGGTTGCAATTCAGGTTTTGCCAATAGGAGGCACTTGCATGAGATGTGGCAGAGAAGCCTTTTTTATGTCACTGGGTTGCCACCAAGAAAGTTCCTGTAGGTGTATGCCTTGGTTACAATAGGTTTTTGAGCTCTTGACTATAGCTATGGTGGTGTGATTTTAAAATCAAGAGTTCAGCAGGGCCCTCTGACATCCCTTCTCTCAGCCCTTGTGAAGACTTTGTAAGCACCCTGTTTCTGCATTTAAACCCTTTGTGAGTGAACCATGTGGAGCAGTTTCTGTTCCCTGTGATGCAACCACACGGTTAGAAGCCCTGCGAGCAAAAGCAGGCCCTGTGGGAGCCTGATGTGCTGAACCTCATGTTCTGCTCCTCATCTCCATCCATCGTCAGCCTGGGAATGGGAAGGGTCAGCAACAGCAAGGCTACAGGGTCGAAAGGGCACAGAATGTGGCGTCAAACTTCTGGGTTTGAATTCTAGTCCTGCCGCTGACAGCTTTCTTAACTTCAGAGAAGGTACTTAACTTCTTTGGATTTTTGTTTCCTCAGTGTAAAAATGGGGCTAAGAGTAAATAACTGTAAGCACCTTAGATCATTGCCATATATAGACTTAATGAAATAATGGGTATAAAATTTCTTTTAACAAGTGTAATACATTTTAAATCTGAAAACTTTAAAGCATGAGTACTTCAAGTACTGCCTGTTATACGTTGTCACCAAGACTAGAATGAACGTGCCCAAACGGTTCCAGAAGCGAGAGCTGTTTGCTACCACGGCACCCTAGATCCTAACACTTGACGTGCCCTAGGTGCCTGGTAAATGTTTATGGAATGAATGAATGACGGATGCCAGGCAGCTTATATGCAGATTACGAGTTGCAGATGGGGAGTAAGAGTGGGCCAATGGTTTGGTCTCTTTGGTCTCACCCATGGCTGGCCAGCACTGTGCTCTGCAGGGTGGGTGGTGGGTAGAAAGCATTTAAGGGACTCAATGGTCAACTCCTGCCCCCTTTTGGTTGGTGACCTAATCAAGTATTTGGGAGTTGTCAGAGCATTTTCTTCAGTAGTTGTTTGAAACACTCCTCAATGTGTAGTTTTCTTACCAAATCTTATTGATGCACTGGAAATCCGATTGTTAGGAACCCATGGAGAACGTATGTATACCTCTTTTTCTCACCTGTCCATCTCATAAAGTGGTACTGTAGACAGTATCAATTTTCCATGTATCAGGATCTCCTGTGCACCTTGTTCCAGAATCTGCACATCAATATTTCTGACAAGCTCCATGGGTGATTTTGAGGCATAGAGAAATTCGAAAATCACTGGTATGGTGGCTTTAAACATTTAGTCTAGTGAGAAAACACTTTTGTATGATCATTGTACACTTGTGTAACAAACAATATATTACATATATTTGTAAGTTGCATTACACAAGAGCATTAAGATGGGTATTGTGACTCCCAGTTTACATCAGAGGGAAATGATGAACCACATCTTCTTACCTCAAAGCACACTGCTGTTTCTGTTATGCCTCTAGTTCTGTAATTTTGGTACAGCCTTCACCATTAATCAGCTTTGCTATTTGCTTAACCACATATTGGCTGCCCTACTTACAAATAATTTGAGGGCAGGTTGGAGTGGAGGAGTAGAGAAGTGGGAGCATGAGATTGCGATTGGGCTATTTTTTGATCTTCACTGAAAGAATAACATTTATGGGCAAGACTTGTATTTTTGTCTTTTTGTTTTTAATGGAGATACTGGGGATTGAACCCAGGACCTCATGTACTGAGCTATACCCATGTCCCAGGACATGTATTTTTGACTAATTTCTCAAATTTAAAACGGAATTCCTTCTTTTTCTATACCAACACAAAAAACAGAAATCAATGATTAGCATGTATTGAGCACTCATTTCAGGGCAGGCCTGGTGCTTAGAGCTCTACGTCCTTCATTGCATCCTCAGAACAACTTTATGAGTCTGATGTCATTATTATCACCAGTTGCAGAAATGGAAACTGATGCTTAAAGAAATTAAGTAGTTGCCCAAAGAAGCAGTCTGCAAGTAGAAGAACAGGGGGCTTACTCCAGAGGATTTAATCACCCAGCCACACTTTGCAAGTTGGTGATCATGGCCAACACATGATGCTGTCCGCTTCCAGGAAGCACCACTAAGTACAAGCAACTAGATAGATCTCATTATGGGGAGGTTCTAGGACCCATTCAAATTTATGAAAAAGAGAAATGCTTTTGGAATGCTGTATTTTAACTGATATTTGTAACAAATTACTTGCATAGCTGATACCAGCCTTGAGAAAATTTTACCTAAAATTCTCAAGGCCTCTTACTATTCTTTTTTTTTTTTTTTACAGAATCAGTCACTTTATTTCTTGTTTTGTCAGTATACCAAATTTTGATCACAAATATTTACTCATGTGTTACAATTTTTATAAACTATAGATGATTTTTTTTCTGCCTTTTCCTTTTTATTTTGCTATAGTCTAACTTCTCTAAAAGCATTTTTTATTGAAGTATAGTTGATTTACAATGTTAGTTTCAGGTGTACAACAAAGTGATTCAGTTATACATATATATACATATATACACATTTTTTTTCTTTTCAGAGTCTTTTCCATTATATGTTTATTGTATGTAATTAAAATATATTTCCTGTGCTATACAGTAGGTCCTTGTTGTTTATCTGTTTATTTATAGTGTGTCTGTTGATCCCCAGTCTCTAATTTATCCCTTCCCACTCTTTCTCCTTTGGTAACCAGTTTGTTTTCTATGTCTGTGAGTCTGTTTTTGGTTTGTAAATAGAATTTGTATCATATTTTTAGATTCCACGTATAATATATGGTATTTGTCTTCCTCTGTCTGACTTACTTCACTTAATATGATCGTCTCTAGGTCTATCCATGTTGCTGCAAATGGCATTATTTGATTCTTTTTATGATGGCCTCCTTGTGTTCTAAAAGTCCCTGATGTTTGCTAAATGATTCAAAAAAAAAAAAATTAAATAAATAACATGCTGCCTCAAACCTCAGCACTTTTTATCTGTTCCTGACTAGTGAGCTGTCTAATCACCTGGAACTTCAGAGCCATTTCCTAAACAATTCACATTCAGACTCCAGAAGTTTTCAAAGTTGAGTGAGCATGATAACCTTGTGGGGCAGGGAGAAAAATTAGAATTTCTGTTTTTAACTGATCCTTCTAAAGGTTTACATTCGTGCATAATACATGAGTATAGTCATATGTGTGTTCAATCCATGAGCAAGTAAACAGACACTTATTGTGGGTGATGGAATAGAGCTGGAGACCACAAGTTTAGCCATTTTTCTGCGTGAAGCTGATTTTCTGTATGTGCAGAAGCAAGCAAGTTCTGTGTCCTCTTATCTATTCCTACGTAAGAAATCACCCCCAAAATTGGGAGTTTAGAACAATATCAATATTTAATTTTCTCACAAAGCTGAAGTCCAGGCAGGGCTCAGCAGGAGCAACTCTGTCAGGATGGTTTGGAGGCTGGGCTGGAGCCAGTCTGAAGGCTGTCCGCTCACAGGCCTGGCAGTGGGAAGACTCAAACACTTGCAGACAAAAATAACCGGGGCTCCTCGGCACCTCTCTCTCTATGGGCTCTCCACATGATTTGTCCAGCATGGCAGCTTCAGCTTAGCTGGACTTATTCCAGAGCCCCTTAGGGCTCCCAAGGTGCACGTCCCAAGGGAGTGAGCCGGCGGAAGCCCAGTGACCTTTTCCAGTCCAGCCTCTGAAGTCATCTAGGGTCATTTCTGCCACATGTTATTTTTCAGAAGGAAATCACTGGGAATCAGATTCCACTTACTAAAATTATTTAAATTTTAAATAACATTTATTTAGTTAGTTGAAATATAGTCAGTTTACAGCATTGTGTCAATTTCTGGTGCACAGCATAATGTTTCAGTCATACATATACATACATATATTCATTTTTATTTTCTTTTTTACTATAGGTTACTACAAGATATTGAATATAGTTCCCTGTGCTGTACAGAAGAAACTTGTCCACTTTTTGATGGGAGGAGTTTCAAAGGATTTAAAAATATATATTAACACTTCCAGGCTTTGCTTACCTGACTGGGGGCAGTGAAAGGCCAGCAATGTGGTTGGGCACCATCTAACTAAATCTGGGCATTAAGCTGCAGGCTGGATGGGAACCAAAGGGGCTCAGCTCAACCCCAGATCTGCATGGGTCTCCAGGCCAAGTGGATTAAACCCACTTGTCTCCCTTCCATTCTGACATGTCTACCCCAGCACCCTCACAGGCCTTGGGAAACTTCTGCAGGCTTCTAGCCTGGTCCAGGAGTATTTGAAAAGGCATTTTGGAGGTTGGAATGAAAACAAAAAATATTAAAAATAAACTAGGTGACAGCTCATTGAAAGGGAAAGGATGCCTAATTTCCTTTTTTTTTTCTATTCAGGTAGGCCTGAGAGGAAGGGGTTAAGGATCCTCCCACCAAAATATCACATATGTCAAAATGTCATCACAGGTGTGTGTGTGTTAATAAAACAATGCACATGCCTTGCATCAAAAGGTCATGTCAATAATAGGTATGTGTGCTAGTAAAAGATATGTATACTTCCCATCAAAGGTTATATCAATAATAGATGTGTGTTCTAATAAAACTATGTACTTTTGCTGTAAGCATTTTCCTACTTGTAAGTTAGTTGGTGTTTCTAAAACAAGAGTACAGCCAATGAACATTTAAAGTCACTTTCATCTTTGCTTCTCCCAGCATTTCAGGTAAATTTATAACATGTATTTAAGTAAAAAACCCTTTCCTGTAAATAATAAAACACTATAAAAGAATTCCCTCTTGGTAACCTATTCCATCGAGGTGATAGAGCTAAATCCCTTGATTTATGTAACTTTCATTTAAGTCATAATTTCTAAGAGTATATCTATTCCTGAAATTATTCTCAATCCTGGTCTAAAGACTAATGACAGCTTCCTTTGACATTGATCAAGTGTCTTAAAATGGAGAGAAGAATGAAGAACATTTGGATGTTATTCAGAGGAGAATCTTAGAGATGATTAAAGGGTTGAGAAATAAGACCAAAGAAAGTGTAATTTATTGAGATTATTCCACTCTGACAGGCAGAGTTCAAGGGGATGACTCACCCCGACTTCTGTTGACCAGAGCTCTCCCTGTGCCCCACCATGCACTCAACAGTGCTATGCCAAGTGATGTCAGAATTAGGATTCTGGAGTAGTAAAAGTTTCTATAGTGGATTTGATTCCATCTCTGTCCCCTGCCACCAAGTTTAAAGTTCACTAAATATAATTTTAATGCTTTCTAATACTTTGAAAATGGGTAGGTCATAGGACCCTTACTGTCAGGCCAAGCCAGAAAATAGAGGTTTTACATTTTAAACTCTTAAACAGAAAGATGCCTTGCTGTTCATCTCCATCTAATCGAGCTAGGAGCTTGATTTTGGTTAGTTTTTGAAAAAATTATAACAGTCTATAAAAATCAAATTTATAAATTAGAATTGCAGTGGAGTTTCTAGGCTGGTTATTAAATAATTTGCTATAGTGGCTGCTCATCGATTTTTCTCTCCCTAGAATGACTTAAATATTATGGTACCTTAAGATGCTAAAGATAGAAGTGATGTGTGTATTTCTTTAGAGGCTAAGATCTATGAAATTCTCTTTTTTTAGTTGTTTTTTCATTGATCTTAAGGATTTTTCAATAATCTAATTTGGAATTAAAACTCCTGTATGGTTTATGTCCATAAAAGACAAACTTAGTACTATTTTATTTGCAGAGAATTTGTTGCATATTTAAGTTTCCTAATTACTACGTTAGGAAACATTCTCTTTGGGACTTTTTCCTAGAATTGATTAGCTTACTGTTTATTTTGATAAAGATAGCTGTTTCATCAGTACTTGACCTGTGTTGTGTAATATACATTCTTGTCCTAGATAAATTTTGTCTCTGTGGTAAATGTACTACACATAGAGAAGACCTTAGACCCTCTTCTTCCTGTTGAAATCAGTTTACTTTTGTGAGTTTCTAGTTGTCTTCTTATTATAACTGATTCAGCCATGAGAGATTTTAGTTGGATTTCAAAAGACTTCAATCTAGCTGTGGTAGAGAGGCATTCACTTAAGGTATCTTGAGTATATCTTGTAGGCCCAGATTTTCCAATTCTTAGAGTGATCCAATCTGATAAATTTCTTATCTTCACATGCCTATGAATGCCCTACCAGTGGATGTAAGGGCTATACTCAGCACAAATGTGGAATGTTTGTATTTGCTTCACTGGGGTGCATTTAAGAGGAAATATGCTAGTACCTAACTTAGGCACCTTAGCAGTTTATAAGGTGCTAAAAAAAAAAGTAGAGATTTCACAAACCATGAAAACATGTATCACATTCTTCGAATGCTTAGCAAAGAGATATTTTCCTTTGCTAATACTCAAGGAATTGTTTTGTTTGTTTGTTTGTTTAGCTCACTATTATAACTTGTTTCCTTTTTTTCAATTACTAAATTATTTGGACTGAACTCATTAATGATTAGTCTTTTCTTTTTCTATAGCACATCAGGCTCATATGGTGGTCTGCCCCAGGCAATCCGCTTGTGCACTGGGGTATTCTTAGCTAAGTTTGATAAAAATTTAAACTAGGATGCCAAGTAGGACAATTAGCACGGCCAATCCAAACAATGGGAGACTCCTTTGACAATGTGAGCGGTTAGTCTGTGGGCGCCTTTATTCCTCCATTCCTCAGCCCTGTGAAGTACAAGCCATAAGGACACTCAGCTACCAGAAATGGAAGGTATAGCACCTGGGATGGTCGTAGGTCACCTTGTCACCTTTATGATCCCATGAAGGGCATTGCTTCATTTCCAGCTTTGCTTCCTTTGGAACGGCATCATGGACTCAGTGGAATTCTCCACCTTACTTTTGACTGTAGGCTTGTAAGGTGAGAGCGACTAAGGCTTTCTCTTGTAGGCCAAAAGATTGACAGAAGTACAGGTTGCTTGTGAGATCAACTTCAACTGCAGGCTGAAGGCAGCTTATTTGTTAAACGTTATTCAATTTTCATGGGATAACGTTTGCATTTTCTCCAGCTAATTATTTTTAAACATATCTGTCCTTTCTCTTTCCTGTTTCATTTTGTCTTCCCTGAGTGGGGTTGTTGTTGTTGTTGTTGTTGTTGTTGTTGTTGTTTGGTTTGGTTTTATTTTTCAAGTATACTGACCTTTTTGGCTATTGGAGTTATTCGAAGTAGGCCCAGACCCTTTAAAAAGACTGGTAAATCCTCTCAAACTGAAATGAAACAAAATTACACACACATACACACACACATAGTCGCATAAAATCAAAATCTATAGAAAGAAAAGTAAGCTATGCTGTTATATAACTATTCTGGGGCCTCAGTATTACCCTCATAAAAGCTTAAGGCAAAATGAGGGATCAAATCCAGATGAACTGGTACTAATGAAACACTTGTTTTCTGCCTTAAGAATTTATCTGAAACGTTGTGGGCACGTTGAACTGCATCTTTAAACTTTGGTACTAGGAGAGCTATCATTGAATGAAATTCTGCATTGCATCTTTTTTTGCAAAATGAAGGATTCTTTCAGAGAACAGGAAATCATTTTTAATAGACTTCTTTCCAACTCAGCCTCTTTTTCTTCTAATCTCTTTGAAGTATCAAGCTTATAATCTATAAAATAGAAATCCTAATGCATACTTGATAGGGTAGTCAGGAAAATTAAAAGAAAATTAATGTAAGCTTGCTTTCTGAGTTAGAAAAGGTCTATATAAATGTTAGTCAGCTTATGTGTCAGACTGGCACCTGTGTCATAGTCATATAAAGTCTTTAACATGCTACTGTTGTATTATTCAATTTTTGTAAAGGAGATGTCAGAAAAATTGGTCTAGTCCTGCTTGATTGCTGCATTCCAAGGTGTGACTTGGGAAAATCATTAACTACTTTGGGCTCTCTCATTCGTTTATTCTTTCAATATGTATTGAGGGCCTACAGAGTGCCAGACAGTGCCGTAGGCTCTGAGGAGATAGCAGTGAAAGGCAGAGGTGGAGCTCCCGGAACAGGTGAGAGGCAAGCCCCAAGCAAAATCCATCCATACACACTAGGGGTTGTTAGAAGGTGATAAGTTGTGGTCTGTAAAAAAGAGTTTGAGGAAGGTGGAGCATGTATTCTTGGGGTGGCCACGGAGAGGCCTCCCTGAGAAGCTAACTTTGGAGGAAAGACCTGAAAAAGAGAAGGGCAAAGCCCAGTGGGAATGAGTCAGGGTGGAGAATTCTTGGTGGAGGGAAGAGAATGCAAGTACCATGCAGTTGGAGTGTGTCTGGCAAGGAGGCCCATGTGGCTGGAGGAAAGTCAGTGTGAAAGGATGAAATAGAGATGAGGCCAAAGGTTGGGGTGGGGAGAACAGACAGGATAGGGCCCTGCAGGACATTTTCTGAGTGTGAAAAGGGATCATTAGAGAATTTGTATGATTTAGGGTTTAACAAGGTCTTTTGGCTGGAGCATAGAAATACAGGGGTCGGGCTTTATCCTTTAAAATCTCTTATAGTCTAGCTCCAAGATCCTATGATGCTTGATGGTTTCTCTCCCAATTCTCTGACTATTATTCTAGTGGATAAAATCTTTTTTCAGGCTCTTTTTGGCCCACTACTGGGGCCAGCTGTTTGGCAGACTGGAGGAGTTAGTTCTCCATGAATGTGGGGTCAGTAGGGCCAGTTGAACCTTCACTTTCCCATGGCTTTCTAAAAATAATTTAAAAGAACGTAATATTTCTGAAGTATTAAAGAGTTGATGATGATATATAAATAAAGGCCTGTGAAAGTGTGCTTGTGTGTGTATCATGTATTTTTGATTTCAGCACAAGAAGCCCAGTGCAAACCAACTTATGAACATCTAGGAAGACTCCCCACGACCTTCCTGTTCTTCACCAGCCCACAAAAGGCTGCCCTCTGAATGTTCGTACGAGCCTACTGCCTTACTAATGGAGGAAAGAATTTGTCTCAAAGTGGTATAATCACATAGGATTCCAGGGTGAGGAACATGCTAGTCAGTAAATTCCATAGGGCTTACAAATTCTTCAAAAATGTTAAAAAAAAGAATTGTATTCTAGTGCTAAAATTATTTGCAATACTAGTTTTATCAATTTGTTTTTGCATGTAAATTCTGTAAATTCCCAAATGCATTGTTATTTGGGCAGTAAATATTTTATGTGTGTGATGACCTGGAGTACACCAGACTTTCAGAAGAATAGAATCTAGTATGATATGAAACAGCTGTTGCTCTGTACATTCAAATGATGGCTAATGATAATTGATTTAAAAAAAAAGGATAAAATAATTTTGCCTACTTTTTTAATATTGTAACTAAATTAAAGATTTTGGATGTGAAATTTCTGTATTTAGTGTCTAGTAAGTTGGGTAGAGAAATAGAAACTACACCTCAAATTCCCTTACATTCTCTGAGAGAGAAAGAAACGGAGAGAGACAGACAGTGGTAGAGAGAGAGAGAGAGAGAGAGAAAGGGAGAGAGACCAATGTTCTCTGCAATGAATTTTTGTACTTACAAAAGAAAACATTAACCAAAAGTATCAACATCATAAAAAAAGATGTGGGTGGCAGTTACCAAAGGGCATTTGGATCCTCTGTAAAAGGCCTTGAAATTCCCAAGAACTAAGTTTAATAAAGGAAAGATAAGAAAGTCATATTGAAATTCATTAAATTAACTTGGCAGGATATTCACAGTTCATCTCATGCAAATACATAAGATAGTTTCCCTGCATCGCAATGGATTAAAAAGGACATATAGGTTGGTATTAAGGTTTAAGACAAAGCAAAAGCTAATTGTGTTACAGCCAAAGGAAGTATTAAAAATGACATTATTTGTGAAACACAAGGCAGTACCATGGACCTCTGGTCAGAAACAGTGACGGTCTTTATGCTGCTGACTTGAGGAGACCAGGAATATGGGACTGCTGCATATTATAAACATACTCATAAAATTATTTCCTGAGTTTATTTCTGAATTGCTCACTTTGAGAATTTGCTTATATATGATTAATAGGAGGGAAGATAATAACCAGACTATTGAGAAGAATCATGGGTAAAAGTGATGATCAAATAGTTGGCTTTCCTGCTCCTTTATACATTTTTCATTTCCTTCCACTCAGCCAGTTAGTGAGGAATTTTGAAGCTGTTTAGACAAACATTCTTCTCTGATGCAAATCACTTGCACAAAGAGTGAGGAGATCCCAGAGATCTGAGCCTGACTGGTAGATGTCATGTCCCCAGCCACTGTGCCACCATCTATCAAAGCCAGCAAGAAGTCCAGCTGGCTTTGATTTAGAGGTTGTCAGGCAAACTGTCTCAGTGTTGAATAACACTGTTTTTTCAATAACAATAGCAAGTGCTTACACAGTGCTGTTCTATGCCAGACATTATTTGAATGTATTTAATCTTCACATTGACCCTATCTGATGTGTGTCAGTTAGTTTTTGATGTATGAGAAACCATCCTAAAACTTAGTGACTTTGACCATGCCATTTATTATTCCTCATTAGTCTGTGGATCAGCCGGGCAGTTCTGCTCTAGGCCAGGCTAGTGTCTTCTAGCAGCTGTGGGTCAGAGAGGGAGTTTTTACTAATCTCAGCTAAGCTCTGTTCCATCTCTGGAGTCTCATCTGGGACCGTTGGGCTGATTTACTGGTTCTGGTCCACGTGATTGCTTATCAACCAGCAGCATCCTGTTCACAAGGGGGATGCAAGGGCCTGGGAGAGAGTGGAGGAGAGCAAGGCCCCTTGAGACCTGGCCTTGAACTGATGCAGTATCACTTCCAGTGAATTCTTTTGGCCAAAAGAACCAGAAGGCCAGTCTGCCGTCAAGGGAAGGGGAGGAGCCACAGTGGGGGTGGATATGGGGAGGAGTAAAGGACAGTGTTGTTTCTCCAGTCTACCACAAGTGGACACAGCTATTTCCAGGTGACAGGTGAGCGAGCTGAGATATACAGTTCCCATGACACAAGGGCATGTGGAATGTAAGTGTCCAAGTCAGAAGCCTGACTCCAGAATCCATGTTCTTAGCCCATGTGCTACCTATTTATTTGCATGAGTGTTTCCTAGATGTCACTGCAGCATGTGCCATGGATCCTGGGAAATCATGCTCATTACCTTCTTCCTTGTAAAGGACCTCTAACTCCCATGGTGCCACCCTTTCCACCTCATCCCCTGCACCAAATGCTTGCAATAAATACCATCTCTTTCTCCTTTGGAATTTCCTCCTGGTTTTTAGTCTTATCTTGAAGAGAAATATCACAATTTTTTTTAAAGTGGGTTTTAGCAAAGTGTTGCATGTTCAAGTGATTTTGTCATTTAGAATACCAAGAGCTGAGGGTAGGAACTGTTTCTGGATATTTTTATTTAAGGTTTTTTTTAGCAAATTGTAAAACATTTTTAAAAGTTCTAAAATGAGCTCTTTAATTAGCACATGCATTCCATTAAGAGAGTGACCTCAGCCCCACGTTACAGTTGTTTCACCAACAGTTAGCAAATGGTAGGTGTTCTTCAATGAATTAAAGGGAGGAAGCCAAAATGCTAATGATTATTAATACATATTTTAAAACATTGATTTTATCAAGTAGATTATACCAATATTATACTCTTTATTTTTCAAAATAACTTTCTGTGTTTTTGATTGTTAAGTGCCATTTTCTTTTCCTATTATGCCCATTACACTTTCTGTATATACGTTTGTGCATGATACCATAATACCGTATCCAGATTTTAAAGAAATTCTTTGCTAATTTTGAATTCTCTTTCTCTATAATTTCATGTTATGATTTTCTTAATGTGGACACTTAGTAGTGTTTCCAGTACTTGCATTAAAACTTTGAGACTAAAGAAACTTTCAACCCACATGGGCTTTTCCAAAGATGGAGCTCACATCCCACCCCTTCTACTGCTTTTGAAATCTAATCGTTGGGCTCAGCTAATGCTATGCATGAATTAGAACCCAGGCAAATATGCATGTTGAAAACTCCTTGAAGTTCTTTATTGGAAACTCTTCTCAGTTACCTGGTGAGTTGTTGTGATGCTTTTCTCACTTTACTGATGGGAACTGAGACACAGGCTGAGTAGGGAGCTTGTCAAATACAAAATCAAGGCCAAGGGATTGAGTAGCCAAGATAAGAACTGAAGGAACCTCATTTTATAGCCCATTGTTCAGGAGACTAAGAAATGTGGTTTGGAAGGAAAGAATAATATGGAGAACAAATAACCACCTCTCTTAATCATGAATTGTGTGTATGTGTGCAGATTTTTGATTAGACAATACTAAAAGGTTGATATGTGGTTATGCATGATTATTAAGGGAGAAACATTTTCTGATTCATCTCATTAGCATGTATGGTTGCTATCCAGAGATCTTATGCCTAGAAGACAAAGAGCACAATGAGCTTAAATTGGTTTCTTTAATTGGTTGAGAAGAGTCCCAAGTGTTAAAGGCGCTTGACTATGAGTTCTTCCTTTGTGATAAACCCTATTTTAACCCCAGCAATTGGTCTCAGAATGTTTTCTATGAGTATATTTTATTACAATGACATTTCTTGTCAATGAAGACTCTGAGGTTTTATTAAACAAAAAGTGGAATTTACTCCAGAGTCTCACTGGCTCAGAAGTCTGCATTCCTACAGTTATTTGTGTATGTTGCCAGCTTCTTTATTTGTTGCCACAGTAAGGAAAGAAACTGCTTTAGAGTGGAGGCCATAGACTTTTATCATCCTTTCCCTGGGTGTCTTACCATTTGTAGCTGCTGGGCTGGGAGGGATGTAGATACCCTAGATGCCCTCACCGCTGGACGCCCAGGTGGGAGAGGACAGGTGCACACAAGGGAGAAAAGGCACACATGATGTAAAACACTTCTGTGAAAGACTTCTCTAATTTATTTATGTATTTATTTTGGGGTTCAATCTTTTTTTTAAATTGAAGTAGAGTTGACTTACTGATTTAGAATCATTTTCTTTCTTTGAAGTTATAAAGCTGAGTATCACATTAGAAAAGGCCTAACAAGAGGAGAGTGCCAGGTGCCTAACGGACCATTTGGCTGCTGAAAATATAGAAAATAAATGAAATTGAAATACAACCACACACACGCATTTGTGACAGCCCATTGTATAGCATTGCACGGTTGACAGGGGCTTTCATCTTGATTAGCAGAGGAGAGGACAGTAGGGAGCCCTCTATAAAGCAGCCGCTCTCTTTGTCATTTTCAATTTGTAATTATCAGATGGCCTGACTGAGAGGCAGAATAATTAGTGTAGATTTTCCCAGACTTATAAAAAGAATTGCCTGGAGCCATGGTTAAAAACACAGATTCCCCGCTCCACCCAGATCCTGATGAATGACAGTCTCCAGGGAAGTGCCCTGAAAATGAATATTTTTAGTAAATTTGAAGAGTGATTTGTATTAGCTGGTGGTTAAGAGGACTTAGAGTTCAACAGTGTGATTTACTGTGTTGAGATGAAGTGTCATTTTACCTAGTTTAAGTATCAGTTTCCTCCTCTGCAAAATCAGGGTGATGATAGTACCTCCCTCTGGGTGCTCTTGTGAACAGCACATGACATATGTGTGCAAAATACTTATCATGGTGCTTGGCACAAGTGCTGGATATGCATGAGCTTCTACTACTGCTATCATTTCTGTCTTTTTGTCCAGTAAGCATGATGCCCTGGGGGTTCCAGCCAATTGGAGGAAGAAATCATCTAGGAAATCTTCTGGGGAAAAGTAGCTGAAGTAAAGAAGACCTGGCAGATTGGTGAAAGCTGAGACATTCTAGATTAGAGTCAATGGAGAAACTGGACTTGGATAGGGTTCCCAGGGCCACCTAGGCACCCAGTTCTGTTCATTTCCATGTTCCAAGTATTTGCTTTGTCTTCCCTTCACCTCTGGGAGGGAGTCAGGTGTTTGGCTCATTTGCCTTGATAAGAAACATTTTGGAGGAATGAGAACATGATCTACTTTAATTGGTCAATGATATTATTTTATTTTGTAGAGTTTTCATTTGGGATGTGCTGAGAAGAGGGTATTATTGCCTTGCATGACCAGCTCCATCAAAGATGCAAATATGTAGAGTTTGCATAATATCAAATTCATTCACTTATTCATTAATTCAATACCTATTTATTGAGCATCTGCTGTGTGCCAGGCACTGTTTTAAGCACAAAGGATGTGTAGTGAATAGTACAGAGAAACACTCCTGCCCTCGCAGTATTTATGTTCTTGTGTATATATTGGGAAGGTGGACACTAAAGAAAATAATAAACTTATGTAATGACAAAGAGAAATAAAAGCAAGAAAAGACGATAAGGAGTATGGGCAGGGTATGTGTGTGTGTGTGCACGTATAAGTGAGACCAGATCATGGGGGACCTTGGTAAAGACTTTGACTTTAAGTGCTACGGGAAGTTTCTAAAAGATTTTGAGCAAACAACATTTTAAAAGGATCCTGCTGGCTTCTAGACAGTACATTCCAGGGAGACAATGGAACTAGGAAGCAGGCTATTAAAATAAACTGAGAGAGAGATGATGACAGCATGAGCCACGGTGGTGGCAGTGGATGGTGATGAGCAGTCAGATTCTGGATATATGTTGAGGTGGAGCCAGTAGAACTTGCTCATGGATTAAATGCAAGGAGGACTCAGCTGAAATGTTGGAATCGCCATCCCCTGAGATGAGATAAACTGTAGGGGAGTGAGTTTTTAGGGGGTAGAACAGGAGTTAAGTTTTAGGCATGTTAAGTCAGCAATACCTATTAGCCATCCAAGTGGAGATGCTAAAAGCAGCCATTTGGATATAAAAGATCTGGATCATAGAGGAGGGATTTGGGTCAGAAACATAAATTTGGAATCATAAGTCTATACATGACATGTAATGCCAAAACTAAATGACATCACCTTTGGTAGGTACAGGAAACTGGATCAAGGACCAGATCCTGGGTTGCTTAAGCTGTAAAAGGTTAGGGAGATGAGGAAAAACCATGTCAGAAGACAGAGCAGCCAGCGACTGACCCTGGCAAGCCTAGAAGTCCAGGGAGACATGGTTTTAGGGGAAGGAAGTAATCAACTGTGTCAGATGTGACCAAGACCAAGATGAGCATTTGAATTCACCCCTGGATTTAGCAGAGTAACGGTCATTGGTGATTACACGAGAGCAATTTGAGTGGAGTAGTCAGTAGTGGTGCAATAGATGGATGAGGGTGGATTCAGGAGAGAAGGAAAAGAATTGTACTAGAGAGAGAGAGAAAGAGAGAGAGAGGGAATACAGATACAACTCAGGGGGAAGAGTTTGGCTATAAAAGGGGACTTAGACATAGGCAGTAGGTGGGAAATGAGAGCTGTTGCTTTAAGATGGGAGAAACAACAGGGTATGTGTAAGCTGGAGGGGAGTGATCGGGGGTAGGAAAATTAATGGCACAGGACAGAGAGAGTGGTTCTCAAAGGTATGGTCCTATTTCCCTCCCTGCAACATACACTCAAACCTCCGTATTCTTCTCCAGTCTCTGTTTCTGTACCCCAGGCAACAAAGCAAAGTCTAAGGCCGTAGACAAACCAGACCACTTATAGCTCTCTAAAGCCCCCAGGGTCCTTGATACATCTAGCCACATACAGATTTTTGTTTTGATTTTTGCTTTTGAAAAAGAAGGAAGGAAGGGAGGGAATAAGGAAGGGGAGATAAATCAGACTATACTTATTTTTGGTAAATGGCTTTTTTTTAACCTGTTTCCTCCTTTAATCTCTTTTAATTTTTATGCCAACCCTTTAGATGAGTGTTATTTCCTTTTTCCGGATGGGTAGAGTGAGTTCATAGTGATTAAATAACATCTTCAAGATCTCAGAACCTGTAAGAGGCTGATTCAGTTCAAGCTCAGATCTATCCAACCCTGAAATACCAATTTCACAGATTTCTCTGATGTAGGAAAGTGATGGTAGGTCCATAGTTTGACTCAAGCCTGGAAACGTAGATTCTGCTTACATGATCTCATCACCTCTGTAGCAGAGCCATCATCAATTATATGTGACTATTAAGCATATGGTGTTCCCTTTAGTGAAAGCATTTGTTTCAAAGTCAGATTTATTTTGCTATAAAAATGATCATCTCAATTATTCAGTTCAAAAGAGGCAGTCCTATCTAGAATGCCGTCTGAAGCTCTTGTGCATTTACTGGATACATCTAGAAAAAAGCCATTTTCTGAGACACAGAAGGACTCATGTAATTTTGCCTTTAAGAGGAGTTTAGCGGAAGGGTCCCATTCTGCCCAGACATTTGGAACAGAGTTTGTAACAGACAGCTATTGACGGGGGTGCTTCTGCAACCAGCCAAACCTGAGTTCACTTCTGTGTGTCCTCACCTCTCCTCTGGGCCAGTTCAGTCCCAGGTCTCTTGGCTTCCTTCCCACTGGAATATTTTGCTTCTCCTTACCAGTCTGCAAACTTAGAAAAGTTTGGTTCCTACTCTACTGTTTGGTTCTTTGAAACTGATAAGCTTCTTGAGAAATCTGATTCTGCTTCCTCAAGAAGAATTCTCCCAGCAGTATTTCCACCAAAGTTTCCCTTGATGAAGACGTCTTTTAGGGTTCTCTTTGGAACAAAAATGAGATGCACCAAAATTGTTGGGTCAAATAGGTGGGTAGAGTATAACTGAGTCTTGACAATCAAACAGGTATGTTAGGTGCCAGTCCTTCAACAGCAGTGTGTGATGGAAAAGAGTGGCTGGGGAAAGTTAGGCAGCTGGTAAGTACTTTGGAACCAACATGATTTTTCACAGTCAAATAATCAGAGCCATATTAGGTATGTTGTCTTCGGAAAAACAAAAAGCAAAAAACCCTAGGTACTCAACAAACATTTCTTGAGTACTTACCAGCTATAGGATACAAAGTGGTTAGGTGAGTTTTCTTCTAGAATGCCCAGCCTAGTGGAGGAAATCAATAATTAGGTGATGACATAAACCCTGTAATTCCTACCATAAGACATTACTAAGTGGTCATCTCCATCAATCCCACCTTCCAAGTCAAGAAAGCTCCTGGTTGCCACTTTCACTACCACGTGATGAGATATGTGTTCATGGAGAAAAGGGAAAATAAAATCATATTTATACTTTCTTTTACCAAAATGGAAATCTGATAAAAAGAGTTCAGCAAAGAATTAAACGCAAAGTAGAAAGTTGTCAGAGCTAATCCATAGCTTGGTGACTGGGAAGATAGCAGTAGAATAAGGAATATGAAGAGAATATGCAAAAGTTGAGTTAAGTAATATTATTTATAAGGCATTTGTTGAAAGTATAAATATATATAAAAATATATATAAACATTATTTTTACTAGAGGAAAGAATAAAAATCCTTATAATTGAAAGTCCATGACTCAGTTTTTGTAAGTTTTTCTTTTTTCCTCAGTTTTTTTTCCTTTCATTCTCTCTGAGGTTTGGTAAAGAGGTCGTCCAAGATATGTGGTTTTCTTTTCCTATTTCTTTCCTTGTCTGGAGATGGTCATGACAAGGTTTATTGGGTAGTATTCACATATTCATAAGCTACTAATCTTTCCTTTGTGGTGTCCTCTTCAGAGAATTCAAGGTTTTTTTTATAAAGGTTAAAAAATAATTTTTCCCTAGACTCCTGAGAGATACATAGTCGAAAGTAGGGATTATTAAGAAAATAATTAATGAGTTTTTCATTCAAGTTTCCCTAGTAATAGCCATCAAAAATATATTCCACAGAGTTTATGGTTACACAATCTTGGGCCTGGTCACGCTGACATCAGCAAGTGCTTATTGTTCAAAGAGACATTTAATTTCTCTTGATACTTGTTTTAAACTGTAGCTTTCTCTTTCATATTTGTAAAGAAGGACAATATGTAAGTGTCATGTACTTCATAGCACTAATACTACTTTTTTATTTTTTTAATGCTTCTTTTGGATGCCTAGCCTCTAGTATTTTACAAGCTAAAGACTGTTCTTGTGCAATTGTTTTTACCTGTTAAATCACTATTTCCACATTAATAATAGGGTAAAGATATCAGGCTTCAGTGTAGATTATGACAGTACCTAATGTCTTTTCCACATTTACTTCAAGCAAGGAGAGGACTTCCTCTCTTGTTTTCATGGGAATTTTATGAATTCCAATATGTATATTTTTCCAGCTGTAGTATTTTAATTGCAATTGGAAATTACCAGTTGAGATATCATTTTTCTTAAGAAAAATTTCCTAATACTAAATCCTAGTGGCAAAAGCTGATTTCAACTACTCCAGTGGTATGATTTCTTTATGCTTAACTTAGAATTTTTAAAATCTTTTCTTGTTATTTACATTGATACTTCTGGGTCAGTAAAACATTAAATTATATTTTTTTCAAATAAGTCACCTTTTCATAAGTATAATTACCTTTTTATTTTTCAGTATGTGTGTGATATGGTCCTAAATAGATTACTAAGATAAATGGAAGCTCTCTTGATTAATATTGCTAAAATGAAACGATTTGATCTGATACCTGTTTTTGATTGCAAGGGAGACTGCTTGATTGCAAATGTTTATGTGTCCAAAAGATCCATGTTGATAATCCATTATAGCAGCAAGTCTTAATCTTTGTTTCCTTCCGGTTAAATTATTTCCCTATTATATTTTTTAATTGAAATATAGTTGATTTGCAGTGTGTTAATTTCTGGTGTATGGCATAGTGATTCAATTATGTGTATACGTACACACATATATGTATTCCTTTTCATAGTCTTTTCCATTATAGGCTATTACAAGGTATTGAATAGAGTTCCCTGTGATATACCATAGGACATTGTTGTTTATCTATTTTATATATAGTAGTTAGTATCTGCAAATCCCAAATTCCCAATTTATCCGTTCCCACCCTCTTTCCCTCCTGGTAACCATAAGTTTGTTTTCTATGTCTGTGAGTCTGTTTCTGTTTTGTAAATAAGTTCACTTGTGTCATTTTAAAAAATTCCACATATAAGTGGTATTATATGATATTTTCTTTTCCTTTCTGGCTTAGTTTACTTATTATGACAATCTCCAGATCCATCCATTTTGCTGCACATGGCATTATTTCACTGTTTTTAATGGTTAAGTAGTATTCCAGTGTGTGACATCTTCTTTATCCAGTCATCTGTTGATAGACATTTAGGTTGCTTCCATGTCTTGGGTATTGTAAATAATGATGCTTTGAACATTGGGGTGCATGTATCTTTTTGAATTAAGAGTTTCCTCTGGATATACGCTCAGGAGTAGGATTGCTGTATCATAGGGTAAGTCTGTTTTCAGTTTTTTCAGGAATCTCCATACTGTTTTCCACAATGGCTGCGCCAAACTACATTCCCACCAAAAGTGTAGGAGGGTTCCCTTTTCTCCACACTTAACTGCTTGTGGACTTTTGAATGATGGCCATTCTGACCTGTGTGCGGTGATACCTCATTGTAGTTTTGGTTTGCATTTCTCTGATAATTAGTGATATTGAGCATTTTTTCACGTGCCTATTGGCCATTTGCATGTCTTCACTGAAGAAATGTTTGTTTAGGTTCTCTGCCCATTTTTTAATTGGATGTTGTTGTTGTTGTTGTTGTTGTTGTTGTTGTTATTGAGTTGTATGGGCTGTTGTATATTCTCGAAATTAAACCCTTGCCAGTCTCATTGTTTGCAAATATTTTCTCCCATTCTGGAGGTTATCTTTTCATTTTGTTTTTAGTTTCCATTGTTGTGCAAAAGCTGGTAAGTTTAATTAGGTCCCATTTGTTTATTTTTGCTTTTTTTCTTTTTTTTTAACATTTTTTATTGATTTATAATCATTTTACAATGTTGTGTCAAATTCCAGTGTTCAGCACAATTTTTCAGTCATTCGTGGACATATACACACTCATTGTCACATTTTTTTCTCTGTGAGTTATCATAACATTTTGTGTATATTTCCTGTGCTTTTATTTCTATTGCCTTGGTAGACTGCCCTGGGAGAACACTGCTTGATTTCTGTCAGAGAATGTTTTGCCTATGTTCTCTTCTTGGAGGTTTATGGTGTCTTGTTCCTGTTGTATATTAAATAGACTTGCTCAAACAGACTTGGGGAGCTAAATGAAAGGTTGTGGGGCTCCCATGAAATTTTAAAATCATTACAAAAGACTGTTTCTGGAACAATACCTTTTTTGTTGTTTCTGAGGAATCTCCTTCTGCTTCCAAGAAAAGGAGATTGTTTTTTCAGTGGGGAGCATGAGCAAGTAGGGGTCAGGATATTTGTATGGTCAGCTCTGCTACTAGTTAGTTCAGGGAGTCAGTCACCTGAGTTCAGGCTCTTCACCTGTAAAGTGTAAGGCGAGATGAAAGGATCCTGAAATTCTAGCTAGAGGTGGACATTACCTTACTTTCCCTACCTCTACCTGTAAGTTATCCATTTATTTTTCCCTGACTTTGTGGTTGACAATATCCTTTAGCGTAGCCCCTAGAAACGAGGAGAGAGAGAGTATTTACCACTCCAGGAAGCCCAATTTTGAAATTACCCTCGTTCTGAGTATTCTCTTCTTTTAGGGGATGCACTGAGTAGATCTGAGGGCAGCTATTAGATTGTAAGTCAGGTTGTAGGAGTTAATGATGATGTTCTCACCCAAGAGCCTGGGAGAGAATTGCCTCCATGAATATAAAGCAATATCAACTGAATTGTGCCCCAAAGAAAGTTACAGTTAGCATTTATAGAATATTATGAAAAGATGACAAGAAATGGAATTTTACTGTCTCACCACTTTAATTTAAAATATTGTTTGGTGGGCAGGGTAGGGGTTAGCTCCAGGGTGCATACTTATCATGCACAAGGTCCTGGGTTCAATCCCCCAAGAATAATTTGTTTTTCCCATCATGTCTACTAATTTCAAACTTCAAAATAAGCTTGTAGACTGTTCTGTGAGCAGTTTTCAATCATGTTACATAAACTTCTCAATTTTATTTAATGAGAAGAACAGTTAATAGTGTTACACAGAGAATGGGTCACTATTAACTGTACTTTCATTAAAATAAAGAGCCACAATGACTGTCCTGAAGGGACCCAGTGAGCCAGGGGCCCAATTAGAAAAGCCACCCAGGTGTCAGTTCTAGGAGTTAAAGATGTCGCTGTCTCTAAAGTAAAACTTCTTATGTTTTCTGTGGGAGACATCAAATGTACTTACTTTCTTCCTTGTGTATCATGTAAACACTGAACTTTTTTCTTATGCATCTTTCTTGGTACATGGGTCACTTTAATGATGATGAAATTTTGCTGATTGGCCTCTGATACCTGTAAAGTACTATTTTTCTTAGTGGAGATATCTAAGGATGTGAGAGAGAACCATGGGAAACATTTAAGTACTGAGAAATGCCAGTCCTCAATTCAAAAATTTGTTCCTTGGCAAGTAGCTCAATAAATGGAGATCATCTTTGTTGTCTCCTATATGTAACACAAAATATATTTTAAATATAAAATGTAAACATGAAGTAATGTGAAATTAAGAGTTGTCCTAAGACAAAGTTATATGGTTCCTCTACATATGATTATATAAGATTGATCATTTTGTGCTTCTGGTTACATATCTGAGGGATTACAGAAATTAATGGACTAGCTTCTCTATTATGACAATTAGAAGAAAGGTACTAACTTTGTATTTAGAAGTAGTATTCTAATTATTCTCTAGAAGTGGTTTCAAGAGGATTTTACCATGAATGTATTAGCGTATCAAAAGTTATGAAGATGACTTTAAGGGAAAATGTTCTCTCCTACTATTTTAATTTTGTCTTTGACTTTTTTTGTTTATATATCCAGCTCTCCTCTCTCAGATGAGTCTAAAATATTGGATATAGAAAGGATAAGTTACTAAGTTCATCTTACAGAATTTTGGAAGAGACCAAAAAGCTGCTCTGCCTTCCAACTTTAATTAATGGCGGCATATGATTTTGAGCTTATCATGTACTAATCAGGAGATTATTTAAAAATATCTTCTTGTGGGAAATCTAGTCCCAAAAGAAAATGACACTTTTAAGTCCCAGTTCAATGGTAAATATGTTACATTACTGCTCATTAGTTGGAGAGTTCATACTTTCCCCATATACTCTCCTTGGCTTTACATCTCCATGCTAATGCATCTTCTGAAAATCTGCTTGTATCATTTCTGCTTCAAACATTATCATCAGGGATAAAAAGTTTCAAGTCTGAAATTGCAGGTAATTATGTTTATACCATTGGGAGAATAGTGGGATAATCTAAAAAACAGCACATTTTGCATATACATCGACTCCCACTTCCGTAGTGAATGGATTTTTATGCTCCTAGGATGTCATGCTACTGTTGCTACTGTCGTCAGGCTCTAGTCACCCACTGATAATGACAATTGCATTGATTGCTTCAGCATCAGCTGACCTTCTGTGACTAAACATCTTCACATATCAGACTTCATTCAAAAAAGCAGACCTAGAATTGCTATTTCTTTCTCATTCAATGCCCAAAGTTCCCATACATTTTTAGACTGAAATGTCATCTTGAGGTAGAGAAATAGAGCTTTGTTCCAGATGTTAAAGTAGTCTTTTTAGGCTTTATTATTCTTTCCATAGACATTTATGGTTATTTTCATACGTGCCATTTAAGCAGATTATGATTGAGAGTATAGTTTCTCCCAGTCCAAACTGAAGTCCTGTCTTCCCCCCAGAACTTTTACCTAAGAGTGATGGATACCTCCTGTTTCTCTCTCTCTAGCCCACTTCTCTGCTACCTGTAGGAATTTCTAATTTCAGGAAGTTAATCATGAAATCTATTAATTTCAATTGAACTAAGCTATGTGATCTCCATGTTGATATGAAAAAATAAGAAAAGCCTATAGATCACAGTACCAAGCCAATAAAAGGGCAAGATAGTGACATTCCTAACAAGTAAGGCTGTGGGATAAGACAAATGTGGATTTGATTGAGTTGTAAATTTGTCATTTTCTAGTTGTGTGATTTTGATCAGGGTATGTCATTCCTTCAAGTCCATTTCTCACATTCATAAAATGGTGTTGATAATGCCTCCTTTGTAGTGTTTTATGATAAACAAATGAGATATTTTAAAAATACACTTATATTATTGCTATTATTATTATTATTATTATTATTTTATTATGCTGAGTCAGTAAAAAAAAATCAGTCAGAATAGATTGTTAAACTTTGTTTCTGAACATAATGGACTAAGAGAAAACAAATTTATCTTCCTGATATAAACAATAGAAGACAGGGTAAAATGTATGAAATAATTTTCTTTAAACATTGAATCATGAGACCATGATTCCTGAGAGAAGAAAGACAAATGAAATGAATCCAACCACACAAGCACCCTGGCTTTCTGCCTTGAAGCACATTTTAGAATGTGGTATAGGGAAGGCTATCACTTACCTGTAGCAGAGCAGGTTACTCTTAATGAGTTGAAGAGACCAAAATCAGAATTCAGTGAGGCTTTGCTAGCCTAAAGTTATAAAGCGGAGTTCTAAAAAGGAGTGAGCTAAGCCAAAAAAGGAAAAAAGAAATCTGCATAGGGATTCACTTGAGCCTTTGCTGAATCCTAAAATGTGCATATATTTGGTCAAATTCTATAAGGCATGGGAGGGAACCAGAGAGCTGTAAGCTGAACCCAGAACAGGGAGGTTTTTGAGTTCTGGTCAGGCAGAAAGGAGAGTCTTTCTTGATCATATATATAATAGACAACTCAGAAAGGTCATGCCTTTGTAGTAGGACTAAACTACATCTAGAATAAAGACTACTTTGACCCACTCTACCAAAGAATAAAAACAAGTCTTAAAGAATCGAGTGATCTACAAATAACTAAATTGCTTCCCAGATACTCATTGTTGTTATTCACAATGTCCAGCATACAAACAAAACCAAAAGTTATAGAGGTGATAGAATTAGCAGACAAGGACTTGTAAATTGAGTCTTATAAATAGTTCAAGACTTCAATGCAAAACATGAACATAATGAGAAGATAAATAGGAAAGATAAAAAAGCAAAAATGGAATGACATACTTAAATGTGGAAAAATACAGTATCTGAAATGAGAAATCTTTGAGAGATTCATGGACTGTTAGATACTATAGAAGAACCCACCAAAATAGAAATTATCCAGTCCAAAATGAAGGACACAGAGGGAAAAAGACTGAAAAAAGTAACAAAGAATATTTAGGTTCCAGGAGGCGAAACCTGAAAAAAAATATGAAGAATCTGAAGAAGAATATGAAGAAGAACATGCCAAAGCATATCATAGTCAAACTGCTGCAAACTCATGATAAAGGAAGGTATTAGAAGCCATAAGAGAAAAAAAGACACAGGAGAAGAAAAGTTAAGGATGATCTCAGGCTTTATTTTCAGAAAATAATGGAAAAACATCTCTAGCATGCTGAAAGACAAAAAAATCCAATGAAGAGATCCCTTAAATGAGGAGACGGAGCTTTTCAGACACACTGAAGCTGGTAGATTTTATTGCCAGCACATCTGCACTACAAGAAATGTTATAGGAAATTCTTCAGATAGAAGGAAAGGATACCAGATGGAAACTTGCATCCACATAAAGGAATAAAGAGTGTAAGAAATGTTAAGTATGTGGGTAAATAGGACAGGTTTTGTTTTTTCTGATTTAAAACATTTCTTTAGAACATAATTAACTTTAATAGAACTTTATAAAAATGTATTGTGATATTTTTAACATTTCTAGAAGTAAAATATATAGTAACAATAGCACAAAGGACAGAAGGTAAGAAAATGGAGGTATACTGTTCTACATCATGTGGTTCTTACATTATATATGAACAGTATGATATCACTTGAAGATAGACTGTTATAAATTATAACCTATAAAGCAATCAATAAAATATAAAACCAAGAGGTGTAACTTGTAATGCAATAGGGGAGATAAAATGAAATAATTTATAAATCCAAAACAGGGGAAAAAACTGAGGAAAAAGAATGAAAAAAATATAAACAGTAGCAAGATGATGAATTTAAATTCAACCACAACAATCATTACATTAAATGTAAGTGGTTTAAGTAGTCTGACGAAAAGAGAGATATTAGTAGATTGGGGGAAAAAAGCACAAAAAAACAAAAACAAAACCAAAGCAAAAAACACTCAACTGTATTTGTTAGCATTTTAATCAGAGTAATTTTAAATTCATTGTCTGATCATTCCAGCACTTGTATATCTGAATCTGATTCTGCTCCTTGCTTTGTCTCTCATACTGTTTTTTTCCTTGTCATTGAGCATGCCTTGTAATTTTTTGCTGAAAACTGGATATGATGTATCCATAATAGAAGTTGAGTTAAATAGATCTTTATTGTAAGATATTATGTTAATCTGGCTAAGAGTTAAGGTGTATTTAATGTTTGCTTTATGTATTTAATGTTGGTGCCACAGGCTTCAGATTCCCTCAGTGTCCTTGTTTTTATTGCCCCTGCCGATGTTTAGCTTCTCTAAGCATTCCTTCTCAAAGAAAGACTGTATCTTGCAGTTTTTAGCTATAATTCATTGGAGCCCTGTTGAGGCAGTGGTGTGTGAGAAGGAAGAATTCTATAATCTTATGATTAAATTTGTTTCTTAGTCTGTATCCCTGAGCTGTGACCTTCACAAGTGTCTCATACCTCCTGACCGCCACCGCCACACTTGAGGGATACAGAAAGACTAGAATGTGCTGGAGTGGGGAAAATGTTCTCTTCCCTCAGGTTGGATCAGTCTCTGGTAAAGTCTTTTCCCTTGGAGAGTAGGTCTTTCTGATGAGGAATACTCTGGGCATACTTCACAATGATTACTCTTCACCGTCTTTTCCAAAGCCTAGAGGTAATTTTTCTAAAGTCTTCACAAGGAGAACCTGTTTGGATTCCTGGAGATAAAACCTAAAAAATTCTGAGGCCTCCTCTAAAACTACAGTCCCCAAGAGCTTCTCCCTGTCTTAATCCACACTCAGCCTCCAGCATTTCTTCAAAC
Organism: Vicugna pacos; assembly: GCF_048564905.1. Classification (NCBI taxonomy): domain Eukaryota; kingdom Metazoa; phylum Chordata; class Mammalia; order Artiodactyla; family Camelidae; genus Vicugna; species Vicugna pacos. The sequence continues at coordinate 13,533,199 of NC_132994.1, read as the reverse complement.
TTATAATTTAAGTGTTTATACTAGTTTATGGCTGTAGTTGCTGTGCTCTTGGTAAGCAGATCTTTAGCTTTGAATCTCTAAATTCACCTGTTTCTGTGGATTTAGGAGTAGCAAAGTTGCCATTGCAGCCTATACTTGGTCCAAAAAAGTAACTGATTTTCAATTCAGCTTTTTTTTCCCCAGAAGTGATGCCTTCCAATCACTTTACACGTTGGATCTGAAACCCAAAGTCTACACTTTCTCTACAAGGAACTTACATAAATATAAAAACATATAGGTTCAAAGTAAAAATACTGAGAAAGATAGACCATGCAAGCGCTAATCCTCAGAAAGTTGAAATAGCTAAATTAATATTAAACAAAGACCTTTGAACAGAGAATATTAGCAGGAATAACAGAGGACATTTCAAAATGATAAAGGAGAAAATTGAAGACATACAGTCCATAAGTGTCTATGCATCAAATAACAGAGCTTCAAAATAGGCAAAGCAAAAGTTGAAAGGAAAAATAAACAAATCCACAATTACAGTTCGAGGTTGTAGCACTCCCTTTTTGGTTTTTGATAAAAAAGCTAGAAGATTAATAGAGATGTAGAATACTTATTTCCCCCCATACTGAAGTACACATTCAGTATAATCCCAATTACAAGCTCAGCAGGCTTTCTTTTTCTTTTGTAAAGGTTGGCAAGCTGATTCTAAAATTTATATGAGAATGCCAACAATCTGGAGTAGCCAACACAGTTTTGAAAAAAGAAGACCAGAGTTTAAGGACTTAGAATACTTGATTTCAAGACCAACCACAAAACTACATTATTATGACTACTGGAAAGAGGGTAAGCATATAAAGTAATAGGACAGAATAGAGAGTTTAGAAAAAAACCTACACACAACAGATTAATTGATTTTTGACAAAAGCGCCAAGGAATAGAATAAGGAAAAGGTAGTCTATTCAACAAATGGTGATGGAATAATTGGATTATACATATGAAAACACTTGAATGTGATAGAAGTATTATATATATTTATCATATACATAAATCAATTCAAAATGGAATCACAGACATTAAGATGTAACACTCCACAGAGGAAAATCCTCATAAAACTGGGACAGGTAAAGATTTCCTGCATCAAATATTTAAAAGGATGAACCATAAAAATAATTGATAAATTTGACTTCATCAAAATTATTAAAATCAAAATTCTTAAAATTAAGAAGGCAAGTCACAGACTAGATGAAAATATTCAAAAATCATATATTTGACAAAAATTTGTATCTGAGACGTATCAAGAACTATTACAACTTAGTAATAAGAAAACTAAAAGCCCACTTAAAAGTGACAAGAAATTTTAACAAACACTTTAGAAAAGAAGGAATGATCAACTAGCACTGGAAAAGTTATTGAGAAAATGCTAATTAAAATCACAGTGAGATACCACTACATACCCTCTAGAGTAACTAAAATCAAAAAGACTGACACCACCAAGGATTAGTGAGGAGGTGGAGGAAGTGAGAGTCTCAAACACATGGCTGGTATGAAATCAAAATGGAACATCCAGTTTGGAAAATAGTTTGGCTGTTTCTTTTAAAATTAAACATATTTAGCATACAATTCAGCAATTCTATTAAATATTTGCCCTTAGAGAATTTAAATTATATGTCCACACAAAAATTTAAATATCTATTAACAGCATCTTTATTCATAATAGCCCCATACTGGGAACTACGTGTCTCATAAACTGGTGAAAGGATAAATGAGTTGTCGTATATCTTTTGATGGAAGGTTAGTCATCAATGAAAAGGAAAAGGTAAACCGACTATACTTCAATAAAAAATTAAAATTAAAAAAAGGAAGTTTTACTGATTGACACAACATCATGGATGAATCTGAAAGGCATTATGCTAAGCAAAAGAGTATGTATTTCAGTTTATGTGAAAATATAGAAAAAATGTCTAATCTAGAGACAGGCGCAGAGCAGTGGTGCTCTGGTGCTGAGACTGGTGAGGCTGTCTGTCTGCAGTGAGGCGCCAGGAAACTTGGGAGGTGGTGGAAATGATTGTAGTATAATATTTATTATACAAATGTAATATTTGTTATACATAGGCATACATTTATCAAAGTCCATCAGTCTATTTTTATTATATACAAATGATACCTCAATAAGATTGATTATTGTATGAGTAGTTGACTAAACTTTAACCTACAAACTAATTTTTTTGGATTCATGAAAAGTAATGTGTGTCTGGAATCTTAAAACTTTACACATTTGCTTTCATTTAATGCCCGTGATAAGCCAGAAATGTATGTTTTATTTTTCTTATTTTATTCATAAAGAAATCCTTGCTTAGGATAAATACAGTATCCAAATTCTCAGTTATTAAGATTTTGAGTCTTGAGTCTCCCATCTTTTCTGTTCTTTCTACTCTGTAAGTGGTAGCCCTCTACCCTTTTTTTTTTCTGGAAGAAAGAGCATCAGATAGTGTGATCAAACATGAAAAGTCATTCCCATTCCTCCAGGAGAGGAGTTTTTGAGGGCCTGAACAACCAGCTCCCTCAAATTTGAGAGAAGCAGATTAAGAGAGAGGTATAGCAGAGCAGGTGTCTGACATTGTATCATTATGAGGAAAGGACTCAAAGGAAGACCTTTGGGACATCTTCTTAAATTGAGATGCTATGATTTAAGAAGTCATTAACTAGTATTCATCCTTAGGCCTGAACTTAAGATCTCAGGCAACTTTTACTTGGGAAGATATACAGAGAAGAAGAATTTCAGAAATGCATTTTTTTTCATTGAAGAGGAAGTCATGTTAATCCTCAAAGTTTTATTTAACCAGAGCTTAGCTGATGCTTGATTTTTTTGCCTGTTTAAATAAACTTGGATAAGCAGTTGGATCAAAAGAAAACGTATCATATTATACTTTATTGGTAAAATCCAAGAAATTGTTATTAATTGACTCTATTTCCTACTTTCATCAGACTATCAGTGGTGGGATTCTGGGCTTTCTGTCTATCTATCTACCTACGAACTATCTACCTATTGATCTTATTTAATCCCAAGAACCCAGTAGTGTACATATCCTGAGTTTACAAAGGAGAAGAACGAGGCTTAGTATAAGTACATTTACTGCTTATTTCTATTTCCAAGTTTTCTGTAATTATCACCTGCTGATCATATAATTAAAAAGTTAAATGTGCTTATTTAGTTCCTACTATAAATTTAATTAAGTTTACTTTAAAAAAATTATGGAATTTTAAGGGAGCGGTTTCTAATACTTGGCAAAAATTTAATGCCTCTGTTTTGAGCATATTTCACTTTAGAGAAGGGAATAATTTCTATCAAGTTGATTGCAAAACAACACTATAAATCGAATTTTCCTTCAAATTTTAATATTAAATTAGCATATGTTTTATAAAATGTTTTGGATTATGAAAAAGAAACAAATATTATTAAATTCTAACTTTTAAAACCATATTTGAAAAAATAGAAAAGCAATAGAATAATGTAGTATTAGTAAGTAAAATAAAGGAGGCTTCAACATTGTGAAGAATAGTGCTGGAATTTTACAAAGAGGTTAACTTTCTCAAAGTCACACAGCAGGCTACTAAACATTTCCATTCTGTCACACCACCTACGTGATACTAGTAAAATAAGTATTTGCAGAATGAGGATGTGATGTACCTTGTTTATCTGCCCACAGTAGCATAAACATCTAAAAGTACAGCAAATTATGGTCAGGGAACAAGATGTAGAGAATCTAAACAGCAGGTCTGCTTATTAATATCTGCCCTCATCCCTGCCAGCCCTCCAGTCAACTGTAGCAGAGCAGTCCACAAGTCTGCTTATCTAGATCTGGTCTTACCACTCTGGACAGTGTTACATTATAGAAATAAACAAGTTGATCTCCACTGAAGTAAGGAGAAACACATTTACTGATTATTCATATCTTCTAGTTTTCTGTAATGAACACCCACTGATTATATAATAAAAAATACATATGCTTATTTAGTTTCTACTCTGAATTTAATTTGATTTATTTAAATAAGCCAAAAATTTGAAAAGGAAAGCCATCAAAAATTCAAACAGTTATAGTAAATGAACTGATTGAGGGAGTCATTGACAGACACAGTCAGAACCTTAAATTAGATTCTGGACAGGTATGACAGTTGTGGGGAGCTTACTTACTAAATCTCCTCCTGAGTGTCTCTGAAAAATTGGATCTGTTTTCTTCAAAAGTGTTTAAATTCTGTTCCATGGTACATTTGGTAACTGTTAATACCTACCTCACCCACCTGTGTTAGTGAGATAAATATTGAATCCAAAACACAATATGTAGGATTATTTAGAGTTTACTTTTTGAAATTTGTAAGATACTCTTCATTTGAGCAAGGTCCTAAAAAAAGTTGAACACCTTTCCTCCACTGAAAAGTATTGCTTATAACTAGCTTTAGAAGATAGCTACCTTGCTTTCTCCAGCTAAACCACTTCATCTTCAGAAACATCTATTTCTGAATACTAATTTGATGAAACCATTCAAAAAATGCAAAATCACTCTGAAAGCTTTCTCCAAACATCTGGCTCTGCTACCTCATGAGAGTGTGCCTCATGCAATGGCATCAGGTGATTCAGACAGACATTTGAGTTGGAACACGATTTTCACCATCCTTGAAAGTTAGATAAATCTCAGGAAATTTGTAGTTAATGCATCCGATTGTCTCCTTGCTGTAGTTTACAATGACCAGGGCTGATGTCAGTCTTTCCACACAGGCAAAGGGGAGCTTAGCAATGATCAGATATACAAATAGAATGTGAGATTTAATGCTTGACTCATGAACTTATGAGTTATACTTAAAGTATTTGGGGTTAAGAAGAAAGAATAGTATTCTGGAGGTTTTCTAATTCCAAACGAAGCCTCAGGCAGCAAATCCTGTTAATTTGCAATCATTTATCCCCTCCTTCCTTCTTTCCATTCTTTCTTCTTTTCTTTTTTCCTTATACTTGAATGAAGAGAGAAAACAGAATGATAGTATCAGAGATTTAAATGTAAAAATATAATAATATAATTTCCATGCAATGTCCTGAGGTTAGTAGATCCTGGCAGAGCCTGTTAACCTGGGCTCTCTTCAATGCTGTCCCAGGAAAGGCAATTTTAAAATGAAAATGTGAGCTCCCGTGGGTCTAGAAATCATACAAGATTCTTTGATCTTCACAGGGATATTCACATGAGAGACCAGGATTTCATTACCTGAGCATTTTTTTTTAAAATATGTTTTAAACTGTAATTCACCTCAGATTGCATCTCATGCTGGTGTTTAAGAGAGAAAACCTTATCTTCTTGGAAGAAGAAAGCCCACTGGTTTGAGGAAAAAGCTCTTTTCTAGAGTGCAGATGATGTTCTCTTCTGTACCAGGGGGAAATGTGCTTTACATTTATCTGATTTTTGTCTTATATCTAACATTCCTAAGCTCAGCTGTTTCAACAGTGTTGCCAAGAACATGATGGATTTGATTGTCATTTCAATTTGATTTGTGGGGGGACTTTATAGAGAAGAGTGACCCCAGGAGGAGCTGGAAGTGTGGTTGTTGATGACATCTGGGGGTGGGTGTTGGAGAGTGTAAGGGTGTCCTGCAGATGTTTTAGACCTCAGAAGAGCTCACCACCAAAGCAAATCAAGTGAGAACAAAGTGGATTGTTGAGTGTAGCACTTCGAGGGGAGGGATCATCTACATTTAGGGGGCTGCCAAAGAAGCCAGCTAGAGCGTCTAGAAAGGAGTTAGAATGGTAAATTTCTGATGACTCCAGAGTGATTGAAATGAAGTTAGTGGTTCTCAACTCTTCTTCCCAGCCTCAGTTCACCTGCAATCTGGAAAGCACCAACAAAATTAAAAGGCAACCTGTTGAATGGGAGAAGATATTTGCAAATTGTGTATCCAATAAGGGGTTAATATCCAGAACATACAAAGAACTCATACAATTCAATATCAAAAAAAAAAAAAAGAAAAAGAAAAGCAACCTGATTAAAAATGAGCAGAGGATCTGAATTGACATCTGTTCCAAAGGAGACATACAGATGGCCAGTGGGCATGGGCATGCAAAAAGGTGCTTGACATCACTAATGATTAGGGAAATACAAATCAAGACCATAATGAGATATTATCTCACACCTGTCAAAATGGCTACCATCAAAAAGACAACAAATAACAAGTGTTGGTGAAGATGTAGAGAAAAAGGAACTCTTGTGCACTGCTGATGGGGATGTAAGTTTGTAGAGTCAGTATGGGAAACAGAATGGAGATTCCTGAAAATATTACAAATATAAGTACCATATGATCCACTCCTGTGTATCTATCTGAAGAAAACAAAAACACTAATTCAAAGAGGTATATGCATCCGTATGTTTACTGTAGCACTATTTATGGTAGCTAAGATTTGGAAGCAACCTAAGTGTCCATTGATAGATGAATGGATAAAGAAGATTTTATATGTATATATAAAGGAACATTACTTAGCCATAAAAAGAATGAAATCTTGCCATTTGCAACAGTATGGTTAGATCTAGAGGGAATTATGCCAAGTGAAATAAGTCAGAGAAAGACAAATACTATATCATTTCACTTATATGAGGAATCTAAACAATGAAACAAGTGTACAAACAAAACAAAACAGAAACAAACTCATAGATACAGAGAGCAAACTGATGGTTGCCTTCCTGATGGAGGGTAGGGGTTGTGTGAAATGTATGAAATAAGTGAAGGGGTTAAGAATTAAAAACTTCCAGTCATAAAATAAATATCCTGGGGATGTAATGCACAGAATAGGGAATATGGTCAATATTGTAATACTTCTTTTTGGTGACAGATGGTTACTAGACATTTCATGGTGATCAATTCATGAAGTACATAGAAGTTCAACCACTGTGTTGTACATCTGAAACTAATATAATATTGTACATCAACTGTACTTCAGTAAAAGAGAAATTCTGTTGGAAACAGGCTCCTCTTTGGAAAAAAAATGCTCTATTTGCTAAACAAAACAATGAATGAAACAAACATCCCCCTTCTCCCATTTCTGTCCAGTACACTCATATGTATAATATAGAACACACTCATACATATAATAATGATTTTCTTTGTAGCAAGAAAAACCGTGTTGTAAATTTGGGCTCATTGTTATTTTCAAAGATATACATTCATAAAAATTATTTTAAAGCTAAATACTAATACTTAAAATTATTTAAATTCTGTTACAGATAAGGCTCTATAAATAATATAAAATTGTTGCATTAATGAAAATAGGTTATGATTTCAAGAGTAAATTTTAGGATACTATTAAATTATAATGGTATGTCTCCTTTTTTTATTTAATGGAGGTACTAGGGATTGCACCCAGGACCTCCTGCATGCTAGGCATGTGCTCTACCACTGAGCTATACCCACCCTCTCTTAAATGATAATGATAAAAGGAAGTAGATGATGTATGTCAATATGAACACACTAAATTATGTTAAAGTATAAAGTATATTTAAAGTATCTTTAAATATACTATGTCAAAGTATATTTAGAAAACTTTAATTGGATGTTTTAATAGTTCACCAAATTATGATACAGAATAAACTTTTGTGTGCTTTGGAATTGCAGGTAGTGGTTTCTTCAAGTGATTTTTGATTAGTGTTCCTAAAAAAGTAAGGTTGGTCTTATGTAACTTGGATAAAGGTGGTATTTGATTCCTAGTCTATGGAATGTGTGGTAGGAACCCTGCCAAGCATATCGCAAACTTAGCTCTAGGCTATATATAGAGCGAACAGTAATTGGTAGCAAGAAGGTGTGCTGCCTCCCAACTTGGCACTAAACTTTCATATTCTGGACAAAAATTTTCCTCTGTGTGTGTGTGTGTGTGTGTGTGTGTGTGTGTGTGTATACAGAAATATGATCCTTAATCATTCCATCTTTAGGTTAGAGATGGCTACTTAGTTGTGTAAATCCCTATGTAATTAATCATTTGCAAGATTAGTTCTGTCTTTTTCCTCAGTAGTTATTCTCCATCTTACCATGGGGATAACGCCTTGAAAATTTCACATTTTTGAGATTAGTTAGACCTGCACTGTGCTGTCCAATTTAGTAGCCACTAGCTACATGTGACTATTTCTATTTAAATCTAAATTAATTAAAATTAAATAAAACTGAAAACTCAGTTGCTTGGTCTCTCTAGACACATTTCAGGTGCTCGGTGGCCACAAGTGGCTCGCAGCTGCTATACTGGACAGTGCAGGTCTGTGACTCCAGGACATTTCTGTGCAGGTCTGGGGCTCCAGTGAGCTCTGTTGGACAGTGCTGAGCAAGATGAAATATTTTATAAAATAGCCCCTTTATAATTAGAATCCTAGATCTTGCTTGATTACTCAAATAGCAAAGAACAAACAAAATAGTAAACAAATTAGTAAATAATAAATTAAAATGAATGTTATCCCAAAAGCATGAAGTTACATTTGTTGAATGTAGTGTATGTGGATTTATGTTAAAATGAAGACAACTTTTATATGGGTTGCCAAAGCAATCCCAAAAGGAAACTTGATGATGTTCACACATTGGGCCTGGGAGCAGCTAACACTCATGCAGCTCACAGGAACAGCACGATTTCAAATTATTTGTCCAGTGCATTTTTTTTCTGTCATCTTAAAATTGTAGTTTTTTCCTGATTCATTTGTTCAAAAGATATTGCATTATGAGAAAGGAAAATACAAGTTCGCTACTTGAATTATGATAACATTTTGCTTTATTTTACCCAATTGTGTTTTTTTCTTGGATTAGGTGTTAATTAGATCATAGTTTCTGTATTACATAGAGATATTTTCCTAGGCACAATACTATTCAAACTATGACTTACTCAGACTTCACCTGGATAATCCTTTTTAAATTTCAGAAGATATGCAGAAGAAAAAAAAAAGAGTATCAGTCTAACTCAGTTAAGAATAATTTTTTTTTAATTGAAGTATAGTCAATTTACAATGTGTTAATTTCTGGTGTAGTGATTCATTTGTACATATACATACATATTTCTTTTCATAATAATAATAGGTTTTTCATATTAAGGAATGTATTCCCATTTACTTCATATAATTGATCCAATTAGAAAATATTGACAACCTCAATAAAACAAAGAAACCCCCCCCAAAAACCTTCAAAATATTTAGTAATCTAGTAATAAAGTGATTTTACCTCAACAACAACAACAAAAAGCTACGAAAGAAAGGCAGACATTTGCTGTCACCATTATCTAATATTTTAGAATAATAGGTTTTAAAGTATTTTGAACATTACCTCACAGCATAGAAAAGTCAATATAAATATGAAAGATAAAGTAAAAATATTTTGGAAGAAAACATGAAGAATATCTTTGTGACACTTGGGGTAGGCAAATATTTCTAACTGTAAAGGAAAAAAATTGGTAAAGTGTATCATGTTGATATTAAGGACTTCTGTTTATTCAAACCACCATGAAGAAAGTGAGAAGGCACTCATGATGGGATGAGATACAGACATAGAGAAGGAAAAAGTATCTGTAATACATATAATGGACAAAGGATTTGTAATTGTAACCAGAATATATAACTCCTCAAAGTCAATAAGAAGAAGTCAGAAACTCCAATAGAAAAATGGGCAAAAGTTATCAAATATGAATTTTCAAAAAGAAGATTCCCATTATATATGACTAATATATATGAAAAATGTTCAGCTTTAGTAATCATCAGGGAAATGCATGTTAAAATGATAACATGATCTTATGACACATCTGTCAAAATGGCAATGATGAGAAACACGGAAAATACCAACAGTCAGACCCTACTGGTTGGAGTGTCAATTTGATCAAAGCTGTTGAAACACTAGCTGGTGTTAAAGCTGAGTGTATGCATACCCTCTCACCAGCATTTCTGCTCCTAGGTTTATATCCAACGGAGATATGCACAAATGTGTGCCAAAAGGCATGCACCAAAACACATACACAAGAATATTCACAGCAGCATTATTCGAAGCACACCAAACTGAAAACAACCCAAGTGCTCATCACGAGTAAAATGGATTCCTCTTGGTTTATTTCTGCAGAGGAACACTGTACAGTAGTGAGAATGAATAAACTACAAATGAGGGTACCTAACTACACATGAGGGTACCTAATTTATGCATCCATTTATATAAAATTCAAGAATCATATAAACTAATCAGTGGTTATCAGCTCAATCAGGATAGTGGTTTCTCTTGAAGGAATAGTGATTAAAAGGGGAGTGGTTCATGGCGTGTTCATTTTGGATATACTTACAATGAGTACTTTTCTGTGTGCATGCAATTTTCCCATAAATTCAATTCAATAAAACGCTAAGAAAACCAAGGACAGGTCATCGATTTAACCTTTTGCTACAGAGAAGATATGTACCTGGGCAAAGGGCTTTGCCAAAGTTCTGTGTTGCTAAGTGCATCAATAAAGATATAGGTAGAAAGCCTGATTATTCATATGCACTTTTCTCTTGTGAAAAGAGACCTATAGAAAATAAGAACATCTCCCATTAATCTGCAGAGGAAAAGCTTCCTGGGACTCTCAGAAAACACTGAGGAAAACCTTATTGGTTCTATCCGGGACCCTCAAGCAGGGCTTTTGTTCTCTGAGCTCCCCAGAAACTCAGAGCCAGTCTTGTGGTTGTCTCAATCCCTGGTTGTCTCAATCCCAGGACAAGGCACTTTGATGCCACTGAAATGAACAGCATGAGCAGAAGGGGAAAGACAAGCCTGACTTGTGTGAGAAATGTTGTCTGTTGTCACGTATTGACCTCAATGACCTCTAAAGGCTGTCAAAATTCTGGCCTGAGAAAGCCCCATGCATCTATTCACTCATGACACATCAGTATCAGTCTAGAGAACTCAGAGGGCTGCACGAAACATACTCAGATCACCATTGATTCCAGTGAAATGTCAAGCTGCCATGTCTGGGCATTTTGTATATATACAAGTATACACATGCATACATTCGGTTTGTTAATTTATTAAATAGATGATTAATGACAGGGAAGGGTCTATACCATGCAAATCATTTATAGAGAAAGCAAAATGGAGCCTAATGCCACTGCTGGAAATTAACTCTATTTTGAATTCTCTTGGGGGATAAATGTCATGCTACCAATATTCTTCTTCTCCAGTGCCAAAAATCTGCAAGTGAAAAATTGTATGCTCAATTAAGTCCAGAAAACCAGACTAAAACTCCCAACTGTACTTCTCACAGTTTGTATCCTTTATGCCAAGACCATTTATGTTCATTACCTTCTAGGACATTTCTAAGTATTAATATACACAAGTGAAAACAAACACTGCTTAATATTCTCTGAAATGAGCTACAGGGCATTTACCATAGGAAATCTTCCTCCTGAAAGATATTAGAAAGGGGAAAAAAAACTTTTAAAGGAGTTTATTTTGAAGGACCAAGTTGCGAAAGAGTTTAAGGAGAATCACTAAAATGCATGAGGAAAGTATTTGAAATAATTCCAAATACAGGAACAGAGTACTAAAAAGAAAGATTATTTTGTTGTTGTTTGATGGACTTGACTCATTAAAATCTACTTATATAGGTGATGAATTTGTTGGGTGAGAAGCTCCCAACTTTTGGAGAGAGAAATGTGATAGTTCTTTGAATGCCTCTGTCCAAGAGGTAGGGGTCCATGAAGAAGAAATTCAAACCTTTAGCACACATTTCATCTATGAATATTGAGAAGGCGCCCCCCGGGGCCCCACATGTAATCTACATTCTCTGAAAACACTTGTACCTTTTACACTCTGCTTATTCATGCCACCGGATTAACTAAGTACATAAGCTGCTGCTTTCAGCTCTGGTCCTCCTGTTTTCTGCCGGTAAAGGTCACACTGACTCATACACGAAACCTTTTGTTTATGTCTCAGAGGTAGCTGACCCCACTGCACCTGCTTTTGAATATCTGGCAACAGACAAGCTTGCAAATGAATATAGCTCTTTCAAGAAGTTGCTTTTAAAATGAAATTAGCTTTTCCATAGGTGCCAAACCACTGGCAAAGGAGAATGGAGACTTCTGTGTGAGTGAAGACATGTACGCTGTGGAATTGTGGCAGCATCTGCATGTTCACCTTACCCTATGAATGTGTGTCTGAATGATTGCTGAATGAGTGAATGAACGAATGAAGAATTGAGCAGAATCGTTTCCTTCGCCTCCTCTGCCCCATTGCTAACATTTTATTTTGTTTACAGAGACCTAGTCAAGGAGGACATATGATTTCTGCAGTCTTCCTTTTTTCTCAATCCTACCTGCCCTTGCCCAGATATCAACCATATGTGTTATATGGATTGACATCCTCACTATCACAATGACTGATACGCAACCATTAGAATTAGCTTCCTTTTAGATTAAGCAGTGCTTAAACCTTTAAAAGGACATGCAAGGAGCCAAAAAGGATACACCTGGAGAATATTGAGGATTAATTGGGGCCTGGGGGGAAGTCACTGGAGCCAATACCAAGACGTTAGATTCCACTCTGTGATCTGGCAGAGAACCAGCAGAGGTTTGGGGCAGGGGATCATTGTGGACAAATGTATGTTAGAAAGAAAGTCTTGATGGTTATGTGCAGAATTGATGAGAGATTCTACAGGTAGGGTGTTTAGTTTAGAGGCCATCCTAATAGTACTGTCAAAGGGTACTTTGTGCCACTAGGACAGTGGTTACCCCTGTGGGGTGGGGTAGTGACTGGGAGAGAGCATGAGGGGAATCTTAGGGTATTGGTGAGATTTTTTTTTTCCTTGATCTTGGGGCTGGAGATTTGAAAAATACAAAAATGCATAGAGTTGTATGTATGTTAGAGTTCAATAAAGAAGTGTAAAAGTGGTGCAGGACTCTGATGCAGACCGGGGATGGGGTGGGGGGTGCCCTGTGGGACCTCGTCCAACCAAGTAGCCAAAGCACCACCCGTGCCCTGCTGCCACATCCCGGTGACTCCTGCACTACCCAGGGGAGCAAGCTCCAAGCATCTAGTCGGTGTGGCCACTTCTTGGGGCCAGGAGTGGGGAATCCAAGTGTGAGGAACCCCGGGACCTGAGCTCACCCTCTTTCTGCCGCTGGAACCATCATGACCCACTTCAACAAGGGCCCTTTCTACAGGCTCTTGGCCGGGGTCAAGAACAAGATTGCTTCCAAGTATGATCATCAGGCAGAAGATCTTTGCAGTTGGATAGAGGAGGTGACAGCATGAGCACTGGCACCAACTTTCAGCTGGGCTTAAAAGATGGCATAATCATCTGCAAGCTCAAACATGAGCTACAGCCAGGCTAGGTGAAGGTCAATGAGTCCTCATTAAATGGGCCTTAGTTGGAGAATATTGGCAACTTTATTAAATCTATTCAGGCTTATGGTATGAAGCCACAAGACATATTTGAAGCAAATGATCTTTTGAGAATGGAAACATGACCCAGGTTCAGACTATGCTGGTGGCCCTAGCAGGTCTGGCTAAAACAGAAGGATTCCATGCAACTATTTACACTGGAGTTAAGTATGCAGAAAAACAAACAAGATCTATGCGTTTTTACAATCCTTTACTTAAACTGGTATTTTCAAATAATAGGAAGATATATATATATATATATATATATATATATATACATATATATATATATATATATATATATATATATATATATATAATCTTACAGTTTAGTATCTGGTTTTTACATGGAAGACTAAACTCATGCTTATAGCTAAATTTGGTCTTTGCCAACTAAATTTAAGATGCAGCATTTTAGAAATTCCCATATGAATGTTTCTACAGTATTGTTTGCTGATTTTTAAATAAAATCCTGATCAGTGTGCATTTGTAATTATATGTATACTCATTCTCTTACCTAAGCCTGAATCAAGGTAGTGGGAGTGAGTAGGAGGGAAAAGTTTCTAGAGATAGACACAAAGATTTGCATCATGACTGGAAGAGGAAAATAAAGGAAAGGGAGAACAAAAGATGATTTTGAGATATTTAGCCTTAGAAATGGAAGACAGTTATTCCATTTAAAGAGTTAGGAACCTTACAAGGAAGAACTTCTTTTTGGAGGGGAAATTCTGAATTAGTTCAATATTGGCTATTTGAGATGTCAGTGAGATATTTGGGTGGGACTATGCAGTAAGCAAATATGAACTCTATCTGGAGCTCAGATGAGAGTTAAAAACAGGAGTTTATTAGAAGTCATACAGAAAGGGGGGAAAAAAGCAATGATAGAAATATAGGAGATCCCTAAGAAAGTAAAGGAAGAAGGCAATTGAGTACTATATCTTACAAAACTCTATTTCAAAATTTTGCCTATGCCAGCCTAGTCTATGACATCATAGTTTTGGTATAAAATATATTTTCCAAATTGTCTTCAGTTAAAAAATATTTTGTAAGTATATGAGAAGGTTATACAATGAAATAAACACTTTACATGGAATGACAGAGACTGCAGGTAGCAGAGTTTTTTAAAATGATATCTGAAAACAATTTGCCCCTCTGGTTTTATGTTTGTATATTTTTTCATTTATAGAAAGATGTATTTTAAAACATTTATTTAAAAAATTTTCCTCCAAAATACCCAACCAAATGAGGTTAGTGATCTTTGGACATGTCAGATTTACCACTTGTACCTTCTTGTTCATTTTATCAGTTGGCACAGTTTCAATTAAGGTAAAAATATAGGTATATCCTCAATATATGTTGTATAAAGAGTATAAATATTAAAAACATTATTACAGTGAAATAATTCAATTAGAAAGTATGTTTTATTTAAAAATTCAGGTGTTGGCATTTGTTTTTGGATTTAGTCCTATTTTGAATGATTTAATCAGCTCATTAATTGAAAGAGGACTTAGAAAATATTAATAGAAAAGTTATGAAGGGAAAATTTATTCTTAACATAGATTCTAAATAACCCTTTATGTTCTAAAGAGATTTCATTATCAATATGAATTTTCTGGAAATTTTTGCTATTGTGCAACGTACATAAATTTTCTCTGTGAACGCTGTAAATTTGGTCTTTCAGTCATGAGTTCTCTTGGACTGATATATGTGCAGTGATGACCGCATTTGAAATCATGTGACACTTGAGCTGACAAGAGGTTGCTCTAGTTGTCACATGCTGGAAACCAGTGACAAGTACTTACCTTGGCAGAGTGTCCCTGAGTCAGTTAATCTGTCATCCCCATATAAATAACCCAGGTAGGAGGGCTGGTTTTCTGTAGCAGTTCAGTCCTAGTAGGGAAGACTGGTTCATTGTGTATGTTTGAGGTGTGGAGACTGTTTTCAGAGTGCAAAGTAACATGAGATTTGTAATAAAAAGATTTGTTGGGATTATAGGTTCCTGAAGAGCAAGATTTCTTTTATATTCCTTAATGAAACCTAATAATATGTTCTGTACATTCCATGAAGGACATGCTTATTGCTTGTCATAAAAAGGGAAGGTGACTGATATTTTCGGTATTTCACTTACTTGAGAAAAATATTTTCTCTTTAATTCCCCCCAATACAAACATTTTACCTTTGAAACCAGGGAACTAGAAAATTTTATCAGATATATCAAGAAATATTAATAATCAATCTAGGATCAATATATATGATGATCATAAAAGGTAGATTGAAACTTTCATCTTCCTTAGATAAAATGATTTTTATGTTCTTAGAAGGATAAGATGATAGTATGCATTTCTTTCATGGTCAGTCTCTTTCAGTATCTAATATTCTGCTAAGGTGCTTAAATATATCACCGATGTGAACTGTTCAGGGCAGAATTCCTACATATGACAAGAATATCCTAATGTCACTTCCCATCCGTTCCCAGCTTTGTCCCCATTTTTCTAAAACCTGTCAGGACAATGAACACATTCATTCCTGCCCCCACACCCCGCTTTGTTTCTGAGGCAGTTGATGGACTCTTCTCCAGGCAATGATGATTCAAGATGTTGGAAGGAACAAGGCCAGGACTGTCACTAGCTTTGCCTTTCAAAATGTTCCAATCACATATTAATCCTCTTCCAAATAGATGCCGGACAAATCCATTTTGACCCAGAACCAGAACAATGAAGCCAAATCTAGAATCATCCATTTTGGCTAAGGTCGCATCACTGGCAAATGCATTTTTCAAAATTTCGTTTTGTAAGGAATTAAACCCAATTCCTTTCCACATGGGGAAGAGCCAGTAACGAAAGCTGATGATTGTAAAAGTGAGACCAAAGAGCCACAGGACATATTTATTTTGGAAAGAAACTTAAAAGACTAAGAAGTTAAACCATAAAACATTTTATACTGGTTTAGATTAAACCAACAGTTTAAAAGATAAATATTTTGCATTTTTTATGCAGATGTCCAAGATAAAAATAGCTGTTGTGCTAAGAAAGCTCAAGATTAGTGTGGAAAATTTCCATAAACGGTTCCTGAGGTATACTGGAGGCAGTGTCATTTTATAGATTTTTTTTAAAATGTTTTCCAAAGAAAATTAATTTTCAAAATAATCTGTGTAGCTCAAGGGGACTTTGCAGAGTAGGGGCCAAGGAAATAAATACACTGAACTTGCTTTACTCTCTTTCTCTGATCTCCTACTAAGGTTACTCCTTGGCTGAGATGAAATCTATCTGGGAGCATCACAGGGGCCAAGTGAGAGAATGGGGGTGGTTCTTAACGTCCTTCACTGCAGATCAGTCTCCAAGGCAGTGAGCAGGTGGAGAAGGTTGGAGAGTTGGACCTTGAGGGGCAAATTCAAGATGCCTGGGTCAGACCACTAGGCCATCACTAGATGAAACCAAAAGATTCCAATTCCCATCCTCAGGGATCCACTTACCACCTGGAAGGCTAAGACATTTTTCTTTTTGCCTTTGTGCCTTAATTAAATTGGCTTATTTCAACTTATTCTCCCATGGTTTCATTCATAAAATAACCCTGTATGAATGTGATGGTAATAATGATTTCTCCTGGCTATTTTTTTTATTTTATATTTTGCAGCTTGAGCTTAAATTACACCTAGAGCAACACTTTCTTTCTGATTGTCCTCTGGACCCTCTTTAAAAAAATTCTTCATATCTTAAGAATATTGTTTGGTATTGCCACATACTTTAATTGTTCTTGTGTTTGCACATATATGTATGTGTGTGTGTGTATTATCCAAATTCTAACATAAGTCCACAATATATGTAAATTTTTTAAGGAAGTTTTTGTTTTCAAGGCTATTTGGAACTGTAATTCTAGTATTAACAGTCTGATCAGCGTAGCAATGCTTGTAAATTTGAGAGCATATTCCTCATTCATTCTCTGGGTTATCAAATAGATATATTAAAAAAGGACAACCTCAGGGATGACTGATGAGCCTTTAGGTGATATTATATAATGTGTAACTCTTTCTTGGACATGATCTCGAAGCCGGACACTGACTGTACCAAGATTAGAATGGTCAAGATTATCCCGTCCTAGTTGGAGAGGAAAATGTCTTTAGGGCTGAGACAAAAGTATATCTTAAAATAGCATTTATTTCTCATTACCTACCCATTCTTGGCTACTTTGTTGGTGACTAACATAGAATAATACGGTTTTTACTTCACAATGTGAGAATGTTGATAGAATTCTCTAGGATGGACCCAGTCTAAGACCACATATTTATCAACACTTTGGTTAAAGGACAGATTCAACTCTTATCAATTCTCACATGACTCAAAAGTTGTGTAACAGACACTTTAGTGTCCCTTGGGTCCCACTTACCAGCTCTTGTCTTTCAGTTCTTGTATGCATTGCCGCTGTCCGCTTGCACCTGCTTGCTTCTTTGCACACTGGAGCCTTCTTGCCCATAAGGAGAGCCAGAAGGCTGGGAGTTTAGTAGCATATGATTATTATATAACTAAAACCTGTATAAGTAAGTTGATGTGATATTTTCTATGTAATACAGGTGAAACATCTGAGTCCAAGTGCATTAATGGTTTCGTTATACTTAGCATTTATGGCAAATAAGGTGTAGTGCACAAAACAAAAAAAATATGCATTTTAAGCAGATTGAATTACAGTGAATTATAATGGTAATTGTTGTAAGGGCCGCGAATCAGATGCTAGGCTGGTCCCCCAGGACTGGCTCACAGAATACTCCAAGATTCACCTGCCAGGGGGAAGACGGGGAATCAGAAGGTTGCCATTGAAAAGCATGAGTTCAAGAACATTCAACTGCAGCTGCTATCCGAGAGTCAGGAAGGAAGTATTGCAGCAACACAGCTGCCTCAGTGGCAAAGGTCTCTCAACATCTGTCAGGTTGTGACTGGATGCGGGAGTTCCTGTAAACATTGCTGGCAGCAGGAAACAGCCAAAAGCAGTATGAAGATAAGATGGTTTGAAATCCACCTCATCTGTGCATTTCAAATATCTCACAGTTGCTTCTAATTGGTGGACCAAAATCCTAGCAGCAAGAAAGTCTGAGAGGTAGAATTTTAAGCTTTCCAGTTATTTGAGTACTAAATAACACACTTGAAGGAGGTGGGAAGGATTGCTGTCTGCTAATCTGGACCATTATGTTAACCAAGGAGCCTGATTCACCATGTGGTGGCCTGGCACTGCCAAGTGACTGTATTGCTCATAGTACCAATTAAAGATCATCTAGAATCAGGGGTTCAAGTGTCACATTTTGAAATACACATTAAAAAATAATGTGTGTTACATGTGTAGTCATTAAAATGGTAAGAGGTTTTAAAACCATACAAACAAGAAAGGATGGGACATGAGAATTATAATAGCAACCTACAAACATCTGAGGAAGCAGGTTTCAGGCTGGGTTTTTCATTTGAAATTTCATTTAATATTTCTTTCAAATCTAAGATTCTGTGATCCTTCTAGTTATTTGCAGATAAATCTAGAGTCTCTCCATACTTTTTGAAAAGTTTAAAATAAAGTATGATTTTAACATCTTCATTTTCATTATTTTTTAACATTAGTTCTACAATCTTTTTTTAAAAAGAGATATATAACATTTTCATCTCTTTTCCTACCTCTGTATTTTTATTTTATTCAAAAATTTAGTTTACATTATAGGTACTTAAATAATGGCCTTGTAACGTACAAAATTTTGAGACAAGTATGCTCTGAAATTAAAAGAGCATTACCCATTAATATTTTAGTACATTTTGAAAATACTTCATTGCTAAGAAACTAATATTCCAGGTGAATTTGGAAAAAAAAGAAATGAGGACATAGATTGGTAGTTTGGGCAACTGAGAATCAAAATGAATTCTAACAGGAAAAAAATGCAAAGTATATTAATAATTTGAAAAATAATAGTCCAAACTCAAGTATTTTATGGGCAGAAGGAACCTAGACTACTGAATTGCCAAAAGAGACAGAGATGAAACCAGAGAGCAAATGATTTTGCCATATGTGGTGTCAGTGAATTAAGACTGATGTAACTTTGGCCTGTTAAGGAAGAATCCTCATGGACCAGGGTGGAGATGGTTTTACGGTTTCAGCAGTGCAATAGCAGCTTAGGGAAACCAAATTCTAGAAATAAATGACAGAGAAGTGTGGAGATTTAAGGACACTATTTGGTAAAAATAATTAAGAGACCTGAATATGAATACACAGGAGTGATAAAGAAATTGTACACTAAGTCTAGGAAAATAGCATTTCAAAGGATGTAGACAAATACCATAAATAAAATCCTTAAAATTCAAATTCATTTTATGTAACTAACCAACCTGGGAAATTGCAGTGGAGTATGTAGAAAAGAACACTTTTATAGGAAAACTCTTGCATTAGGCAATAACCGAAAAATAATTCCCATCCTTTAAGGGAGAAATAGGAAAATAAATACTCAATGCAAGTCAAGAATTGCCTAAATCAGCAATAACTTACAAATCCGACACTTTTCAATGTGTATTATTTGCTAATGGAAGACAACAATATGAATAATATCTTGAAAATGTGTGTGCAAAGTTGAGCAAAATTTAAATCAAAACAATTAACACATAGACAAAGGGGTATTTAAATACAGCAGGTCTAATTTTGGTTCTCTATGTAATGTAAATAAAAGAGATTATTTTTTTCTTGATAACCCAGGACACTTTTTATGGTATCCTTTAGTTCTGTTTTCTTAGTTGACAGCATTCAGCTGCCACACCATAAATTGTGCACTGGTTTTCTTAAGTAGCATTTTTCATATGTTGGGCTGAGCCTGCTTGTCAACTCTTGTGTGATCCTGAAAGTAATTAACTTAACTACTTGCCCTTAGGCTGTATCTCTTCTTGATGGCAAAACATTAGGAAAACAGTGACTGTTTTGGTCAGTCAACCAGTTTGTTTTCTTACGCAGTAGTTGCTGAAATAGACAACATGAATGGGCATAGGTGGAAAAAAAGGTCTCCATCAGGCCAGAGGTTATCAGTTGGTCGCTCTGACTTTGGAATATGAGATTCTCCCTGTGGGGAAAGCAGGGCAAACCAGCTCTCAGTGAGGCTGGCTGGTGTATTGCAAGATCAATAACCACATGAACATATACTTATGCACCCATTACTTACTGTGTGCCAGGTGCTTTGTTTATATATGCTACATATATATCATCATCAATTTTCTCAGCCTTTTAAAGTAGTTAATTTTTCTTTTTAATGGAGGTATGGGAATTGAACCCAGGACGTGATGCATGCTAAGCATGTGCTCTACCACTGAGCTATACCCACAACCCAAAGATGATATTATTATACCATTTTCATTATACAGTTAATGAACTTGCCATGTGCACTAGACAAACACAGTATTCCAACCCAAGCCCTTAACCATCAACTAAACCCTACTACCTCTATTCCTTGGCATGAGAAAGAGATGAAGTAGCATCATCACTTTATTTATTCTGAACAGAAACATTTGCTTACACTTATGATGGAAAAAGGAATTAATATCTTTGGGTTTTGGTTGGGGATTTGGGGAAGGGACTCAAGAAGTAGGTCTAGATTGGCTGCTGTCAGAAGAAGGGATGATTGCATGTATGATTGGGTACCCCAATACATCTTGACTGTAGAAAGGGAAAACTAGGACAAGGATGAAGTGGTGATTTGTAAAGAATTAGCAGCTGCTCATTTGGGCTGAGAGAAGAGGTGTTTGGTATTTTGTGGGTGCCACAATGAACTTGTTTTTGTCTTTGCTTAGATAAAATTTGGAATTAACCTTGCTTTTTCTCATTTTATTATGGTCTCAGAGTAATCTTGTCTGAAGTTGGTATTCAGTTTGTTTATGTCCAAAAGGACAAAATAACGTGGTCCAGCTGTGAGTGCCAGGCCCACTTTTGAATGTCAGTGTTGCTGTATTATTCCATCCTGATTCCTTCAATAACCGCACACACATGAGACCCCTTCTGTCTCTATCTGCTGAAGGAGCCAACCAGCCCATGGTTGGGAAATAAGTTCATGCAGAATTGAGCTCTGACATTTAAGTTCTTCAGCTTTTTTTTTTTCCTATTTGGAGGGAAGAACAATTGTATTTTATAAAATAATAATAATATTTTATAGTTTAATTAAGCTCCAATACTTTCTTAAAGCCCTTCTGCATTGAGTTTATTTTGTTTCCCAAGGAATAAGTCCCTCTTTGGGATTTTGGTTTTCTGATCACATTTGTGCTGTCCTTTAGTGAGGTTGGTTTTTAGTACCTAATACCTACTTGTCTGATGCCTTGTCTGTCTGTCTATATTGAATGGTGTTTGTCTGTAGGGAAAGGATGGGCCTGTAAATCTGTTCTCAAGCCAGCCTTGGGGTTGACATGTTCAGATTTATTTTCAGCTTCCTTTGGACAAACTTGGCCCCAGGTCACCATTTCAAAACCTTAGAAGGATTTCTTCCTCAATCTTGTTTTTGTGTTCATGAAAATTGCTTTTGTTTTAGTCTCATCTGTCCAGAATCAGGAGGTTTTATCTGGTCCCTGATGGGTGATTTGGTCATTGAGCAAACTTTCCAGCCACGAAAGCTTACTCGTCCCCCCATTTCACAGAGCTCATGGCATCTTTTCAGTCTAAAACTGTGCCTCTTCCAGGCCATATACCCGCTTCCTTTATGTTTTCTCATGACAATGTTAATTCTTATGCATACTTTTCTCTCACAATTTCACTAAAGACAGTTTGGAGTTACAGTGCTTGCCCTAGGGATGTTTTGATATGGACAAAATTGTTCATTTTGAGAGGCAGCTTAGACAAAAAAGGAACACAGTTTTGACTATCAAATAGTCTGCTTTCTTCACTTGATATGAGGAGGCTTCTAAACACAATTTGGACTAACTAAAATGCCTCTTTAGAGATTCTTTTTTAAAAGCTGATGCAAAATGTGAGAAATGACTCTTCTAGTGGAACCATTCCAATGCTTCCCTTCTGTATCTCACTCTTTCTCTTACACCCTTGGTCTTAACCCTCAATTTCTTGTTCAAAATTTTTAGAGTGATAACCAAAAATTTCATGTCAGAACAGGTGGATGAATGGATTGAACTTCTCTGGAATATTCTTCCTTTTGGATATCAAGGTCCTATTTGATTTTCTCTTCATGGGTACACGGGAAAACTACATATTCTAGCCTCTTGGGAAGTTGTGTTGGGGTCATATGACTAAGTTTTGCCCAAAGAAATATAGGGAAAGTGATGTATGCCACCTCTAGGCATGGCTGTGACACCCCCTCCATGATCAGCTCACACTCACCCTCACTTTCTCTGGCAACTTTGATATCCATATTTTTAAGATCTCAATGTCGTAAAATGGAAGAAGCTTAGCTCCTGAGTCATCACCTGGAAGAAATCCACCAAGGAGAACGATCAGACCATAATGTAGGTGAGAAATGCATTGTTGCTATGTTAAGGCACAGAGATTTGGGGGTTTGTTTATTTCAGTCCCCAATGTTATTATTCCTGACTGATGTTGTGCCCGAGTAATAACTCTCTGGTCCCACTTGTTTTTTAAGACTGAGTAGATAATAAATGTGAAGATAGAAAAACATATTTAAGAAAATAGACCATAATTTATTTAGAGGAATAAAACAGATATCTAGAAATCTAATCAGACATCTCACTTCATAAATTTTAAATGCAAAGTTTGATATATTGATAAAGTCTTATTAAGCAGGTGCAAATTATATAAAATGGTCTTTTAGTATGAATAAAAGACTTTGAAACAAGGCTAACTTAATTTTCTAAGATTTTTTAAGAGGCCTCATTCATTTCATAAACATGTATTTAACACCTACTATGTGAATTTTTCTGAGTACTGGGGATACAGCAGTGTAAGAAAAAGATAGGAGATTATATTCTGATGGAGAAGAAAAAAGAAACAAATGTGTAAACAATTACAGTATTTATATTTTAGGAGGTAAGAAGACTTTGGAGAAGAATAAATCAGAGAAGGTGGTTGGGGGCTAGTGGAAAATTGCACTTTTAGATAGGGGGGTGAGAGACACACCCATGAAGGAGGCAGTTCATGAGCAAAGACTTCATAGAGATGAGGGAGCATGCACTAAGAGAACAAGCATTCCTGATGGAGGGACCAGACAAAGGTCCTGAAATGGGAGGATGCCACACACTTACAGGAGCAGCAGGAGATCACTGTGGCTGGCATGGAGCAAAGATAGGAGGAGCTACAGGAAATGCAATCAGACGAGTAATGTGATTCAGACCCTGACCAGCCTTGTAGACCATTGTACAACATTTGATTTGGGCTTTGATGGGTCAGAAAGCCCCTGGAGGGTTTTTAGCATGAGGCATCACTGGTTTCTATTGTGGTTAACACAATCACTCTGGTTTCTAAATTGAGATCAAACTATAGTGGGCAAGAAGGAAGGGAAGATACTGGTTAGGAGACTAACTGTAATCTGGATGAGAAATGAGGATGGTTTGGGCCAGGGTGGCAGTGGTGATGGTAGTCAGAAGCGGCTTGATCCTGCACATATTTATCAGTAGATCCAGCAAAATTTGCTTTGTTTAAATTGTAGTATAGTCAGTTTACAATGTTGTGTCAATTTCTGGTGTACAGCATAGTGTTTCAGTCATACACACACATACATACATTCATTTTCATATTCTTTTTCATTATAAGTTACTACAAGATACTGAATATAATCCCTGTGCTATACAGTAGGACATTGTTGTTTATCTCTTTTATATATAGTAGCTAGTATCTGCAAATCTCAAACTCCCAATTTATCTCTCCCTACAAGATTCGCTTTTAGACTTGATGTGATGTGTGAAAGAAAGAGAGAGGAGTCAAGAATGACTCCAAATGAAAGGATGGATTTGCCATTAACTTAGAAGGCTAAGACTAGAGGAGAATACGGTTTAGGGGGGCTAACAACAGAATTTCAGCTTTCGTCTTATTAAGTTTGAGATGCCTCTTAGATATCCCCATATTAAAGGGAACACTCACAATTTAGCTTTACTAATATAATATCTTGAACAGTTTGCCGTCTTCTTACTGTTATTTTTTTCAAAGACATTGTGATCTTCTTGCAAACAGTGGTGACATTTTAGATTCATTCTTTATCTTCCACATTGTTAAGTGAAATTTTGAAGCCCGTAGTTTCTCTATAAGTCTCTTGATTTACAGTGTAAAAACAATGCCTGTTTAACAAATCAGACACATGAATTGTTTCATGTAGACTATCTTTAAAAATTCAGTTTAGTAGTGTGTATGTGTTAGCTGGCTCATGTATCTTAATATTCAGAGAGCACAGGAGAAAAGAAAACGGTTTAGCAGATCAAAGAGAAAAGCTCTCCAGCAATTAAATCCTTCATGGAAAATGTTACCAGAAGTGATTCCTGTACGACACACATTTACAGGAAGAGTCTCATTTGTATTTAGTCTGCATTTCGGCTCTTTCACAATGAGAGCTCCTCCTGTCTTAGGAGCTATAGCCAGGAAATATGCCAGAGACCCAGGGACTGAGTCCAGTTAGGTAGGACCCTGGCAAGCCAGGTATGTAAGAGCAATCTTTCTTGCATCTTGTAAAGTTGATGATAGGATTTTATTACCAAGCCAAGAACTCAAAACCAAATTATGATGAAATGAAATAACTTAAGTAAATAGCTATTTCTTTAAAAATCTCTCATATGTGTTCCAGGAGGAAAGAGTTTATAAAATTTTGTATTTTGGGTTTTTTTTAAAGTATTTAGCAAAGTAGCTTGATTCAGGAATAACATAATCTATGACCTTGTGAACCTAAATGTAAGCACTCACAGTGGATGCCAAATTAAACTGCTTTAAATTGACTCACTCTCTGATACTAGTTTCCTGACACAATAGGTATTTCATATATACTGGTTGCCTTGAATTACCTTGGTATAAAAAGAAAAATAATGTAGGAAAATGAGACTATAACTTTCACCTTTCCACGGGTCAAGATAACTGGCAAAGAACACTCAGAGAAACTTTAAAAAAGTGATACAAAGGTAAGGTTCTACTTTGTATAAAAAATGGGAAAAAATACATATGGTATCATTAAGCTAAAAATATAACTAAGGTTAGCTAGAAGGCATCAGTTCTGTTCAAATGTAACATTTCATCCTTAGCCTGTTAATTCAATTCCAGATATTAGGTTCATGCTGAGACCAAAGATGAATCCGAGGATATGATCTGGTCTTAGATACACCAGGAGATTCCTCATGTTGATATATGTCTCCCCAAGCATAATATATGACTAAGGATGATACAAAGCTATGTATTAATTCTTTCCTTTATTAATGACATTGTGGAAAGTTTTCATACATTTGAATAGGATAAAATTTCCCCATACTTTGTACAACATCCCCTTAGTTGTAGTTTATTTTAAGATTAGTTGGTTTTGCCAATTTAGCACTAATTATAAAATGGTAATGAACAACCAGCTTCTTGTAGGCTGACTTTCTGTTTTCCAGGAGGGAAGACTATTACCGGGTAGGACTGTTTCATATTGGACTGAAGGTTTCATTGAGGGCCCTGCCCTTGAGGGTGGGGGCAGGTGGGAGGCAGGGTCTGCTTTCTAATACTTTGCAGTCTAGAGCCTCTTATATCTAAGACAGAACCCCTCCAAGAAGTTAATGTGAACAGAGCTACCTTTCTGTGCTACATTCAGCTGAATTTTATTGCCTTTGTGCTAATAAAATAACGGTTGGGGAAAGGGTAAAAGTCCTGCAAAAGTAATTACAATCAAGATGAGTCATAGTGCTAAAAGGCGAATTTGCTTGTCTATATTTACAGTACATACGTCATTCCAGTGATTCTTAACTAATTACAATATCACCATGGTCTTTTTGTTACCGTCACAAATCTGTTATACTTATGTAAGAGAATATTTTTATTTTGAATTTTACATGTGAGCTGATAAAAAGAGGCCAGAATTTTTTTTTAAAAGAAGCTTCACATTACAGTATCACTTATATTTTCTGGAACTTAAAAAAAAATCTCTAAAATGTGCTTGTATAGAATTGTGTCTAGTTATATAGCTCACCACTTCTGCATATGCAGAACTGTGTCTATTTGCTTGGCTGAGGCCAAATATGTTCATTTTTTGTGTCTACATTTTGCTCATTAAGTCCAACAAAGCTTACTAATACAGAAGACATTTTTCAGGAGACAAATGTCCAAATAACTAATAAGTGTTATTCCTTTCCATATTGGCTTAGCACTAAACAGGCAGGGGATAAACAGGATTTCAATAGAAACCATCACTTCAGCTATTATTTTGAGCTAATCGTCTTAGAATTGCAGCTATTAAACTCCCAAAGTGCAAGTCACTATTAGGAATGCAGAGTAAACAAAAGCACATCATTCTTGACATCTGTAATTATTTATAATTCTTCTAAATCCAACCCCCCATTATTAGCCAAGCTTGGATTAAAACCCTCAAGCATTTATTTGATATGTATTAGTTGAGATCATGTTAATAGTTATTTGCTAGAGAGCAAAGTGGCTCCCCCTTCAGTGGGACTCTGATGAGGTCTTGGCCCAGTCAACTTTGGGAAAGTTGAACCCAGTGGGTCTACTCTTTCATTTGCACGGGGAAGATAACCTCACACTTTAACAACACTGTCCATCAGCTCGATAGAACTTAAGGCATAGGTCTCTAGATTCAATTACTGTGGTAGGGAATCGTACTAGTCCAGGTGCCCATTTCCTACAGAAACAATGTGGAAAGAATCTGTACTCCTGCAAAATAATACTTCTTGGAGAAAGTCTGTTAGCCTTGGAACAAGTATTTTGATAAGCTGATTGGGGAGAGTGGTACCACACCATGGGGATGCCTCAATGAAACTAGTGATTTGTTTTCCTAGGAGTTTTTATAGAGCTGCGTTTCTCTGCTACCTTCTGATGGATTTTGTTTTCTTTATGCAAGAATTTTGATAATTACTTTTTAGCCTTTTTTTTTTTTTTGCTCTGTATGGAGGTGAATGGAATATAAGAGTATGGGGGCAAAGTTGAATTGTGAATTGTTTGGCAAAGTTGAGTAGAGGGCAGACAGAGAGGTTGAGTACAACTGCTATTAAAGCAGTGGAGTCTTTGGGGAGGAATAGGATTTGAGGGTTGTTGGCCATGAAATGTGGTATGTATAAATCCTGTCTTTTGTTTCTGCTCTGACATCTTTTGCAAACTTAGAATTGCTCAGTAAGACTGCACATGAGTGGGCTTCTCCAGACAGAAGTTGAGACTACAGGAGAACTGACTTCAGTGTTACACCAGAGAGGAAAATATTTTGGCAAAATCAAATGAGGAATAAAACAGACTGACCAGCAACTAGGATCTATTTTTATTTGCCATATAATTACAGTTGGAGATGCAAACCAAGATATACTGCCCCCCTAGTTCCTCTGTAGAAGTGACTCCCAGCCGTGAACATGGAGTACCATTTTTGGAAATGATTAGCCTGGCAAACTGTCTGCCTGGACATATCTGGAATATGCTGCTCTATTCTTTTAGTGTGAACATTTTCCTGGGGCTGATGAGGCCTGATGATGGCAGGAAACACATGTGGCCAGATTCCAACCTGAAATAAGCAAATCTAGACCTGTTGTTGGAGGAAAATACTGGAACTAGGAACACTTCAAATTAGTTTGGGTAAAAAGTGTCTACGGCATTTGTCAAGTTCTTCCCCCAGAATGGACCTGCAGAATGTGGATTCTTGACCAGCACCATTTTTTCACATTTAAACCCAAAGTGATACATGTAAAATGCTACTCTCTTTTGAAGTCTTTATTATCAGAACCAGCCCCAAACCATCAGAATCACCTGAAAGCCACTAAAGTTTCTCAGATGCTTTGTTCACAACCATCCATAGGCTCCATGAAGTCTTACCTTCTATTAGAATTTAACCCTGATGTGACTTGTCTAGTCCCTGCTATTTATGCAAATGGCTCGCTGCTGTGGTTAAACACTTTAGAGACTTCTCAGTTTTTTCCCCTTCAGTGGGAAGACAAGTATCTGGCTTTCTGTTGAATAAATTCAATTGCTGGACTGATACTGGTCTCCAAATAGATTTCAGTTCAGTAAAACTAATATTTATTAACTGTTTGTGTAATAAAGGCTTTATGCAAGGTGCTAAAATAGCCTAGGAAATCTAAAAATAGCATCTATTATTGAGCTATTCTTAATGAAATTGATTCAGATTTGTATAAACCCTCTCATATTCAAAAGGCTTTTGCAGCAGATAAATTGCAACCTTCTCCATGAAGTTTCCCTTTAGTATATTCACCATATAGATTTTTAGCCTTTATCAACCATGGTGGTCTAACAACTATAGCAAAGGATCTTATTTTATTTTTATTTAAGACATTTTTATTGATCACGTCATTGACTTCTTTCACACTCATGGTCACTTATGTGGAGGTTGCAGAATACTAAGGCAACGTATCCTGGCCCTCTTGATAGATCTTATATCCTGAACTTTATCGTTTGTGTGAAGAATGAAAGTCAACTGTTACCAAGTGGTACTGCAGCAGTTCCTGCCTTTCACAGGTGGTATTTTAAGTGGTACATGCTGTCAAGAGAGCACTTCCTCTCAGAAATACTACACTCTCTGCGTAAGACTTGGTTTGTCAGAACTGAGATTGCATTACCAGTATTCTGTTGACCTCTATGGCAAGAACTTTCCATTTGCATATTATAGCAGCTTTTTTTCTTTTAAAGAGAGACTTTTTATTAGAGATTTATTTTTTTTAACTCCCATGACAATTGCAACACAGTCTTATTGGCTAGGTGTAACTTTCATTGGCCATTTAATGGTGAAATGTTAAAATTGACTTCAATCAAGATTACCTTTATTCGGTCAAGAATACCTTTGAAAGAGGATTCACTGAGAATTCTACATAGAAGTAAATTCTGTATTATAGTGCCCAAAAAATTTCCAAGGTGGTGTGTATTCATTGCCATCACCAGACTTTTAATTTAAGCCATTAAATTCTCTAAAATATCTAATAGTACCGATAAAATACTCCTTTCTAATACTGTCACAAGTTTATCAAACATATACATTCTAGGAGTGATCCTATCATGAAATATCTGGAAGAATACCGATTAGGTTCCTTGTGGTTGTTTTCAACATGGAATCGCATTTTTGGCATGTGAGTTCTGGGGATTCATCTACCCTGCCCTATTTGCTCTCCTCCGGGGTCTTCATTTTAAGCAGGGTGAGCTCAAGTTTCACGTAGAAACTCCAAGTCTGCTTATCAGGGTGCAGCTATTTGTGAGTTCAGGTTGAGCTTGCAGTTATGCTACTTGCAGTTTATTACCTCCTTCTGGTTTATTTTTTTCAATAGGATGCCATTTTGGTCAGCAGAAGATGTTGAGATAGCAGAAAATAGGCAAAGGATAAGCGAAAGTTCAGCAATACTTATTACCTGAAGCCAGAGTTCTTCCAAAGCAATTCTGTCCTCATCCTTCAATCCCATTATTCATAATTATGAACTCAAAAGGAATATAACATAATACAAATAATGTACAATGTTAATATTGACTTATCTGTTAACTCTAGTTATCAATAGCTTGAATTTGCCTGGTAGAAATATATTTCTTGTGTCAGGTATCAGCACTGAGGGGAAATATTGAAGAAATAGGATATGCAGTTTCTTTCTCTCAAACCATTGAGACTATAAGGTCTCATAATATATTTAATGAGAGGGCACAAACCTAATAATACACATTATTAGGCACTAGTTTATCAGAGCAACTCCTGGATGTACAGGAAGAGCTTTTACATTATTGCTATGTGGATGGAAGAGATTCAATTCAAAAGCATTCAGCACTAATAGGTTATATATGTCAGATGTTTGGAATACAGCATTGAAGAAGACAGAGACCTTGTTCAAGAAGCTCACAACTGCATGGGGGAATTGATCTATTCCCCACTAAATAGTCTGAGAAGGTGAGGCAGCCTTAGCCACTCACTGCTTGAACTCCCTGAAATAAACTCTGGCATCGCAGCCCTTAAAAAAAATACCTGTGATCATATTTTCTTTTTGGAGTTGGTTAGAAAAACATATAAATCACCCACCTGAAGTATGCACACAGAATTCTTGAAGCCATAAAAACAGGGATTTTCCTTAGTTTGCATCTAATAAAATAGAAAAGCAACCCACTTGACAGAAAGTGGGCTTCCTGAAGGCTCCGAGAGAGCCAAGCCCCGCGGTGCACAGTGCTGTACATTCAGAGGAACAGGGCTGTGTTGACACGTTGCAATAAATGGGGCTCTGCTGTTGCTGTTGCTGCCACAACCAACTAAAGGAAGCATTTCAAAGATACATTTTCCAGGGCTAAGATTTTAATGACTTTTCTTGGTTCTGCTGGTTCATGCTAGCAAAGTACAGTTAGCTCTTGGCGGCACATCTGGAAGGATCGTCCGTGGACATCTGAGTGCCACTGCAGGGCTTCCAGGGATGAGTGCTAAGTTTTTCAGTCTCGAAACTGCCACATTGGGTAGAAGGTAGAGATTTTGTTGTGATGAAGATAAGCCTTGATCTTCCTGTATTTTTGCTTTGTCCCAGTTCATACTCTTTAAGGAAGGCTCTCTTGGTACTCAAGGACCCTCTATTTATAATCATAAGCATTTTGCCTCAAGGTATGTGCGAAGAGAGATATGATTAGGAGCACATCTTAGCCATCTTAGTTTTAACTCACTTTAGGACGTCTTCCTACCCCTCCCCCCACCACACACACAGTTTTTCTTTCAGGGGTTTAGCTGTGCTTCTACTTTATTGATAGAGCACAACTTGCTAAGAAAATGGAAAGAACATCAGAAAAAGACGTTAAGAGTTTAGTCCTCAAATAAACCATCAAAAAATGTGTGAAGCACTTTGACCACAGTGGAACAGAAGTTACGAATATTTGCACATTTCTAGCATTGCATTCCCCTCTCCCCCACCACCTAGTTCTACTTAACCTCTGAGGGTATGTGGTGGAGGAGTATTTGACACTTTGGTGATACACCATCAGGAAGAAATGGGGAGAAGAAAATGGGACTGAAGTAGAGAGGGCTGGGGGATCTTTAAGGAGAGAGGTTGGGAAGCCCCTCTGGTGTAAGGAACATGGACTGAAAGAAGAAGAACTTCACGAAGTCACTGTGGTCTATAGGGTCCCCGTTTGATATTTAGAAGGTTGTGCATTAAAAGCTTGAGTCATCTTGAAATTGTTTTTTGTCTGCTGACCTGGGTTTTCTCAGCGATGGTTTCATTCCAAAAAGCTGCGTCATGCGAATAACTTGCTTGCTGAGTCATCTATCCAAAGATAACTTTACTTAGTTTAACGTCCTTTCTCTGCATTTGACCTGATAAAGTTATTCTTCAATTTTTATGGCATGTCTTCGGTGGGAGTCCAGATGCACTTGATTTATGGAGAGAGTGTGTTTCAGAAAGACCTCTCTTGGATGGAATGCAGCAGAGTAAGGTGGGGGAAAGAGGCAAGCAAAGATGTAGTTTCAGGTCAAGTCTAATTTTGGTCTGATGCTGGGGGAAGCTTTGGACTCTTAACTGTGCAGAAAAGTGGATCCTTGTACCATAATCACTCAATCCTGGGAGTGCTAAAGAAAAAAAGTATCCATGACACTTATTAAAGAGGTAAGGGAGAGTTTGTTCAAGGAAGACAACTACAGTGGGGTTTCATAGTAAAGGCGAGAGACAGGACTCAATTTTGACTCCCAACAAGGACAAGTGGACATTTATAACCAAGGAGCAGGGTTAGTGGGTGAAAAATTACTAAGGAATGAGGGGGCTTTCTGCTAGAATGACTCAACAGAGTTCTTGCTGAAGGCAGGCCAGGGTGATAAGCTATGAAGGGTAGCGGATGAGGAATTTCATCAGCTGCGGGTGGTCAGATACCAAGGTTGGAGGATTTTCTCCAAACTTACTGAGCTGGATTCTTGCTCACACTGGATTCTCCATGGACAGAGAGGGAGGTCCTAAGTCCAGTCTAGTGAGCAGAGGATTCAGGGGAGCCTAGTGAAAGCTCAGTTAAGGGAAAGAGCCTTTGTCAGGTAGTGCATATCCATCCTGGGTGAGGTGGCTTCCACCAGCCCAGGGCCTTTTTCTGGAGGAGGGCAACATCTATGAACTGTTAGCTACCAACACACACAGCAGCTAAGGGATGGGTAGATGCACCAGATTGGTAAAGTAATCTGGTATTTCACAGCAGCAGGATCTAGCTTTATGAGACCTGGCACTGGGTTGGATCCGCACAAGGCAGACAAAATTGGCATTGATGTTGGGTAATTTGAAAAGATATCCTAGTTTTTCCTCATGCCAGTCAGACCACATGATTTCTGGCCTAAAAGGGACCTTTAAGATGTGTACTAAGATCTCCAGCCTAATTTAAGGAGACGCTATTCCTCACCTTCTGCTTTGATCAAATACCAGACTTCTTTGATTCCCTTAACCCTCCATCCCTTCCATCCTTTCTCTCAACTATACCCCATACTCCCTCCCCTCATCAGTACCTTCATTTGACTGTTTCCTACCATTCTTACTCCCTTCTCGAGGCTTTTCTTGGTACCCTGAATTAGACATCCCCTTCCAGCCTCCAGAGGCACCTTGGACTACCTTTCATAGTACTTTCCAGAATATGTTTTAATTGCTGGTTGACTTCCTTCTCCCTGCATCCTTACAGACCACAAAGTCTATGAAGGGGGACATTAAAATTGTGCTCACTATAGTATTTCAGTACCTAGCAAATAGTAAGTCCATACATTATGAATTTATTTATGAATATGCTATACTGAATAAATAAAAGAATATCTAAAATTTTCATTTCTGTGAGAATGAAAGTATTATCTTCCTCAGAAAATGTGTAGTAATACAAAATATAGATTAACCCACACATCTCAAAGAAGACCTTCTAAGGCCAATATAAGCTTTGGCCATCTGAGAAAGAGCTAGATAGTGAATCCCAATGACTGGGCTGCAGACTTAGGTAAACGATTTATCTTACACATAATAGTAAATAGATTTTCCTATTTACTGTCATGCCTAAATAACATGCAAATTTACATGAAAGCATACCTGTAGTCAAGGTAGTGATTATCCTTCTGGGTCAGCCCAAAGGAATTGAAAAGTACAAGTATCATGAGGAGGGATCTAATAGAGAGCTACATAGTTTTTATCTTTAAAGAGAAGCAATTCAGATAAAGATGTGGTATACATATACAATGTAACATTACTCAGCCATAAAAAAGAATGAAATAATGCCATTTGCAGAACCATGGATGGACCTAGAGATTATCATATTAAGTGAAGTCAGACAGAGAAAGACAAATATTATATGATATCACTTACAAGTGGAATCTAAAACAAAATGATACAAATTCTATTTACAAAGCAAAAACAGATTCATGGACATAGAAAACAAACTATGGTTACCAAAGGAGAAAGGTCTGGGAGGGATAAATTAGGGGTTGGGGGTTAATGGATACACATTACTGTATATAAAATAGATAAACAACAAGGACCTACTGTACAGCACAGGGAACTACATCCAACATCTTGTCATAACATATAATGGAAAATAATCTGAAAAAAATATATATGTATGTATATGCATAGCTAAATTTCTTTGCTGTGCACCAGAATATTGTAAATCAACTACACTTCAATTAAAAAAAAAGAGAGAGAGAGAGGGAAGCAGTTCAGGAAGAGGCTGGGAACTGCTTGCAGAAGACAGCCACTCCATCGGGATGGATCAGTGTACAAGTACCGGTGCTATGTGATGAGGAAGGGTGTCAGAAAAGCTTTGCTTTATTGTCAGCTCTGATGCCAGGATGCCCTGGGTGATGCTATCCCCATCCTTATTCCACAGGTTCATCATCTGTACCAGTTGTGGTGGACAGTCAGTGAGATTATGCCTGTGATGGGCTGAGAACATTGCTTAGCACACATCAAAACTTAGTGGCTTTTGCTATTTCACCGTAACACACCATCATGGGAGAGCATGGAGTAGGGGTGGTAATCACTTAACCAGATAGATGTGAGAATCCTGGACATCTGCATGAGGTATTCTTATGTAGAACAGTATGGGAGTCCAGCTGACCACAGAATCTACCCATTGTTCCATTGTGCCTAGTTCAGAGCTGCACAGAGAGTGTAAGAGAGTGATGGTCATTGCTACC
The DNA here is from genome assembly GCF_048564905.1 of Vicugna pacos. Taxonomy (NCBI): domain Eukaryota; kingdom Metazoa; phylum Chordata; class Mammalia; order Artiodactyla; family Camelidae; genus Vicugna; species Vicugna pacos. The sequence continues at coordinate 13,498,590 of NC_132994.1, read as the reverse complement.
TCTGCTGGGCATTTACTATGTGTCAGGTGCCTTAACTTACACCATCTCTAGCTTTTCCATTGTGTGAAAATGACATACTATCATCTCAATTTCACACACACGAGCACATAAACTCAGGAACATCAAAGGATTTGCTTAAGCTAATACAGCCATGAAATGACAGAACCAGGATTGGACCCAGATTTATCTAGCTGAAGGCAAATGTTAAGGTTAATTTTAGAAAATAAAAATATTTGAGGGAAAAATGCAACTCAGCACCTTGGGCACTGCCTTTTCTTTTCCTCCTGCCCTGTTAGCAAGTTATTAGCGAGCCCTCCAAGCAAGTGCTTATCCTCCGTGACATAAAGATAGGATAGAGGCTAATTAGAATGGAACTGAAAAGTGATTTTGTTATGATTTCCCTTGACACTGGTCTCCAAGGTGATGCCACACCATATCTTATTTCAGCTTCTCTAAATGCTGGGGAATGGATACGCTTTGGGTTCCTTTTGATTTGTTCTCTTTTCTCTGCAATTTACTCTGCACTTTCCACCTATCTACTAGATCAACAGTAACCTGAAAACCACAGGTGTCTATAAATTGAAAGCATCAACTTAAAGGTATTTTTTCTGGCTCTTCATTTTATGTGTGATGCAAATGATAAAGAAGTTCTCTGAACGAGAAAAAGGACACTTCTGTAAAGTGACTCCTTATTTGCAATGTGAAAGCTGTCATCTGTAATGCTTTAATCTTCTGTCTATTCCATTTCCCCCCTTGATTTATGTTGCTGCTGGACACCTTTCTGTGGTATGGAATATCAGGGAATGGGGGTATTTGGCATTAATCATTTTCAGTCAGGATTCTTACTAGTTTTTTTTTTTACCATATTATAAATTTTCTGACATAACTCATTGTACAGTTTTCTGACATGATTGTCTTATAATTAGGACACATCTTACTACTTCTTCTGTACACCAACATAGCATCAGAAAATTCCAGTGCTAGACGAGATGCTAATAATTATACAATCTGGTTTCTCGAAGTGTGTTCCAGTGTCCTAGATTCTGTCTATCTTCACCTTCTCTGTAAAACAACAACAGAATGTTTGCATGCTTGCGTGAAAGGCGGAAACAGTGATTTAGGGTGAATTAATAGAGTTTTTCTAAGTACCTACTTGGCTAATCTACACTGACTCTGTAACAGGGAAAACAGGGTACAACATTTCTCAAGTTCACCGTATTAACCATCCCCTCACCCCACTCCTCGCCACAACTCATCTTCTGTGGAGCATTTGTTGGACCAGTATGCTTCAGAATACACTAATCTATTAAATATTTGTCTGCAGATTAGGAAACTAAGCCCCCAAGAGAAGTTAATTATCACTCGCTGTGAGACCATGTGTGTATCCATGTAATCTTTTTCTTCTTTCTGTTTTGTTTCGATTTTTTTCGGGGGAGGGGTTTTTATTTTTAATTAATTAATTAATTAACTAACTAACTGGAGGTGCTGAGGACTGAATCCAGGACCCCGTGTGTGCTAAGCAGGCACTCTACGCCTGAGCTATACCTTCCCCACCCCAGTCCATGTAAGCTTTGCTTTTTTTTTTTTTTTAAAGAATGACTTCATTTAAAAAAATTTAAATTTTATTTTGGGGGGAAGTCATTAGGTTTGTTTGTTTGTTTGTTTGTTTGTTTGTTTTATTTTCATAGAGGTACTGGGGATTGAACCCAGGACCTTGTGCATGCTCTAGCACTGAGCTGTTACCATCCCCCCACATCTGTGTAACCTTTACTCTTGTTGTTAACGTTGTTGAAGCGTATCTACTTGTGATTCGGACCGAGGCATAGCAGTCCAGAGAAGGCTTACTCTGCAGGTAGCAGAGACTTTGGTAAAAGCAAGTAATAATCTATGATACCAAGGCAGAATCATTCTGAATAAATGAATGCATTAGAGAAGCTAAATCAAAACAAGAGCATTTAAATTATAACTTAAAATGAATGATGGCTTTTTGGAAATGTGATTTAACCCAGTTTCTTAGTTTGGAAGAGTATTTTTAATCACTGGAAAAACTAGTGGACTTTTGTTGTCCAGCATAAAATCTGATTTTTGAGATAATCGAAGTAGTTCAACACATTTAAATATGTTAAGTGATTTAGTTGAGATGACTTTATGAAAAAATAAAAAGTAATTCACATTTCCAGATTGTATTAATGTAACACTAATTCTTATAAGTTTTGCTTTTATTTATAGGAGAGGTGTTCTGTCAGGAGAATCACATATTTTTCAAATTTAGTTTATTTTGAAATAGAGTAGATTATGCCATTGACGGCATAAGACCGATTTTGGTAAAGTACTTATTTTTTGTGTAGTATAATAAGGCAATGTAGGACAGAAGGATAAGGCTAAATTGAGAAACTACTTAACAATTGTCCTTTTTCATCATGTAATCAGGTAAGAGGAACATCAGGCAGTCTGGGGTGCTCTTAGCGTCTGATTGTAATGTCCTTAGCGGTGTACGATGCAGCAGTGAGGGAATTTCACCTTTGGCCTTGATGATACTTATAAAAGGTCAGTTACTCCTGTGGTTCCTCCTTCCCCACAACACCTCACTCTTTTTCTCTTCTTTGCTGCACCTCTCAAGTGTAGCTTGCCAAATTATGCTTATGTAGCTGCTAAGGAGTGGAAGTAACTCTAGTTATTTTTCCTCTCTTCTCTTTACTTAACCTTCCAGTTAAATCACTGGTCATAATGGTATTTTATATTTGTACAGAATACTGTGATTTGCATGGCACTTTCACAAGCATTTTTATTTAATTCCTACAAAAATGTGTCAGGTAGGCAAGGCAGACATTGCTAATTGTCTTTACAGATGATGCAAAGGAGGATTCAGGAGCTCAAATCATTGTCCAGTCCACAGCTAATGAGCAACAGATTGGAATCAAATCAAAAATCAAAATTTTGATTTTAATAAAGTGTAGAACAAGTTTTTATCCACTATGAAACTAGTTCATATGTATTATAAAATATTAGAAAAAGTAAAGAAGAAGCATGTGAGGAAAAATTATTTGTATCTTCCACATCCATGGATAATCATTACTTGACTTTTGGTATACTTCTGTTCAGTTTTTAAAAGCATGTAGGTTTTTTAAAATAGTTTCAGTCAAACTGCATAGATGTCTACATCCCAGTTTTGTCTAGTTGACCTTTTTATATACACATTTTTAAAGGTTATTAGAAAAGCTTTGTTTTACTTGACCCTTTTCAAAATACAGAAATTAAACTTAATTTTAACAAGTTAAGCCACATGAGTCAATCATCTCTCACTCCTGAGACCGGTGTTAACAGCCCAGTTTATAATCTAACCCCCTTATTAATCAGCATATTTAACAAAACTCTATTTACCCTAATTTTGTATTTATAATATAAACATGTATGTGTAAACATGTGTTGTAATATATAAATGAGATTTTAACATACATATCATCCATTACATGCTGGGGTTGGTTTTAGTGTAGTATTTCTTCTTTTTAACAGTTGCTGTCTCTCTGACCCTTTCTTTTCTTCTCCTTCCACGATGCAAAGTTATCAATAGATGGCTCAAGTGTACTAACAATGTTTATTAAAGACGTTAAGTGTTCTAAAGTAGAGGAATGTAAAAGCAAATTACGATACCTTCAACATATTGAACAAGTTTTCTGGCTTTTAAAGGCATTTATGATAAGTGTGCTATACTCTTAGGAAACACTTATAAGTATGTAAAAAGTTCATAGAAATAAGGTGGGAAGGAAATACACCAGGATATTGATGGCACTTTTCTCCAGATGATATTTTAAACTTCAGTCGTGTATTGTTTTAATTATTTCAAACAACCCAAATGATTAATAATCAAAAGACAGATTTTTGAGGAAGAGATGGGATTCTCACCTACATATTTCCCTTTCGTCTTTTCCTTGACTGTCCTGCTCAGTGAAGTTTCTTGTCTTTTGGACTACCCTTTCCTAGTCTCTGATAATAATTCTAATGTGAGTTATGAACCAGTTTACTTGTTTTCTTATAGAATCCTCAAAGTTTTACCTTTCTCCTTTAGTGAACTGTGCATCAATAGCCTAAGAAGACTACCTTTTGGAAGACTGGCCTTCTAAATCTCCTTTTGAGTAAATGGACTTGGACTATACAAGAAAAAAAATTTACTCTCTTCATATTCTATCTAGACTTATGTCTTTACCATATATGGAACAGTAATAATAGTCATGTTGATAATACTTATTAATGAGTCATTATTAGTGAGTCCTTATTAGTGAGTCATTTGGGCAATTAGAAATACCCCTGTGGGGCACTGAATCAAGAAAAAACATACAGAAAAGCACTGAAATTTTACAGCTTTCCTTAAAACCTTTGTGGTTGACAGTAAATTGCAAGATACTTTAAGAAGGCTTTCAGAAACTCAAGACATATAAGGTAGCATAAAGGATCCTTTGCTTAAGCCAGGACGTTTCTCTTAACAGTACAAAAATGAATGTTTGGTTCAGTTTATTTTTAAATCTCTCCATTTCTCTGTAATGTACATCATATATTGAAAGCATTTTTATATCTCATTTTTGTGAGATGTGCATCTTCTGTGACAATTTGTCACCAAGGCAACCTAACCTTTGCTTAATGTCCTGTACTTTAGTAAAATAAAATGCATGTCATTTTAAGTACGGTCTAAGTAGAGATGGCTTGAGATTTTACTTCTAATGAAAATGAAGCTGATTATTCTGTTTCCCACAGAAACACATCTTTCTCAATGATAAGAGGGATCCTTCTCAGAAATATGATTATTTCAGGTCCGAGGAACCATTATCTCCTTCTGCCTCCTAAGCTTGACACATTAACAATCATTATCAGATTTTGCTTTGGTCTCCATCCATCTGCACAATTTGAACCTCCTTTATCATATTTGAGATACAAGTGAGTATAAATAAATAAAATATTCAAATTGAATAGGAAAGTGAAGCTATCCCAAAAATTCGGCCTGTAGAGATAATCAGCTGGACAGATCCAGGTTGAGTGATACTTTTCATTTTTTCCCAATGGTTTCAGGGCCCCTATGGATTACCAAAATTAATGTTGGTTCTGTCTGCTTCAAATTTGGAGACCACTTTAGATATATGCAGCTTTCTAACGTGTAGTCCTTTCAGGGTTCCATGGCCTGCTTTTTTATTTGTAAAGTATTTTATTTGTTGCCTCTTTGTCCATGAAGGATATTTGTGATGGAGAATAACTTTTCTGTGACTCATTCAAAGCCTTCAGTATGTGTCTACTTTGATCTCAGATCGAATTGATTTGTTCTGTTTTCTACCACTAACAATATAGTGGATTTGCCAGTTGGTTCATTCATTCAGAAGAATCTTTATGTTTAGGAAAGTGAGGAGGAAAGAAGGGGGAACAGAGATCAGCTCTCTTCTGTGTATCTAACACAGAGAACCAGCACACAGGCCTCCTTATTAAGTTCTCAAAAGGAAGTGAGCAACTATCAGTCAGGGACCACGACTGTAGGAACTTTGTAAGATTCTCAAACTTGCTTATGTGCTCTTGTTCATTATTTGTTAGTCCCTGTTATCCCAAACTGACTGGTATGTAACAGCTTAAAGACATAAGATCTATGAGCTGGTCCCCAGAAGCTGTGAGACCAGGGGAAATTGGGGAGGGAATGGTAAAAGGAGGGAAGTCATCCAACTCCTCAGCTGTTTGAGGGAGATGGAGACAATTCTCCAAGAACTGGGTGAGTGATGGTAGCATTGAAGGAGAGCTCTCTGGACCCTTGCAGTCTGGACCACGGAAGAAAGAGGGATGACTACTGAGATGAACTTGAGCTTGAGATGGGCCAGCACTGATAATGGAAGGCCTGCATGATCTTAGTGTACAAACCTCCTTTAATCAATTTCCCCACAATGATCTTGGCTTTCTCAAATGCTTTCCTTCCTGGATAAGATCACCAAGATTTTTATGCTTGCTCTTTTGACTTCGTGGGATGTTGGGGCTGAAGATACTGAGGTCAACATCCTTTGTATATAATCAGGCAGGACACCAAGTGTTGAAAAGGAGGGGTGACCTCTTTGAGCCTTAGTTTTTTTGTTTTTGTTTTTTTTTTTTAATATGTGAAGAGTAATAGTATCTGTCTAGTATTGTCTGTCAGCAGATTTGATAATCACTGGCCCTAATTCTATTGTTATTAATTTTTTAAATTTACACTTCTTGTCTTTTTAATTGGCTTGTAATATTCTTTAATATGAAGATCACATCTTAAACCTTTTGTATCTCTGGTAAGCACTAAACTAATACTAAGCACTGTGGACTCTGGGACTCAGTAAATGGCTTCTTACTAATTCTGTAAGTCCTTGGCTGGAGAATGGTGATAGCTAAGACTTATGGAGCACTGATTGTATGCTAGATCCTGTCTATATTAACTCAAGTCATTGCACAACTATGTGGAGGGAAATTAATCATCACATTTTATAGATGAGGAAACGGAGGCCCAGAGATGAAGTAGCTTGCCTAGGTGGTCCACACAGTAGCGTGGCTCCAGGAGCCACTCCTTAACCCCTATACTCTACTAGAAACCACTTGGGATCCCTAAGTTAGGGAAAGAAGAAGAAACATTTGGTGCCTGTGCAAAACGGGCAAGTGGCCACCACTGCTTCTGAGACTGGTGTGATTTTCATATGTGCTTCAGGCCCAAGAACAGAGCATGTTCTTCTTTCTCTGGGAAAGTATGAGAAGTAATCTGACAGCACAGAGAACAGCTTCAGGAGCAAGAAATGTGAGTCTGTTGCTGCTGCTCTAGGCAGTTGACTCTTGCTCCAGGATAGTCTGTTTTCTTCACTGAGCAATTTCTGCGGAGAAACTCTCTTGCTCTGCACACCTAAACAATAAGAACAATGAGAACAATCACAGGATTAGGGTTAGGGTTAGTAACACAGTCACACTAAAAATGTGGATCTATTCATATGCCATCACTGTCCAACTAATGAGTTTTCAGATGGAGGGAGCTGATGGCCATCTTGTTCATAAATTGTGGATTTGTATTAATTAATTAGTTAATTAATTAATTAAATGTTTAATTTTTGGGAGGAGAGATAAATAGGCTTGTTTGTTTGTTTGTTTATAATGGAAGTACTGGGGATTGAACATAGGACCTTGTTCATGCTAAGCATGCACTCTACCACAGAGCAATACCCTCACCCCTATTATTTATTTTAAATGGTGTTTTGTCCTCAGAAGTCCCTTAGGCTGTGCTGGGCAGAAAGAGGTGGTGTAATGGAAGTTCATGAACTGTAGGGATGGACAGATCTGTGTTCAAGCCTAACGGTGCTGTATTTTAACTGCATGAACTTGGTCAACTTCACTTCCTTTCACTTACTTCCTTTCACTGAGCCTCTGGGATCGTAAGGTATGACTTGCAGGGCTCTTGTGAAGATTATGTTTTGAATTTCAAATAGTTTATATGAACAGTGAGACTTATTCAGCTGCCTCAGGGTGAGCTCTGCTTGCCCTACCAGTACGGCTGCTCACAGTTACCCAGATTCACAAAATCATTGCACAATTGCTTATTTCCTTTTGGTTTCACAAACCTCAGCATAAGTGTCTTTCAAGGTTCTTAGAAACTTCAAATGGCAACAATAGTTCCTTATCTGAGGCACTAAAACATAACACCTTACCTCCAGGTGCTCTAAGAAATCTATGCATGTGCTTTTCCATGAATCATCTATAGTTTTCTTATATGTAGCAGAATAGAAAAATGTGATTATGTTGATTTAATGGATTAAAAAGAAGTTGTTGGTTGGGGTCCAATGAGAACTGTGGATTGAAATATGCTCTGTATTATCCAGCATGCTCATGTCAATATTAGCTAATCAATGAAGTTATAGCAGTATTTTCTTTTCCCACTATCAATACGTTCCATATAGGTGGTGTGATACATGTTCCGTATAGGTGGTGTGATCAACTACCCTGGTTTCCTAGGATATTGGATTGTCAGTGCTAAAATTTGGAAAGTCCCTGACAAATCAAGACAAATGGGTCACCTTATATATAAGAGTGAGAAGGATCTGTGTTAATATCAGTTACACAAATTTATCTTCTGACAAATGCATTAACATTTCAAATAACTATTTTTACTTAGATGCTCCTAGATGAAGTGACTGTGAATTTTATTTTCAACTTAATTTTCTAGGTTTTATATTGTTTTCAAGCTTGTATTAGGGTAGGTATAAGAAATTATTAGTCTTTCATCAAAGTTAACTGGAGAGAAAATTTTATGTTTCAGTGCTTCAAGACCTAACCAGAAGATAATTCTAATATTTTATCATTGGATTCCTTTCCAAATTCTTCTGTATCCCAAAAGTGGCCATCTCAAATGCCTGAGTCCATCATAGTATTACTGTGTAATTTATGGCCAGGGTCCACTTTTTGCCGGGTTTGGAACCATACCTAGATTCTAGAACAATTTTAGGAAAACTCATATAAAATAAAGGGCGGGGGTGGGGGGGAAAAAGGGAAATATCTTCCCAGAGAACTTTCACTGCTTATTAAAAATAAAACAGAAAATCTCAAAAAGACACAAGTAATTTTTTTCAGGCTAGAATAGATAGTATAATTCTCATTTTCTAATAAAAATACACAAGACTCAGAAATTGAGAGTATGAAATAAGTTTTTGCTCCTTTGGAATGGGTATTTGATGCCTGTAAGGTGTCTCTCCTGCTGCAAATCAATTTAGTTACAACTTACCATCTCCTGACCTTTGTTATAATACCTCTCTCTTCTGCTTACCATAACTGATTCTCAGGAAACAACTCAAAATTAGTTCACACTGCTGTGTAATAATGTAGAGTTTAAATAATTATCCATCCTCCAGAAATTATCCATCCATTTTGACATGAATGACAGTCCTAGTCTAAAAAACAGACCTCCAAAGGTAGGACTACGAGTACCAGGAATTCCAGGCAGTAGGAGGACAGTGGTGAACCTTTTGTTGCCTGTGAAATCATACCATGGAATAATAATTTTCCTGAGTAAAAATCTAAGAGGTGTTGCCTGGTCATGATTAAAGGCCTGTATCTGAGCCCAGGTGTAATTCTGAATTACTTATCGACTACTTTTTAATTTATTTCGTCAGCTGAGATCTCAAAGTGTTGCCAGAGAACAGGTTCTTGCCTCATGTAGGAAAGAATTCAAGAGAGAGACATAGTAAAGTGAAAGCAAGTTTATTTAGAGAGATACACACTCCATAGGCAGAATGTAGGCCATCTCAAAGAGTGAGAGGGAGAGAGGCTGAGAGGTGTGGGTGTTTAAAGTAAATGTAGATACACGCCCCATAGACAGAGCGCAGGCCATCTCGGAAGGCAAGAGAGACAGCAGCCACAAAGTGCAGTGTTGTTAGTTTTTATGGGCTCAGTAATTTCATATGCTAGCGAGTAGGAGGATTATTCCAACTATGTTGGGCAACAGGCAGGGATTTCCAGGAATTGGGCCATTGCCCACTTTTTGACCTTTTATAGTCAGCCTAGGAACTGTCATAGCGCCTGTGGGTGTGCAGTGAGGCCAGGGTCTACTGGAAGTCCAGTCTTCCACCATCTTAGTTCTAACCAGTTTGTCTTGTCCTCAATTGTTGTGTCATTCCTTCGGTGGTTGTGCCCTGCCCCCTTCCCTCCTGTCTCAGAAGTATTTGAAACACATTGCCACCTTTAAATGCCTAGAGACCAGACTAATTTTTACATTCTTTTCATTCTCCCAGTTTGACTAAAAGTGCAGAAACCTATGGCTGAAGCAAGGATCTGTCATTGATACAAGAGAGCAATGGCACCTGGGGATGTGCTGGTGAGTAGCTGTAATTCTTGCCTGTCTGCAATTGCCTTGTAGCGGGGTTTGGCAGCTTCTGGTTCTTTCCTGCTGATGACTTCACAACTGTTTTTTGTTACAAAAGGTAGGCTTTTCAGCCCACCAAGGGCATGGTTAATGATCAGTCTAAGCCAGTCTTGGCAATTCTATTCCACTTTGCTTCTGATTGGTTTAAGGGTAGATAGGACCCAGTTTTGATTTATGGGATGTAAAGTGGGGTTCCTGGTACAGATTTTTTTCCTATGTGGAAAAAAAAAAGCAGAGCCTTAAAAATTTCCACTTCTTCATTTCTTGAATGCTGCTGCGGGAGGATGTGATGTTTCAACTTCAGTAGACATCTCAACATCAAGAGGTGACATATCCAAGGACAAAAACACAGTGCTCTGATGATGATGGGACAGACAGCAACTCAGTTTGGTATGGCAGCTCCACAGCAGTGATGTTTGAGTTGCTGTACCAAATTTAGAATTGTATATCTCCCAGATTCCTTATTTTTTAAGGTAATTAAAATCTTTATTGTCTAAATTTTAGCTAGATGTTCTGCACCTTGCAGCCAAAAGCATTCCCAGGTGTATCATCTCATAATGAAATATTTTAATATGAACTATAAGTACTTAAAAATATTATGTAAAATATGAATAGAGCCTCTTTAGTAGTGTATGATATATATATATTTTTTATATATAAAATGTGGGTTATAATTTACATTAAGAAAAAATCATATTGCTTATATAAAAACAAAATTTCACAATAAATCCTTTGTGTCTCTTCCAACTAAATTGCTATCCCTAACTCTTTCCTCTTATATAAGATCTAGAATCACCACTGCTAAGAGAATCCAGATAACTTGGTGTTTTGTATATCTCAGATATGTCATAGGCTAAATTGAATAGTTTGAAATATACATAGCCCCAGGGATTCATGTCTCATCACAGAAGTAGAACCGTTAACATCTCCATCCACTCACTTCCTTCCACAGAGATACAGCAATTTAACAGCTGGCCTTTCCTGCTTCCCCTGCTCATTTTTCCTGAAGCTTAAGTTTTGTCTTTTGTAATCTTCCTTGTTTTTCTTACTGCCAGATGTCTTTGCTATTCAGGATTTTGATTTTTACCTTTCCCCTAATTTCACTTCTCCATCATCTACTTCTGCTTCATGTTTGCAGTTACCCCTGATGTAGTCACCGAACCATCTATCTCTCTTCTTTACAACTGCAGTGAATTAGGGATTCAAACAGATCAGACCCTAATAACTGGAGTTCCAATGTAATTTAGTCTCCCATAATCACCAGAACGCCTAGGCTTTTATGGTCCTTGTTTAGTTGTCCTTAAATACCTGACAGGAGTGACAGGTAATAGGCATTGGTAAAAAGCACAAGACTGGTAGAATAAGACTGTCCTGAAGGTTTTTCATTATGTTTCCATATGTTACATAATTTGCGAATGTGGAGTCACAGGCCCAAATAATGTAGCCCTTTGAATTGAAATAAGAATGTATCTACCTGTATATATCTCACATTTCTGAAACCTCAACCATCTATGACTACGGAATAAGGTTCAATCATTTATTATGTTCAAGTGAGTGAGCCCTGGTTGGCCTAATTGCTAGAAATCAGCTTTCTCCTAAATATGTTCTCTGCCTATTTTTAGAGATGCCCCATGAAAGAGCATTATTGAAACTTTTACATTGCAGCGCTTGTGAAGAAATGCAGTTGAATGATGTTGAGTAATATGAAGTGTGATTCTGATGCTTCAAGGAGAATTCTCTAGAAGTTAATTGTCAATTGAGAAGTGAGGGGTAGGGTAGGAATGGCTGCAAAAAGAGTATGTGCAGGGAATGCTTCTCTGCTGCTTTCTTGCATTACAGATTCTGTGTTTCTCTTTGCTCAGCATCGATAATTCTTAAGGGCATGAATCATTACAGCTACTTGTGAGGTTTAAGGAACCAACATAGAAACATCGTGGAAAACCACAGGAGGAAGAAAGAATTACTAAATAGTAGCATTATATAGAATTATGCCATCTGAAAAAAATTAAACAAGACACTAAAAGCAAAGCCCAAGAGGATTTTAGAGCACAATGAAAAATAAAAAGATAATAGTATATGTCAAGAAATTAGTTATATATATCTGTTTTAAAGATATATATAAATTTTAAATATTTTTTAATAACCTACATTTCTCACTGTGTGAAAAGTATTGATAAATCCTTCCTAGAGAAGCATGGGAAATTGTGGCATTTACCAAATCTCTTGAAGTAGACCACTAGCAGTTGACAATATAATGAGAAAAAAGATTAGTCTCTGAATCTGAAGAAATAAAGCTTCTCCCCCCTGCCCTTTTCCCCACATTAGCAAAGAATCTATCAGAAGAATTCTTTTAGGTCTATTTTTTCTCTCCTCTTGGATGAATGAAGAGAAAGCTGGTTTCTAAGGAACAGACAGGAATGATTAAACAAAGCTGGTGAGACTAAGTTAATCAGATATCATTGCCATGGCCAAACTTCCTGTTCAGGACCATGGTGAATTTACCTTCTTGAGCAAAGTGTCTGTTGACTAATGAAATAGACACTAGTGTAAACAGGTAAAGATGAGGAAGCATCAGATGTAGCAACAGAGAAAGCTGTTTACAGGGTTTCTCTGAATCAATCTTGATTTGAGAAGCTATGAAGTATGATGGAATATTATTTATCCCTGAAAAGAAATGAGCTGTCAAGACATGCAAAGACATAGAGGTACCTTAAATGCATATCACTAACTTAAATAAAAGAAGCCCATCTGGAAAAGCTACATACTGTATAATTCCAACTCTATGACATTCTGGAAAAGGTAAAACTGTGAAAACAGTAAAAAGATTAGTGATTGCCAGGGATTTGGAAGGGAGGAGAAATGTACAAGGGATTTTCAGGGAGGTAAAAATATTCTGCGTGATGCTCTCGTAGTGAACACGTGTCATATTTTTCAAAACCCAGAGAATATATAATATCAGAGTGAACCGAAATGTAACCTATGGACTTTAGTTAATAATAATGTATCAGTGTTAATATTGGTTCATTAATTGTAGCAAATATACCACACTAATACAAGATGTTAATAAGAGAGAGAACTAGTTGGGGTACTGGGGTATATATGGGAACTCTCTGTACTTTCTGATCATTTTTCTTTAAATTTAAAATTACTCTAAAAATAAAGTCTATTAAATAAAAATATAATAATCTTGCTTTACAATAAAAAGCCATGAAGAAGCTCAACTACTGAAATGAATGGGTCAGGACAAGATGCTCTCTTATTAGCAATAAACCCTTGATCTTGGTAAGATATACCTAAACCTTATTAAAACAATGCTAATCATGTATTTACAAGGAATACCTTGGAAGGAGATGAAAAAAAGAGGCACAATAAGAGTAATGGGCATGCATTAAGAAGTGAATACATTTTAAAGAGAGAAAACATATAGAAGTAAATCCTTCCAAAGTTCTGTAATAGAGAAATTTTAAGAAAAGTTTCTTTTTTTCATTTGACTGGCAATATGTGTATATCTTGTTTAATTATAAAGTTTAGAAGGGAACATGAGGAAAGGCATAGTTAAGCTATAGCAGTAGGATTAGTGTAGGATAATTTCCTTTTTAAAAAATTACCTCTTTCAGTATTGTGTTTATACCATTTATTATGTTTTTCCCTGATTTTAGACATTCCATATACTCCTAGTGGAAATTTTGGAAAATATGGAAAAGAACATTATAGACACCATGTATCTCCTAGGATCATTTCACCCAAATATAAGCAGTCTCAACATTTTGGTTTACTTTCTTTCAACTTTTTGACACTTTAATTTATTCTTTATTTATTCATTTATATTTCCTTACTGTTTAAAAAAATTGACTATATCCCTGAATGAATTTTCTAGGGCTGTGGTAATAACTTACTGCAGCCTTGGTGGCGTCAAACAATAGAAGTGTATTCTCATAGTTCTGGAGGCCAGAAGTCTGAAATCAAGGCGTTGGCAGGCCGCGTGGCCTGTGGGGCTCCAGAGGGGAGTCCTTCCTTGCCTCTTCCAGTGCCTGGTGGCTCCTGGCATTCCTTATTCTGTGATGCCATCACCCAGTCTCTGCCACCACCTCCTCCTCTTCTCCCCAGGTGTCTCTCCTCTGTGTGTCTCTTATAAGGACACTACCGGTCATTTGATTAGGGCCACCTGGAGAGTCCAGGGTGCTCTCATCTAGAGATCTTTAACTTAATTGCATCTGCAAAAATCCTTTTTTCAAAATAAAGCCATATTCAAGGTTCTGAGGATTAGGATGTGGACATGCATTTTGAGTGGCTGCCTTTCAACCCGCTGTACCAACTCTTACTGGAAATCCTACTTGGGTGAATGAGTTTATTTTTATATTAAGATTCTTGCTATAACATATCTCATTGGCTCAAAATTGCCCACCTTTTTTAATTTAATTTTTTCATTTTTCAGTTTTATTAAGTAGAATTGTTACAGTTTGACTGCACATATACAATATATTGCATGTAAATACATATACACAATATACTACACGTATTTTTAAAATTTACATATATGTACTGTTCATTGTTTCTAAGAATATTTAGAGCTTTAGCTTTTTAAACTTACATAGTTATCAAAGGAATAAAGCCAACCCCCAAAAAAAGAATTAATTCAAAAAGATACCTTTTGTTTTTTTTAAATCTCTGCAGTTCATATACATTTTACAGGTGATAACATATCACATTGTTAGCTTTTATTTTTTAGTAGTACTTAAAGCTGTGCTCTACCTTATATCCAGATTAGATGAAATAATGTAGATTGATTTCTTTAATAAAAAACACTGTATTTGGGTATAACTGATGTGTAAAATGTTGTACATATTTAATGTATACAGTTCCATGAGTTTGGAGATAAGTATATACTTATGAAACCATCAGGTCATAAATGTACCCATTACCTCTGAAAGTTTCCTTCTGCCCCCTTTATTATAATTATTATTGTTGTTATTGTTATTATTATTGTGTGTGTGTGTGTTAGGGGTGTGTATGTGTGGTAAGAACACAACATAAGATCTACTCTCTTAGCAAGTTATAAGCATGTAATACAGCATTTTTAGTTATAAGCACCATGCTGTATAGTGAATTTGTAGAATTTATTCATCTTTGCATAAATGAAACTTTGTACCCTTTGACCATCACCTCCTCATTTTCCCCTCCACCCAGTCCCTGGAAGCTACCATTCTATTCTTGCTTGTATGAGTGTAACTATTTTAGATTTTGTGTATAAATGAGATCATATTGTATTTGTCTTTCTCTGTCCAGATTATTTCACATAGCATAATATCCTACAGGTCTATCCACTTTATCACAAATCGCAGTATTTCCTTCTTTTTTAAGGCTGAATAGTATTTCATTATATGTATATACCACATTTTCTTTATCCATTCATCAGTCAGTGGACATTTAGGTAGTTTCCATATTGTGAATAGTGCTGCAGTGAACATAGGAGTGTAGGTATCTCTTCGAGATCCTGTTTTCAAGTTCTTTGGATAAGAACCCAGAAGTTGTTATATGGTAGTTCTATTTAAAACTTTTTGAAGAACCTTCATATTGTTTTCCAATATGAGTGTACCAATTTATATTCCCACCAACAAGGTACCAAGGTTCTCTTTTCTCTACATCCTCACCAACACATGCTATCTTTTGTTTTATTATTAACAGCCATCCTAACAGGTGTGAGGTGATATCTCATTCTGGCTTTGATTTGCATTTCCATGGTAATTAGTGAAGTTGAGCACCTTTTCATATACCTCTTGAAAAAATTACTTATTTTATTTTGGGGGGAGGGAGAAGGGAGGTAATTAGGTTGGTTGGTTGGTTGGTTGGTTGGTATGTTTGTTTGTTTGTTTGTTTGTTTATTTTTAAAGGAGGTACTGGGAATTGCTAAGCTTTACCACTTGAGCTATACCCACCCCCACCCCATATGCCTTTGGACATTTGTAGTTTTTTTTATTTGTTTTTTAAAGTGTCTATTCAGATTTTCAACCCATTAAAAAATATTTTCCCACAGTTTAATTAAGAAATAGTGGACATAATCACTGTATAAGCTTTGCCCATTTTTTTAACCAGATTTTTTTTTATTGTTGAGTTGCATGAGTTCCTTATGTATTTTGTACATTACCATTTTATCAAGTATATGGTTTGCAAATATTTTCTCCCATTCACCAGATCGCCTTGTCATTTTATTGACTGTTTCACTTGCTGTTTAGAGCTTTTTAATTTGATGTAGCCCCACTTGTTTATTTTTGCTTTTGTTGCCTATGCTTTGATGTTGTACATATCCAAAAAAAAAAAAAAATCATTGCCAAGACAAATATAAAGGAGTTTTTTCCCAATGTTTTCTTCTAGGAGTTTTACAGTTTCAGGTCTTATATTTAAGTCTTTAATGCATTTTGAGTTGATTTTTGTGTGTAGTGTAAGAAATGGGTTCAATTTCATTCTTTTGCATGTGAATATCCAGTTTTCCCAGGACCACTTATTAAAAAAGACTCTCCTTTCCCCTTTGTGTGTTCTTGGTACCCTTGTAGAAGATTTAGTGGACTGCATGTGGGTAGGTTTTTATCTGGGTTCTTTTCTGTTCCATTGGGTTTCATGCCAGTACCATACTGTTTTGATTACTGTAGCTTTGTAATATAATTTGAGATCAGGGTGTGTGGTGCCTCCAGTTTTGTTCTTCTTTGGCCACTCTGGGTTTTTTGTGGGTCCCTGTGAATTTTATGTTTGCTTTTTCTGTTTCTATGAAAAATGCCACTAGAATTTTGGTAAGGATTGTATTGAATCTGTAGATTGCTTTGGGTGGACTACATGTCTTTAAGAAAAGTTGTATCAATTTGCACTATTATCAATAATCTGAAACCAGTTTTTGAATATTGAGTATTTTTTAAATTGTCTGGTAAAAATATGGTAAGCCAGGGTTTTAATATACATTTATTTATTGAATCTGACTACCTGCTAACCTCTTGTTTTTGTCATTTTACTTTTTCTATTAAAAGATTAATGTTTTTCTTTTAAAATTATTATTAATAATAAGTCTGACTTATTGAATATCTACCAAGTGCTTGTTGGATATCACCCCCTGCAAAGCAAGCATTATTTTCCTTATTTTTTCATGAGGTGAGTGATTTATGTGTTTTCTAAAAATATTAACTTTGTTAGTCCTTATGAAATATTTTCTGGATTATTTCTAGTCTGAGAATTGCCTTTTCCATTTGTTTATATTTCTTAAATCCAAAAGTGTTTTTGTTTTTTTGTTTATTTAATGTGGTCACTGTTATTGGTTTTTTTTTTCTATAAACATTATGCTTTGAAAGGCCTTCCTTATCCCCAAGATCCATTAAATATTTACTTCTATTATTGTCATGCCTTTTTAGAATTTACTTCTAATATTCATTTTTTTGGCTAGTCCAGAATTTTGTTGTCATTCTTGTTGTGTCATGCTGGGTTAGGACCTAATTGGGGTTTTCCCAAATCCCTGATTTGCCCAATGCCATTTGAAAAAGTTATTTGTTCTCTATTTATTGGCTTGTGACATTTACTCCATAAAATACTGAGTTTTATACATGCCAGGGCTTCCTTCATAGATATTGCAGCTATTCTGTTCATCTCTGCAATATGTTTTCCATGGTACCATGTAATTAATCACTGTAGCTTTAAAATACATTCAGCATTTTGTAGGGCACATTTTTTTCAGAGCATTTTCTCCCTCTTTGTTCATTCCCACATAACCACTCATTATCCTTTTTCAAATTTCTTTGATACTCTTTATTTGATCATTCAAATAAGTGTATTTTTAAATATATTTGTTTTCACATTCTGCCTTTATTCAAAATCTCTTCAGATTTTTACTGAACTTTTGTTACATTCTTAAAATGATTTTGGACATTGACATCTACATAATATTTCCTCCTCTCATTCTTAAGTTATTTTAAAATTGATTTGATAATGACTTGAGAGTATGAAAAGAAAAACATATACTTAATAATTTTCCTAGACAAATTTATTTTCTATTACTTCATTCAAAATATAGTTTATTTGTATATGTATACATATATATTTATATATACATACATATATTTATATACATATACATATATTGTATAACTAATTCACCATGCTGTACACCAGAAATTAAAACAACATTGTAAACCAACTATACTTCAGTAAAAAAAATTAAAAATTAAAAGTAAAAATAAAAAAAATTGTTTACTGAATGTCTATTATGTGACAGTCACTGTTTTGATCACTGGGGATACAAACTTGAATAAGACAATTATGTTCCTGCCTGTAAAATTACATTCAAATTGGGAAGAATGGTAACAGATGTGTTAATAAATACACAGACTATAATTTCAGGTACTGATAAGTGCTGTGATGAAAAATAAAACAGAATAAATGGTAAGACAGTGAGTGAAGGTGAGTGTGATTTTAGAAAGAATGGGTGGAAAGGTCCCTTTTGAGAAGCTGGTACCTGAGTCTAGGGAGCCAGTGGGGGGCGTGGGAGAATCTGGAGGAAGCACTTGCCAGGCAGAGAGCATGGCAGATACCAGGACCCCGAGGAAGGTGTGCCCAAACCATGGCGTTGCTGCTTGAGTGGCTGGAGTGGAGAGGACAGAGACAGAGTGGTCAGTGCAAGAAGGCTACAGAGATCAATGGGACCAGGTTTTTATGGTCCTATATGTTACAAAAAGGAGTTTGGAGTTTATTCCAACTATAATGCACAGGAAGACACGGGAGGGTCTTTAACAGGGAATTAACGTGATATAATTTACATCTTCTGGGTAGAGAAGAGAAAGCAGCTAGGGGTCTTTAGCTCAAAGCCAGATAAGAGGTGCTGCCGCTTGGGCCAGAGTTGTAGCGATAGAGTGTGGAGAAGTGATCAGATCCCATGGAGAGCTGGCCAGAATTGCAGCTAGATTGGGTGTATGTGGAGGAAGATGGGGAGGTGGTAAGGGGGACTTCTGGGTGTAGGGCTAAGGGTCTGCGTGAGGACACCTTTTACTGAGAAGAGGAAGAGCACCAGGTAGTTTCAGTTGGCCATCCAAGTAGAGAGGGCAAGTACCCATCATCTGGGTCAGGAACTCAGTAAATAGGAGCAAATACTAGAGACATGAACTGGGATGTTGTCAGCATATAGATAGTATTAAAAACCAAGGACTCAATGAGGCCGCCCAGAGAATGGGCAGAGAGAGAGCCTGGGCCCTGGAGAAGGGAATGAAGAGACAGGAAGGAGGGAGAGTGGACTCATCAAGACCAGACAGCCAGGGAGGAGAGAGCCAGGTGGGAGTGACAGGTGGGGAGCAAGCTGAGTGCAACGATGTTGCAAGGAGGGAGTGACCCACTGTCTCACTGCGGTCTGGAGGGCGGTCGGGGAGGGTGAGGACCAGGAACGGAGCCCTGGATTTATGATGCACACCATGCTACACTTACTCAGATTGTTTTCACTGGGGTGGAACTGGGGAAAGAAAAGCCTACTTGGGAGTGAGTTCAGGAGAGAATGGTGGGAAATAGCAGAAAGAGAGAATAGAGACAACTCCTTAAAGAAGTTTTGCTATGGGAGTAGCAGAGGAGAGAGACTGAAGATGGACTTAGGATCAAGGGAGTGCTTATTTTTCCCCCTTTTTTTTTAAATTGAAATACAGTCAGTTTATAATGTGGTGTTCAGTCATACATATACATATATTCCTTTTCATATTCTATTTCATTATAGGTTACTACAAGATATTGAGTATAGTTCCCTGTGCTATACAGTAGAAACTTGTTTATTTATTTTATATGTAGTAGCTAGTATTTGAAATCTCAAACTTCCAATTTATCCCTTCCCACCCTCTTGGCCCTCCTGTAACCATAAGTTTGTTTTCTATCTGTGACTCTGTTTCTGTTTTTTAAATAAGTTCTTTTGTGTCTTTTTTTTTATTCCACATATAAGTGATATACGGTTTTTGTCTTTCTCTTTCTGGCTTACTTCACTTAGAAGTAAGGTCAATCCATGTTACTACAAATGGCATTATTTTATTCTTTTTGTGGCTGAGTAGTATTCCATTGTATAAATATACCACATCTTCTTTATCCAGTCATCTGTTGATAGACATTTAGGTTGCTTCCATGGCTTGGCTATTGTAAATAGTGCTGCTATGAACATTGGGTTGCATGTATCTTTTTGAATTAGAGTTCAAGAGGGTGCTCTTTAATATGTGGCATTTTATAGCTGATGTCAGTGATCCAAGAGAGAGGAAGAAGCTCCTATTGCAGGAGAGAAAGGGGGCACCTGCAGGAGCCAAATCCTTAAGAGATAAGAGTGAGTGGCATCTCTGGGACACGCAGAAGGTTAGGCTTTGGGCAGGAGAAGGGGTGTTTATCAATTTTCATTTAAGTGAAGCCATCTCTATTTTAAGTGCATCTGATATGTGTCTTATTCTGTAGGGCATACTGTCTCTTCTTGCTCATCCAGGTATTTATGATAAGATGCATGTAGCCTGTGAATAAAAGAGTAATGCATTATTGGGAAACTCGGAAACTCTCTATGACAGATTCATTTAAATCACTTCATTTGCGAAAGGGAAAATGAAAAAAAAAACCCTTCCGATCAACTTCTTACATGGAACTTGTTCTGTCCAACTCAGCCCTCGAGGCATCTGCTGGATATTATTATATGTTGTCCCATGTTTGGTGCACATTTCCAATTGATGATTATCCTCTGCTTGAATATGCTACTGAACTGTAGGGGCACCTACAGGGAAGATGACAGACTGTTGCATTCCGTGGAAAACCTCAGGCTCGAAGGCCCTAACCTGTGCAGGCATTCACTCTGCATCCCTGGAAGCCAAGTGCCAGGGGCACTCTGCCCTTGCCCCACAAAAGCAGTGCTGCCTCAGATGATGGGGTTTCCAGACTTTTTTTCTTTGTATTTAACGGCCATAGGCTTAAGAAAATGATGGTTACCAGGGATGTTGTACTTATACTGGCACTTCCAGCTTGTGGTGGACCTTGGCCTACTGGGAGGAGGGCACAGAATAGAGTTAATAATAGAGTCTTGTATTCATTATTAAAGTAGATGGTTGTGGACTGTGGCACCAGGTAGCCTATGTTGGAATCAGATAATGTGGGTCCTCTAGAATGATGATAAGTATTATTCTCCAAAATTTCATCAGCATAAGTTAATTTGTTTGCAGTGTCTCTTCTAAGCTCCCTGGCACGTTTTTCTCATTATTAGGAGCACGGTGAGTGAACAGATGACACTTGCTTCCCTTTACATTTTACTCTCAGCGGTTCTCTTCTTGGAGCTGATGGCTGTGTTATCACCCAGGGTGAGACTAAGCCTCTGGTTGTCATCGTGGGGCTTGATGGCCAGTGTTAGAGGAGCATTTAGTAAATCTCAACCTCTTAACCACCACTTCTCTGTATAAATGGCCAGAATTGACTTCTGATGTGATGGCTGCGACCGTTACATCAGAAAGCAATTTTTATGCACCACTTTGCCACCCTCTGTGCAGCGTCTCTTGGGTGATGCTGTTCACTGTAGCCCAGAGGAGCTTAAGAGCCTTCCAAGGCATCTCTGCTCCTGATACAGCCACTGAAAAGCTGAAGTCTGTGCCTAAGAAAGACTCAGCATACCAGCAGAAGGTCAGAGAAATGTTCATTTATTACAGGAAAATAAAAGAATCTTATGATTTGAGAACCTCAAATGACTCTTAGCATTTGTCTGTAGCTATTTTCGCAGGGGACCTGGGCATAGATAGGGCTGTGTTTTATCTTGGATACACCAGTCCTCCTCCTTCTTATTTATTATCTCTAATCGGAGATGCTGCTACTGCCTGTAGCAATGGATCATTCCTGACTATGGCCAAATAAATCGGACAACTTTTAGCCATTAAGGGTAGTAGTGAGCCTGGATGCCAATACCACATGACACTTAGAGGTATTCAGACATATTCCAAATAGGATTTTGTGGCTAAGAGGGGTTGTCTTATTGGCATTGGTAGGTAAGGAGCGCTAACATTTACTGAGAAACTACTGGCGTTATCCCTGAACTTCATGTATGTTCTTTCATTTCATTCTCTCAATAATTTCTTCACACATAAGAGTCCTCTGTCATGTGATGGGCATTGGGGAAAGCCCTCAGATATAGCAATGAGCAAGGCAGACATACTGCCAGCACATTTAGAGCTTACAATCTAGGGAAGTAGACAGTGATGACAGAATTAGCACTATTGGTTGATTGATTCTTATTTTATAGTCATTGCATCTAATTCATCACCACTTTACAAATGAGGGAAGTAAGGCTTATATGGAAGTGAGGTAGCTTGCACTAAGATCTGAACCTAGGTCTTTCTGTCCCCACTGGAGACAGTTTGAATCCCAGTTCTGCTAGTTCGCAACTATGTGATCCTGAGAAGGTGACTGAGTTTCCTGAGATGATGCGTGGGGACAGTAAGACACCTTCTGGCCTTTCCGTCTTGCATCTTACCCACTTTACTCTCACCTGTGTTAGATGCTTCCCATCTGTCAAGTCTCAGTTTGTTTAGTCATCATTTCTCAAGAAAGGCTTCCCTGACTGCCTGTCTCGGCTCTGCAGGAATCTCTGGGTGAGTGAACACGTCTTGTGGTGCCTTTGTAGCATTCCCTTGTCATAGTACAAACTCCCTGCAATGGACCTTCCTGTTTTCCTTCCTTAAGGCAGAAAGATAAAGAGGGTAGACTGCGGGGTCAGCAGTGTTTCATCAAGTCCTGGTGCACATAGGGAATGGGTTCGATACACCCTCCAGTGCATTCCCCAGCTGGGCCACATAAGCCTTGATTCTACCATATTTGTGAAGATAAAAGAGTGAGTCTGCTTTATTCTGGTATTGGGCAAAATGGCCTTGGAGTGAAAGCTTAGTAAAGAAGTTAGCACGGAGCCAGAGCAGTGGCTAGAGAGGAAAGCAAGGCAGGCTTGCCAGTGGCTGGGCAGGCAGGACTCTGCAGGGAAGCGCAGAGACTTCTCCATTCCTGCCCAGTGCCTCATACCTCCTGGCACATTCGTTCAACACCTCAGTCCGCAGACTGATATATTTTTGATGAGGGAAAAGTTAGGGAAATCCTGGAGAGTCAAAACAGACAGAAGACACAGTTCTTCTATCCTGAATCAATGGGACTATTTGGGCCATAGCTTTGCCTTCCTGAAACCAGGGTCCAGTCTAGTGCAAATCAATATTTGTTGATGCATAATTTTGTGGAGCAGGCTTGTGTTTTCTATAGCAAGGTTGTCCTTTAATAAGATGACCAAGCACGACTTTATAAGGCAAACAAATGAAATAAAACCTTCCAGACGACTCTTGGAAATGTTTCTTCTTCTTTTTTTTTAACTCCAATACAGACCTTTCAGTGAAATGGCCTGACAGTTTTATGTGTTCCTTCCTGTTTAGCATGGCAGTGAAGGATGGAATTTGAGCTTGTTCTGTCTGAATTCAGGCCCACCATGACCTGTTGAAGTCACTTTCTCAAAATAAAGACAGGCTTAAGTAATAAACTTTACAAAATCATCCTAAACTAGGACTTCTTAGCATTCTTCTCTTTGCCTGTGATTTTTTTTAATTTAGAGACTATAAAAATATAAAGCCAATGAACTATAATTGCTATGCCATCCAGAACATGGATTGCCCTAGAAGTATGAATATGTGTGACCGATTTGAACTGAGACTGTATGGGACAGTGTGGGGAGGAGAGAAGCATACAGCCTCCAGGAGGAATGAGTGTCATTGAACAATATGGTTTAAAGAGTCTTCCTATTACTTAGCTAAAGAGAGAATTAAATAAGATATTCTAGATTGGCCACAGCAAGCCCTATATATGAGAAAGATCTAGGGTTTTTCAGCTAATCTGATAAATACTTATTGAAAGGCTAGCTTTCCATCCATTTTTTTAAAATAGACTGTATATTTTTAGAGCAGTCTTAGGATCACAAAAAATTGAGCATAAAGTACAGAGTTCTCACATACTTCCTACCCCACATATCCACAGGCTCCCCAACTATTGACACCCACCCCGAAGTGGTATATGTGATACAATCAATGAACTTACATTAACACATCATAGTCACTAAAAGTTCATAGTTTACATGAGGGTTCACTCCTGGTGTTGTATATTCTGTGGGTTTTGACAAATGGACAATGACATGTATCTACCACTGTAATATCATCCAGAATGCTTCACTGCCCTAAAAATTCCCTATGCTCACCTGTTTATTCCTTCCTCCTCTCTAACTCCTGGTAGCCACTGGTCTTTTTTAGTGCCTCCAAAGTTTTGCCTTTTCCAGACTGTCTTATAGTTGGAATCATACAGTATGTAGGCTTTTCCAATTAGCGTCTTTCACTTAGCAATAGGTATTTAATATGCTTCCATTTGTTTTCTTGATTTGATAGCTCATTTCTTTTTAGCTCTGAATTCTGTCGTCTGGATGTACCAGTTTAGTATCTATTTACCTACTGAAGGACATCTTATTTGCTTCCAAGTTTTGGCGATTCTGAATAAAGCTGCTCTAAAACATCCATGTGAAGGTTTTTATATGGACATAAACTTTTAACTAATTTGGGTAAATTCCAAGAAGCACAGTTGGTTGCTGAATCATATAAGAAGTATGTTTAATTTTGTTAAAAAAAAAAACAAACTACCAAGCTGTCTTCCAATTTTGTAAAAAGCAAAAGAAAACAAAAAACCCCCCCAAAACTGTAAAATTATCTTCCAAAGTGGCTTTACCATTTTGTACTCCCACAGGCAATGAATGGGAGTTCTTGTTGCTCCACATTCATGTCAGCATTTGGTGCTGTTAGTGCTTTGGATTTTCACCATTCTAATCGGTGTGTA
The DNA here is from genome assembly GCF_048564905.1 of Vicugna pacos. NCBI lineage: Eukaryota > Metazoa > Chordata > Mammalia > Artiodactyla > Camelidae > Vicugna > Vicugna pacos. The sequence continues at coordinate 13,473,842 of NC_132994.1, read as the reverse complement.
ATGGTATCTCGTTGTTTTTTCCATCCAGTTTTGAGCGTTACCTCTTCAGTTTGGGAGAGGAGGGTGGGATCCAGGGAACAGAGGTAGCTGGGACTAGAGATGGGGAGCTGGCTGTGATATGGGAGGTAGAACAGTGGGTGATTTTAGACTAAAGGTATCCCTGGGCTTGCAGAGATTTTCCTAAAATGTAGTTTAGAACCCAAGGGAATAAAGGGAAGGTCAGTTCCAAGTTTTGGGAAACCTAGAAGAAACTATGAATACTCTATAAATACATTGATTATCTCAGCTTAGTAAAGCTATGTGTGACTTTATTGAGTTTATGAAACCTGATGTGCATATTAGTTTAGAAGCAGCATTTACAAAGTACACGTCAGCTCTCCACAGTTTTATAGAGGTGTCACCAGTGGTCCTTTGTTCACCAGGATCTCAAACTATATCTTCCCTCACATTTTGAAGGTGGATTTTATCAGTAGATATCTCAGCTGTACTGTGGCTGTACCATTCTAGTCATCAGGTGTAATCAGATTAAGAAACTAAGGTCAGTGGCAGAATATAAAGTCAAACAATTTGCTCCTCTCTGCCTCTGCTCATTACCGTGAGGTGCAGAGCCTCTAGAATGTTCCCTCACTATCAGTGTGATAATGGCCTTGAGCAAAGTAAATGTTACAGTGGAAAGAAAGAGGAATGAGGAAGGACAGCTCTCACTGTTCCCTGTCACACATTCCCTCTTTCCTCGGGGCCACTGGCCCCGATTAGAAAGGCTGCCCTCGAAGCAGCTAACATCTATTCTTTTATCAAGTACTGAATAGGTGCAGATTTGGCAGGAAGCTCATTTGTTCTTCTACTATAGTATATTTTGAAATTTTACCATCTTTGTTGCCTCTGTGCCCAGTGATATATTTCTATAGGCAGTCCTCCCTTTGCAGGGTGCCTTGTTAAGGACTAATGCCTATTGAAATGTTGCCCTTATGTTACATGGTTCCATGGATCTGAGATTTGATGTGATTTAAGAACTTCATACTTCACTGGGAAAATTGTCACCATCAAAAATAAACTTTCTCATCTTCTCATGTCTAAACCAACCCATCTGTGCCTCCATCTACCACTGAGAAGTGTCCCTCTCCTCTCATGGGCCACGGCATCACTTGTACTCCACATCCCACCCTAGGGGAAGAAACAGTTACTATTCCAAAATATCCTCCATTTATCTTAGTCGGTGATTCACCACTTTTTATCCCCTGCCTGTCACTTAGTTGGGCTTCACTCTCTTGGGTTTGAAACACTCTCTCTCCCATGTCCCATCTTCCCGCAGTCCATTCTTGTTTTGTTTCTTGGCTGGCTCCTTCTCCAGCTGCCTCCTTTGGAGGAACTCAGGATGTGGTCTCAGACTGTCATCTTCCCTGTCTCTAACTTTTGTCCCCAAGTGACCCCCTCAGTCCCCAGGGGTGCAAGCTCTCCTGTGCTGGTGACTCCCAGGTTGCCACTGGAGCCCACATCTCTCCTTTGAGCTCCTTACTCTCGTGTCTAAGCATCTCCTGACATCTCCCCTTGGGATGCATCTTCAATTCTGCCACTTAGCAGATCCCAAGTAGAATTCTCAATTTTCCCCCTTCCATGTCCATCTTCTAAAATGCCTGTTCTTCTCCTTTCGTGTAAAAAGCACTGTGCTTTATCGGGCTATGCAAGCCCAAATCTAGGAGTCTTTCCTCTCTGATAAACTAGATATTATATATCTTAGTAAGTCTTATTGATTCTACCTTGAAAACATATCTGAAGCTCTTTTCTTTACTTCATGTCCTCGTCCTCCCTCTTAGTCCGGCCTCCACTCCTCTTGCCTCAGTGAACACATCAGCCTCCAATTGAAGCCTCTTGCCCTGTGCCCCTGTAGCTGCCCCCACTGCTCTTCAGACAGCAGCAAAGAGGCTCTTCTCAATGATCATCTGATAATGCTTTTCCTTTGCTTTTAAATTCCTGCAATGGCTCTCCTTATGTTTAACATAAAATTCAACCTTAGCCCCTCAACCTTACTTCTTTTGTTTTGTTTTTTTTGGGGGGAGGACAGGGGAGATAATTAGGTTTGTTTATTATTGCTTTTTTTAAATGGAAGTACTGGGGATTGGACCCAGGACCTCGTGCATGCTAAAAGCACGCACCCTTACCACTGAGCTATACCCTCCCCCTCAACCTTACTTCTTTCCACTCTTCCTTTCACTTGATTCGTTCAGATATCACTGGTATTATGTGGAAGGAAAGAAGGGTGGAAGGGAGGGAGGCAGGGAGGGAAATAAGGAGGAAGATTTCTCTTTTATAATAAGGAATTGAGACCCAACGTAATACTGAGTAAGTAGCAGATATGAGATTCACCCTCAGCTCTGCTTTATTCTCTACGGCTGTCCTCTTGCACTACTCCATTTGGTGTAATATAGGGAAAACACCAAAAAGTCCCTCGGTACTGTATAAAATCAGGAGCATATTTAAGGAATTCATGTGATTTGACAAAGGAACAGTAATTCTGAGTTGAGACAGGCCTGTGGAACTGTTAGCATACTCTGAGCCCCAGTTCCTTCATCTATAAAACTGACATAATACCTCACAGGTGTGAGGATTAAATGATAATGGGTTTGCACACTTAGCATGCGGTGGTGCACAAAGTCTGCTAGTTCCCCACCTCCCTGGCCTCTCCTGTTTTCGGAAACAGTTTATATGTGTCTCAGGTGTGAGCTGGCCATCGTCAATCTATGACTGTCCTCGTGCAGTGAGAATGGAGACAGCCCCTCCATCCCTGCCGCAACCACCAGCCCCTTTCTGTGAGCACCTGCTCTGTGCCGGGCACCCTAATGGGTGTTTTCCGTGACTCATTTCCTTTATCCTCCCAACACCTGAATCCATGTTTCTGGGAAACCTTGAGAAGGCAAAGTTTCTTCAAGATAATGTTCCATGGTCAAGCACATTTCATAACTATGGAAATGACATGCTCCCCGTGGAAAGTTATCATATGTAACTTTAGCTAGACCATTAAAGATCTCGAGGTCTTGTACAGACAGCGTTTCATTAACTTACAGATCACTGTGGAAATCATCCCTCCACAACCAGCCTTTGTGTTTGTTTCGTGTTTGTGCTTAGCAACGGCTTACATTCTGCTGCCCTAACGTTGCTTGGGACACTTCCTGTGACTCCGTGCGCTGGAGCCTGTTGATGTTGCTTCAAATCAAAGGAAAGTTTGGGGAAATGTTGCTTTCCAGACAGCCCTGTCTTCTTTACCTCTTTCACTGTTGTGTATTATTCACTGCTGCCGTCTCTCTTCGTTTACGACTCTGATGGGTTAGTTTTTCTCCGCTGTGAAATCTCTTTTTCCCTGTTTTCACCACAGATCATTCTGCTGCTCGTTATCAAAGTCGGCGTTTCTGCAGAGTGTAGAAAAAAAGAAAACCTGATGGAGAGAGGAGGGAGGGAAGGGGAACGAGAGAGGGAGAAGAAGGGAGAAAAAAGAGAAAGGGAGAGAAGGATTCATCTGTCTAGAATTTTGGGAAAAACACTTTGGGAGACAATGACTTTTATTCTCAATTATGTTAAATTAAGATAGATTTATTTTTGTTAGACTTTTAAGCTATAGCATCAAATATGAAAATAACAATGACTCATCGAGTAGTAATATTTTCTTCAAAACCTATTTTCCCCTATAAGATTATTTGATTTTTTTAATTTGTTCAGTTTTATATAGGATCTAATCATATCTCAAGACAGGAATTGCTAGGGTTAAAATAAAAGGGAATAATAAAATAATATAATTTTTAGGAGCTCTTTAGGACAGGGATCTTGTCCTATTTTTATTTGAATGAAGCAGAATCATGACAGTACCTGGCACAAAGTATTCAATAAATATTCAGTAACTAAATGAACTCCTATGCTGTAAAAATAGGGTCATAAGTCCTAAAACCACACTTGACATAAATCTGCTGCCTAAAGATCCTTAATAAGTACTCTAATACCCCAGTTTCTCATCTTTTTTAGAACTGGGCTTAGGTGCTTTTAGATTCAGTTGTTACCATCAAGAGTGTCCATAGGTATTCATTTCAATTATTATATTTTTTATCTTTTCTTTAAAAAAGTGTCAGAATTTTGTTCTGACAATTTTTGGAAGGGTGGTTGTCTTTAGGCAAATTTAAGTTACCATTACTTTTGCAGAGATGTCACGGTATTCTTTGTTTTGTTTTTATTTTTAGTTTTTTATTGAAGTGTATGTAGTTGATTTACAATGTTAGTTTCAAGTGTACAGCCAAGTGATTCAGATATATATATATATATACATATATATATGTATTTTTATATATATATATACATATATATATGTATTTATATATATATATATATATACACCCACACACATATACATATATATGTATATTTGTCTTAGTCCATTTGGGCTGCTATTAAAAAAAATACCATAGACTAGCTCTCTGAAGCAGCAAACCTTCATTTCCCTCAGTTCTGGGGGCTGGAAAGTCCAAAATCAAGGTGCCAGCAGATTTGGTGGCATGTGAGGGTTGACTTCCTGCATCAGAGGCCACTGTCTTTTCATTGTAACCTCACATGATGGAAAGAGAAAGAAATCCACTAATCCCACAAGACTCCACCCCCATGATCTAATTACCCCCCAAAGCCCCACCATCTAATACCATCTCATTCAGGATTAGGATTTAACATATGAATTCTGGGGGTACCCAAACATTCAGTCTATAGCAAGACCCTTGGTTTTGTTATCAGAGACAGAACTCTTCCACATTTCTTCATGTTTTCTTAGGATTCTTTATCTTGTTCTAACCTTCTTAGGGTTTCTTTATCTCGTATCTCATAACTGTGTAAATGCTAAGATTGCTTTTGTCTGTACTTCCCAGGAGCTATCAAAGAGAATAGCTAAATTAAGAAATTATTTGATAATATGTTCAAAGAAGATCATTTAATCCCTTAGGGGAAAAAAAAAAAAACAACGTATGAGTTAAAAGTTGCTTTTATAACATGCGCAGAACTGGGTTCTGGGGGATTGTGGTCAGCCTGGCAGAGGTATTATTCAGCCACACCTGAGTAGTGACTTGCTATGTGTTCTCCTCAAGATGATGTTATTCTTTTTTGGTACTGAACTTAGTTCAAGCATGAGGTGGGGGGACTGATTGCAGTAAACAAAATAACTACGCAAAAGTTCTTACAAGATGGAGGTAAAAATATAAATATGAAAAAGGCCAGGTGTGACACTTTCTTGCTAGAAAATCTAAATAACGATTACACATCTCCCTTCAGGAGCAATAGGCGTAAAGGAAAGTGTGTTTGGATCTGCTCCATCTGCCTTTGTGGTGAGGCCAGCTGACTTCCGATAAGACTTGGCATCTTCAGCTGAATGTACTGGAAACTTCATCTAATGTGTGTATTTGATAGCCAGCAGGGGTTGTGTGTGTACATACGTGTGGTCTCTTCCAATTTGTGACTCATGAAACACAGCAGAATGAAACACAAAAACGAAGTATAGGAAGAGAACTGTACAGGGCAGTTTGCTACTGCATCTGTAAGTAACATTGACAGAATTCTCGCAGGTCATTAAGATAGCTGTACCATGCTAATAATTTTTGATTGAGCTAAAGAGTCACAGAGTGCAAGGAGAGCTTAAGTCATCCACTTTCAAGCATGAGTTTGCTCAGCCCAGCCCAGAAGTAGAAACCTGACCAGCTCCATTCACTGTTGAGGGTTTACATGTTAAAAGTCTTCTTTATGTCAAGCAGCCGTCTCCATCTCTATCTCTGCAACTTCCATCACCCTCTGCCCTTTGAGGACACAAAGAACAAATTTAATTTTTGTTCTCTATGCCAGCTGGGCCATTCAATTATTCATTCACTCACTCAACAGACCTTTATTGAGTAGCAGCCATATGCAGGCAGTGAGAACGCAAAGGTCAAAAACACCAAACGATGTTTTCAAGAATGTCACAGTCTATCACATCTGTTTCAGCCTTTTGCAGTTCCTACTCATCAGGGTAATAACCCCTTGTTCCTTTGGTCATTCCTCATGTGTCACCATCTGAGGCTTCCTTGCTAGTCCTCTCTTTTAAATGAGTTGGAGTTTATCAAAGTTCCTTGAAGTGTGGGGCCCCCAAGATGCAGTCGACTCTATTGCTTGACCCGAGCAAAGAGCACTGACCCTGGCATCTCAGCTTCTGGGCACTCTGATGAGATGATGCAAATAAAGGCATTTGTCAATCACATCACGTATCACAGCCATGAATTTTTTCAATGTATTGAATTAAATCCAAAATCATTATCCTGACTTCAAGCCTCTGCCAAACCTAGTTGTGGTCTTTAACCATCACTGCTCCCCAATATGAATGTATTGTGTGTTTTCTTTCCTATATATCTTTGCCAATTTGTTTCTCTCCCTAGAATACCCTTATGGAGGCCTGTTTCAAAGCTAAATGTTTCACAGGGGTAATTGTTGATGCTTTTCTTGTTGCTGTTCCTAAAACATTCTCCATCGTGCCCTGCCATGTGGTATGTCTAGTTTGAGGACAGGAATCTCTTCAATTCCATGATCAAGTTTTCTTCTGTTTGATTTTGTGGTATAGCACACCTCCCCTCGTTGCCACGAACCTTCAAATCTGCCGTCTACAAATGCGTTGTGTGAGTGATGTTTCAGGTGAAACCACAGACAGGAGACTCCACTGGAAATCTAGACAGTGCAGTGCAGAAAGATGGCAGTAAGACAGATAGTCCTGCAAGAAAATAACAGAAACAGAAATTAACCTCGGAATACAACCCCCAGAGAATTAGCCCCATTTTATAGGAGCTCTCAAAAGATGGAGTAACCCCAGCCAACATGTGGGTTACATTTACATTTCTGCCTGCCAGCTAGACGTGAGGCAACTTAAGTGCAAAGACTGTGGTTTCGACTTTGGTGTCCCTCGTGCCTAGCCCTCAGATTTCCTCATCGCCTGCTTTATTTTCAGTTTCAAGTTCCCTACTCAGCAGCTTTTGAGATGTTATGCAAATGTTTATCATTTCCAGGGAAATTTCTCATTTGCTACGTGTCTAAAGTTTAAGGTCACTTTTTTGAGTGCATTGTTTACACAAATACAGTGTGTTTTTCATTAGTAACTGTGAAAAACACCCAAATATGTCATTTCCAATCAATTCTGATTTTCTGGTCATTTTATGTCACTTAGATTAACATCAGTATTATTTCTCTTTTACTAACCACAGAATCCAGACAATATTTTATATGGAGACTAACCTGAAGTTTCTTCCCATTTAGACCTTCTCAGAAGTGATATTAGTTTAGGAAAAATAGTAGCAACAAAAACCTGTTTCATAAGTTGAGTGCTGAGTTAGGAATATATATTGCAGGGTGACAATACATAATTTCATGCTCTGTGATCTATTTCATTGTCAGCCTGAATTTATTAAGATTAACTTTGGGACGTAGTTTAAGATCTACTTTACCTAGCCATTAGGATGGCTGTAGTACTCCTGCAAACAATGTAAAAATGGAACTAATTTCTTTATCTATTATAATCAAATATTTTTACTTTAATGTTTGAACATAAAAGATGGGGTATATATAGCTCAGTGGTAGAGCATGTGCTTAGCATGCATGAGGTCCTCAGTTCAATACGCAGTACATCCATTAAAACAACCAAAAAAATTTTTTTAAAATATGGTGAATAGGTAAAATTTGTTTAAGGTAAACCAAATTTATCAACATTTCCCACTGAGAAAGGATGACTAAATTTGCAGTTCATGAATTTATATCTAGTATCCTTATAGAAATAATGTAAATTTGTATCTGCATGAATCATTACTATATTTATATCCTACTTAGGAAATACTAGCTACTGATCAGATGGTTAGAACAGTGGGATATGAATCATGGACACTTAGGTCTGGCTGTGACCGGCCATTAACCAGCTGAGTGAATTTGAACACCTTTCTTGATCTTAGTTTCCTTACTTGCAAAATGGGTTTTTGCAGTCTCTCTCAGTACTAATCACATTTATAATTCTCAATAATTCCTCATGAGAATAAAAGTTATTTTCCAAATTAAAAAAAACTCTTCATGGCAAAGATTCCACTTAAAGGAAATATTTCTGAGAATGCTGATAAAACACTGAAGGACTAATCCAAGAAGTGTTGCTCATTGCAAAAGTAGACTTCACTAGTTTCAGCAGTGTCTTATTTTCAGCGGGTCAAATATATCACATATGCTGGACTTTCAATGCTTAACTAATGGATATGAAGGACATTTATTTATTTATTTATTCATTTGTTTATTTTTATTTTACACCAAGAAGCAAGGTTGTAACTCCTAGGGGAACCATAGAGAGAACAGAACAAATCTCCCCCGTCCAGAGGAGACATTGGTAAAGATGGCGGGCAGAGACATCGTTCCTTGTCTTCTGCTTTGGTCCTCAACTGCTCCTTCCTCTGTGTAGGGATTTTCTTTTTGGCACCTCATTTCTTTTTGTTCCCAAGTGCCTTATTCTTCTCTTCAGGGTTTAAAGGAAATTACCCAGTTTCATCCTGTCTGGCCAACTTGCCTGGAGAGTTTTCCTAGAGTAATTGCCTGGGCAGTCACTTCATTGTGGTGCGGTTCCTTCAGAAAAATCCCTTTAGAAGCTTCCACTGGGAAGGAGCCCATTTCTCAAAGACAAAGGACTAAAATAGCCAGTGAGTGGATCTCCCAGAAGATTTGTGTTTTCCAAAAGAACAAATAGATAAATTCTGAAGTTGAAGAAAGGAGGTGAGAGGATAATGGGTTAGGAATGGGGTCACTTTATCTTGACATACATAATCTGGGTTTAAATGAAAATATTAGCATAAGAAAAGCTTAAAGCTGTATTTCAAAACAATGAATTTTGGCTTTCGTATTGATTGCTTTTTTCCTTTGCTTTTCAAAATTTAGTGGAGTAACATATTTCCATGGGCTATAAACCTTGCTCTTAATATTTGGAGTGAAAATAAGTCCATAGAGGACTATTAGACAAGGATGCGTTTTTGTAAATTAGAGTTTAAGCATGGAGAGGAGTGATGAGAATAAGGCCTTTATTACTATATGTTCACTATATGAGAGCAAACTTCCAAAATAGCATGAAGATTTAATTTCTATACCCCTTGCTCCATTCTGACCAATGGCCCAGTACATGTATTCTGTGCCTTCAAGAGGTGAAAAGCAATGCCAAAGATCTGATGATTAATGGCCGGCAACATGGCTAATTTGAGGCAGAAAGATATTTTTATACAATATCAAATTTTGGCATAAATTGCCTGATCAGTTGCCTCAGACTTCCACTCTTCTTTGTTTGTGTACACTTAGTCATTGATTTAACAATATGTTTTCTTTTTATAACTATGAGATCTTTCCTCTCCAGAGACTTCAGGAATATTTTTGTATATTCAGACAGTTCAGATTAGTACTTAAACATCTGCATCATATCTAGGTTGAATCTCAGGGCTCTTGGAGAAGTGTGTGAATTTTGTAATGGAAGGGAGCATAATTTTTGGTCCACTCGGGGGCTGAAACTGTTTTGAATCTGTTCTTGGGTTGCTTTGTTTCTTCTGATCCTGGTAGTTGGAACATATAAGCAGCATCAACTGGAAGAAATATTGTTTAAGAAGAAGGTGGAGATACAGATAAACGTCACAGTTGGTTTTAATTTATCTTCAATATCAAGATTAAGTATCAAAGGAATAGAAATAAGAGTGTATCTTTCCTACTCACTAGAGGAAACTTAGGAAACTTTAGAGAAAGACAGAAAAGAAGAAAGAAAGAAGCATAAATGAAATAGGCAAGTGTAAAATATAATCATAATTCTAAAAATCAATCAAATCCAAGAATACTAACACTCTCTTTTGAGTGTTACCAATTAAATATAGAGATTTTTCAGATTACAAAAAAATGTTTTTTTTTATTATTTACAAGTGATATTTATTATTTACAAGTGTCACCAATAAAACATGGGACATAGAAACACTGGCTATAAAGTACAGAAAAATATATAGCAGTCAAATACTAACCAAAGAAGCTAATATGAATCCTTTCATATTAAACAAAATAGTAATGAAAGCAAAAGCATTATCGGAGCTACAAAATTTATAAATGTTTCAATTTACCAGGAAGAACCAAACTTGCATGAACTTAATAATATTAACCTCAAATAAAGTGAAAACTAAAAGATCTAGAACTAAAAAGAGATATTGACAAACTCATTACCATACTATCATACTGGGAGTTTTTTAACACATCTCTTTAAGTAACTGATAGATTAGGAAGACCAAAAATTAGAAGGAATACAGAAGAGTTAAATAATAATAAGCTTATTTAAAGTGCATTTATAGAATGCTGTACCCATCAATTAGAGCATAATTTCTTCTTATGTATACATGCAACAGTTAGGAAAATTAACCATATATTAGGCTACAAAATAAGTCCCTGTCAAAGAACATACATGAATGCACCATTCTTAGCCTTGAAATCGTATATTTGTGTATATTTGAAATAGACACAAAAACCCAACTTTAAATAATGAATGTATTAAAGAAAACTTTATAATAAAAACTAAGGAATACTGAGATAAATGATAAATAAATGATTATATATCAGAACTTGTGGAATGCCGTTGAACTCTTGCTTAGAAGGAAATGTATAGCTTTAGAAGCTTACATAACAAGATGATAAAATCTAAATATTGAAAAGCTAAGGGTATATCTCAATAATTTGAAAAAATAAAATTAGAACCCAAATCATTTTGTAGTCTTTTATGAGATAGTCAGATGTGGCTACAAGAGGAGAAGGGGGAGAGGTTTCAGAAAAAACGAAGTTGATTTTACTCACAGACCCCAGCGAGGATCATACACATGCAGGACCACATGGGAAAGACACCACGGTGGTCAGGAGGCAACAGGGAAAGTTTAGGGCACTGCCTTTATTGGGGTTTTCATGGGAAAGGCAAGCAAGGCAGAGCGAACATTTTAGGATTGCCTATTGAATACTTTTGGAGGGCTGTGAGCTATAGGAGTGGTCTCTAGTTGACTATTATCTGGCCCTGGGAGGAAGAAAGAGGAGAAATATTGCCTCTGGGGTTTAAGAGCCAGGTGGAGGAGGTGAGGCCTTGGATTAGTTTGCTTATCAAGGGTATGCTCCTTGCTGGTCCTGTGCTATCATTACAATTGGCTAACCCATTGTAGTCTACAGAAAAGTTAAGAAACATTTAAAATACACAAATAAAGTAGGAAGAAGGAAATAATAAGAACCCAGCATTTATGAACTAGATGAAAAGATACACCAAAAAGGATCAACAAAGCAAACATTCATTTATTGAAAAAACTAATTATACCAATTAAACAGAACTGCGGCAATGCTGAGCAGGGCAAATGCAATTAACAACATTTGGAATGGAAAATAGGGAATAACTAAATATCCTGGATGTGTTACATATTATGCAACAAAAATTTGAATGCTGAAAAATTTTTACTTAGGTAAAAAAATAGATCATGTTCTAAAATATGTAAAAGTAGACTCAAGAATAAATAGAAAAATGGAAATAAACCTATAATCATTTTAAAAGCTGGAATCAACACTTGCCAGTATTAATGGGATGTCACATGTGACATTCTCTTGATTATCTGGGGGGTAGATATATTTTTGCAGAGAACTGGGTCTGAAGTTCAGGTGGGGCTGAATTTGGCTTATTAGTTCTACTTTAATTGGGATGAGAGCCCAGGAGAGATTAGTGAGTTCTTACCTCTCTCAAATGGGTAAAATAGAATTTGAATCTATATTAAAGGATTAAATTTTGTTTGCACCCTTGAGAGATTTCTCAGTGCTACTGGTCTGCTGCTTTTCCTGGTAATTTTTGTCAAGGCAGCATAGGTGATAAATACTAAAGGACATCCATGCATTTTTATAGACTTTGCTACCTTAAAGGAACCATGAATTGGAAAAAGGCAGAAACTCACTCTTCTGGTGCCATTTATAATTTTTCCTAGCTAGGCTGCAGTTGACTTTTCCCTTTTCTCCAAAGGGTTGGACCTCTGTGGGATGGTGAGCAGAACAGAGAGTCAGAATTCATGGTGACTGATGATTTGCAATTTCTCTTTTTTGACCGGCTTGTTCATGTTTTCTGCCTATTTGCTCCTGGGCTTATTGTTTCTTAATAATTTCTAGGCTGTTTTACATTAGACACATTAACCTTTTGTCTGTCAGTTACATTGAATATATTTTTCTAGTCTATCATGTGTAAACATTTGCCATAACATAAATATATATTACGTGTGTCAGTGTTTATCCCTTTGTAGGTTTGGGTTTTCTATTTTAAAACTTTTCCTTCACCTAAAAGAGAGAGAACACGGCAACACAATCACTGCTCTAAAAGTCCTCTGTGTACAAGGGTATATTTCTGACTATGGAAAAAAAACTAGCCCTCCTCCAGTATGGTAAACCCATTGGAAATTTCTGTTTTTCACCATGGGAGTTGAATTATTTTTACCCCAATTTAATCTCCCATAATTTTTACATTTGGTCCAGTGTCAAGATTCAAAAGGGGTGATTGCCTCTTCCCAGAATTTCTTTCCTTCTTCCTCTCTTTTAAAAATTTCATTGGGTATTACTGCTTCTCCTCCACTGAGCTTATAGTCCTAGTTTTCTCCTTGGCAGTTTAGAAACGCTCCTGGACAGAAAGCTGTAGGTTGGTTTGTCTTCTTGACTTTAAATAACAAGTGAAAGCTACGAAGTTTGGACTCGTTTATCCTTACAAGGCATGTCTGCATTTGTGGGGGCCATCTCATTTCCTCCAAGTGGGCTGCCCTTCAACTGTAATGAATATGCAGCTGGGACGTGAGGACTGGCACTGGAGCCTCAGCCTCAAGCAACATTCTGCTTAGCCTAAGAAAGCCAACTGAAGGTCCGCAGATTGTGACCCAGAATCATGGGTTTGCATTTATCAGCTGCCAGAAAGATGATCGCTTCTGATTGATAGTATTCTCTGAAAACAGATTATTTGACTCATGGAATTTCTTTTGATTCTTAAACGTAAACTGGGTTGATCTTCACGAAATGTTAACAGTAGAGCTAATGAAAATGTTTCTGCCAATTGTCCTTAATTCCACAGTCCAGTTTTTCAAATTTTGAAACTGTAACCACTTTAGAGATTTTCACTTTATTTTTTGGTTTAAAGTTTGTTTATACTCATTCCTTTCGATATTACAGGAGGGTATGATTTTTAACCAAAGGCAAAGAACATGATGCTCAGCATTTTTTCCTAAGTTGGAAGGGATAGTGAGGAACTGTGTCAAGAGTAGTGTTTTCACACTGTATGTCATATTCCCCACATTTTAGTTCAAGTGAACAAAAGCTTTGCTAATCTGTCTAAACACCTTGTTTGACATGAACCATACACTTTACAATGGATGGGAGAAGTTCTACAGGGTGTAGTGTCTCATTTGGATTCTGGTCTTTTAGCAGCATGCTACAAGGCTATGTGTACGTTCTGGGATAGATAATTCTCAAAGTTATAGGATGATATGCGGTAATGCTTGGAGAGTCTTCCAGAGTCAGATTATTAGAATATCATTTGATAGTCTGCCTTCCTCTCTTGGAAGTTTAATCGGTTGATTTTCATGGCAGAGTTTGCTAGCTGTCTCAGCATCCACTTTTTCCCTCTTGTTAGAAACTGGAATCCTGATGTTTAGCTAGACCTCTTTCCTTCATGATAAAAGACTCCTTACAGCATTCTTTGAATCTGGGTGTGGCCATGTGACATATTTAGTCAATAAGATATAAGCCTAAGTGTTGGCTATGAATTCCTAGAAGTCTTGTTAAAGATATGATTGCTTTTTTTCATGTTCCTTTCCTTTATCCACTACATGGAAAAAGGAGACTATGGCTGGGGCTCTCGCATATTGCTTGAACCATAAGAATGAAGTCCACACTTTTAGTTTGGGAGCTGAGCACTGAATGAAGCCTCCATCTCTTATGTCTTCTGCTGAATGAGAGATGAGTAAACTTCTGTTTTGTTTAATCCAGTTTGTTTGTTTGTTTGTTTGTTTAATGTGCAGCCAAGCATTCCTACCTTCGTGGTAGGATTTGGTACTGATAATGGAATCCTGCAATAATAAAAACTAAAATGTGGCAATGGCATAGCAGAGGCAGTTGGCTAATAGGTGGTGCAGATCCTGTAGTACAGACAGCCGGTGACCATTGTAATGTAATAGTAAAACATAGACAGGCTAGCCCCTTGGAAGGCATACCACCTCTGGACTGAAGCTAGACATAAGAGGAAAATTATAACAAATTCAGAATGTGAAAAAGTGTTTTCTGCTACATGATACTTTCAGAGAAGTACTTAAGATACTTAAGACAGAGAGAGATATTGAAACTGGATTTAGATAGTCATCAAGCAGAAATAGACATACAGAAATTTTTCTTTTCTGCTAAAGGAGAAATTCTCTACCTATGACCAATAACTGCCTTGACTGGGTGTCCCATGATTTGTATTATTATAATGGTGAAAAACTCAATTGCTTCTGTGTCCAAACTTAAGCAGTAGTAACAAAACTGAAGTCTTAGCTGGTGTATGATTGTGGCCCCTTAAGGGTCCTTGACCAGGCAAGAGTCAAGCCTTTGGAATATAGTCATATTAAAGGTGTAGTTTGTATTTACTCGGCAAATAGTACATGAGCACCTGTAATGTTCTTAATTTCCATGGAAACAAAAAGAAAAGAACTAAAAAATAATGTAAGTGGGGAGTGAAGGGGCACCCAATAGGGTGGGTGGAGCAGTCCTCATTGAGAAAAAGACAGCATCAAGAAGGTAAAAAGAACACCTCCAGAATGGAAGAAAACATTTCCAAATCATACAGCTGCTAAGGGATTTGTATCTAGTTTATATGAATTTACAACTTAACAGTAAAAGAAAAATAATCAAATTTTTAAAAAATGGGTAAAGAATTTGAATAGACAGTTCTCCAAAGAAGATATACAAATGGACAATTAAAACATGAAGAGATGCTTAACATCATTGTCCCAGAGAAATGCAAATCAAAACTACAAAAAGAGACCACAGCACATCTAGTAGGATGGCTATAACAAAATACAGCAATAACAAGTGTTGACAAACCTGTGGAAAAACTGGAATCCTAATATATTGTTTGTGGGAATGTAAATGATGCTTTGGAAAATAGTTTGGAAATGCCTCAAAAATTAATCATAAAGTTATCATGTGACCAAGCAATCTCAATATTAGGTATGTACTCAAGAGAAATAAAAACATATGTCCACAGAAAAACTTGTACATGAATGTTTATAGCAGCATTATTCGTAATAGCCAATTAATGGAAACAACCCAAATATTCACCAACGGATGAACAGATAAACAAAATGTGATATATCCCTTCAATAGAATGTTACTCAGCCATAAAAAGGAATGAAGTACTGATACATGCTACAACATAAACGGACCTTGAAAACATCCTGCTAAGCAAAAGAAGCCAGTCACAAAAGGCCACATTTATGATTCCATTTATTTGAAAGTCCAGAATAGGCAAGTTTATAGAAAGAGAGACAGTAGATCAGTGGTTTCTGGGGACCATGGGGAGAGTAGAACATGGAATAACTGCTGACAAGTATGGGGTTTCTTTTTGGGTGATGAACCTTTCTGGAATCATGGTTGCATGGTTCTGTGAATATATTAAAAACCCTGAATTACATGCTTATTGTATATAATATACTTAGCATTGCAGTTTGGGCCCCCTCCCATAGATTTTTCTGCGTGCATCATGGATAAGGACATGCACAAAGGGGACAAACATGACTACACATTCCAGGGGCAAGAGCCATCAGTCAATCAAAAGACCACCTCTAAGAAAGGGTATAAGAGAAGGTATCAAAGGCTGCGGCTTTTCCTCCCTTGGACCAGCCCACTTTCCATTCTTGGAGGTGTGTACTTTTCCTTTTCTAAATAAAACCTTTAAAATCTTTCGCTACACACACACACACACACACACACACACACACAAACCCTGAATTGTAAACATTAAAGAGTTAATTTAATGGTACATGAAGTACATCTCAATAGAACTGTTAAAAAGAACAACAACAAAGGTAGAGCGGCAGAGTCCAGGCTGGGATTATATGATTGAAACAGGTGTAACTGGCTATTAATATAAGTGGTTCTGGCAGTGCTGAAAATGTGAGTCCTTGTGCCTGCTGTTTAGGAGCTCCTGTGCTTGGACCTGTTCCACATGCTATCAGTGATCACAGACTTTCATCCACCATCTGTATGCTCGTCACTCTTACACTTCCATCTCTGGCTCCCTTATCCCGTGACTACATCCGACCACATCTATTCAGCTATACTCTAACGAGTGCCATAAAGCCTCTTCTTAGCTTATGGTTGGTTTCCTTCTTCAGTTCTGCTTTCAGTCTAACATTTCCTGCCTAGTGGGGAGGATGGGGCTGAGGCAGGAACCGTATTCTATGAGTGGCTGGGTTGAATGTGCTCTGCCTTTAATGGTCTCCACTCATCCCCGAGGTTAGATTCAAATGAAGAGAAGCTTGAACTAATTGCTGAACCCACTGACTAATGGAATTAGAATTGAAATCTCTTTATATTTCATTTACAATTCCCTGGGCTGTAGCAAGGAATTAAAATAGAGGCTCAATGAGCAAAACAGTCATTACGTTTATTATACTAACAGCATGAACTTGATGAGCACCTGTGTTACAAAGACAGATTCTCATTGCTGCATGTGTGACATTTAATCCACACTGCATCCTAATGGAGTAGGTTACATTATTATTCTTGTTTTAAAGATGAAGAAGACTGAGACTAAGCAAGGCTGGGTAATTCACCTGGGTCCCAGACTGAGAAATGGCAGAGTCCAGACACTCCAGTGGAGTCTGCGTTTCCAACTCATCTTAACTATCTCTTACACAGTCTCCCGAGCACATGCCTCACACACACTTAGAATGTGTGCATTTTTGTTTACCAACTTCAGTGATAATAATTATCAGTATTATTGCAGCAAAAATATATCTTCTTATTAAGAAATAACCCAAGATTTGGAACTTTAGTTCAAACAAATTTGTAATTCTTTTCTTTCTTTTTCCCTAAACTTGACCACTATACACCCACCCTGGTTTCTCTTCCTTTGGACACACAGCTGACTGTATTCCCTAGACTCTCTTACACTAGCTGCAGCCATATGACTGAGTTCCAATGAACAGAATCTGGACTCCAGAGCTGGCCTATAAAAAGGTCCCATGTGCTTCTTTGTCCTCTCTTCCTTTCCCATTGGACTGGGATGGCAACTGTCAGGATTATCTCAATAGCTAGATTTTGAAGGTGAGAACCAGGGGTCCTGACATATTGTGTAGAGGAGTTGCCTCACCTATCTGAATGAATAGGACCATAGCTTAAGCAAGAAATACGAGTCTATTTTGTTAGGTTACTGAACTGTTAGGGTTTATTTTTTTATTGTGCATCACATCCTGACTAATACATTGTTGTTCTTCTGGATTTCACATTATCTAATCATTAAGGAATGAGTGCATGAATGAATAAGAGTGGGAGAGGTGATCTGGAGGAGGTTAAGTAAGCATTTTTTGAGCCCTTAGTATTTTCTAGAATCTTATATGATATTTCAAATTCTTATAACTCCTTGAAGTGACTAATTGACACAAGGGCACATACAAAATCTATACTTTGCACTACTGCATGATGTCCTAAATGATAACCTCTTTGTCTTCTCCAAATGTGAGTAAGTAGAAGAGGAAACACATGGAAGTCAAGTCACTATGGTGTGGACCTGCCCCCACACAAGGATGGGTGGGTTGGTGGATGCCTTGTGGTTCTGATAGTCCTAAACAAAGAGTTCAAAGACTCTGAGGCCATTTCCACATTATTGCCTCAGGTTTCATGTCATTCATTTCTTTCTCCTTTAATAAAAATATCTTTTCTCTTCCTTCAGGTGTTGACCATATTTTAAAATAATTGTATAATATGTTAAATCTAGACTTTTATCCTTGGGCAGTGATCAGATTTACTTTACTTTCTTTCTCTTTTTCTTCTTTTTTTTAAAAAATCCAAAGCAATGTTTATCTACAATAAAATTTTCTGACAGAGATACTGTGATAATTTAAGATATAAACTATAATAGTAATTAAGTCATAGAAGTAATTTTTATACATAAAAGAAAATATTTGTCTAAATAAAAATTTCCCCAGTTATTTTCTAAGTCCTAGTCTGTGTAATATAGACCATAAAGGTAAAAAGTGTAATACATTATATTATGTTTATCTTTAACTTATACATATTAATATGGATTTGGAAAATAAAAATGCATATCACGTATCTTTTTAAGAATTAGGAAAATGTATTTCTGTGCTTAAGCTAGCTGTTGTTGTACTATTATGTGACAGTAATTAATGTAAGTCAGGATTCCTTCCTTAGCAGCTGGAAGAGGAGTGATCCCTTCCAGAAACACAGTAGAGAATGAGTCTGTTCTTAATCTAAACTGAAATGTTGGGCTATGGTGACAAAACCCGAATTTCGTCCAATTTGGACATCATTTGGAGTTGATTTAAGCTTGTCACATGCAAACAGATTTCTTGTTTTAATTTCAAGCTGACAGCTACAGATGGTTTAAGCACCATTTGTGTTATAAAAAGAAGAACATCCTTTTTTCTTTATCCTCCAAATGAATGTAGATATTTATCAGGAGTTTGGACCTGTGGGACAGCATTCTTCGAGGCATAATCTAAACCCATTTTGCAAAACATGTGAAATCTCTTACAACATGTAGAAGTTTCCTTTATGTACAAAGCCCTGGCGTTTTAAACAGCACCAGCATTCATGGTCAAAACTGTTATTCTCTTAGTTTTGCCTTGCTTTCTGTGTACTTAAAGTTCTCATCCATAAATCATTTTTATAAAATGAATAAACAACTTCTTTCACTGAAGTTCAAACTGTCTGCACTGGTTACATTATAGCTAAGAGTAACATGTCTTTAGGGAGCTCTGCAGAGAGGGCATGAATGCTGGTTTGTGCCTGAGAGGAAGGGAACTCATTAAAGCAAAAATCAAATAAGCTTGGGAATGATGACAAAGAGCAAAACTCGATTTCAGTGAGGATTATGCCTCCTGACATTTTATTAATAATTATTTAGTAAGGCTACTGATGACTTTTCGTCAGGAATTTTAGACACTGGCTAACGGTTGGTGAACATGAAGCAAAGTGCCTAAGAATTTAATAGACTTCATCAGAGCCAGAGGAAAAGAGAGTTAGAAGATGCTAATTTTTACCTGATATTTCATGTAAGAAGAAGTACATTTGATAGTAATTAGCACACCATATCTCTTTAGTGGTTGGTAAACATCCTCTCTGTTGTATGTAATTAAGGAAACAGAGATTAGATTGATAGAATAAAATAAAATGCAGAGTTCATGTATGCACTAAAATAGCCATAAAATTTAAAATCTCCCAATAAATTTCTGTGCAGAAGTTGTTATTTTTATCTATATAGATGTCATAAGTGATACAGAAATTAAACAAATGCTCAGAATGCAGCTGTCTTGAAGAACTTAATCATTAGGAAGGCGAATAATTGTATTTAGACAAATTAGATGCTTGATGTCATGTAGGCCAAACATCTGGTTTACCAGTTGAACAGCCACTGAGGTGCATATTCTCAACTGTGCTGTTCTGACTCACACGGTGGCACCCAAAGCAAATGCTACTGCCGTTTATTGTTTTCTTATTTTAAGTTACGCTGTGCCTTTGATTTGAAATAGATTTAATGTAATTTTCAAATAAGATCTGCTGAGTTACATATTATCCAATAATTTAAAATAAAATCTCTTAAATAATGAAGTGATTCCAGCAATTTAAAAAATGCAGTCCCTTTTAATACACAATAAAAGAGCCATCATCTGACCTCTGGAGCTATATATTGTTGAAACCTATCAAGAACACAAATCTTCTAAAGTTGAGGATTTTACCTATACAGTATTATTTGCAGATTTCACATTTAAGATAATAGAACAGTCACTGACCACAGAGCCAGGTGGTTTATGAATTTTTTCCACTTATGCACAATTTATGATCCAATAAAGTTAAACTTATTGAAATCCCATGATCAATGTCAAAGTCACTTACAAAACTTCCTTTTGTACATAAATGCTTCCTGTTGTACCTCCTAATTCCACCCTAGAGATCCCTAACCTCCTGGTATGATTGTTGACTTTCCACTCTTCCCGTCTCTCTGTGCTTTCCAAACTGACCCAGCTGTGGTGAGCAGACTTTTCTCATAAAGCCTTTCCCTCTGAGATAAGGCCCGCCTTCTTCACAGAATACTAGCATATCCTTTCATTTCCTCTCGTGCTTGAATACTTTTAAATGCAGCCTTTCCAATCTTAAAAACACCCTAAACGTTTTCGTAGCACATTGAAGTCTAACATCACCCTTTTATTTTTGCAAGTAGGATAGATAAACCCATTACGATGCCACCCACAATGAAGTCGAAATTATTTGGCAATCGTGGAAAGTCTGGATGCTATGAAAGATTAACCTGGATACCTCCCCAAAACAAATTGTAGTGGGAAATTAGGGGCATCAAACTTCACATTGGCACCCATCAACAGTTTCACTATTAACTGAGTTTCCAGTTAGGAAAACAATAGTCAATGGAAAGTTGGTCATATTCTCAAACACAGCAGAGGAAAAGATGAAAACGTACACCTGATCTTGAGAACAGACATGGTGGTGGTGGTGGTGGTGATGGTGGAAGGGTAACCTCTGAGGTCCTCATGCTCTGGTCCCAGCCTTCTTTTGAACCCTTTTCCATCCACATTACCTAAATGCAGGACTTTCCCAAGACCCATGCTTTAACAGCCTCCCCTCTTTTTCTGCACTTTTTCTTTTCCTCCAGGAAAAGTTGAGTATTTTTTTGTTTCTAGGGAGAAATTTTAAATAATTTTACAATTATTTAAACAATTTCAGCTTCTGTGGACAGTCCCTTCCTGAGGTAGGCTACTCCCAGTCCGAGAGTCCTTCTGAAGCAACTCAGAACCCACACAGTAACTGTTCAGAGTGAGAGCCCTTCACACATTTGAAACTCATTTATATGTTTTCTCCCAGCTCCTTTACTCCAAAACCAAGTCCTTTAGTCCTATAAAGCAAGCCTCATATAAACATTTTTTTCCAAGAGATCCTTATTCAGATAACTCTCTTCTGGTTGTATGATTTTTGCCAATATTCTTTTAAATGATGGTGCCTAGAACTAGATACACAGTTTCAAATTGAATCTAATTTTATCTCTCTATATAGGACTGTTATCGCAACAGTAGAAATACGTTAGCTTTTTGAGCATATGTAAGTCTCTTGGACTTATTAAATTTGGGGTTAGGCAAAAATGTCAGATTTTTTAAAATGAAAATTGCCAACGTATTTCAAGAAAAATGTTTGCAAGCTTTTTACTTTGTTTTCTTTTTTTTTTTTATGTTTTTCTCCCTGATCTATGAAGAAAGGTGGAGGAACTAAGTGTTCATTAAACTTGGCCAGAGCAGGTGAATAATTAAAAGATACCCTGCTTTTTGTCAGAAATAGATTGAAAAAAAATGTAGCTTTCAGATGTTTATGAGATTAAACCAGAAGTAAATATATATTTGCTTGTACATTCATACAGTATTTCTGAACGCATACTCAATACCTGATACATCAGTTGCCTTGAAGATAGAAATATGGGTGGCTAGAGGACAGGGTGAGAGAGAGGAATTTTCATTCTCCACTTCTTTGTATCTTAAATTTTGAACCATGTGACTATATCACCTATTCAAAAAATTATTTTTTTAAAGAAAAGAGTGAATTATTCCATATATATTTTTGTATGGTCAGAATTTATTTTCTGGAAGGATACACAAAAGTGGTTAACAAGGGTTATTTTGGGAGTGGGTTTTTTTTTTCATTTTTCATTTTTATTAGGTAGAATTGTTACAGTTTGACTGCACATATATAATGTATTGCATGTAGATACATATACACAATATACTGCACCTATTTTAAAAAATTTATATATGTACTGTTCATTGTTTCTAAGATCATTTAGAGCTTTAGCTTTTTAAACTTACATATATTATCAAAGGAATGAAGCCAACCACAAAATAAGAATTAATTCAAAAAGTTATTTTGAATGACCTAACTCTATTTATTGTTTAAATCATCTGATGATAAGTATATATTTAAATGTCAGCTGGGATTATCTGCCGCATTGTTTTTCTTCACTAAGTTTTTCTTCTATTGAAAAAATAATTTCTCAGATAGATGCTATAGAACAGGAAGACAGCTTGATGAATCAGAACTCAGAATGTCAATCAAATGAATTTGAAACAGCAATAATCTTAGGTTCTTCATGAACACTATTTTCAAGAAATGGTCAGCTTTCTACATACATGTTGATTTTTTTTTCACCCCACATTCTTTTCTGGTGATTTAGCTTAGCATTTTCCTTGTGATCTATTTTCTAATTTATTACTGGTGACCCGTGTTCCATGTAGCCCTGTCTCTACATTATTTTAACCAAAGTGAAGCCATGGAGGTAGCCAGAGACTGCACTGCCCAAAGGCATTAACCATGTTATTTGTGTCTTCCACAGCTCCTAATGGTACTTGGCACACAGAAGATCACTAATTAATAATTGTTGATTTGAAAACATAAAAAAAGAAGATAGTTACTTATGGTTCCAAAGACATTCTTAAATAGAACAGAGTGTTGATCTTGAGAAGTGGTGTAGCATCAAATGACCTGAAACACTCTCCAAATTTCACAAGTAATTTAGAGATTCAGTAACGGTCTCAAGCAAAAATTTTACCATCAGGGGAAAATACATATTTTATAAGATCAATCCTTTCCTTTATCTGTCTGCTTTGAAGAAAATTACACTGAACAGGTGGCATATGCTTTCTGGGAATGCAGGTGGGGAAGAAGTTTGCATAAACATGTGGCGTCTAAGACAGTCATCAGAAGACATGTAATACCTCATTTATTGTAGATGGACATTTAAGTTCCTACTTAAGCAAGCGAAGTACTCATTTTTTTCTCTAACCAGCAGTTCTATTATGAAAATAAACTAATATTTTGGATTAGATACTAGAAAGAAATTTGAAGGATTTGTGTACTCACCGTTTCATAATGTATTTGTACTTTCAGATGATGTGTTCTATTTAGTAACATATAAAACAATAAATTCATTTTTAAAAACCATTAAACTTAAAACAGATGTTCAACTATGCTCTAACCAAGCCTCTTCATTGAAAGATTCACCACAAATCAGATGCCAAAATCTCAGTAAATACCCCAACTTTCTCTTTATTCTCTGAGACACTCTGAAAACTCTGTAGATGTGTTCTTTCTTCCTTATGGCGGTAAGCAATAAATTCAGCAAATGCACTAAATTATAGCAGCTAACAACTAAAATTATAAAGAAACTGCTTGTAAATAATAGTGATAGCTAATGCTTTTAATTTGTCTTCAAATTGTACATGAGAGGGAAATTATAGGTTAGGTTATGAAGTCTTGATATCAAAGTTCAACCATTAGGTATGATGGGAAATAAATTACTCCGTGAATATTTATTTAAATTCAATGTGACAGACACTCAGTGAATAGTAAATTTGTCCCATTGGCTCTTCTTTTAACTTGTAAAACCAGTGTCTTCACATTTTTTTTTTTAAACAATTCCCCAACCATTGTGTCTTTATGTCTTGGCCCAAAGTTTCTTGAGATTCGCTATAGTTATAATCTTGGTCATCACTTCTCTGTGTTTTCTTTTCCAGGAATTTGATAAGACTTAACACAAAATCAGATGTGATAAGGTTTTCCCCTTAAATAGTAGTAGCTTTTGCAAATAGTCCTGCAGCAATTAATTTGATGCACTGTTTTGAGATGTTTTAGAAATTTTGAGAAAATTTCAGGCATGGAAAGCAATCTAATTTTTGTATATTATCTATGTTCTATTGTTTATTGTTATTCATAAGGAAAATGACCCAATATTTTAAAAGGAGATTTATTTTCTTTATGTGGTTGAGAGATTCCATAAATGTAGAATACAGAGTTGCAGGTGTTTATTTCACAAAATTCTCATTATAGAGGAAACAAATAAAGGCCTAGATGATATGTGATTCTATTTCCTGCTGAGTAACAAGCAGTTTTCCTCATTGGAACTCTGTTGACAGATCATGAGTTTTTTGGTAACATCAGTGAAAACAAACTGACATTGTTTTGGTTTATTCCCTAAAGCTCATGAGCAAATTTTTGCCAGGAAGCTACACATGTGAAGCACGCAAGCAGGTGAAAAATTATGACTGCATGGTTGCTTCTTCCTTTGCCCATAGTTTATTACTTCCAGGGTCTTTTGAACATCTGTTTTATGTTTAAAGATTTTTTAATGCATTTATTATTTTTACATGTTACTAAGTAGAACTAATCATCTAAATTACAAAAACATTATGAAATGATATGGTTACACAAACAAATCTTTCTAGTATCTCTTTAGATAGCCCAAAACATTTGTTTATTTTCATAATAACTACTGGCTAGAGAAAAAAAATGTCTTAGGAAGAGTACTTCAATGCAATGTTCATCTGTGATAAATGAGGCACTTCATATCTTCTGACGGCTGGCTTAGACTGAAGTAGTGCTCTTCTGGCTGGTCGCTATGAATACTGACCTCACCTTCTTGCCCACCTCCGTTCCCAGAAAGTTTTGTCACCTGTGTGATGTATTTTTCTTCAAAACAGATAGGTAGAGGACAGGGAAGATTTTATATGATAGGTTATTTGGAAATTTTTTTTTCTGATGGAAATACAGATCTTTGTTGGATCTCTAAATTAACCCTGAATTTCAGTGAGTTTGTCAGACCTACACCTCTAGATGCTACACGCCTTCTCAAGATCAATGCTTTTCTATTTGAGGATGCCTTTTGGAACCATCCAAATGGACACTCCCCTTTTTAAGTTTTCAAATCAACAAATATTTATTCATCATCTTTTGTTTGCCAAGTACTCTAGGGAGTTTCAAAGAAAAGGTATTGTCATTCCCTGTGGTGGATACACACTGAGGAGGACACACCTTCAATGAGTCACAACCTTGTATAAACTCCTCTCCTGGACTACAACCAGAGCTGGTGACTTACTTGCTTCTAGCCAACAGGATATGGCGAAGGTGATGGGACATGATTCCCTGGACTAGATTATGTGTATGACAAATGTGAAGGGATTTTTTAGATACAGGTACAGTTGGATTTTGTGTTAGTTGCAAGGGAGATTATCCTGGGTGGATTATCCAGATATAATCAACTGAAAACCGTTAAAAATGGACTGCCATTTTGTGAGACTCTTCTTCAGTGGCTGTGAAGAAGTAAGTACTTGTGATGAGAGAGTCTGTGAGAGGACCACATGGCAAGGAATTGTGAACTGCCCCAAGAGCAAAGTGTGGCCTGTGACTGACAGCAAAAACGCAGTAACCTCAGTCCTGCAGCCACTAGGAACTAAATTCTGCCAACAATCACATGAGCTTGGAAATGACCCTCAAGTTTCAGAAAGGAACACAGCCCAGCCCACACCTTGGCTGTAATTTTATAAGACTCTGAACAGAAAACACAGTTAAGCTTCACTTGGACTTCTGACTGATCTGAGATAATGTTTTAAGTTTCCAGTAATTTGTTAAACAGCAAACTTAAATTTGTTATAAAAACTAAAATGCTACCTTTAGAACATTTCTGAGCTATTTCCATGGCCCCAACTTGGATTTAAAATAATGTAAATAAAAATAGAGAATAACACAGGTCATCTAATAAATTAGAAAATAGATCACAAGAAAAATACTAAGTTAAATCATCTGTCATGTGTTTATCAAGATCTGCAAAGAGAAAAAACAATTGGGGTGAAAATATCATCACGTGAATACATGTTGAAGCTGATTGTTTTTTGAAACAGTTTTGTTTTACAAAGAACCTAAAATGACCATTAATTCAACCTCATTTCATTAACATTAAGAATTTCAATATGTCAAGCTGTCTTCTTGCTCTTACTGCCACTACTCTTGAAAATATGAATTATTTTCAACTTGAGCCAGAAGATATTAGAGATTTTAGTATAATTCCTCAGGGTTTATGGTATAGGCTTTTTGGAAAATTAAAATATGATTCCTAAAAGAGTTATACTTACTTATTGAGCAGTAGTGCTTTAGATACAAGGTATTTTATGACTACACTGAGTATCAAACTATTTCACAGGGATCATCAGTTTTGCTTCAATGAGGAGAAACTTACAAAATGAAAACTGTCTTTGGCAGCATTTATTTTAGCCTTTTTGGAGGAAATAAGAGCATGGTGATATCTAGGTTGACCGTAAAATTTATCATATAACAAGGATGCACTGAAATGAAAAGGAGGAATAATTGGAAATGAGGCTGGGACAACAGGGAGGTTAGCCAGACTCTTCCTGGAGAACCAGGCTTTTTCATCACTTCTGTTATAAAGCTCTTTCCAGGTAACAGATACAATGCTATCCTTGCATTCATTTGACTTTCTTTGAACTTCTGTTATTAACAATTTTGACTGATACCAAAAAAATAAAAAACAAAAACACTTAAATCTAAAAGAACATCACAGATTATTTTGAATCAATTTAAATTTCAATTGAGAAAACCAGTGTTCGGGGCTCTAATTTTAGGCAACTTAGACAATAATTGATAATACTGTATTGTATAATTGAAATTTGCTAAGAATTTAAGTATTCTCTCTCACACATGATAAATATGTGAGGTGGTGAATATGCTAATTAACTTACTGGGGGAATATTTTCACAATGTATACATTTATCAAATCATCATATTGGACATCTTAAATAGCTAACAATTTCCTCTGTCAATTAGACCTCAAAAAAAAACTGTAGCACCCCCGTCTCTTACATATTCTGACTTTATTTTCTTTGTTCCTTTGCCTGTTATTATAAATATGTTCTGTTTAGCTTATTCCATATAAACCAACTTCTCTTCCTTTTTGTTCTTCATTCCCTTCTATTTGAGAGGTAGTGTAATGTAGAGATTAAAAGCACACATACTGGAATCCAACTGCCTTGGTTCAAATCTTGGTTCTACTACTTGTGACCATCAACATCTTAATTCATCTTGATGTGTTTTAATTTTCTCACTTGTAGTTGGGAATTAAAATGGAGATTTAAAGTGTACTTAACTCATGGATTTTTGTGAGAAAGTGTTGGGCACATAAATAATCACTTAATAAATGTTAACCATTGTTATTTCCCTCTTAATAAAGATCCCAATGAATAGCTCATTCACTTAGGTTTTGCAGTGTGGCACAAATTTTCTATAACTAGGAAAATAAAATACATGCTTCCTAAAAATTAGCTTGCTAGCTTAAAAGGAAACCTGCTTGGTTCTCAAGGAAATGCTTTTAAAACAAAAGACTCTGGCAATGGAAAAATGTCTGCATGTTAAAGCCAAAACACACTTCCGTGACTTTGGTCTTTAGAGGCTAAGATTCCAGCAGGATTAACCAACTGAAGTTCTAAGCATGCTTGATAGTTCTGAATCAAGTTCAAGTATTCACATTTATAATCAGTGCCCTAGAATTAGATATGGTTTAATCTGACAATCAAGTTCAATGGATAAATCATTCCTCGTTAGAACTACAGTACAGTTAAGAGTATGGCATATGGCCTTTGGAAAGTGGAGAAGTTTTCATGAAAGAGACTTTGGGTCACTGTATAGTAGAAATTTAATAAGCCTGGATTGGGAATGTTCACTGTGATTCATTTTGCTAGTTTGGTATGTTAGCTCAAAATTGCCATTAACATAAGCAAAGGTCCAAGTTACTCCATTAACAAAATATCCACTTTTTGGTTTCCGGATTGAAAAAAAAAAAAAGCAAGGAAAAATGAAGGTGATTCTTGAGATATGAGTTAAATTATTTCTTAATATTTTGGAAAGGTGAGTCATCTCTTGGATATACTGCTTTTGTCACATTATTTGGTCTGGAAAAGAACAATGATGACATAAAACAGAAGCACAGTAATCTTCAAAGAGGAAAATTGAGTGAATAAAGTCTTTCTTTTTCTTTCTTTCTTTCTTTCTTTCTTTCTTTCTTTCTTTCTTTCTTTCTTTCTTTCTTTCTTTCTTTCTTTCTTTCTTTCTTCCTTCCTTCCTTCCTTCCTTCCTTCCTTCCTTCCTTCCTTCCTTCTTTCCTTTCTCTTTTCTTCCTTCTTTCCTTCTTTTCTTTTCTTCCTTCTTCCTTTCTTCTTTCCTTTTCTTCCATTCTCCTTTCCTCCCTTCCTTTCTTCCTTCCTTCCTTGTCTCTACTCCTACTCTTCTTTCTTGCATTTGTTGGCGAATTTCAGTAAGTCCAAATAGAAAGTTATTGCATAATATAAAAGAAAATAGGCTGAGAAATGAATGTTGGAACCAAGCTGCATGTCTATATGACTGAGCAAACTACAGAACTGAGCAGTTTTCCAAGGAATGCACAAAATGCAACTCAAACAGGAAATAACTCAAATAGGAAGTTCAGACCCTAATCCTCCTCCTGTAGATGGAGTGGATGATCCTTCACTCTTTTCTTCACATGAGTAGCCTAGCCATAGACTTCATAAACATTTAGATTTGATTCTCAAATTTATATGTTTATTTCTACTGTTTAGCTTGGAATCTAAACAACTTTCTTTGGGGTAGTTCCACCTGTATAGTCCCCATAGGCACTTCAAATTTTACATGTTAACTCAATTTGTTATTTTTCATCTGGTCACACCCCATCTGCCTCCTAAATCCTTAACTGTGGTTCACAGTGTCACTAGTTACTCAATGGCACAGCCACATAGTTTTTCAACTTCTTGAGCAAAGATAGGACTTCTTAGCAAAGTAAAGACTATGAACAATCCCAGAGTTAAAGAAACTGATTTAACATCACTTAATCCATGATTTTCTAATCACAAAATCTTTCTTTCTTTCTTTCTTTCTTTTTTTTTTTTTGAATACATATTAACAGTTCACTAGAGTAAAAATTTAAAATTTTACAGTGGACCATAAGGTCCTATACTTACACAATCTGACTCCTGTTATGTCTCTTACCTCATCTACATCTCTCTACCTTCACTCACACCAGTCTAGCCACAGTGGTCTTTTTGCTGGGGACTAATTCTAATTCACCTTGTGGTTGTCTGTTTAGCCACCTCCTGGAGGACCCTGGGGCAATAATCCCAAGGAAAGACAGCTTTAAGTTCCCTTCAAAAACATGAGGCAAGCAAAACTGCCAGAGCAATATCTTTGTAAGCCCCTTGGCAATTTATTTGCCCAGAAACCTCATCTCACTAATTTTACCAACCATAATTTTTTATTTCTTAAAGCAGGTCTCAAAGGACCTCTCTTTGTTACCATTTTAAAGATGCCATTAATTTTTTTAGGCAAAATGCATCTAAATATTTGAAAGTAGTGATAAAATGCAAAGTTTTAAGATATTTCTATGATGAAGGCTTTTCATCTTTTCAGGTGAGAATTTCTAATGAAGTCAGTTACGAGACCACAGACAGTGGAGACAGGAAACGGGTAAGAGCCTGGTGTTTGAATCCAGATTGCTATATCCACATTCTGGTTCTGCCTCTTATTTGTTGTATGATTTCGGTCAAGTTACCTCCTTGGACTACAGTCGTCTCATTTATCAACCTGGAATAATGACTGACCTTCCCTTTCCTACTAGGCAGTTTACTAGTGAAGACAGACTAGGTTAGTATTCTTAAACTTTACTATGAGTGAGAATCGCCGGGGGGTTAAAAGATGTCTGGCCCCTGTCTCAGGGTCTCCAGCTCAGTAGATCTAGGATGAGACAGACCCAAGAATTTGCATTTCTAATACATTTCCAAATGATGCTGATCTGCTGGTCCAGGAGCACACTTGGAGAACCACTAGGTTAGAATATACTGCAGTAACAAACAGTCCCAAATCGCAGTGGCTTGTAACAACAGGACTTGGCTTCTGCATGAACAATACAGTTTTCAGTGGGGCTCTGCTCACTGTTGTCACTCAAGGGCCCAGGTTCCTGGAGGCTCCATTGCCTCCATGCTTCCACAGTCCTCACAGTGGGGAAAGAGAACACGGGAGGCAGGGACTGGCTCTGAAAACTTCTGAGTCAGTGATCACTCAACATTAGCTACTATGAGTAAAGTTTTACCAGGATTTCTCTTTCTGTTGATAGCACTGACTGGGGATAGGTGACTTTTCAGCAGGGGTTCTGATATCCCTGGGAAGAGGAGAAGGCAGAGGGCAGGGAGGGAAGGCTGTTCTCATCTTTGTGCTGACTTTGTGAAATAATAGCTGTTTCTTTCTTTCTTTTTTCTCCTCTGCATCATCTTGACTGCCTTTTGTTACTTCAGGCTCTTGTCTGTATACAAATCTTGCTTCTGGGAACCTTTCCAGCCTCAACTTCTGGATCTCATTTCTTCAGTCTTGCCGGTTCTGTGATCAACCTAATAGCTAAGAATGAATGATCTGGGCTTTATTTTAAGTGTTTTACACATATCCTTCTCTTTAATCACTAAATCTCTTATCATCCTCTTTCCCCATTTTCTAAATGAGGAGACTAAGGTCCAGAAGCCCCTCAGCTTTAATCTGATAGGTGTCTTCTCTCTGTCCTCTTGATCATGATGCTTGGGACCTTCCCTTGCTTAGGGTCCCCTCTTCACCTGGTTTGTGGACTTCATGTGCTACTGGCTGGAGCTCACACTTAGCACTTTTCTGCCTAACTTGACTCCCAGAAAAGAAGTGCATGCTCAGATGATAAAACTGCTCTTCTGTTCTCAGAGATGTTGGAGAGCTACAAGATAGTACAGATGCTTTCATGTGATGCCTTTAAACTCTTCAAAAACCTATGGCAGCCAAGGAATTGTTTTCTTCCCTTTTGGCTTCAAGTAACCCTATTTCTTTAGTGAAGTCTTTGTGCTCCATGAATTATAAGCTACAGTGTGGGTCAATTGTCCTTGAATATCCACTCCTGATTTTAAATCCCATTTTAGAAAGACAGGAAAGTACAGTGGGAAGAATATGGGTTTTGGAACCAGATAAATCTGGTATCAAGCCCCTGGTCCACTATTTACCTACATGTGAGATTTTGAGGAGGACACTTGATAACTCTAGGCCCAATTCTTATGTGTAAAATGAGAACAATAGAAATTACCTCAAAGAAACCCATTTTTAGGTAAAGTATCACTTTTCTGTTCTGGCAGGGGCCTGCTGGAAAATCAAACGAGGTGACTGGACCAGTAAGAGCTTATGCAACTGTAATTAATTAACAAGATATGTGGATCTGTTCGTTACAGTTTTTTCAACTCATTTGTGCTGCCAAAAGATGAGTTTAGTCTCCAGAGACCAGGCTGAGTAGCATGAAGAATCTGAAGTAATCCTTCTTTTCTAGCACGACTATTTGTTTTTCATCTCTGTTCAAAGAGCCAAGTTGATTTATTTCATAGTTCTAGGTTTGTTTCCCTATTTATCTGCTTATATGTTTTTCAGTTTACAAGTGGATTGTGTGTGCTTTAGCATTGTGTTAGGCATGGCTATGGATACAAGAGAATTAAAAGGCATGGTCTGTAATGCTAGAGAAGTTATAGGCTAATTGAGATAAAGTCAATATAGTCCAGAAACAGCTCTAGAAAAATTCCAGATTATGTATTACACAGTATCAGGTTGTGGGTATAGGTGTACACCTGTAGTATATGACTGGACTTTCATTGCCTTTGATTTTGAAAGAAATTTATCACATGTCTACTCTACAAGGGGCATTGTATTAGCTGGTAGATGGTACCTTGGAGTGTTTTTTTTTTAACAAGATATGGAAAGGGTGGATTTCTGTTATGTCACCCCTCAGACACATGCCAGGTGGGTCTTATCAGAAAACCGGATTAAGATAGGGAGGAGTATGTCATTATCTGTTCCAGCAGCTAAGCCCTCCAATGTTAAACAAAGTTTTTAAAAATACATTCCTTTTCCCAGTTCACTCTCTGCAATGCTGTCAGAGTAATCTTTTAAAAATGCAAATCTGATCATGCCGTTCATCTCTTTCAACTTTCATTGGCTCCCACTATTTTTAGGAGATAGAAGTAAATCCTGTCAGGAGCCCCCTCGGGGCTGGCTGGCTCTTACCTCTGGCCTTCAGCTTCATGCTAATAAGACTCTCCAAATAGGAGCCACACTGATCTGCTCTCTGTCCTTCCCAGTGTGTGTCCTGTTCACCCCAGCCTCAGGCTTTGAAACCACTGTTTCCTAAACTGGACCACGTTTCCCTATACTCTCCACTGCATGGCCAGACTCTTCTTATTTTCAGGTCTCAGCTTTGGGCTAGTCATTTAAGTTTTTTAAGCTTCAGTTTCTTCATGAATAAACCAGGGATGATAATACCATCTATCTCCTGGAGCAGTTGTTGGGATTACGGAACACAGCGTATGTAAAATTCTCATTAGAGTGTTGATACATGTGGACTATATAAATATTATCATTACCATCACCAGTAATTCTTCAGGGAAACTTTCCCTAATGTCAAGATAAAGTCAGTTCCTCATGTTATGAATTTTCATGGCACTGCATTTTTTTCTTCTAAGTATGTAATGTGATTTATAATTATCTCTATATTTTTGTCTGTCTTATTGTCAGTCTCTTCCACTGGCCTACAAACTCAAGAAACGCAGGAGTTTGGCTCACAGATTTATCCCCATTGCCTGCGACAATTTCTTGTACACATTTATACTTCAAAAAATATTTGTTGAGTGAATGAATGAAGTTTGGCTATCCTGTGATTACTTTGTGAGAAGGGATCTATATAGGGAAGATTCACTTTCTAAAAGCCAGGTTTTCATGAATAGGGGCTCAGAAGGAAGCTCAGAATGTCAGAGGTTTTGCCTTTCATTCCCTATCTGCTACATTTTAAGGGAACTCTTTTAGTCCTAAATAACTTCCTACACGGTTAAAGGAAAAAAAAATGCATCTATGATATTTTAGGGCTTGGATCTAAAGATGCTACAGTTGCTGATCTGCTCCATTTGTATTATCTTACGTGAACTGAGATCTACAAGTACTTTATAAAGGGAGGAAATCATGGGTTTTCCAATTCAGCCCATGTGAGCAGGAGAAGGAATAATTAAACAGAAACTAATTTCCAAGGGTGAAGCCAATCTATGTGCAAATTAGAATCAACTTATAGTAACAGGTAATTGATAAACATCATAGATAGATCTTACAGACAAAATACTCCCTGAAGAACAGGGTGGGTCTTGTTATTGGTAAAAAAAAAAAAATCTGAGTAGACTGTTGGATAAGGAAAAATTCATAACAGGATGAGCATGAGTGAGAAGTGAGTGAAAAGATAGAGTGTGGTTAGTAAATATGTCTCTCAAACCTTATCAAATAAAATTCCATATTTAAATTCCCAAGAAGAGTTTAAGTTAAGGAGTAAGCACTATTTTCTGGGCAGTTTGTTTTGAAAGACCTCAATCCCAGTAATGGTTGTATACTGTCCACCCTTAGGTTGAGTTAGAGGACATTTTAAAAGAATCAACTTCTGATCTAACCAATGGTTCTTTCAAGCTTCTTTCTTTCTTCCCTTCTTCTTTTCCTTCACTGAGAAAAAAAAAATCTTCTAAAAAAATCTGTATGATATGAAGCACTTTGCTGAGTATTGAGGCAATAAAAAGTAAACAGGGCTTATTTGCCTTTCAGGATTTTCTAGTCTAACTGTGAGGCAGCTGAGCACACAAACATTTACAGTGTGGTATAATATACAGGCTCACAGAGGAGGGGTCCCTAACACAGACTCAAGATATCAGTGGTTTTGCAAAGAGTGTGATGCTTGAGTTAATTTGAAAGTGCTAATGAAAACTGGTCAGATGAGGGACGTGTGTATGGAAAGTGTAAGATGCTTCAGTAAGAGGGAGCAGCAAATTCTAAGCTTCAGAGATAAGACAGAACACACATTATAAACATTTCACATGAGTTCTGAGGTAGGTAGAAAGGAGAGCTGAAGCTGTGTAACAAAGGCCCTGTATGTCTTGATAAAGTTTTTGGAATTTATTCTAAAAAATTGTTAGGAATCACTTAAGGATTTTAAGTAGGGGATCATTGTGTTACTTTACACTTTTGTATATACCCTGGCCAGCTAACAATTCTCTCTTGCTCTGGAGAATCTCTGCTTAATCCACCTGGATATGTTTGTACTGTAGGACCTTATCTCTCCGGCTGTGGATTGTTAGCTAAACTTCAGATGTCCTAATCAGATTAGCCCAATCAGTTGCTGTCTCTTTTGAGTGAGATCTGAGGACCACCGAAATACAGAGATGGGAATCTTAACATGGGAACCATGGAATTATATATTCTGTCAAGCAGGTTTGGAAGCAAAGTAGTAAATATGAAACAATTATCAAGAGACAAGCAGAGGCCTGAGACAAAGTGAGACTACTTTCCTGAAGCTATTCTTGTCTCCTTTGTGTTTCTAATCTTGGCTCCTTCCTACCAAGACCTGAATGCTTTCCTAGCCTTGGGTCCTGTACACACCATCCATTCTTGTCTTATTTGGGGTTTTCCCAGATGCAGACCTTAAGGCATAGATTCATGAGGAAAGTATTTATTTTAGAAGCATTCCCAGGAAAATAAGGAAGTGGAATAAATGGGATCAGGGAGCAAAGGAGGGTGCAGTGTGAATACAAACTCAGTGGAAGGTAACTCTAGGTCAGCATCCCAGGGCAATCCTAGAGTCAGTGTTGGTAACACCTTTGGAGTTTTCACAGTTTTCACATGGAGCACCAGGTGTTTTTACTCCTGCGTCTGTCAGTCAGCTTAGAACTGTCCCTGAGAAGACACAAATTCTGAGAGGATTCCAGTTTTCTGTGCCTTTAGCTGAGAGAAGCTCCTGGACACAGATTTCAGCACTGGCTGTTGACAGTAGGGGCATACCAGGAATCATGTGGTGGATGATGGTACTGATCCAAGGAGGTATGGGCAGAGGACTGACACTCTTGGCTACAGTCTTTAAAGTTAAGTCCCTTTTTGAATTTGTTTCCAGTGAGCCTAATTTCATTTTATGTAACCTTCAACCAAAAAAGTCTAAAATAACACCGTGATGTTATTAGGTCATATTTTACACCAAGCACTCTAGATGCAGAGAATGGATGGAAGGGGTGTCAAGTCTGGGGATACACCAGTTAGGAGGCTGTTGAAGTAATCCATTAACTAATTATTTTATTTTATCTATTTCTTCAAAAATATTTATTAAGCCTCTATGTTACCAATTGATGGGGATAAAACAATGATCAAAGCTGACAAGGAGCTAGCCTCAGCAGTTCTTTTGTCTAATAGAGGCAATGGGCCAAATCAACAAAAAGTTGTAATTGAGTATGTTAAGAAATGTGTACTTTAGGGGAACATGTGAAGATACCCAGTGTAAGGGAAGGTTGCACAGAGAAAGTAATGTCGAAATTGGATCCTGAAGGAGGGAAGAAACAATAATGGCCTAGAAAACTGGAATATCACGAGTAGGAGTGAATTTATTTGTAAGATATTAAAGAGGTAGAAGTAATAGGCCATGGTGACTGAATATGAAAGATTTTCTACTTGGTTGGCTAGAGATAGCATTAACTGGGGCAAAAAATACAAAATGTAGATTCAGGAGTCAACACTTGAGTTTGTCTTGGCAATATTAAATGGAAAATGTTCTGAGACATTCAGATGGACTTGTATTCTTTTTTGGAAGGCTAAGGTGTAAGAATGGAGCTCTTCCAGGGAACTCTAAACTTCTAGTCATGACCTGACTTAGAAGGAAGGTTTGGGTAAAAAGATTGACTTATCAACAAGCTCTAAGAATTTACTAGACTTAATCCCAATGCTATTCAGCTTCTCCTTGACTTTCATTTCCCTTAGTCAGATTTATTTTAAAAAAAAATCAAAGAGTCACTTATAACTGTAATTTATTAGGAAAATTTATTGTGTTTTTGATTGTTGAAAGCTGTATTTCCCAAACTTTATCATTTGGTTTTGCCTCTCTATGATTTTGCCTTAGCCATGTACCACCTCTACTATTTTTCTTTAAAAATACTACATTTTTTTGCTGTCCCCAAGCAGTAATATCCTCAAACCCATAGATCTGGTGTGTTAGTTATATTTTTATAATGCACAATAAAATAAATGTGTAACTGTCAAGTACTACCATTATTCACGTATTGCATCAAATCTTCTCAAGCCAGTAGTGTTATATATATTATATTTTGGTAAATACTGGTTTAGATAATTAAACCTGTCAGAGAGTGAGACTCTGGCTCTTCCCTAGGTATGGTTTATCACATAGTTACTTTTTTAAAAGAAAAGGTAAGTTTTGCCAGTGGCAAAAATGATATAGATCAGAAACTATGTAGGTCACTTTTTGCATTTTTTGATTTTTTTGAAGAGGGACTCAATGAGTCAGAATCAACACGGCAAGTCTGTTGGCAGGTTCATGCTCCCTTCAAAACTAGAGGGAGAATCCTTCCTTGCCTCTTCCAAGCTTCTGGTGGTTTACTGGTGATCTTCAGTGTTCTAGGCTTTGCAGAGTTTCTTTGGGGGTTGGCTTTCTGCTTTCTTAAGGAAAAGAGGAAAGTGGGGGCCGTGACAAGAATTTTTAACTTCCCCTTGAACAGTGTCTTTGAGTCCAAAGGGGACGGCAGTTCTGCTTAGAGCATCATATTTATTGAACCATATTCCTTAGATTGGTAATTTCATACGAATCAAAGATTAAATGATATGTTATTATTAAAGAGAAAGCAGTAGATATGCTGATGTAGGGAAGAACCAGGCCTTTTATCTGAAAGAAAGTATCTAAAGTGGCCCCCAAGTGCCCTATGTGGCTGCAGTAATGAAAGTGATTTTCTTCTTGAGAAGACATTTCTTCAGCTTGAATTATGAGGATGAAACCCTTGACACATTTCTGAAGTCAGATCATTTGTGTATTAAATACCTGCAGGCCTCAGGCAGCCAGTCTGCAAAACAGGGAGCAAACAAAGGGGCACTCTGTGATGTCCCCGGTGTCATTGTCCCAGAGACCAGACCAGACGCATGAGCAGACCAGCAGCTTGGCTGGTCCAGCCCTGTCTTTGAGACCCTCTACAGTTACTTAACCACTACAGGACGTGTCCCCAGGCCTTTTTTATCCAGCTAACTTAAATCCTGTTTGGAACATGATTAGAAAATAAATGTAATAAACAAAAGTGCTTCTACATATATTTTCCTCTGATTCTATAGAAAGTCTCAAAAGCAACATCAAATGGCATCTGGGGTGTAGCATGATCTAGTCGTGAAGGACATCAAGTTTGTTTTGTTTTATTTTTAATTAATAGAATTTATTTGAACAGAGAGAATGAGCAGGGAGTACAGAGAATTCCTCTACTGTACCCACAGTTTCCCCTATTATTAACATCTTGCATTAGTATGGGCATATTTGGTACAATTGATGAACTAATATTGATACATCATTGTTAACTAAAATCTGTATTTACATTAAGGTTCACTCATTGTGTTTTACAGCTTTATAGATTTTGATAATGTCATGTATCCATCAGTACCACACTGTACAAAATAGTTTAATCACTCTAAAAATCCTCTGTGCTCAGCCTATGAACCATGCCCTCCTCCCCCTGGTTCCCTGGCAACCACTGAGCTTTCTTATTGCCTCTATAGTTTTGCTCTTTCTAGAATGTCATATAAATGGAAATCATACATTATGTACCCTTTTCACATTGGCTTCTTTAACGTAGCCATATACATTTAGGTTTCCCCCATGATAGCTCATTTCTTTTTATCATTGAATACTATTCCATTTGGTGGTTGTACCAGAGATTATTTATTCATTTATCTACTGAAGGATATTTTAATTGCTTCCAAGCTTTGGCAATTGTGAATAAAGCTTTTCTGAACATCCCTGTGCAGGTTTTTGTGTGAACATGTTTTTCTTTTCCTTTCAGCTTTATTGAAATTTAATGACATACAGCACTGTGTAAGTTTAAAGGGTATAGCATAATGACTTGACTTACACATAGTAGTGTGAAATGATTACCAATATCAGTTCAGTTAAGACATCATTTAATAATAGGGACTCCTTTGCTTACTAGGAGATGACTGTCAGAGTGTGTATGATAAGACTCCACTTAGTTTTGTTAAGACATATCAAACTGTCTTTCACAGTGGCTGTGCCATTTAAAGCTTAACTTCCTCCCTGGTCATCTCTGTCTCTCTCCTCACCCTTTCATGTATTTCCCAGGTGACCAGGGCTCTCCATTCACCAAGCTGATTGGTACCCAGGACCCACCTCAGCTCCTTTCCAAAAGCACATACAAGGCTCATTTCTTTATACCTATGATCTCAGCTAGGAAAACAGATAACATCAATGAGCCTTCAGGTAGCACTTACTGTTTACAATTAACATTCACATAATTTTTTTTTTAATCTTCAAAAACAATTCTCTGATAAGGGCTTATTTTCCCCAACTTGAAAAGGAGGAAACTAAGCTTTAGCCAAAATTTGTATAGCTAGTCAGTAGTGGAAATGGACCGAACATTGTTCAACCATTTAACTTCTCTTCTGGAATAAAGAAGAGTGCAATTGAAATAAGACAAAAACAAAAACAAAACAGTTATTTCTCTCAACTGAAACTGGAAATTTTGATGGCCAACTTGGCTGACATGTTACTCTTCTGGAAAACACAGCCATTTAAAAAGTAGTGTTTCTAATGCCATAACCCAAAGGAACAACTAATGGTGGTTATTTTATTCATTAGAGGATGCTTTAAAGACAAAGTTGGTTAAATACACAATCAGTCAGACAACATCTGCCTTTTAAAAAAATGGTTTTACTGCTCTTTTAACATAGCAAAGTAGTAGTAATGATTCTTTCTGAAATTAGAGAACTTGTTAAGGAAGAAATGGTCTGTAAGGAGTGAACAGACTTTTCTAACATTTTATAGGCTTGTTTGCTAAGCTTTAAAAGGAATTTCTTTTATGTTGAAGTTAATCATGCACATAAAATGCTATATAAATGTTTAAATCATTTTCTGTCCCATCTATAATAAAGACAGGTCCTGGAAGTAAAAACTGAAATGGGAGTCAATTTTTGAAACAGAAAAAGATTAAGAATCCTCTGTTACAACCCTAGCATTATGCTTTAATTAAATGTAGCCTAATGATATTCCCTGATCATTCCTAATGTTTCCTTTGACTGTCTTCAAACCCTCCAAGTGGTTCCTGGCCATTGTGTAAGACTCTGAACACATCCAACATATTACTTTGAAGAGACGCACTGTTTAGAAATGAATGATGAGCTGGATTCACGTGCCCTCCTATGATCCCCCGATCCAACCTTATTCCCAAGATATCAGTGAAATGACGATCTATCAGTTTATCTATTTAGCATCTGTATTAGTTTCTAAAACTGCTACAACAAAGTACCATAAATGAGGTGGCTTAAAACAACAAAAATTTATTGTCTCAGTTCCAGAGGCTAGAAGCCTTAAATCAGGCGTTGGCAGGTCTGTGCTCCCTTCAGAGCTGCAGGGCAGAATGCTTCCTTGCCTATTCGTAGCTTCTGGTGGATTGCTGACAGTCTCTGGTATTCCTAACATGCAGCTCTGTAACTCTCTGCTTTGCCTTTGTCATCACATGACATTCTCTTGTATGTCTCTCTGTACTCACGTGGTCATCTTTTTATAAGGACACTAGTCATACTGGATTAGGGGCCCTGCTACTTCTGTAGGACCTCATCTTAACTAATCATATCTGTAGCAATCCTTTCCCAGATAAGGTCATATTCTGAGACACTGGATTTTACGACTTCAACGTATCTTTTTTTGAGGAGTGTGGTGGACACAAGTCAATCTATGACCACACCCTTTTCTTATTTTCCTGGGAACAGCAACATTCTTCCTGTGGACAAATGCTCTTTACCCATTTCAGTGCTCTAATTTTAGTGTGTGCATCGAGCCTCAGTACTGGTGCTGAGAACTCAGTACTCAGTTATAGTTAGTTGTCCCAAAGATTAGAAGGTAACTAAGTCTACACCTGTCAGAGTCCTTTCCTAGGATCAAAAAACAAACAAACAAACAAACCCAAAAACTGGATCTGGGGAAAAGATGCAGCTTCTCCTGGTGATGGAAGTTATCTGAAATATAGAACATGCTGGCACCTTTCCAGACTCAGAAGAAATCAGTCTTGGAGAATGAAATCAACAAGCAGAAAATGGCAGAGAACCCCTTTGTTGAAATTACATAGTCTATTCTTCCTTTAGTTAGTCTGGGAAGTTGGTTTTCTTCTATTTGCAAGACAAAAACAAAATAAAAGAACAACAAAAAACATTAAAATCACCTACCGTCTAGAGTTGAGTGGAAGTTGCTGCTGTCGCTATGAAGAGTATCTTTACGACACAAGCTCAAGAAATTGTTCAAGGGAAAGTAGATTTCACATGGGGTAAGCCAAGCAGGTCTTTCTGTGTTTATCCATAATTCATAAATTTTGGACTCACAAGGCTAGTGAGTCCAAAATTAAGGGATTTTAATTTTGATTTAGACCCTAGATCACTGCATAAATTAGGTAAATTACTCATTTGCCCTTTGCGTCATGCTTGTGTTGTTATAACAGAAATAAATAATGATTGCTGAGTCTAGAGGTATGATTTAACTTGTGTTAAATGTATTTTCAGAGTTAATACAGCTCTCTTTCTATATCATTTTTGAAACACACACTTTAAAAAT
The DNA here is from genome assembly GCF_048564905.1 of Vicugna pacos. Lineage (NCBI taxonomy): Eukaryota > Metazoa > Chordata > Mammalia > Artiodactyla > Camelidae > Vicugna > Vicugna pacos. The sequence continues at coordinate 13,432,996 of NC_132994.1, read as the reverse complement.
GGTATAGACATTTTTAAAGAAGACATACCATTTAGATTTCTGTTTATATTTTAAAAGAATGTCAATTCTTCAAAATCACATGATAATGAGGACTAAAGAGAATTATTAGAAATGAAAGAGAAGTTTAATAATGAATTGATGTTATTAAATTAGTGTAGTTTAGCATATCTCTTTTGGTTTTTTAAAAACATATTTTGAGACCATGTTATAAAATGCATACATATTTAGAATTATATCTCTCTGTTGCACAAGTCCTTTTATCATTATAACTGACCTTTAATAGCTCAGTGTGGCATGCTGTAATCATTAGTGTAACCAGCAAAGAAGACTAGTATAAATTAGTACCTTTACCACTTCCTGAAAAATCTAATGAGCTTAGAACATTTAACTTAATTTTCTTCTGAAAGTAAAGTACCAGAATGGCCTTGTAAGGCCCTTTTATGATCCAGAAGGACATTCAGTAACATGAGAGAAATCTTAGTTTCTATTAAAGAGAAGCATGATGCTTTAAAGAAAAAGGAAAAAAAAAAGTTCCCTATTATCCTGTTATTTATGCATTAGAACATATGAGTAAATAGTACACATATATATAATATTATGTGTATGTAAATATATACACATAATACACATATGTATATAGTATACAATATTATAAGTAACAGGATAATAGGGAACAAAATGTGGTATATTAGAAGATATTTGACTAATCCAAAGGTAGAGAAGGAGAGAAAAGTTAACATAGATGAGGCTACTAATGCAGACAATCAAATTTACTAAAGGCATGAACCATTATTGGAAAAAGTCTCGGTTTCTATCAAAGAGAAGCCCATCGTTTCAAAGAGAAGGGGAAAAAACTGAGCTGAAATGAAAACTGGATGAAATGACAAGTGGATAATTATGATAATCCATGCTAGGTAACTAAAGTTGTAATGGTAGAATTAAAGTTCACACTGGATTAAAGTAAAGAACTTTACTCAAGTTTATTAAAGAATTAAAATAAAGAATAAAACTGTGCAGGCAAAGAAATGAGTGAGATGGAGAACAGATTTTAAAAGTGTTCTCAGAAGTAAAAGGAAAAGAGAAATGTTATAAAAATAATGGGCGAGGGTAATGAATATGGGAAACATAGTAATTATCTAACTCTTGAATAACTTTCATTTCTGAAGTAGAAATAAAAATAGAACAGAAGCAACATCAGATATTTAAAAAAAACACCCAAAACTTTTGATCTGTGTTCCAAGTAAAATTACTGTAAAGAAACTAGTTTTAGAAGAAAACTGGCAACACTTTTTTAAACTAAAATTGGAACAGTGTGTTCCAATTAGACTGAAGGTGAAACTTAAAAACTCCCAGTGGGTTAAGATAGGCTACCTGCTTCCTTATTTGAGGCTTTTTTTTGAACATTTATTACATAGTTAAAGCACTTCCAGGGGTTTGTGAAGATAAGGAGAGACTATAATTCTTCATGTAAATAGGCTCAGGTGGCTGTTGTACAAAAGCAGGTATAGCAGAGGCCAATGAAAGTCTCATATGACTGACCACACACTTTAAACATTGGCAGTGCTTCCTAGTCTCCTCCGGAGGCCACTACTAGAAATCATCAAAGTTAGTTAACTTAGGAGTTTTGTGTATGTCCCACAAAGAGTTGCAAGAGCCATGTCATAGAATTCACTTAACACTTCAGCTCAAGTACATCCCTCTCCATTTTAGCATAATTTACTTTTTGAAAATCTAGACATGGATTTCTGGCATCAAGCCGTAGTTGAGTTCCAGCTCTGATGTTAGAGTATCATGGGATTCCAAATTAACGGTATCAAATTAAGGTGGATTTCTAGCACTTTAAGGTGACAGAGTTTAGCTTAAAGACACCAAGGCTAAAAGATTTGTATTGTCGTTGTTCAGTTTTCACAGCACCTGGGTAACGGTCCGTGGGTGGCTTAAGCTTTAGGAACAGAGTTCCAGCTCTAAGTGACACCCCTGTGGTACAAATGAGTCCTAGAGTTGAGAATTTCAAACTCAGCTAACCCAGTGGTAAACATTCAGGATGATTCATGGATACACACAAGCACACTGCAGAACTCTGGAAATACTTGTGGGACAGGAATCCTGTGAAAGACTGTGACATCTGTGATCAAATATTTTGAGCTTGGCACAGTTGAGATGGTGTTAATAGGACCACAACTATAAACACAAACTAATAAAATCTATTCTCAGGTTACACAAAGTTAAAAGAATAACAACAGCAAAACAAACTTCTAGAAGCATCTAAAAAAGTATATCAGTCAGGATCCAGTTGCAGGAAACTGAAAACACTGTGGCTATGTTAAGCAAAAAAGAATGTGATAGGGGAATTATCGTTAGAAAGTCTTGAAGAGGAGGTTCGGCTCAAGGTTAGCCTTTTAGGTAAAAACTCCCTGAACAACACCAGTGAACTGGCCAGAAAGGGAGCTGGTATCCATTTCATAATTAGGAAGGGGAAGAATCAGTTGGTCACCCCTTGAAGTCTTCTAGACTTTTAGAAAGACAAATACCTTATAATCTCACTTATATGTGAATCGAAAAAACAAAACAAAACAAAATCGAAAACACACTCATAGATACACAGAACAAATGAGTGGTTGCCAGAGAAGAGGTAGGTGGGGGGTTGAGTGAAATAGGTGAAGGGGATTAAGAGGTACAAATACATTTTAGAAATAAATAAACCACAGGAATGTAATATATAGCACAAGGACTCCTTGTGATCAATGTTGTACTAACTTTCTACGGAGAAGATGGTTACTAGACTTACATGGTGTTCATTTTTATAACGTATGTAAATGTCGGATCACCATGTAGTACATCTGAAACTAACAAACTATTGTAGGTCAACTACATTTCAATTAAAATATATATATATATTGCTGTAGCTGCAGTGTAGGGATCAGAAAGTTGCCATAACTGCTGCTGAATACTCATATAGTTGGCAACTGGATCCTTAAGTGTCACTACAAGGAACCCTAGTGCATTTGATGTAAATGTGCTTGGCCATAGCAATAATTAAAATAGAAGGAGATGGCCTCCTCCTTACTTCCACAGTCTAGATAGCATGTGAGTACATCTTACTGGTAAAATGTAACTCAAATCCTGATTCCTAGCTGCAGAGGAGTTAGGGAAATACAATTTGTGATTTCCATCCTTCGCAGTAGAGGAAGCAACACTAAAAGAAGGCTGCAGTAGATTTTGAGTATCAACTTACCATATCTGCCACAGCAGGCTCTAAACTAGCCATCAACAATAAAAATTAGGTTGACTTTTGCAAAAAAAATTGCTAGTCCACAAGGGAGATTCCAGAGTAGATTTCAAAAGGAGAAGGTGGTAACCCCCAAATTATACTTACCCTCCATTCTTTCTTTTATGCAACACATCCTTAAAGACGCAAGGACTTAGAAAATATTACACTGCTCTAAAAAGAATTACTTAAAAACTAAATTTGGCCAATTGTATGATAAGTTGAAGTGAAAATCTCAAGAAAGGAAAAGTTTAGTATAAAAGGATTTATGGATTATTTATCTGTTAACTAATTGAAATCCTAATCCCAGGGATCCAGTTGGATCATATGTTGTCAGGAGAATTCTGTAGCTCAGGGTAGAATTGGACCCGTGTGTTTCCTTCAACTATTTTGTTTCTACTTCCGCTCCTTTGATGATAGTAGGAAAAGTCTTTGTCTCTGTTTATTCCACAGTGTAGCTTCAGGCCACTTAAAACCCCAGTGATTATCCTTCTCTGCTTGTCCTTGCTAATACTGCCTAAACTATTTACAAAATTGGGCAGTTGGATATAGTGCTTTTGCTTCTATCCACAAAAGCAGAACTGCACAAAAAGAAGTCATTTTTAATGCCAAGGAATTTCAGTTGTGTTTTTCTGGATCTTTAAAGGTCTTATTGAAAGACCTGAATCTTTGCGGGCTGTATTTTAAATTGAGAAAGATTAGTAAACCAGCCATGGTAGATATTCTGTCATCAAGCCTCTCTTTATATTACCTCATCTCTTCTGTCTGTGAATATTTGCCCCCATATCTGTGCCTTCAGTGTCATCAACACAGATGATATGCACAACAAAATGGTACAAAAATACACTAATGTAAAATAATAGCTTTATAAGGGTGGGGGTATGGTGATTTTTTCTTCTGTTTTCTGTATTCAGTTTTCCATGATGAGATTATTTTAATAAATAATACATTAAATTCAAAAAAAGCACCATACTACTTTACTAGGATGACAGTTTTATTTTTTCTATACTCTATCTGAAAGACTGGATGGTTATTCACATACACTAAGAATACAGAAAGTGGATGCTTTCTGTATTTTTAATTTTTGTCAATAAACATGCATTAACTTTTTAATTGTAACAATGTCTTTAAAAGCCAATTGCACTGTTCTGTAAATGAGCTTTGATGAAAGTCCTGGCTCAACGCAACACAGAAGGACCCCTGATTTCGGAATTGGGTTTTTCTCTGGCTGAATTAGGGAGTGAACCTCTGATTTTTAGCTTCCCAGGACTCACCCTTTGTCATTCAATGTGATTACATTTCTGAAAAATAAAGTCTGGAAGCTATTTGTTTAAACAGTCTGCATTTCTTTTTTTTTTTAACTTTTATTTTCTTTTTGCTTGAAGTCAAAGGGTCTGATGATTCAATTGTATTCAGTCAGTTATATTTTAATTCGAATCTGAATGACAGAACCATGGTTCTTGTAGAAAAGTAGTGAATTTAGGTCTTTGAATGCTTGTTTTTCATTGCCAGAATTTTAAAAACCAATCATTGATTCTCTACAGATTCACGATACATAATTGCAGGACACACATAAACACAAACATACACACACACAGACGTATGTGAATAATCTTATATATACAAATATCATATTCCAAAGTTATTACTAAGAGATGCAATAGGACTCTTGGGTAGAATATATATGTCTTATAAAAACCAGTAAAGTCAAGTTGAGCCATAAAATGCCTTCATAAATGTTTGTGTAAAGTCGGGTACTAGTTTTTCACTTTTTTTTTTCCAGCGAAGATACACTAAAACAGGACTGAGCCTGGGGAAAATGTAAAATGGCTGGATTTTCTTCAACTATCTCATAGTTCCCTGTTAATTGCTCTTTGTTATCTGCTCCTAGCATTTTCTAGGGAGTCTCTTCTATAGTTACTTGCTCAAAACCTACTCTTTATTAACTGTAATATAAAAAATTATATGGTAACTTAATTTCTACTAAATTATAGATGACTTAAAAAGGTCAGATACAGACAACCTGACACACTTGAAACTAAAAGGAGTTTATAATGCCAGCTAGAAAAAAAATATCAATAATAAAGGAATATGCATTTAAGTGTTCTGTTTATAGTTTGATCTCTTTGTCTGTTGTATTTTGAGTTTAAGTCACTTAAACTCTCTGAGCTTCAGTTTTTTCTTTTATCAAATGAAGATAATAAAACATACCTTGTAGGGCTCTTATGACCATTAACACCCCATATGATTTTTCACATAAAGCCTGTCATCTGATAGACATAATAAATATTTCACCACTCACTGTTGACTCACTGAACTCATAGGACTAGAGTCCTAAGGGTAACATTTCTGATGTTACTTGTAACCTACAGAGAAGATTATTTTGGGCTTTTAATCTGGTGAGAATGATTGACTACAGGCATTGGTGGGTAGAGTAAATAACCTTTGGGAAGCTCTTCTGGGCTTTGTTCTATAACTCGATATTTATGTCCATTTAAATGATCTAACGACTCTATCGAGTTAAGCAATCTTTTACATTTCATGCTTATTTATGTCCTACAATGATTTCTCATGGAGGACAAAACTGTGGGATGTGAGGCCAGTGTAATAGCATTCCCAGGATTGTTTATGGATAGCTATCCAGTTTAGTTATTCCCATGCTTGGTAATCTCTACAGTGCATCATTCTGAACAGTGATGATGTTTGGGTGCTGCAGAACGCAGCTGATGAACACACTTCCTAAGCCTCCCTGTTGCTGAGCTCAGCCAAAAAGCTGCACATGAGCCTAAACAGATGTTTCTGTTGTTTAGGACGATGAAGTTTATAGAGTGCCTGTTTATCTTTCAAAAGAGAATGTGGAGAGTTCATTCAGTCTTGAGATCCAATCTTTCCGGAGGTTGGACTGACTAGGAAAGTTGGAACAGAAATTGGGATGAGCACATGAAGTCATTTGGGGGCTGTCAGAAAAGATAGTCCTTTACTACTTGGTAGGAAAGAAAGAAGACATATGGAAATTGATTTGCCTACAAATGGTTGATATTTTACAGGACAGAACCTGAGACAATAGTTTACATTTTAGTACATTTAATACATCTTCAGTATAACTGATACCTAATAGAAACGCACTCCATGGCAATTTAGCAGATATGAAATAAGCACAAAGCATCACCATTTCCTACACATATTTCATGTGATTAGAATAAAGTTATCTCCACAAGGAGAAAAACATCAAGGAAATGAAAATTTTGTATATCATATATGTGAGTCATCCCTGACTTAACATTTTGGCCACAGGAAAAGAAGATTGTTGTCCAACTAAGCATTTATCTTCTGACAGTTTAGCAAAAGAGACAGACACGAAAGTAGTCGATTGTAATGCAGTGCTATGAAATATATATAAGCTCTGCCTAGGAAATTTATCTTTCTGTTGCCAAATATCAGATCACTTTCCTATTTTAGAGGAATGCAAACACAAGTGGGAGGGAGCGTTCTGTTCTTCATTATAAGGATTGAAGGGAGTAGACAGTCTGCCTCTGAATCCTCTCAGTGAAGAGTATGGGTATGTCACCTAAGTATGACTGAGTCAGGGCTAGCATCATGGGTGTGTGACCTGTGCTGAGAAGGGTCCGGCTAATTAATGCTCTTCTGTCACTGCCTTGAAATTCTTAATTTTTGAATAAAGGACCCCACATTTTCATTTTGCACTGAGCTCCACAAATTATACAGCTGGTGGCTGCCAAGGGCACTTTTCACCCAACTTGAGAGAGTGAAACAGAGTCACACGGGGAGTTGGAAAGGGATGATGGAAACTGGGGAAGAGCTGGGGACTCAGGGTGCAACAGTAAACATTCGGTGTTGGTAGAGCCCAGAAGTACAGAAATGATGGAGCGCTGGCAGTGCTGGTGATCACAGCAGGGGTCAAGAGACAGCTTTCTCAGAAAATCATTCTGGGGAAAGATTATAACTCTGCCTTGATTAACTAGCAACAGCACATCTTTTTGTATGTCCTGTTGACTATCTGGGCTACTGTAGCAGTCTCCTAAGGTCACCATAACGAACACCCACCCATTGGGTGGCTTAAACAGCAGAAATGTATTATCTCTCAGTTCTGCAGGCCAGGAATCTGAAATCAACGTGTTACAGGGTTGTTTCCTTCTGGGGGCTCTGAAGGAGAATTTGTTTCATGCCTCTTGCCTTGGCCTCCCGCAGTTGTCGGGAACTCCTGGAGTTCCTTGGCTTCTTTCTTGGAAGATACGTCACTTCAGTCTCTCCCTCTGTCTTCACATGCACACGGCCTTCTCCTCTGTGAGTATGTATCTCTATGTCCAAGTTTTCTTTTTCTTATAAGGACACCAGTCATATAGGGTTTAGGGCCCATCCTAACTGAGTATGACCTCATCCTAACTTGGTTATATCTGCAAAGAACTTATTTCCAAATAAGGTCACATTTAGAGGCTCTGGGTAAGATACACATTTTTGGAAGACACTATTCAACCTGGTACAGCTACTAATACCCTTTTAATAAATTTCTTTTCTACTTAAATTATCCAGAATCTCATTCTGTTATCTTCAGCCATGAACTCTGACAAGTATGGGCACTCTCTGTAGACTTGGGTTAGGGAAAAAAGTATTCTCAGGCAAAGTTACATATGAGCTGCACTTTGAATGATACCTATGAGTGAAACAGCAATAACAGAGTAAGTGGATAGCATTCCATGTTGACATACAAAGAGGATGAAAGATAGCAATGAAAAGTCCTCTAGATCTTTAAGTAATTAATATGTGTGGAAGATATGGGGAGCTGATGGCCAAGAGAGGGATTTGAGAAACAAGGCACTGAAGAGATCTAAAGGGATCAAACAAGAACAGAATCTGCAGCTTCATCTGTATCTATAGGCAATAAAAATGATATGATGGTTTTTAATGAGAGTGATGTGAATATATTTGTGTTTTGGAAAGGTTCCTCAAGCAGCAGTAAACAGATTGATGTGGAGAGAGATGGGAAAATGGGGGGTTCATAAAAAGGGATATAGCTCAGGAGACAGTATGAATTAAAGTCATGACTGTGGCAGTGAAAATATGGAGAATGATTGTATCTGGAATTTCTGGGACTGTTGAACATCTAGATGTGAGAAGGGAGAGAGAATGGGGGAATATAGGAGTGATTTCAAGGATGGGTGATGGTGTCCTTGTTCTCTGAGATGTTAATCCATTATCCAGTAATTAACCATTAAATGAACCATTTCTCCATCACTTTGGAAATTAATCTTTTCTCAAACTTGGCCCTACTGACATTTTAGGACAGAAGACTTTTTGCTGTGTGGTGGGAGAGAGGGTCCTGTAAATTTTAGGATGTTTAGCAGCCTCTCTGCATCTACCCATCATATGTCAGGAGGATTCCTCTACCTCAGATATTTCCAAATATCCTTGGGGGTTGGGATGCAAAATCATCACTGGTTGGGAACTGCTAGATTCAAAGGAGGTAGAGTAGGTTTGGGGTAGAGAGAGATGAGTTCACTATTACACCTCTTATGTTTGTCATGCCTGTGGGTCATCTAATTGAAGATGTTTAAATGCAGCTGGAGGTAGGTACCTGGAGCACACCTGAAAGATCTGGGCTGTAATACAAATTTGAGCATATTGTTTCCATGTGATTAACTGAGACTTGGGTAAAGGCAAGATTACCCACAAGAAGTTTAAGAAGGATGGAAGACCTAGAACAGGTACCGAGGATCTGCAACATTTGGAGCTAATATAAACTGAAGACACTGAGCTTCTCAAAGGGACCAAGAAGGACAGCCTAAGCATCATCCTTCTCTTCCTCCTCTGTGCCTCTCAACAAGTGTACACTTGCAGACCCTTCTAATGATAATTATTAAACTCTGGAGGAAAAACAATAACAACAGCAAAGAAATGGTTGAGGGACTCAAAGCCAGGGTTTAAGCTACTTGTAGAGTTTGGTAAATTGCTGTGTTGAAGGATAATATCTCATAAGTAACTTAGAACTTTAAGACTTTTTTTTTAGTATCTTCATTCTGGAAAAAGTATTAGAAGAAAAATTGTAAGAGTCTATCTTTAAGTTTTTGGTAGTATATTCTCATTTCTGGGCAGGTTCTTTGTAATGCTGCCCAAAGCTAAAACTTTAGGTACATTTAACATATTTTATGATTTTTAACCTTTGAAAGTAAATAATTTTAAAATAATGAACATCTGCTAGAGAGATGGTCTACTGGCTAACAGACCCAAACAAAAATTTGCCTTCAAACCTAAGACCACTAACTGACTTCACAAAAAAATTAACCTTTAAGCAGCATTGCAAGTAAAAGCCCCATTTCTCATTGACTAAATGAACCTTTTATTTTATCGTCCTTTTAAAATCACACACATTCATACATGAATATGTTATTGTTGTAAAAGATTCAAACCACACAGAAATATTTAGAAAAAAACATGAATGTCCCCCTTCTCCTGTCCAGTACTCCTCCTCCTTGCCCCTTCCCTTCCCCAGATGCAACAATTCCCAACTGTTTGGTGTTCCTCCATTCAGCCCTCTGTGTTGGACACTGAGTGCACGCCACTGAATGCGAAACATTGTTCTGCAACTTGCTTTTTTTCTCTTTCCATATCTTGGAAGTATGAAAGAACCTTTAGCGCCACATAAACAGAAACGTTTTTCTTTCAATAAAGAGAGAGTGAGCTAATATAATTAAATCAATACAACATTTATCACAGAGAATGACAATGACTACACCACTGATAATGCAGCTAGCTGCCATGAAGCCTTTGGAACCCATCTACAGGATAAATTTGGTGAAAAGCACATTGAATTTTAAAGTCTCAATATTTACATTTGACAACTGCAGAGGCAAAATACTGTCCACCTCATGGCAACAAGAGACCATACAAGTGACAATATTCTGTTTTGCTCCAATTATCTCTTCATTCTATATATGGCATGGTTAGAGGTAAGATAATGAAATTGCTTAAAACAAATCTGAAAAACAAGGTGAGACAATTATTTTCTTTGTAGCAAAAGAGACACAGCCAATTTCTTACTCGTGTTATTTCTCTGCCTTACCCTCATGGGGAAAAGCCTGAGAATATTTCCTAAAATGGACTTAACTTGGCTGGGGAGGAGCCTGTGGCACGGACCTGACAATTTCATTTGCTCTGTAATTCCAACTCAACCCTTACATGACAGAGATGATGCAAAGAAGAGTATCTGCAATGAAGCAATTCTTTAGGAATCCTATAGGGTTATCTTCGCCAAGGATGTTCAAATTCAGCCTGCTATTTTTCACCACTGATTTTCTTCCTCAAGCTAATGCTGCCCTGACAACACTGCTCATATCTTGATATGAGTGCGGAGTAGTTTTGTATCATCAGAGAAAATTGCTCTATTTTATTCCACATAGTGATTCTTCCCTAAATTAGAATAACAAAGTCTATTTTATTCCTGTCATTTACTAGATAAATCCCATCAATAAATGTGCTGCTTCTTTGTGAATAAATTCTCTCCGCTATCATTTTCATTTTATTGCTGGTCAAATCTTCCATCTGGATGGTATTACTCACCTCCTTAGACATGAAGTTCCTCCTTCTCAATGAAATAAGCTGTTCTCAGTACCTCTTCCCCAAGTCAGTACTAAATGCTCACGGCAAGTTATTACCGGGAAGAGGACTGGCTGGGGATTAAAAAGTCATGGGTCAGAGTCCCATTTCCAATCCCTCTGTCCAAACATGTGACTTCTGGGCAAGCTACTTGTCAGCTTGAGTTTCTTCATCTGTGAAAATGGGGGAGTATACTATCTGCAGTACTTCTATCCCCGGGGCTGTTTTGAGACTAAAAGAAGAAAGGTCTATGTAAAAGATCTTTGTAAATTATAAGCCATCATATAAAGGCAGATTATTAAAGTGCCAGGCACAGCTTACGTACTCATAAAACATTTTTTTACATGTTAGTTGAATCAATGTCTCCCATTCATTGTTTGCCTCTACCAGGGCGTCACAGAATAAAGGGGACAAGAGCTGGAGTGAACCTCCTGGTTTATAACTTTGTTCCTGCCCACTTCCCCCCAACTTCCCCCATCTCAGAGGTCAGTCAAAACATACAGATGGACCTCCACTATGTCTGAACTGGTGATTCTGCCCCTCTGGGCAGAGCTCACTGATCCTTAGAGTAGACAACTTCCCCAAACTAAGCTAACAAGCCTCTCTTCTGGGAAAGAAGACAAACTTTCCTTGTTACTGAAGCAGAGACAATCAATGACTGGGCCCTGGAGAGAAGACTCTTGAATTGCTGCTAACACTCTCAGCTTTACCTGGATTTCTTTTCTTTCTATGTGCAATTGTTAAGTGCTTCCTAGGGACCTTTGAGATAAACAAAAGATGAATAATACAGATAAATAATATCTATCTCATAGGGCCTTATAGACAAAAAATAAACAATACCTACCTTATAGGGCTGTGTAGTGTGCATACACCAGTGCCTGAGATATAGTAAGCATTCAGTATTAGCTCTTATTATTATTATTACTTTGAATAATATCTAGCATATATAACAAGTATTTAGTTATTTTTTATTGTCATATAGTTGACGTGACATTGATAAGTTTAAGGTTCACAACCTTATTTAATACACTTATACATAGCAAAATGATCACCAGCAGAATATTAGCCAACATCTGGATCACATCACATAATGATCATTTCTTTTTTGTGGTGATGCATTTAAAACCTACTCTCTTATCAACTTTCAAGTATATAACACAATATTGTTAACTAGAGTCACCATGCTGTACATTCAATCCCTAGATCTTATTCATCTAATAATTGGAAGTTTGTACTCTGACCAATATCTCCCCATTTCCCTCATCCTTCATCCCTCATCCCCTGGTAACCACCATTCTAATCTTCATTTCTAATTTGGCTTTTTTAGATTCCACATATGTATAAGTGAGATCATATAACATTTGTTTTTCTCTGTCTGACTTATTTCCCTTAGCATAATACCCTAAAGGTCCATCTGTGTTGTTGCAAACAAGAGGATATCCTTCTTTTTCACGGCTGAATAATGTATCATTGTGTATATCTGCCATATCTTCTTTATCCACTAATCCATTGGTAGACACTTAGGTTGTTTTCATACCTTGTCTACTTTGAATAATGTGGCAATGAACATAGGATTGTTTGAGTCCTGTGCATATATACCCAGAAGGAATATTGCTGACTTGTATGGAAACTATTTTTAATCTTTTGAGGATCCTCCATATTGCTTTCCATAGGCACTGTACCAATTTATATTCTCCTTTGTTCCACATCCTTGTCAACACTTATTATCTCTTGTCTTTTTAATGATAGCCATTCTAACAGGAGTGAGATGATATCTCATTGTGTTTTTGACATGCATTTCCTAGTAATTAGTGATGTTGAGCAAATTTTAATTTACCTGTGACTATCTGGGAAAATGTCTATTCAATTCCTCTGCCCATTTTTAATCAGAGTGTTTGGCACTTTTTTTTTTTTTGCTATTGACTTGTATCAATCCTTTATGTATTTTCTATATTAGCCCCTTAATCAGACATATGATTTGCAAATATTTTCTTCCATTCAGTAGATTGCCTTTTCATTATGTTGATGGTTCCCTTTGCTGTGCAGAAGCTTTTTATTTTTATGTTGTTCCACTTGTTGATTTTTGCTTTTTTTGCCTTCGCTTTTGATATCAAATTCAAAAAAAAATCATTGCCAAGGTGGATGTCAAGGAGATTGCCCCCTATATTTGCATTCAAATCTTTAAGGCATTTTGAGTTGATTTTGTGTATGGTGTAAGATAAGAGTATAGTTTCATCTTTTGCATGTGGCTATCTAGTTTTCCTACCATCTTTTTTTAAGGCATTTTTTTCTTTGAATACGTTTTCTACACCTTTGTCTCTCTAGTCCTTCTGGGACCTTTATAATGTGTATATTGTTTCTTTTGATGGTGTACCAAAAGTCTCAAGTTTTCATCACTACTTTTTGTCCTTTTTTTCTTTTTGTTTCTAAGATTAGATGAATTTCACCCTCCTGTCTTCAAGTTCATTGATCCTTTCTGCCACTCTATCTAGTCTGCTGTTGAACCCCCCCTACTGAATTTTTAAATTTAGTTATTGTATTTTCAGCTCTATGATTTGTTTGGTACTTTTTAGTAATTTCTGTCTCTACCTTGATATTCTTTTTGTTCATCTCCTCTGTGATCATCTTTAAGACTATTATTTTGAACATCTCTATTAGGTAAACGATTAATCTCTATTTCATTAAGATCTGTTTCTGGAGCTTTATTTTGTTCTTTGCAATACATTCTTTCTTCGTTTTCTTTACTCTCTGTATTGGGTTTCTGCACATAGATAAAGCAGCTACCTCTCCCATTCTTGACAGAATGGTCTCATGTGGGAGATGAACCTCATCAATCACTCAAGCCTAAAGCCTTTGCTTTCTCTTAAATTTTTATTTATACCTTCTTTGTTCTTGATGCCTCTCAGTATTTGAAGTGTGCCAAGAGCCATCAATGTCCCAAAGGGAGGAGCACAGGCAGCACGTAGATGCCAGTTGATTGGAAACTGGACTCTCAGACAGCAGCTTGGAAGGGATGTAGTTAGACCACATCCAGGGAGGAACTGGAAGGTTGACGTTTTGCCTGCTCCCTCTTTGTTTGTCATAGGTTTAAAGCTTTGTGTGTAGAAGTGCTCCTGCACCTATTAAAAATACTTCTTTGCTACAGTCCTGTGGCACTTGAGAATATATGCTCTTTTGACTGTCAGAGCCAGGCGATCCAGGAGCCCATCCCTTGGGCAGTAGCTCGAAAAGCTGGGGAACTAGATATGTGTATAAGCTCCTTCCAGGGAAATATTCGCATCTTGAAGTTGGCTAGGAGGAGACAGCAGAAGGGGTGTCCACAAGCTTCCTGGTCTCCAAGAAGGATTAATTCAGTCCCTAGATGTGTGCTAATAGATGCATAAAGAAATTTGATGCTCAAGTAGCAGCTTTCAAAGTATGCAAATAGACCTCTTTCAGACTGGGAGATGGGTGTTTCTGTCTGTCCCCTCTGCTCTGAGCTCTGGGAAGATAGCCAGTTAAGAATTGGTTCTTTGTTTGCTGCAGTCCCTTGGGACTTGTGAATGTAATCTCTGTTGGATATCAGAGCCAGGCAATTCAGCAACCTGTCCCTCACATGGCAGCCACCTAACCTGGAGTGCAGTCATATGTCTAGGCTCCTTCCAGGTAGATACTGGTGATTTGTAGTGGTCTAGAGGAAGAAGGCAGAGGACATGTCCACTGACTTCCCTGATCTTCAGGTAGGAAGGCAGTCAGACCCTAGATATGTGTTAAATTAGAAGCCTTTCCATTTTTGTGCATGGAGATTGATTTCATTTTCTAAAAACAACTGAGAGATATTAGTTTTCCCTTTTTCAATGGACATTTATGTAGTTTGCTTTTTCGAAAGACTGCAGTAAATGCCCTTATAATATGTTAGGCATGTTCTTTGTTCCATTTACAGAGAAGAGATCTCTTACTGCCATAACTGGATCGTAAGGCATATTTAATGTTAACAAACTACGAAAAATTACCCATTAAAGTAGCTGTGCCCATTATCTATTATGGCTGAAAGTTTCTCTGTCCTCTTCCTGACAAGTCGTGTTACCAAATTTTTGGAAGAGTTGCTTATAGGCTGTTATGAGCTCATTGCTTTAATTTGCATTTCCTTAATTACTACTGAGAAAAGTCTTTCATATATTTATTGACTACTTATATTTCCTCTTTTATAAGTTGCCTGTTTTCTATTTGTTTATTTAGTATCTGATTTAGAAAGTCACTTTTCTTCCTGGAAATAATGGAGTATTCCTTGAGAAGCCTGAGAGTGTGTTACCTTTTCTCTTAGACCCACAACTTTTGGGTATAGACAAGTAAGAATGAATTCTTTTAGTACAGTCTTTCACATAGCATTTATGATGAGCTCTTAATTATAAATTTAGACAGTGCTATTTAATATGGAGTCAGCAGCATCAGCCTTACTGAAGAGTTTTCAGACAAGGGCATTCTCAGGCCCTCTTTATACTACTTTGTTAGAAGCTCTAGGGGCAGGTCCAGAAAGCTGTGTTTTAGTTTAATGAGCCTCTAGGTGATTGAGAAGCACTAAACTAGACCATTCAAAAAAGGAAAAATAAGTTAGTGATTCTAAAACTAGATTAAGATTATGATTGTATTTGTCTTATTAACATTTTAAATTTTATTAGTAGTACACATAACCTGGATGAGTCTCAAGGGAATTATGCAAAGTGAAAAAAAGTCATCCTTACACATACTGTAATGATTCTATTTACGTAACATTCTAGAAATGACAACGTTATAGAAATGGAGAACAGACTAGTGATTACCAGGAATTAGGGAGGATGGCAGGTAGTGAAGGGCTTGATAATAAAAAGACACAATCAGGAATCCATGTGCTGATGGAATTACCCTGTATTTTGACTGTTGTGGTAGATACACAGATTTAAATATGTGGTAAAATTGCACAGAACTGAGTATAAACACACACACACACACACACACACACAGAAATTAGTGCAAGTAAAACTGGGGAAAATGAGTAAAACCTGTGGATTACATCAATGTCAATATTCTGGTTATAATATTATACTACAGTTTTGCAAGATGTTGCCATTGGTGAAAACTGGGTAAAGGATTCAAAGCATCTCCTTGTATTACTTCTTACAACTAGAAGTGAATCTATAACTATCTCAAAATGATAAGTTCAATTTAAAAATGACAACAAAATTTTTGTTAGATTTAATTACCATCAATTCCTCTCAAATATTGATAGGAAACAGGGAAAATGGCTCATTGTCATTTTTGCTCTGAATTTGGCAAAATGTTCCGCTCCCTTAATTTTATATTTAAAGAATTAAATAAATGAATAAACATGCTAGGTGAAGAGCATTTCATTTCCTATTGAAAAAATTAAGAAGAAAAGATAATTTTAAAATGTAGATTTAACTCTTTCTCAAACAATGTCTCTAATATTTTGAAATTATGTTAACTAAGAAATCCTTAAAGAGGAAGAAGTATCACATATTAAAGTTGGAAAATGAAAGAAGGATGGAGTTGCCCATATTCTAATTGTAATCTTCTTTTCTTTTACTTCCTGGCTTATTCCTGGATTGTCCAGGATAGGTTTCACTTCACTCAATATTCTCTTTAACCTGGAACTTTAAAACTGATGCAAAAATTTACTAGGGCTATTAGTAGAATTGATTATATTTAGAATCCTTAAACTACATTATTAATTCCCAAAATTGTTTAAAAATTTTTTGAAAATTAAAAATCAATTGAATATATATTCAGCTAACATGATTTATTATAAATCATGTTTTATTTCTATTCATAGATTCATGTCCCGTGCTGTCCTGGCAAGTAAGCATGTGTTGCTATCTTAGAAATGGGTATTTGATGAATATAGCACAGAAATTGGAAGAATACATGAGCTGGTAGCTTTACTTTGGGATGAATTTCTTCTTGAATTCTATTCTCAGGAAACTTTTGGAAATATATTTATGTGGTGTCTAGTTTGTGGGACACTGCATTGCAGCAGTAACTCAATAAGAAAATCCCTTAATTCTAGAAATTTGAGACCAACTTTTATTCATAAGTCTATTTGTCTTTTTTTTTTCCCCCTGCATTCTGGGAATCTCTCCATTCTTCAGCAGCAGGAAGGTTTCTAACATGGGCTTTGAGCTCCTTTTTAAACCATAGGGAGAGAAGCAATCTTTTATAGTTCCTATATACTGAGTCATAACATAACAAGTTGCTGGTGCCAAAACCCCTCACTCACTCCCCTTAAATAGTCTCTCCAAACAGGTCAATGAAGTGTTCCTGGAACCATAATTTATGGTGCCTCATGCAGTGATAAGAAAAATGCTGGACTGAGTTCAGAAACAAGGGTCAAATGATGACAATGAGAGCAAACCATTTCAAACTGTTTTAGTTGCGACGAACTACGAGGCTGCTGGGAGAGAATGTGTATCAGGGAGAACTAAACAGTCACAACTAAGCCAGGCATTTGTTTCTTTGCTTGTTTGCTTGTTTGCTTGTTTATTTATAAGGACAACACTTTTGTCTCTTGGAGGAAAAAGCTAATGTATTTCTATCTTTTTCCTAAAATGTTCACTACGAAAACTGAGCAAGAGCTTCTTTTTGTTGTAGATTTCCAAAGACTGGTAACACTCAATTATGTGAGCTGATTAAAAGCGCAGAATATTTGTATTTTTGGTCCAGGAAACAACGGCCCTCTGCTGTTTAGTTACTAATGTTAGCCTACTCTATGCTTGTGCTGTATCAGAGAGGGTAGTACAGTTTAATTCTCTTGTTTCCCAGATAGTACAGTCTTTCTGCATAATATTGTGCCACATTATTACTCACTGTTCAGTTCCTTCCTCATTTTTAGCTAATAAAGTCTTTAAGATTCTTTAACAAAAGTAAGGTAACATGTTGAAAGGGGAAAACTAACTATCTCAAGTCTTACTTGCCTAGGAAGAGATTGAAAGTCTTAGTTGATTTTCTAGGTGATAGAAAACTCTCAAATATTTTGAAAAACTCCTAACTTACTAGTTCTTTAAGTTGAAAAAGAAAAAAAAAATGCAGCCACAGCTTTCTGAAATAAAAAAAAAAAATAGCTATTATGCATCCTGGTTCTTCTTCTGTTCAGTTTGTGACAGTTGGATCACACTCCATCCAGCCAGGGCAGCTTTCCCATCCTACTCAGGCAGAATTTTCACAGGGTTTTCTCTTATCTCATTTTCTCTATGCATCTTACCTCTATTTCTGTTACTTTATCTAATTTGGGAGATAAGCAGGGTCAAAAACAAACAAAAGGAGATGCCAAAGACAAACAGAGCCTTTTGTCTCCCTTTTGAATTGGAACATTCCTACCCACTAAAAGTAATGTAAATTAAAATGCAATGAATCATCCTTCTCTGTCATTTCCATGATTATCACACCTGCTGTCCACCTTCACAATAAAGGTCGCTCACTGAGAATAATGACTCACGCTGCCTACCCCTCTGCAAGGACGTTCTAGCTGTCCATGCCCATCAATATCATCTGTAAAATTAATTTCACTTGGCACTTTTCTTCAGTCTAGGTCCTAGAAATCACTGGACCTGCCCTGCCTCTGAGCAAGGATTTTCTTATCTGACTTAAGCTCCCTTCAGCAATTCAGGCATGTGATTCTGGGCCCAAGTACCCTAGAAGGGGCCCTGGAATTCAGTATGTGTAAAGCAAGCCAAATTTGATTTGTTAACAATAAAAAAGGCAACATCATGCAGCATCATTCATTCTTTGTCAAGAAAAATCTTGAATTTCTTCTGTAATTGTTTAACAGTACTTTGATATTGTGATAAATTTACATTTTATTGTTTATTTGAATACCATTTAAAACCGCTGGGGAACATAGCAACATTTAACAGGTACTACATAGCCACTACTGTGTTAAATGCTTTAATTCACTGTCATATTTGACCTCACCCAAAAAGGTAGGTGCTATAATCTTCATTTTTCAGAAGCAGAAACTGAGGTTTAGAGAGATTAAACAGTTTATGATTAGCTAATAAGAACTGGGGGAGTAACTGAATCAAGGAACTTTTACCCTCCAAAGTCTGTGTTCTTCTCCACTTTGATATACCACCTCAAGAAAAAAGAATTATACTAATTCTGAATACACTTAACATAATTTATAGTAATTTAATCAAAGCAGTCATACACATTTGTACTCTGAGGATAAATTTGGTGATTGAACAAATATTGATTAAGAGTTACGTACCAAGTGATTCCTTTTTTTTCCCCCTAAGTTCTTCAAATATTTTTCAATTTTAGTTATATGGATACCTATTTGGGTAGATAATTCTCATTTCCCAAGCAGAATTAAAAGATAATGATTTCATCTGTTATCAATTGTTAGAATGTTGAGCCTATTAGAAATCTTTACTATATTCTATTTCTTCTTTCAGGCTTGAGCTTGAATTTGAAGAATTATACTTCTGTTTGAAAAAGATCATTTAAAGACCAGGATTCCTATTTGTTACAAGGAGATATTTAAAACCATCATTACTGAAATATTTTGAAACTTAACAAAACACTTAGATTCCATAATAGTGTTAAAATAAAATAAAACAGAGACTAGGTTTGAAAATCTCCCAAGACGAAATCTTTTAAGCCCTGTAAACAAAACTAAATATGACTTAAGTCATGAACACAAGTGCAGCTTAACTTAGGTTATTCTTGTAAATGTACTCCTCTGATAATCACAAAAGAAACAACTCATTTTCATAAAATGGCATAAGGTAAATCACTTTTAGTCAATCCTCTGCCATCTGGTAACTTCCATTTTAATAACCAATTATTGTAAAAGTTGAACAACTTTCTCAGTTTTACTTTATAAGTCATCCTGCAGTGTCATGCCTCTGAACTTCATTGCAATTTTGCTCTGAAGACTCCTGTTCATGAACTGTTCTTATGTGTACAGTAAACTCTTACTAGTACTATTTTACTGATCTGGCTTCTAATTTTTACTGTTTCTGGATTTTTGATAGTTTCTGGTGTCAGAAGTGGGATCCAGAGGAGCCCTCCCTCAATGACGCTGGGGTTGGCGTACAGCGATTTGCTGGTACCCACAAAGCCCACTGCACTCGCTGCTTTCTCACAAATCTCAAGAGTTCTAGGATAAGTTTCCATTGGACCTAAGCTCTGAACTTTTTGCTCTGAGCTTGTGCATACCTGTGTTTTGTTAGTTGAAGCTTCTTAGTAAGTCATCCTTCTGTCCATAAGAGGAAAGAACTCAGTATTCTGGTTTCAGGGTGGCAATAAAATTACTGGGCTCCCATATATTTGCTATTTTAAATATAAAGGCAAAAATAGGTTCCACATGGTCCAAAACTCTAACCTCTCTCAAAAATTCCCTCTATGGACCAGGATATTGTGCCGTTTTCCAAAATGCATGAACTTTTGGATAGTTTGAAATTGTAGTGGCCATTTTGGGGAAACTTTAACTTAGATCACATAGCCCACAATAAGGGGTAGCCTTGAAAAGAGAGAATCCCAAAACTCTGAGAGATAATGGAATGCATTCTTTGTTTGGTATGCAGAAGCTCCTAAAAGACAAAATGATTCAAAAAATAGCTAATATGAAAGAATCTTTACAGCGCATAAGTAAAAAACTTTCACCATTTGAACAGGTAACCTTAGTTCATTTGTCAGAAACACAATTTGGATCATGCTGATCTTTTAGGGATTTGTGTTATTGTAGCTGAAACATGACTAAAATTTAAAAATGAAAGCTGTAAGGTCTCTATTTGTGTCTATCTGTATATTTACATATATTTATGTCAGTATATAATTGACGTATATGTCCTATTTTTAAAAGAGCTCTATTTAATTGTCTTGAAAATAGGCACTTAATTATTCCTAAAACTCTCAGAAATATAGAGCAAACACAAATGTTTTTCAAATTCACATGATCTTGAATAATCTTTGATAAGTAAAAACTAGCTTAAGTTCGTTACTTTAATAAAAACAGGCATGTCTTTGGAGTTGGCAACATTCAATATAATGCAAACATACAACTATTTATACCTACCTTTAGTCAAATAAGCTCATACTGTCTCTGTGTTACAAAATCTGTCAACAAGATAAATAACTTAAAATGATGATTAACTGTTTAATGCCTAACCCAAGTATAATTATTAAAAACAATAATTTTAATAGGTGAAAATAAGAAAATTTATACTAAGTTAAACTAAATAATGGATATTCATTGAATATCTAGTTCATTTCCAAATTAGATGATACATAGACATTAATTGCTAAACGTCAGATTATCTACTTCTAACTTAATTTTTTACCTAAGATTTCTACTTCTGGCTTCTTAATTTAAAGATTACATCTTTTGCCACATTAAAATTGTACTATAAAATGTATCTCTAAAATTTTATTTTTTATAACTATATATTTATAAATTTACTAATCTACTATGGGATACTGATAAATGATAGACAGTTCACAATTTCTTACTTCATAGTTTTCACTGGAAAATAAGGATTACTATTAGTTTAAATTTATAATCATTATGTAAAAATAAAATTACTAGAAACAATAAGAGTGAAGAGAAACTGTATAAAAAGTATGGAAAAATTTGGATGTGTGTTTTTGTGTGAAGACTATGCAAGGAATATATGGCATGTTTTTATTAAGAAAAAAAGCATTAATTTTGTTCTAAAATAAAATAATCGGTTGTTCCAGAATAACAAAAAGCAAAACAATAAGACAAAACCTAAATAGATATGAAAAATTGCAGAAGGTTTATGGAAAAGAAATTTTATGTTGTGAGGTCAAAGCTAGCAAAAATTGAATAGATTTATTTATGAGTTTTTTTTAATAAGCTCAATAATGTACTGCTATAAAACTAGAGTTTAATTTTACCTCTGTTAAAATCACGAAATTTCTTCGACTAGTAGTCTGCACTTGTTAAAAGATTATACATTTTTTCTTTACCTTTAATAATCTTCCTAGGAAACAAAGATTATGTGTTTCATCAAAATATTTCCTGTGTTTCATGTTGTCTTTACAGGTCTCTGATTGCTGAGAAAAACTAATATAAAAACATATACAACTATGTAACTTTCTGTATTTGCCTTTGAAATCTTTTGTCAATTTGGTTTAGTAGATAACTAAGGGGTCGTTTCACAGAGACTTGTGATTTCAGTCCTTTTTAATCAAGTATTTTGCACTTAAAAAAATTGAGATATAGTTCATTTACAATATTATGTTAGTTTCAGGTGAGCAACATAGTGATTCAAAAAATTTAAAGATTATACTTCATTTATAGTTATTATAAAATATGAGCTATATTTCCGTGTGCTGTAAAATATATCCTTGTAGCTCATTTATTTTATACATAGTAGTTTGTATCTCTTAATCCCCTACTTCTATCTTGCTCCTCCCCTTCTCCTCTCCACACTAGTAACCACTAGTTTGTTTTCTATATTTGGTTGAGTCTGTTTCTTTTTTGTTATATTTACTAGTTTGTTTTATTTTCTAGATTCCATATATAAGTGATGACATACAGTATTTGTATTTCTGTCTGACCTATTTCAGTAAGCATAACTTTATTTTTATAGCTGAGTTGTATTCCATTGTGTGCATGGGCATGTGTGTGTGTGTGTGTATATGTGTGTATATATATATATATATAATGACATCTTTTTTATTTATTCATCTGTTGATAGACAGGCTGCTTCCATATCTTGCCTATTGCAAATAATGCGTCTTTGAACATTGGGGTGCATGTATCTTTTGGAATTAGTGTTTTGGTTTTCTTCAGATATATCCTCAAGGGTGGAATTGCTGGATCATATAGTAGTTCTATTTTTTGTTATTTGATGACTTCTATACTGTTTTCAATAGTGGCTGCACCAATGTACATTTCCAACAATAGTGTAGGAGGATTCCCCTTTCCCTACATCCTGTCCAACTTCTGTTATTTGTGCTTATTTTAATGATAGCCATTCTGACAGATGTGAGGTGGTATCCCATTGTGGTTTTGATATGCATTTCTCTGATGATTAATGATGTTGAGAATTTTTTCATGTGCCTGTTAGCCATTTGTATGTCTTCTTTGGAAAAATGTCTGTTCAGGTCATCTGCCTACTTTTTAATTGAGTTGTTTTTTGACGTTGAGTTGTATGAACTGTTCATATAAGTTGGATACTAACCCCTTATTGATCATTGCACTTGCAAATATTTTCTCCCATTCAGCTGATTGTCTTTTTATTTTTGTCAGTGGTTTCCTTTGCTGCACAACAGATTTAAGTTTAATTAGGTCCCATGTGTTCACTTTTGTCTTTGTTTCCTTTACCTTAGGAGACAGATCCAAAAAGATATTGTTACAATTTATATCAAAGAGTGTTTTGCCTATGTTATCTTGTAGGAGGTTTATGGTTTCTAAATTTACATTTAAGTCTTTAATCCACTTTGAGTTTATTTGTGTATATAGTGTGAGAGAGCAGTCCAGTTTGATTCCTTTGCATATGGCTGTCCAGTTCTGCTGATACCATTTATTGAAGAGGTTGTCTTTTTCCCTATTGTTTATTCGTGCCTCCTGTGCTACAGATTAATTGACCTGACCACATAAGTGTGGGTTTTTTCTGGGATCTATATTCTATTCCATTGATCTATGTGTCTGCTTTTGTCTCAGTTCCATACTGTTATACATATATATATAGTCCATTTAAAATGTGTCAATTTCTGGTGTACAGCACAATACTTCAGTCATATAGGAATATACATATGTTTGTTTTCATATTCTCTTTCACCATAAGTTACTACAAGATATTGACTATTTCCCTGTGCTATACAGTATAAACTTGTTGTTTAACTATTCTTTATATATTAGCTAGTATCTGCAAATCTCAAGCTCTCAGTTTTTCCCTTCCCACTCCGTTCCCCACCTAGTAACCATAGGTTTGTTTTCTATGTCTGTGAGTCTGTTTCTGTTTTATAAGTAAGTTCATTTGTCTTTTTTATTTTTTTTTAGATTACACATATAAGTGATCAATCATATGGCATTTTTCTTTCTCTTTCTGGCTTACTTCACTTAGAATGACATTCTCGAGGTCCAACCATGTTGCTGCAAATGGCATTATTTTATTATTTTTTATGGTTGAGTAGTATTCTATTGTGTAAATATATCACAACTTCTTTATCCAGTCATCTGTCGAAGTTCCATAGTGTTTTTGATTGTGGTAGCTTTGTAGTAAAATCTAAGTCAGGGAGCATGTTACTTCCAGCTCTGTTCTTTATTCTCAAGATTGTTTTGACTATTTGGGGTAGTTTCTGTTTCCATACAAATTTTAAAATTATGTGTTCTTGTTATGTGAAAAATGCCATTGGTGTTTTTATAGGGATCGTATTGAATATGTAGATTGCCTTGGGTAGTATGGTTCTTTTAAGAATATCAATTCTTCCAATCCATGAACATGATATGTTTTTTCATTTGTTTGTGTTGTCTTTTATTTCTGTCAATAGTTTCTTATAGTTTTCAGAATAGAGGTCTTTTATTTCCTTACATAAGTTTTATTCCTAGGTATTTTATTCTTTTTGATGCAACTGTAAATGGAATTGTTTCCTTAATTTCTCTTTCTGCTAGTTCATTGTTAATGTATAGAAATGCATACACAGATTTATGTATATTAATTTTGTATCCTGCACCTTTACCCAGGTCATTGATGAGCTCTGCTAGTTTTCTGATGGTGTCTTTAGGAATTTCAATTTATAGTATTGCATCATTTACAAACAGTAAAAGTTTTACTTCTTTCTTTCCAATTTTGATTTCTTTTATTTCATTTTCTTGTCTGATTGCTGTGATTAGGATTTCTATACTATGTTGACTAAAAATGGCAAAATGAGCATTTTTGTCTTGTTCCTGATCTTTGAAGAAATGCTTCCAGCTTTTCACCATTGAGCATGATGTTACTTGTGAGTTTATGATATATGGCCTTACTATGCTGAAGTATTTTCCCTCTCTACTCACTTTGTAGAGAGGCTTTTTTAAATCATAAATGGATGTTGAATTTTGTCAAAAGCTTTTTATGCATCTATGAGATAATCATATGATTTTATTCTTCAGTTTGTTAAGGTGGTATATCACATTGATTTGTGGTTGTTGAACCATCCTTGCATCCCTATGATCAACCTCACTTGATCATGGCATATGATCTTTTTAATGTATTGTTGGATTAAGTTTGCTAATATTTTGTTGAGGATTTTTGCATCTATTTATATCAGTGATATTGGCCTGTAATTGTCTTTTATTGTGATATTTTTGTCTAGTTTTGGTATCAGATTTTATGGTCTCATAAAATACATTTGGAAGTGTTCTTTCCTTTGCAATTTTTTGGAATAGGTTGAGAAGAATAGGTGCTAACCCTTCTCTAAACTTTAGGTGGAATTCACCCAGGAAGCTTTCTGGCCCTGGGCTGTTGTTTGTTAGGAAGTTGTTGTTTTTCTTTCTTTTTTTTTTCAGTTTTATTAGTTATTCAATTTCATTACTGGTAGTTAGCCTGTTTGCATTTTCTATTTCTTCCTTGTTCTGTCTGGGTAGTTATTACACTTATAGAAATTTGTCCATTTCTTCTTGGTTGTTCATTTTATTGGCAGATAGTGGTTTGTCATAATCTCTTGTGATTCTTTGTATTTCTGTGGTGTTGATTTTAACTTCACCTTTTTCATTTCTGATCTTGTTGATTTGGGTGCTGTCTCTCTCTTTCTTTTTCTCTCATTCTCTCCAATTTCTAATGAGCCTGACTAAATGTTTACAATTTTGTTTATCTTTTCAAAGAACCAGATCTGACTATACTTCAATTAAGGAAACTGCCTATATTTTGATTGGTTTGTGGCTACTACAATATTTTGCTGTGGCCCCTGATTATTTAAAGTTGCCGATCTCCTTCCTTATATCTTCAAATTCTTTGATAAACTTCTTACTGTGATCATCCATTCTTCTGAGTTCTTTGTTCATCTTTACAATCATTACCTTGAAGATTGCCTGTAGAAGATTACCTTGTCATTGCCTGTCTCCTCTTCAGTTTTAGTTCTTCTGGCATTTTATTTTGTTCCTTCATTTGGAACATGTTCCTCTGTTGCCTTATTTTGCCTAATTTGCTGTTTTTATTCCTGTGTATCTGGCAGATTGGTTGTGATTCCTAACCTTGGAGAAGTGACCTTTTTTAGGAGACATCCTAAGTGTCCCAGCATCATACTCTGGTCACCATTGCAATATGTTCTACGGGTGCTCCCTACGTGGGCTGCATGTATCCTTCTGTTGTAGCAGGCTGACTACTGCGAGCATTGTGGTAGGAGTGGCTGGCTCCTTCTCTGGTTTACCATAGCTATTTCTAATTTTTTGTCACTCACAGACAATTACTGTTTGATTCTTAATTCTCCTCTGAAAGTATTTACCATCAACTACAAGAGAAAACGTTTCACCTTCAAGGAGCTTCATGGAAAAATCTCTGACAATTACTCTATAACACAGGTTTCTGTTAGCTTTAAGGTCAAAATGCCAAATTCAGTAAGAATCTTTAAGACTCTAATGGAAAAAATGATTGATTCACATAACTCTTAATCCAAGAAAAACAAGAATTACTTACATGGAGCTGAATGAACTGCTGAAGATGGTTATAATTTTTATGGCTTTGTTTGAAGAATTGTTGGTGCTTTAATGTTTTGTTTTCCAGATTTAAAGAAACTCCTTTTCTCCTTTCTTTTATGTTATCTATAACTTATAGCAATTTGGTGAAGTATACCTTTACAAACAAAGGTTGAAATGCTTATCTTTTTCTCCCTAACTGTTCCCTCCAAAATTCAGAAATACTTACTAAATATTCTTATTTTTCATGACAATATAGGTATTCACATAAGTTCAGAAATCATGTGTTCTCCTTGTAACAGGACACAACTGGGCAAGTCCTTAACTTGGCTTCTCAGCCTAAAGAGACTTTTAAAGTTCGAATTCTAGTTCTATATTATTACTTGACAATATTAAATGCGGAAGGTTAGCTTTATGGAGCCAATAAACATCCCTGGATATTACCAAAGCTTTGACTGAAGTATTATATTGGAAAATATGCAGATAATCACTGTTCTTGCCACTTTATGTAAATAATCAGGCCACATTTAATGAAACTGTATTTATTACATAAACAAATTAGTCTCACTATAATTATCTTCGATAATAATACCTTTACAAAATATAGACAAAAATACATAAATGTAGGCAAAAATTTTTTAATAGAAAACTTTAGTATACATATTATCAGGTTCTAGTCCTGTTCCTTGTCTTTGAGATAATATTATCTACCTGTAAACTTCAGAGAAATCATAACAGATCATGTATGGACAACCTTCATGCTTTTTCCATATAGAACACTCAAGAGAGTTCACTGGAACACTCTGTGACACCTTCAAAGGCAGTCAAACTGTAACTGCAATCCTAGAAGCTCTACTACACTGAAACTGCCATCCGTATTTCATTTAAAGATGCTCTGAACTCAAATCTAGAAATTTTCTCAAGTGGCTCCTCTCCACACTCAGAAAATTAGTTTATATTTTGCTCCAACTATTAACCTCTGTTTTTCTTTGGTTTCCATAAAAATTCTTCTTATTACACTACCTGATTGCATCCATCATATAGAGGCCTAATGTAGGTGGAAACTCACCTGCATCACCACCTCGAAATAAAACATCCTCCTGTCATCCTAAGTAATCATGAGGATATGTGATTGCTAATACATTGTTGTGCTATATAAATAACTGAGAACAAATTTGAAATTCAATTCCATATTAGCCCTCCAACTTAGAAATGTGAAATCTGAATCTGATTATAAGTCATTTGACTTATTTAAATCTTAGCTCCAGGGAATGTCTGCTCTGGGTTACTTTTCAATCCTTGGCTATTGTTCTCCTTATAGTCATCATATTAACAACCTCCCTAGTGCATTGTATCCTCTCATGGCCTTTAAATGCCTTTCAGCAGCCATCACATATCAAATCGTATCCATCAGGATTAGACAATTAAAGGGACTCACTGATCCAATCACACATATCTGTGATGATGATGAGACTGTTGGTACAGTGACTACATGACCATTTATCTCAAAGACTATGCCAACAGTGGTACCTGAGAATAACACTATACTAGTTGGTCACACTCTCAGATTGATGACAGAGTTAAAATTAAACGAAAGTAAAATAAAACAAAATGAAGACTAGGCTTGAAAATCTTCCAAGAAGATAAAACCATTTAAGCCATGTAAACAAAACTAAATCTAGCTTACTTCATGTATATAAGCAAAACTTAACTTAGGTTATTTCTTAGAAATGTACTCCTCTGATAATCATAAAAGAAACTTGACTCATCTTCCTAAAATGGTGTAAGATCTTCACTTTTAACCAATCCTTTGCCATTTGGAAATCCTCATTGTAATAGCCAATCATTGTAAGGGTTAAACAACTCTCTCATTTTCACTTTATAAAAATCATTGTGTGGTGTCATGTCTCTGAGCTTCATTCCACTGTTGGTTTGAAGATTACCAGTTTGTGAACTGTTCTCAAGTGCACAATAAACTCTTACTACCACTGTTTTACTTATCTAGTTTTAATTTTCAGAGTTTCTGGATTTTTGATAATAATTATGCTACATTTTACTTAAATGCCTTCTGATCATCAGCTAAGTTTAAAGTCCCCTTTTCCATTGAGATGGAATTAAATTGCTTTTGAGTTTTTCTACTACTGCTTTTGAATTTTCTATAATCTTTCTGAGGTTTTGATCAATTTCTAAAATATGATAAGTGATATTTATGAGAAGAATGAGATGAAAAATAAGTAAAGTTAATAAAAAGAAAAATGAAGATGGTAGAGAAAATGCCCTGGGAAACAAAAGAATTTTTTTTTGACAGGGGGAAGGGGGGTGAAAAGAAGCAAAGTAAAGGTAGAGTTCTAAGAACACAGAGCATTATGGGCAGCTTACAGAAAGCCCTTTCTTGCCTCTGCTGCATATTTCTATGCACAGATGGGCATGTGGAAGTTGATCAGTGGACACTTCATTTTTGCTAATTCTTTCTGTGGACCTGCTAAATGTGACATGACCCACTGGTGCTTGATACCATTGATAGGACAGGGTATTCTCCTTCAAAGATCTCTGCTAGGACCTGTCTCTCCTTGAGGTACTCATGAGCAGCTTAGAGCATGGCATAGTGGAAAATTATGAATACTTCTTTGCTATTTGGGAACCTGAATGCAATCATTCACTTATTCATTTCCTCAATCAAAATTAATTATTCATTTAAGGAAGTATTTATTGGAAACCAAAGGCACTGTGCCGGACACTTCAGGAAATAAAAGAAAAATTATGGACAGGATCTTACCTAAATTCCTTCATGTTAAAATGTTCTGTGGGTGTTCCACAGGACCCTGGATTTCAACCAGTACAAAATTAAACTCAGCATGCTCTTCATACCACACTCCCATCACTAGTCACCCACTCCTTTCATCTCCCACCAAGTCCACTCTTCCACTAATATCTCTTATATTTGTTATCACTGAAAATCATCCATGTCATCCAAACTGGAAACCTCAAGTCATTCTCTGCTTTTTCAAATTCCTCATCCTGTTCACCTTCAGCTCTTCCCCTGATTGTATCTCCTCTCTCCAACCCTCTTATCATCTCTCACTTGGACTTAACTGAGATAGGCTTCTGTCCAAATTTTCCATCAGATCCTTTTTATTCTCCCTTTTATGTGCACTATAGTCTGAATGCTGTGCCTGAAATACAAATAGATATCATTTTGTTGCTAAAAATTTTATGGTTACTCCTCATTCCCAAGCAGGGAATAAAACTCCTTAAATTATGAATACTTTCATATCTGTTTTATTTACTTACCTATCTAATATTTCTATTTTCATCTTATGTATTCTTTTCCGTGAACACTTCGTTTGTTGTATGTTGTATTTTTCTTGAAAGATTGTTAGGAGCCATATAGATGTGTGCATACATATGCATATATATATATATATATATATATATATATATATATATTTTATGGGACATAAAAAACTCTTGGATTTATTTCAGAAAGAAGGAGATAAGACCAGGGTATCATTTATAAGGATAAATGTAGTAACAATTTGAAAAGCAAATAAAGAGGGGGAAACTGGTTGTGGTAGGTGGTTACTTCAGTGGTGATGATCTGAGCCTGGGTAGTAGAACAAGAGAGGAGATGCAATGAGATAACATGTGAGATAAGATTATATATGAATCTACATGAACTATTATGATTCAACTTATCAGGCTGGTTTCTTGGCATAACACTTACAATGGACAACTGAAGGAATAGGAAGAACAGAGTTTGAGATTTGTCTTCAAAATTAATGTGAGGAGTTTGATAGAGAACTGAAGAGTAAATCTGTAGACTATTATACAAATAAGTAATAACCACTTATAGTTAACATAGGAGTTGTATGCTAATGTTATTAAAATAAAATATTGGAGTATCTTTTGGTCACTATATATTTTAACTATTTCCTGATTTAATATTATGCTATTAATTTGTTAGCAAACTTTTTATAAAACTTTTAGAAATGAGTAAAATCTAAAGAATCTTTTTTGAGTTCCCATACATAAGTGATAACATATGGTATTTGCCTTTGTGTTTCTGGCTTAGTTCACTTAGAATGACAATCTTCAGGTCCATCCATGTTGCTACAAATGGCTTTATTGTATTCTTTTTTATGGCTGGGTAGTATTTTATTGTATAAATATACCACAACTTCTTTATCCAGTCATCTATCAATGGGCATTTGGGTTTTTTCCATGATGTTATTTAATTTACAAAACAGAAACAGACTCACATAGAAAACAAACTCATGGCTACTGGAGGAAAGGGGGTAAGGAGGGATAAAATGGGAGTTGGAGATTTGCAGATACTAACTTACTATATATAAAATAGACAAACAAGTTTCTACTGTATAGCCCAAGGAACTATATTCAATACCTTGTAGTAACTTATAATGAAAAAGAATATGAAAACAAATATATGTATGTACATGTATAACTGAAACATTATACTGTACACCAGAAATTGACACAACATTGTAAACTGACTATACTTCAATTTTAAAACTAAAACTAAAGAGTGATTTTTTTTGTTTTTCACTTTCCTTTCTACTTTGAAGTCATGTGTTATGCTGAGCACTGTATGGAGCCATATAGAAAAAAATAAACACAAGATAATCTCTACCCCCCAAAGAAGTTACAAACTTGTTGAGGATTTACATTAAGCAATACAAAAATCTAAAATTTTGTCAATTAAGTAGAAAATTTAGGCCCCACTTTCCTCTTAAAGGTGTAGAAGCAAAGCATGAAAAAAGGGATATTTAATTTGTTTTGCTTAATTTTTTAGTTACCTACTAGAACCAGAGCCCCCAAAACACGAAAAAAAAAAGAAAAAAATATTCACGGGAAATACTCAACATGAAAAACATGCCTGCCAAGAAACCAAACAACCCACACATAGCCAATAAAAGGGAAGACTCTTACTTCATACTCTGCATGTCTCCAGACTGAAACTTGTCAGTGACGGAACATTTCACAGCTGTAGGACCTCTTCTTAGAGAGATTTTTTTCTGCCACTCTCAAAATTCTTCAACACAAATCATTACTTGGAGAATCACACCCAAACTTCTTAAATAATGAAGGGGATGAACAGGAATGTTGTTATTTTAAGTTTTCAGAGAAAAAGGTGCTTTGTTGAGCAAACAACTACTTTGTAGCCCTTAGTGTTGTATAACGATCAACTTCAGAGTTATGGACAGGGTTCACACAGTCTAATTAGAAAGATTAAAATTCAGGACATGTTAGCATTAGAACCCAAGCAAGAACAGACACTTTTTAAAGTTTTGCTTTGAAACCTTTAGTCTAAATAACTATTATTTTTACTAAAAAATAAAAATAATTTCAACTGCTCTCCTGCCATGAAACTATAGATATGGGATGTTTTCTATTTCTACAAAATTTAGTTTTTCTGTTTTTGTTTGTTTCCTCGTGCATAACATAATTAGAGCCATCACTCACTGACTTGAGGACTAACGTAATTGAATACAATTTTGACAGTAGTTTCTATTCTGCTTTGTCCTTTGATCCATTTAATAATCATTAATGTTTCTTACTTCCCTCTCCTGTTTAAATCCAAGGTAGGTGTAAAGAGAGAGAAGTGTGGAGTAAAGAAGCACTGATGGAGAAAGGAATTTTTATGAAAAGTCATCAAGATTGAAATTCAGAGAGAAGACATATTCATATTGAAATTTCCAAAATGAATTCATAATAAAAATAGTAAAACATTCATAATAAAATGTTCCCTAGATCCACTTGAATGTGGGCTGGATGTGGTGACTTGTATCTTATCAATACAGTATAGAAAAGGGAGAAAAAAAAAAAGACTTTACCGTGGAGGAACCTGGCAGACACCACTTTAAGCAAATCATAAAGGTTAATAGCATCAGTCATAATTAATGCTAATATCATGTACCCCTTGATATGAGGTGATGAGGTCAACTCATCTTACGGTATTCTCTCAAACCATATTGTCAGCCTAATCATGAAAAAAACATCACACAGCCTCAATTGAAGGATATTCTACAAAATAAGCACTACTCCTCAAAAGGATTATGGTCATAAAGAACAAGGGAAGAGTGAGGAAGTCTCATAGATTGGAGGAAACTAGGAGACTAGATGACCTAATGCAATGTGGTATTCTGGACTGGAAGAGAAAAAGAACATTAGTGGAAAAACTGGTAGAATCTGAATAAATTCTGTAGTTGAGTTCATAGTAATGTACCAATGTTATTCTTAGTTTTGACAAATGCAGTATTCTTATGTAAGATGTTAACTTTAGGGAAAACTAGATTAAGGATATATTGGACACTCTTTGAACTATCTTTGCAATGTTTCCGTAAATCCAAAAAAAAATCCCTAAATATAATATTTACTAAACACATACACATATATACACACTCCACAATCAGGACTTAATTACCATTTTAAAAAAGAAAAGGAGCACTTATAGCAATAGGACCCTTCTTTTCATGGACAAACAAAATAACATCTTGATATTTAAGCCTAGGCTTGGTAGTTTTAAGTCTAAGCTTTGAGATTTCAGTTGCATTAAAAGTTTAAGCAATCCAAATAAGACTTTTAGATTTACCTTATACATGCAGAAAAACTACAGTAGTGACTCATGAAAATAATATTACTCAGGTTTTCTTCCAATTGTTATTTATTGAATACTGACAGGACATAAGGAACTCTTTAAAGTATTACACTTATACACAGAGGTGTTGATACCTAGAAAATGTATTATCAGACCTAGCATTAGAGTGCAGTCTGTCTGACTCCTGGACTGTAATTCTTCCAGCCACACCTTGGAGCCTACTAGACCTCTCCCACAATTCCATGGGGCATGGAGATAATTGAGTGGGAAAACGTCTTTTTCCTTAGTGGAAGTTTGAGAAGACAGTCAGAGGGCAGCAGTAAGCGTCTAAACTAGAAATCTACTAATTGTCCAGAGATTGTGGAAATTTTTCCATTGTGATTTGTAGAACTAATTTTCTGCATCTTTGATGGAGATTTTGATTATCCTTTATACAACTCTACCTACTTTAATTGCCAGGATCATCAGAGTTGTGAATTAGAGATAACAATGAAATTGCTTACAGTGTTCTTTTTAGAGGGATGTAGAGAGCCTCTAAGATGACATTTAGTGATCTTCATATAATCCTTTTGTGTAACACTCAGGGAAGCAGGCGAGGCTTGATTTAGTGACTTGCTTCCAGTGACTAGAATACAGCAGAAGTGAGGGGCTGTCACTCCAAGACTGGGTGATGAAAGATTGTGGCTTCCATCTTGGGATGCTTGCGCTCTCTCATTCTCTCCTGAATCACTCAGAGCTGGGGGCAAGTCAGCTGCAGGTCATGAGGCAGCCCTGTGGAGAGACCCACGTGGTGAGGGACCAGGGCCTGCAGCAACTACGTGAGCGAGCTTGAAGGTGATTCCTCCCCAGCACTTCCCTACCCCATTTAGTTGTGACTGTACGATATGAGGAACCTTGAGCTAGAACTACCTAATTAAGCTATTCCTGAATTTCTGATCTGCTGAAGCTATGAGACAACAAACGTCTGTTATGTTTAAGCTGGTAAACTTGGGCTAATTTGCTATGCAGCAGTAGAGAACTAATACAGTCTTTCTCTGTAAGGAGGAGGGGCAGGCAGATTTTCATCAGACACCCACATTTATTTCATGATGAGTGTGTTAGTACAGTTGTCTATTATCTTTTTTTATGAAGACTGATACTGAGTATAGGTAACATTCTTTTATTCATATTATATACATGGAAGTAGAGATTACATCTTTTTATTCAGTTTTATCTGAGAATTATGGTTTATAATCTTTTCTTTTTATTTGAAGTATAGTCCATTTACAATGTTGTGTCAATTTCTGGTGTATAGTATCATGTTTCTGTCATACAGATACATACATATATTCCTTTTCATATTCTTGACAATCTGAAAATAATCGTGGGGGCCCTCATTCTCTCATTTGTTTTTGTATTACTCAAAGCCAACTTTAGGACTACAGAATTAAAACTGGACATAGAAATTGAGCTTCAGTTTTCCTTTTTTAAAAAATTCAGTGGTACTTTTTGATTGTCAAAATGTTTTGATGAAATGAAAACATATCTTCATACCTAAAACTTTTTCTTGAAAAATTTAGTAAATCACCTGCCGTATATTCATTTGAAAATATTGAAGGACAACATAGAGAAGTGTCTCCATTTATATGAACACCAGATGAATACCTTAACTGCACAGCAGCTCATGTGATGCTTTGAAAAATGCCTGTTCTTTCTTTGTGTTTTTTTCTATTATGAGTAAATCATCTCTGTGCACATTCAAAAATTTTGATTCTGTTGCACTTCATTTTGTCTTCTAGGTTTGGCATGTTTCCTAATTTCTTTATTCACAAATCCCTTAATGATACCTTTAAAACTAAAAGAATATGTTGGAGGAGGATGGACATAATGTTCTCTACTCTCCATTGGATCATAAAAATGTCCACTAGATAAGAATGCCCTTTGCACAGTTGAAATCATGATTTCTACAACTCATTAGTGTTTTGTAATAAGCAGCCGCTTCTCATATCAGAGACAGTGCATGCTTTTCCCAGTTCACCTAAAGGTATATTTGTAAACGACACAGTGTTTGTTTTATAAAAAGAATCGTATGTATGTAATAATCTCAATTAAAGTACAATTTAGCTGTAGTCACATGTATATCAAGAGTAGGAAACATGAAGATAAGATGCAAAAGCCATAGAGTACATCTTTTAAAACTCACAAACAGATGTGACATTGTTTAATCTACAAGTAGCCTGGAAAGAGTGGGTGGGTGTTTGTCATATTTGTTCTGAAGTTTTCAGCCCAAGTTGTAAAGGGCTATGTAAACCTTCTACATTCTTGTCAGTGGAAATTATTTCATCCCTTGCTAAAATTCAGTCAGTCTGGAGGTGAAAAAAAGCAGCTGTTAATCCATGTAACTTTGCTTACTAAGTGGTTGAGGGCAGCGCGTAGTGAAGGGCCTGTGCTATGATGGAGGAAAGGCCCAAGTACTTGTGATGACTAATGCGCTTTCAGTCATTTACTATCCTAAAGTAAAAGTGATTTACACTAAAGTACTCCCACCAACTGTTTTCAACCAAACAATTCTGAGCCTTACTAAAATTTCAAGGAAGAGTAATAAGTACCCAAGATTTGGTCAGTAATAACTTATGGAAGAAAGAATATCAACAGGATTTGCTGAATGAAGGGAAAAACAAATTGTGGTAGATGTTTGATAACTTTCATCATTTTGATTCCTATATCCTCTACATTCCTGGACTCTGTCCTGTCCTGTGAACTGTAGCCTCCTTGGTCTCCTCGATGCAGGGAGCCTGGATGGTGTTGAAGGAGTTCCCCGACTCTGTGCAACACCCTGGAGACTCTCCCAAGACCCTCTGCTGGGGCAAGCCTAGGTCTCATCCCATTCCTTTCCCCTCCCTCAGGAATGTTCTTTACTGCCTCATGCTCAGTGCCTTCAGAGCTGTTGTTCCCTCTGTTTTGTTTGTTTTGGTTGATTCAGTTAGGAAGGTAAATCCAATTCCTCTTCTTCCATGTTGGTCAGAAGTGGAAGTCTTGTTTTGTTTTAATACAGGATTTGGATTTCCCTGGTTTGCACCAGTTTGACATCAGCTGCCAGTATGATCTTTTAAAATAATCCTATTATCTATGATCTATTAAGATAATTCTAATTTAGTCTTTATTCTGTATAAAGCAGTCATTTATACTGATTGAATTTTGGTTGTTAGACCAGTGTTGCCTTCATGGGATATACCCTACTTGATCATGAAGTATTGTTCTTTTTAATTTGTTGCTGGTTTTGACGTGCTAATAGTTTGTTAGAATGCTGTGTTTATGTTTATGAGGAATGTTGGTCTGTAGTTCTTCTTCTGGTAACTTTTGGTATCAGAGTAATACTAATGTTCTAAAGTGAGTTGGGAGGTATTTCTTTCTCTTCCTTTTTTGTGAAGGAGTTTAAGTAGGATTTGTATTATTTCTTTCTTAAGTGTGTGATAAAATTTATCAGCGAAGACTTCTGGGCCTGAAGTGTTCATTGTAGAAAAGTTTTTAAATAGACATGTAATTTCTTTAGCACATATAGGTTTCTTTAGGTTTTTAACAATTTATTTTTGTATAAGATGTGATAATTAGTGTCTTTAAAGGAATTTGTAAATTTTATTAAAATGTCAAATTATATCTAAGATGCCAAATGTATCTGCTAGAATCTGTAGCAATAACCCTTGTTTTCCTGAGATTGACAGTTTGTGTTATCTATAGTATTTTTTTCTTGATTAGTCTAGAGATTACATTAGTCTTTTCAAGAAAGTCACCTTTGTTTTTATTAATTTCCTCTGTTATTTGTATGTTTTCTTCATTAATTTCTTGTTTTGTTATTTCCTTTCTTCTGTCTAGTTTAGTTTTCCTAAATCCTTAATTGGAAACTTATTTCACTGACCTCACATATTTTTCTTTTCTTTAATGACTACTTATTAACACTATAAATTGCCCTCTAAAATCCACTTTAAATATCACACACTTTGTTATGTGAGATTTTTTGTTTCCATTCTTTTAGTTCAAAGTATTTGTTTTTAGTCCAAAGAATTTTCTAATTTTCTTATGTTTCTTCACCTCATAGATTATTTAATATATGTGGCATAATTTTAAAAATAATTTGGAGATTTTCCAAATCAAGGTGACTTATTGTTACTAGTTTCTAATTTAATGCTCGTGTGGCTGAAGAATATACTCTTTTTATATTCGAGATTTATCTTATGGCCCAGCATATGACCTATTATCAATATTTCATGTGCACCTAAAAATAATGTGTATTAAGTGCAATGTTCTTTAAGTGTCATTTAATTCAAGCTGGTGTTTAGTATTGTTCAAATCTTCTGTTAAGTACTTGGCTCCTTAGGACTGTTATGTCTTCTTGATGGGTTAACTCTTTTTACCATTTTGGAATATCCCTTTTTATCTTTATCTTCACTTATCTTCTCTTTGTCTTGATGTCTTCTTTGTCCAATAGCAATAAAGCCGTACCAGATTTATTATGCTTAGTGCTTGCATGTGTAGCTTTTTCTATGCCTTTCTCTCTTTCAGCTCTTTACTCTGCCTCGATAATTGTCATGTGTTTGCTGTAAATAGCATGTATTTGGCTTTTCCTTTTCATCTAGTCTGACAATTATTGATATTGTAAAGTTTAAGTATGTTAAACTGCTGTTTGTTTTCTATTTATCCATTTTTTATTTATTCCTCCTTTCTTACCTTTTTTTGGTTTAATCAAGTATTTTTTATATTTAATTCTACCCTTTTGGCTTTTTCTGTATACTCCTTTGTGTGTGTGGTGCACACACACTTAGTATTTATTCTGTAATATAAATTTGTATCTTTATTTATCACTGTCCACCTTCAAATAATTGTATGCTTTTTCATGAATCTTAAATAGTATAATCCCAGTTTTTATGCTCTAATTGCATTATATTTTACTTTACATATGTTATAAACACCAAATATATTATTATTTTTGTTTTAAACAGTGAAAAGTTTTTAAAGATACATAGAAATATATAGTTTAAGAAAGGTGTTTTATTTTTCTGATGCTCATCATTCCTTCCTGCAGATCCAGGGTTCCATCTATTATTTTCTTTCTGTCTTTTTTTAGCATTTTTTTTTATAATACAGATTTTCTAGACACAAATTATATCAAATTTTTGTCAGTAGGAAATGTATTTCTGTTTTTTATTAAGCATATATTTTGCTGAATATAAAATTCTAGGTTAATTTCTTTTTTTTTTTTCTTTCAGTACTTCAAAGTTTCAGTTCCCCCTTTTTCTGGTCTCTTCTGGTGAAAAGTCAGACACCATCCATATTGTGGTGGTTCTAGTTGTGTCTTTTTTGTAGTGTAGCTTTTGTAATGTATCTTTGGTATAATGCCTGTTTTTCCTCAGACTGCTTTTAAGATCTGTTGTCTTTGGTGTTCAGTATTTTGTGTATGATGTGCCTAGGTATGGTTTTTCTTTGAATTTGTTTTGCTTTGATTGTATTGAGTTTCTGATACCTGTGGGAAGATGATTTTCTTAAAATTTGGAAAGTTCTTATCCAGTGTTTTATCAAATACTTTTTTTTTTCATTTTCTCCACTTCCTCTCCTCCTGGAACTACTTTTACATAAATATTGACTGTTCACAGTTCATCTACAGAGAATGAATGCCCCACTTTTTTTTTTTCCTCTTTATGTTTCAGTTTGGATATCTTCTGTTGTCCTGGCTTCCAGTGAACCGATCTTTTCCTGTGGGCCCAGCTGTTAAGGCTATCTAGGAATTCCTCATTTCTGATAACGCTGTATGTTTCTATCAGTTCTCTTAGTTCTTTTTCAGAGTTTGCATTTCTCCACTAAAATTCCTCATCCCTTCACACACGTGGTCAATCTTTCCCACTAGATCCTGTAGTATTTTTATTGTAATTATTTTATAATCCCTCTTTGGTAATTCTCACATCTGCATACTAGCGTGATTCCAGAGATATCTTTGTGTTTTATAGCAAAGTCACTCTCTTTCTGAACAATGGGAGTTTTGTCTCTTGTTTATGGTTCAGCTGCCAGCTCTTTTTACATTCTAGATAATCTCTCTCCCCTCCTACTCTGGGAAGATAGCTGCAAGCTGCCTTGAAAGGATTTCTCTCAGCTCCTCTTACCTCCTGCCTTCCCAAGGTGCCTGCTTTGGTTTCAGTGGTCCACACACCTCTGGAGGGTCTCTCAGCCCTGCTGGCAGCCTTTACTGCATTACACATGGGGACTGTGGGGAAGAGTCTTTGGGTGAGTGCAGATTCGCTCTCTGACTGGGTCTTCTTGAAATTCTATCATGCCAGCCCTTGGCATTAGAAGTTCATTAAAGTGGCTTGTTTCTTCCTCCTCATATCCTTGAATGAGAGATGTCTTCTCCTTCTTCCACTCCACCACGAATGAGAGCAGGCACGTCTCTTCTCTCCTGTGAAGGGCTTGCTGCATTTTGGAGTTTAGTTCAACTAGGGTTCTTTGTCTCTTCAGCACTCTGGTGGATTAAAAATAACAACAGTGGTAATACAACTGCTTAGCTTATTTTGGTTGTTGTGACAAAAGCAAATGTCCTTTGCAATATTAATACCAAAATAGAAGAAATCCCTCAAATATAGTTATAAGAGTGTTTCCAGTGAAAATAGGTGCTTTCTTCAATGTCATTGGAATGCCTGCTCTAGAAAGTCTATCAGGACACTTAATGTGTCAGAACAGAAGGGAAGTAGTTGCCTGAAATCTAGAAAAAGAAAAGGCAAGAAGTTGGCTGCCCCAGTGCTGGGGAACAGGAGTTAGAAAACAAAAAACAAGGCAGCCTTGTCCAAGTGAGCAACTCAGCCAAGTACAGATTTCTTGATCCATTGATTGGCTTATTATTTGATCAAGATATTCATCAATTTAATGAATAACTTATCAAATATTGATTGAGACTTTTTATATGGATTTTTGTTGGAGAGATAGGCATATAAAACAGCAGAAAAGAATAAATTTTTGTACATGTTATAATAGAGATACAAATGCTCAATGAATGTTAGCTATTTTTACTACTAATTTTACTGCCACGGCCCATGAGGATACCATAAACTGGGATAGCAGAGAGCTGCTGGAGAGCTCCTCCAACAACTCTTTCAAATAGACACAGAGTTGAACAAATACAATTAGTGTTAGGACTCTGGGTTCGATAGAAATTCTGGGGCAGGAGTATGGTTGAGATGGGAACAGTTGTTTCCAGTGGCTGGACAGTGGTCCTCAGAGACGTGATCACATCTGCAGTGGAAACAAGGTCAGAACAGGTGAGGAACTGTGTGAGAATTTTTGAGGAGAAAAATACAGCTTGTACAATTATACAGAACTTGACCAGACCCACCAGGCAACAACATGCGTGCATAAGATACATGTTGGCTTGTGTTCTGCTAAGTGTCATTTTCTGAGAATGGGGATCTTTATGAAGTTGGCATATCTAAGCAGTTTTCCCACTAACTCCCATTTTAGAAAGCCCATGTCCATTGGAGCTAGGAGTTTTCTTAAACCTTTTAAGCGGAAGAAGCTATCTTGTCTAGCTTGTATAAATATTTTATTTCAATTCAATTGGAAAAATTACTAAGCATCTAATAATACCAGGCACTCTGCTTGGCCCTGGTGATGTGAAAATAAATAAGACATGGTTCCTGCTCTCAGGGATCCCATTCTTCTCCTAGATTACTAGGAGAAGAAACTATGTGAATAAATAATTAATAGTATACAATGTTAAATCTAATGCCTTTATGTAGGACAATCCTAAAGTTGAAATGAATCCATCAAGCTATTGTAATGTGATGGCATCATTGGTTAATGGTTTAATTAATGTGTTAATTCAGCAACCATGTGTTCAGCACCTATTATGTCCCTACTTTAGTGTTGATCTGAGTGTGTTTCAGCCCACAGTAATCCACCTAAGCCCTCACATCTACATTTCACAGGCAAACACTTTAGTACATAGTATATGATTCATTGCATTCACTTGCATTTTAACTTAATTTTTTCAGTGAAATGGATTACTAGTGAAATAAATTTTTAGATTATCTGATCTGATATATATTGCCTTTTTCAGGAGGAAAGTTAAAAATGATTAATGAAACACATTGAACTTTTTTTTAAAATAGTTGATCATAGGAGATTAGATTTAATTTCACAGTGACTTTATACTTAGGTAAGATTTAAAGTCTATTTGGAGGCATGTGAAAGGAGGATTAATGAATGCTCGAAACAGAGAGAAAGAAACATGTGGAAAAATAATATATTGCTTTGCTCTATTAAAAAGAACTTTAATGAAATAAATTTCACAAGGAAACAAAGGAAAAAACACCCATGTTCTAGTCTGACTCAACATGGAGAAACACAAAGGAAATTGAAAATGTCATTTATCTTTGGAATTACTAAAAAACACTGACCCTAAACAACTGACAAGAGAGAAGCTAGAACCACTGTCTTTCAGAGTATACTTCATGTGATTTCAGAGCAATCTGAGAAGGTCAGTGCCTCTCATTGTCTCTGACTGCAGAGTAATAGAATACTGCCTCTAATTGTGGGATTAAATGAACATATGGCCAGTGACTTTATAGGAAGAGAGTTAGATAGAGTTCTTAGAAAGATAATTTTTATCAGATGATGAAGAAACTGAGATCTACTTTTGCTTTTTATTAAGGAAAGTTGGTACGTAAACATAATATACGTATGTACACATATATAATATAATTATGTATGATATATAGTAAGTATATATTATATTAGGATGTATTATATATTTAATCTATGTGCTCTCAATTATTTAGATTTTTCTTGGACTTTAGATGTAGTTTTTGAAACTGATTAGAAAATTAAAAAAAAAACACTTGAAAAAGACTACTTTTTGTTGTTGTTGTTAAAAGATATGTATCCAAGGCATTTTTATCCTGTTAATAGTCACAGCTATATTGAAACCTATGACTCAGGTGTCAGATTCAGCCCTGAGCCTTCAGCTGACCTTCATATTTTTGAAGGCTGTTGCAGACCAAAACATAATATCTGTGAGTCTGGCTTTTGTAATTTTCTGAGTAAAACTAGAACCTTTCTAAAGATTAATAATTAGACATATGAGGTATTCTAAAGAATGGCAGGTCAGTTAAATAAACATTTAAAATTACAGTAGATAACAAATGCTTACCTTTCGAAGTCCAGAGTCCAAATGAAGCACTAAATCCAGACTCCAACTGGGAATGCAAACTCACAGAGCCTCCAGTTCAAAAATGGTGAACGTAAGTAGTGGGCTTGTTTTTTTCCCTTCCTAGTTCCACTGACACAACAAGGCTGCTTCACAGGGCAAATAAATCCAACACTACATTGCCAAAAGGAAGTGGTACTACCAACACAGTTGAAATTGTGAATGATTTCTGGAGAATAAGATCTTCTTGACAAATAATCCAAAATAGGAGAGAGCAAATAGAGAGGCCAACACAGTCAAAGGAGATGTCTTGGCTTTATCAGGGAAAGCTCCAAGTTTAGTTAGTAGGGGCGGGGGTGAAGAGCTGTGAAACAGTAATCAGGATAATTAGTTAAAGATCTGTAGGCTAACAGGACCAATGGAGCTCTTCTCTACTTCCCCACAAGTGACTGACAGCAGAGGTATTTCTCCCCAGCTTAAGCCAAAAAGCTTCTTCCTAAAACAACTAAATAGACTGCATAGGATGGGCTGGCACACCAGTGTGACATGAGACGGAAGCCCAGCTGACTTTCAGTACATCAAGCTGTACAGCCACCCAGAGGGAATGTAAAATGAAAGATCTCTCAGACCAGGGGAAAATGCACTGAAATACTCCATTCCCAGAGTAACATTCTTGTTATTTTGGCATTTAGGTAGCCTGCCTGCTTGCCCTCTGGCCACACATCTTAAAATGATTCCTACTAGTTAACATGTCCTCACCTATTTACACAGACAGGAAAGCAGCCTGTTCATTCCAGGGAAAGCCCTTTTGGGGACATAGATCCAGACCTACACAGAGAAGGTATAACAGCTACTCTAATTCATCAGTCAAGTCCTTTATTCATAAGTATGAATCACCAACTAAAGATCATCAGGTTGCTTAAGAAAACCAACAACCTAAATGCAAAGAAACAAGCTAAAGAAACAGAACAAGTGATTATTAAGGGAAAAAAATAGTTTAAGGCACATAAAAGAACTTGAAAAATATTCTGATCATATTCTTAGAAAGTTTTGCTTGGCTATTAAATATATTTTAAAAAGAAAATAAGAAAAATCAGATTAGTATTAAAAACAAGTGAAAATTTTTGAAACTAAACATATATTTTCTGAACATTTATAAAGTAAATCAAACATACCCAATTAATGATCTATTCTGGAAGATAAAGTTGATAAACTCACAAAACATTGATCAAAAAGATGAGAAAACATGAGTAGAATAAGGCTGAGTCATTGACAATCAATTCAGGAGCTCTGATGTCTTTCTAAGACTTTTAGAAAAAGAGTCTGGGGAAAACAGAAATGCAGAAATGATTCAATATTAGAAAAAAAAAACTGTCCTAATCAAAGAAAGGTAGTTCAATGAAATTGAAAGACTCAACCTATGCATATTTCAGAACTCAAAGGATAGTGAGAAGGTTGCAAAACTTTCCAGAGAAGAGGGAAAACAGGTTACTGGAGGAGGCTAAATACTGACCTAACAATAGAAACCAAAGAAAGGCAGTGGTTCTGAACTTTAAGGAGTTATGAGTTGGCCATATGAGCAAAGGAAGATTTATAAGCAAACTATTGCAACAAAATCAAGTAAGTACTCATATTAGCATAAGCATAAAAGGCCACTAGAGTTCTGGAGAAGTTAAGAACTTGCTAGTTCTTAGTGACTCAGAAGAGTCTTTAGAGAGAGGGTGCTGTCTGACCTGGGTTTTGCAGTATAAGTAGGTGTTTGCCTTAACTATCAGAAAATCAGAAACAAGTACAGAAATCTGCCTACTTTTCTGACTGGAAATCTCCACTTCTTCTGCTTCTGTATCCAAGTTTTCTTTTAAGTTTCATTCCCAGTGCCATGTTTATACTCTCTTCTCTCTACTGTAAGCTACT
Source organism: Vicugna pacos (assembly GCF_048564905.1). Classification (NCBI taxonomy): domain Eukaryota; kingdom Metazoa; phylum Chordata; class Mammalia; order Artiodactyla; family Camelidae; genus Vicugna; species Vicugna pacos. The sequence continues at coordinate 13,388,802 of NC_132994.1, read as the reverse complement.
TTAGACTTGTAGTAAACAGACCATATATGTTAAATAAATAAAAACATTTAATATCTTAAATATAAAATGCAGATAGGTTGAAAGTTTTATATTTTTCTAGGAACTAAATAAAAGTCATTACACATGATTTTTAAGTTTTTATGGGAAGGGGTGCTCACTCTTGTGCCAGGGTGATGGTTTTAGTACATAATGATGATATTATTACTTAGATGAGATGACATTAGTACTGGAGGCATTAAGCAACCAAGACTCTTCAGCAAGGAATGAAATCTCCTGTAGATCAAATATTCAAAGTACAGGGCTTTCTATTCCTGCCCAAACAGGAGAGAGCAAGATAAAGAAGGCACATCTTGGGTGAGAAGGATTAAAGGAGGCTGCAGTGTGGCTGTGGCCATTCTTTGTCAATTGAATGTTTATGAGAAAATGGAAAACAGGATGGTGAAACCTGAAAACAATATGGCGCATTTTTTTCATTGTCAAGGACCATGGATTTCCATAAATTATTTTCAGATAAAAATGTTTTAAATTGATGACACAAAGCAGCAGCAGTATGAATGAGTCAGTAAATTGATGAGGAAGCTTTACTGAGTACACTGTGTATGCAGGACTCCAGAGTGGCTATTTTAGGGAAGGCATTGTCAGTATTAATGCTGATGACTACATTTCGGAATAAACTGGTGACACTCAGAGTTTCCAAAATAAAGCCAAACTTGTTTCAACATTTTCATGCTATACGTTCTTTTCAAATTGTTATTACAATATTGGGAAATTAAGGTTTATATTTTAATAATGCAACTGACCTTGGGGTCAGAAAAAATAAATATTAATTTTATATTCCTACATGTTCTGCTACACATAGCATTTAGAACAAACTAGGACATTTGGAGATCCTCTGCACCCAGTTATATTGAGTTGGACTTGTTAAAATTGACTTTCATGGTCTTTCACTTGATGGTTTATGACTATACAAAAAAAGAAAGAAAACCTAGTGTCTGGGGGCAAAGATGCTGTGTATCTTCATCCCTTATTTCAGAAATCAGGAATATCTTTTTTCTGAAACCCAGCTGCAGTAGTCTGGCCATCAAGAAACCTTGGAATCTATCCTGGAGGCTGTTTTCTGTGTCTTTGGCAAAAAGCTGGGAGGCTTATTTGAGATGGCAATAAAAGGTTTACATAAGGCATCTGATTCTGAGAAAAGGGATTGCTTAAAGGTACAAGGGAAGGATTTGGAGCCCAAGCAGGAATTTAGAAGACTTTTTCAGTGTTACCATTAGAAAAATACCTTGTTGTTTTCAGGTTGATAATGTATCTAATCATTTGGATAGAGAGTTCAATCGCTTCTGCCCAGAGCATTCAGAAACCTGACCTACAAAGAGCCTTGCTCCACCAATGGGCGGTAATGTTATGATTTCCTTCCCCTACACCCACCTCTGAAACTGCGCTAGCTGTTTTCCCTTCTGTACAATCAGGCTGCCGACCTTGATGGACTCAAAGGCCATTTTCAGCTCTAATGGTCGGAAGGTTTTTTCAGTTCACTTATCATTTTCTCCCACATAACCCATATTTACTAACATTTTAAAAATGGATATATAATATTCGTTAGTGTTTGCACAGCTGCCTGAATGCCTGTATGTTTATCTGTGTTCCTATTGTCTAATTCATACTAGAACTTCTAGGAAAGCAGGGACCATGTCTTATTTGTTTGATCTCAGCGCCCAGTACATCAAAACATGTGTTGTAGAAAAAAGGTGAAAAGTGTGTGTGTGTTTATAGATAGATGGTAAGGTTTGCAAGTTTAGAGACACATAAAATGTGTATGAATGCGGTTATGGGAGAGTGGCTGGAAGTAAACAGAAATGGAGAATAGGGAAAGATGAGACACTTATTCTAAATCAAGATTTCCATTTTCTTAGACTTTACAGTGTCTTGATGTTTTATCCAAATATGCCAAAGTAAAGGAAGCACAGCATAAATCTTCTACCTATGAACATATTCTGGATTTATGTCATTTGCTGTTTTTCCCAAAAGTCTGAAAATTTCCACAGGTAGAGCCATTAGTCAGTGACTGAAGAGACAGATGGAGTAAAGAAAGAGAAACCCTGCTACACGGGTTTTCTCTGAGTTCTGTGCACCATCTTCTAGAAAAACAGTTATATAGGGGTACAAAGAAGGCCTTATTGAGAGCATGCCCATTCACAAGTCCATGAAAGCAAAAGGATGTAGAATTCCAGTTTTAGAGTTCAAATACTTGAATTTGATGAAAAAGTCCATGATTTAGCACTGTGTTGAGAGGTGGGTACCATGTCTATTGGGCTAAAAATTATGTGAGAATATGTTAGAGGATCAGGTCTAGTTAATTTCTCAGTTTTATGATTCCTTCTCCCCTCCAACACTGCTATACCATCTATCACCATCATGTTTGATAAATATAAATATAACTGTATTAATGATGCATTGGCAAGTGAGATAACTCTTACCTCATTTGAAGGATAATTCAGATGACTTTCTTTCATTCTTATCATCAGTTACTTCAAGTTTTACTGCAGCGGACTTGCCATCCATGAAGAATCTTCTGCCATCCTTGTTATGTTACCCTTTATAGTCTGAAAGTGTTGTTTAATAATAGGTTCTTGCCTCATGCTGGAAAGAATTCAAGAGCAAGGCATAGTATAGTGAAAGCAAATTTATTTAGAGAAATACGTATTCCATAGACAGAGTGTGGACTGTCTCAGAAGGCAAGAGAGAGTGACCCTGAGATGTGGAATTGTTAGGTTTTATGGGCTTGGTAATTTCATATGCTAATGAGTAGGAGGATTATTTCAACTATTTTGGGGAAGGGGCAGGGATTTCCAGGAATCAGGCCCCTGCCCACTTTTTGACCTTTTCTGGTCAGCCTAAGAACTGTCATGGTGTCTGTGTGTGCACCACGAGGCTCAAGGTCTACTGGCAGTCGAATCTTCCACCGTCTTGGTTCTGACCAGTTTGTCCTGTCCTCAATTGCTGTGTCATTCCTTCAGTGGTTATGCCCTGCCCCCTTCCCTTCTGTCTCAGAACAGTTGCCAATCACTTGGCAATTATGTGCATTGTTCACATCTTCTATTTTCATATATCTCAGTAGAACAATCTCTTTATTTGTCTATCTTTAAACTTCTAAAGAGCAGCAGCATGGTGTGTTCAGTCAGGACATATCATCCATCCCTGTTTCCAGGATATTCAAATGGAAGATGCTAAAAACATGGTACATAACTGAGAGCCTAGATGATGGATAAATTCTGTGTGCTACCTCCATAATGATCTAATTTAATGTAACTCATACTGGGATACCCTTAGAAATTATACTCTGGGATACTTTATGTTTTTTTTTCCTTATACTGTTTTATTGACTCAAATCCCTTTCAAGATAACTGGAAATTTACTCACAGAAACAAGCCATTTCCATTCACAAGGACTCTATCATTAGAAGAAAATATGGTTGCAACTTAAAAATAGCAACAAATTTCCAAATCTATAGAATATGCAACACCAACAGTGAACCCTAAGGTACACTATGGACTTTGGGTGATTATGATGTGCCAACATAGGTTCATTATTGTAACTAATGTACCACTCTGGTCAGGTCTGTTGATAACTGGGGAGGCTATGAGTGTGTGAGGGCAGAAAATCTCTGTGCCTTCCTCTCAATTTTGCTATGATCCTGAAACTGCTCTTATGAAAAAATAAAGTCTTAAAAACATAGCAAGAGGCATTCTACTTCAGATAAGACATGTTGTACCACGCCACCACCTCACAAAGTCCAATGTGGTGTCTCATAGTTATGCTTCTCAACTTCACTCACAACTCCCTGGTGTGTGTGTGTGTATGTACATGTGTGTATGTTTCCTTATGTTGACACCTAAGAGGTCTCTGCTTCCTCCATCATGAGTGATCTGCCCAATGATCTTATCACTGCATTATCTCTCTATCTCCCTAGGTGAGTTCTCCTGTGTGTCCCTGAACTCCCCTGCCCTCTATGCTGGGTGGCTGGTTTACCCCTGGAAATGAGTTGTTTTCCAAACATCTAGGACATGGGGGGTATACAGATTTCTAGAGGAGAAGTTTGGGAATTCTTTTCAAATCTGTCCTGTAATTTCTATACTTCTTATGAATACCTTTTCTTATGGAAATGCCCCAGCTTCCTTAGTTCTGAGGGCCAGTATCTTCTATTTTATGCTCTGTCACCATAAGGCAAGACTTCTGATGTTGATCAGGCATAGCTTATGAACATCCCCACTACCAGGAAATATTGATAAGAGAAACTCATTATTATCCGTTAGAGCACTTCATTCAAAGAGTAAACAATAATGAAGGCTTCAAAAAGGAAAAAATTATCAGCAGTCACTGTGAACACATTGACCTCATATTCTGGATTCTCTGATTCAGTTTATGTTTCAACTATTTTATTCTTCTGTTCCACAAGGTATCTCATACTTAGAATAAATGTGTTGGTTTATTCCACAAATATGGTTACCATAGAATCATAGGTTATACCAATTTTGAACCTAATTGAGAAGGGAGGTAAAAATGAAGTGGCCAGATGTTTGAAGAAGGAAAACTGTTTGAATGGAAATAGTCTCCAGATTTGGTTTCAAAGTCAGAGGGAAAGTGAATGGGACAGTCATCATCATTACCAAGTAATACATGATTGCCAGATTTCTCAAAGCTAGCCAAATATTGATTGGAAAAAAGTTTTTTGAAGAGCAAAATCAAATAAACTACTCTCAAATGTTTGAAGATATTCACGAGCTAAATTTTAATGCTAAGAACAGATAGCTGCATTTAATGTTTAGAACAGATATCTTCTGGGATGTGGGATGGTGTTTTTGAAAAATAATATCAGCTTTGGAAGAAAAGATGTTAGTATTTTCAAATTCTGTTCTCCTACTCAAATCAATTAGCTTTGGCCATCATAACTACATTATGAGTACCCATTGGGAACAAAGGGTCAACCAGGCCCTTATGCAATTATAGTTCTTAAGCTATGGACGTGAAATAAGGCAAAACATTCTGTAGTTGGTTATGCATCCCTGGGGTCCATTGTTCCAGCCAGGTGGTTTCAGTGGGCTCCATTTTGAACAAGCAGCAGTTGATACAACTTTGGTTTCATCCTCTGATACTCTGTTTGGGGATTGTCTTAAGGGAATTACCTGAATAGTTTATTTTGTTTTGCTGTCTTTCAAGTTTCCTACTTCATGCTGAAAAGTGTTAACATTACAACCTAGACTGAAGGAAGACACTAGCCCATATTAAGCTGCATTTGGGCCTTTGCTAGGTTGTAATAAATGATTCATCATTTTGGCTGAAAGGATTTCCAGCTAGACTACAGAATATAAAAGCAAAATGTATGAATCCTGCCTTCAGAAATCTTTATCATTTAGCCTATTTAATCATGCTATCATGATCTTTAAAGAAATTTTCTAAACCATAATCCCATGAAAACCTAAATTGTCCCAGAAACTCATAAACTAAGAAAAAAATAGATAGATGCCAAATGATATCCTGAAGTTACTGGAAAAGGAAGTTCCCATAAAATTTTGTATTTACTTTTCAATTTTAATTGAGTGATAAGGAAGCCACATAAATAAAAACAAGCTATCTCATCGGCTGATGCATGAACAAATATTTAATAGTTGGCTTCTCTCTCTTTTTTGTTTTCATTGACCTACATACCTAAATGCTAAATCCATCCAATCCTTGTTTCTATCATTCAGTGTTAAATAATAATGATTTTCTTCAGAGTTCATTAGACAACTGGCCTGTAAATTAGAAAATCAATTTAAATTCTTATAGTAGTATATAATTCATTTATTCACTTTAAAAATATATTTATTTGGAAAAGATTTATTTTGCTAATCATCTGCCAGGCATTGTGTAAGGTGATTCAGACAGAAGTGAGTGAAAGAGAAAGAGTGACTTCCCACATGAAGCATGCAGATTATTGAGAGAGACAGAAGAACTAAATAAATAAATCAGTAATAATAATGTTAAATTCTCTGCAGGGGCTGGGGGGGACACAACTGCTGACAGCATCAGTGACTATTTCGCTGAGGTAACAAATTGACACCTAAAGGAAGATTTAGTCATGAAAACAAACAGGTGAAGAGATAAAGAGCATTCTGGGCAGAAAGAATAGCATAAGCAAAATAATTTGATCATGGGAGAGCTTGGAGAATGTCAGGAACTGAAAGGAGACGGATTTGATTGGAGTAGAGAGAATAGGGGAGCCCTGAGATAAGATGATGTAGAACATGGCAGGACAAGACAAGGAGTTTGGAAGGCAGTCAATAATTTTAAATCAGAGAGAGAGAGAGATCAGATGTACTTTCACTTTCGCTGCTGTCTGAGAAATGAATTGAAGGAAGTAAGGAAAAAACAAAGACAGCAGGGATCACATTTAGGAGGCTGAGAAGAGTCCACTCAAAAGATGATAATGGCTTGGATTAAGACCATATAGTAGGAAAATAAATAAGAACAGATGTGAGATATATCTTGGAAGTAGAACTGATAGGATGTGCTAATTGATAGAACATGAGATACCAGAAGGAGAGGAAGGCATAAAGCAAGTCTTCTAGGAATATGGGTTGAACCATTGGGTAGATGGTGGTGCAATTTACTAAAAACCTGGGAGGAACAAGTCCACCTTGGGATGTGTTGAGTTTGGGATGCACTTCAGACATCCAAGAGACATCAGTGGGCACATATATATGAACCTTGAGCTCAATGGAGAAGTCTAGGTTGGAAATACGTATTTGAGTAGTTAACACTGCATGTCCAAGTCATGGAATTGAATGATATTACCTAGAGAAAAGGTAAATTGTAGAGTGAGAAAAGGAGTGGACCAAGAGTTAAGCCCTGAAGAGCTCCTACATTTTAAAGCTGAATCAAGCATTAGAAACTGGAAAAAGAGGCAGTTTAGGAGTGGACAAAGAGATAGCAGTGTTTAAAGAAGGAGGGAATGACTCATGATGAGGAATTCTGTCCATTGCTATGTTAAAAAAAAAAAAGCAAAAAACTTGGATTTGAAAACAAGAAGGTTTTAATGATCCTGATAAGAGCAGTTTCAGTGGCCTGACTGGGACAGATGCAAGATAGTGGTAGGAGAGGGGGAAGTAGGAAGTGGAGACAGAAAATATTATAAACAATTATTTCTGGGGATAATTACAACAGTTAGAATGGTTTGCAGAGACAAGTGAGAGTATTTTGTTTTGCTTTATTTTAAGTATTGGAGGTATGAGAGACTGCTTGGTACTAACAGAAGGGTGGAAGGATGCAGTAGGAAAGTAGAGATGGATGATGCCACAGAGAGAGGAGACACTGAAAGAATAATGTACTGAGACAAGTAGATGAGGACTTTCTGGAATCTTTAAAGAATTTTTTTAATTCTTATTTTTTATTGAAGTGTAGTTGATTTAAATATTCATTTCAGGAGTACAACAAAGTGATTCAGTTATACATATACATTCATATATACATATTTTTTTCAGATTTGTTTCCATTACATCTCATTACAAGAAATTATCTGGAATCTTTGACTAAGGGAATAACAACTCAACTTTTTCTATCTTCCTTTTTTTCCTTGAATTATTATTATTTTATTATTGTTATTGTTATTTGTTTTGGAAAGACTTTCCTCCCTGTGTCTCTAAAGAACCTGGTAGCTTCTACCCTCCACGTGCTGAATGAGTTCTTATGAATGAGCAAATAAATATACACCTTCCCTGTATAAATAGGTACATTCTCATATGTCAGGTGACTTTTGAGCCCGTCCATTCTATTGCTTTTTTCCCCTTTAAGTTAGTGCTAGAACATGATTTGTTTGATGCCATTAATATTAATACTCTGAAACAATATAGTTGGTTTACTAAAAATAAAAAATAATCCTGAAGAATTTTGACTTGTTTCTCAAAAAATGTAGCAACAGTAATTCAGTTAACAATTAGTAAACATTCAATAGTCTCTTTCCAGATATTAGGCCTTGTGATAAGTCATGCAAAGGATCCCAAATTACTTATGTATGGCCAACAACTAGGAAATAGTATGGCATTTAATAGCATGTACTTTGTTTACTTGTGCTACTCCTGACTTCTAATATGTATTCTTTTTTCCATTTTATCATATTTTGTTATATATTTTAATCTTATTTTAATCATTAAACTTTAAATAACTCTGTAAGCAATGTTATATCCTTTATGGGTTAGTGCTATATTCAAAAGTGAATGAAAGAGATAGGAAATGAGTATACAAATTTAAAAATGCATGCATAATAAATTCATACACATATCCTACTTAAATGAGTAGGTTTAATTTTGGTCTACGGATTTTGATTTGGGGTAAGGGAGTAGATAACAGTAATTTTATGACAAAGCAAAACACTAGAAATGTGCAATTAAAAAATGTCTAATGAGGGAGAATACAATGTTTTTAATGGAAAAGGAAGTTAGCATTTTGAGAGTTGAGATAAGCCTAAATTGATCTGCAGAATTAAAACACTTTTTTATTAGCACCATGCTCTAACCAACTGAGCTAACCAGCCAGCTGATAAAACAAAATTTTTAAAAATTTCATTGAAATAGTGGTTCAGTCTTGTGCTGGAGATATTGTATTATGGAGAAAGAAAAACATATAGAAGAAAATAACAATTCATATCATTTTCTAAAAGTATTAAGATTTTTACCAACTGGAGAAAGAGCTGGGGAGGAAAGACATTTTCAGGCTAAGGGAACATCATGGCAAAGTCAGGAAGAGGGGAGAGAGCAACAGGTGCTGGGAATAACGGGCAATTTGACAAATCGTGTGGTTACTCACTACTGGTAATATAGATTTGATTTTTAACGTGGAAGGCCTGGAATGTCCACCTAAAGAATTTTAACTTATTTCTGTAGGATCAGGGAAGGACAGCCTGTATTTGGTTTTACGCTTTAAGATGCCTAATATGGCAGTGATACATAACAAAACCTAGGGAGGATGGATGGTGGAATTAGGAAACTAGTTGGCTTCTGGATGCAAAAAACCTAGATCTGAGCCCTTGGCTGAATAGTGGGAATGAAAAGGTAGGGAATATTGAGTGACATATAGCAGAATGAAACATTTTCAAGACTTAGCAAGTAAGTGTGAGGGAAAAATGAAAGGTTACTCCAAAGTTTTGACCTTCGGCAACTGACAGGTTGGTGAAATGGAGATAGGACAGTCAGAAGAAGACCTCATTGCAGTGACAGGAGAATGACAAGGGTCGTTCTGAACCTGTGGAGTTTCCAGCGTCAGAGTCTGGATAGGGGTTGACGGTATGGTGAGAAGGGTGGGGCTAGAGATCATGACTGTCAAGGTGGTCCATAAAGTCATGGAAGGATTAGCATTATGAGGAAATTACACTGTTGGAGAAAGTAAAAATAAAAAGAGTACTAAATAAAAAGTAGTCAGTGTTTCATTGTATTTCTTCCCTTTCCTTTACAGTCCTAAAAATTGACATCATATGAGAGACTGATTATTTAACGGGGGGATTGATAATATAAGTGGGTAGACAAAGACCAGAGATTTTGGCAAGTATATACTAGTATTAAAAGTATTGATTGTAAATGTAGATCCTGGAAACAAGCTTAAGGTAGAAGATAGCAATTATTTTAAGAGAAATTTATTATAAATAATTACAATATGTGTAGCTTTTGGATGTAGTAAATTGTAGTTGAGGTAATGGGATGCATTTAGGTATAAAATTACTTTCCTATTAAATACTAGGGGAACTTTAAAAAAAACTAGCTAATGGGTTCTAAAAATGGGAATTGGGAGGAGCTGAACAGCTGGAAAGCAGATGGGGGTTAGGGTGGGGTGAATAGGAAAGTTATTACTAAAGAGAAATGTTTAATCTTATGTCTTCTGTTTGATTTGGTGGCATAATAGTGGAATTTGAGGCATCATTTTTAGCAGCCAAATGGATTGGGTTCTGTAGTAAAATTTACAGGGAGTACAATGTGGCTTTGCAGAGAATGATAGAGTCTGTTATCATAAATCCTCTGTGTAAGAACTTCTATTACCAAATTTGTGCACACGTAACACATTTAATAAAGGATGCCCAAGCATTTGGTATTGTGGTATTCCTTCAGTTTCTTTTAAAGGTAACATTACAGACAGACCTGCCCTGTGCATCTGCAGAAAGTAGTCCCTATACCACCCATTCCATTAGTTTCTATCACCTTTGTTTTCTCCCTGTCACTGATCTACGTAGAGAATATCATATCACACATTCCGATGTCCATTGTCCATTTGTTTATTGACTGTCTACTGCCCTAGACGCTAAGATCACTTGAGGTAGGCACTTGGCACTTTTTGTTCATTGTCTCAAGTTGTGCCTGACACAAAGTAGAGCTCAATAAATACTTGTGGACTGACTGACTGCTGCCTTAAGGAAGAAGAGTTGGTTGTTATCTCTATTAGATGGGCCTTGAGAAGAGAGTCTGATTATTACTTAACTCTTCCTCTCTCTATCCCGCCTTCCTTCCTCTTTCATTTACTCATTCTTTTATGTATGTGTGACAGTATTCCCAGCACCTAGGATAATGCCTGGGACACACGACTGGCACTCAACAAGTACTTACTGACTTTGTACATATATTTATTCATTCACTCCTTCACCTAGCAAACCCTATGTGTACATCTTCTTTATACTAGACATTCTTCTGGGTCCTAAGTGTGTAAAGAATATCTACAAAAACAAAACCAAACCACAATTACAGGCTAAGGACTAAAGTAACTGCTCTATTATAGGGGTGTACTGGGGGCTTTGTGTGCATGAGTGTGTGTTTCTTTGTTTTGAGGGGAGCTTTGTGAACAAAGAATAAGGACATCTAATCAGACAACAATGTATGGAGAGAGGTGAGTGTCAGTGAAGTCTTCCTTGAGCATAGAATTTGAGACTCATAGACCTCATAAATGCCCATACATATATATCAAATTGAATTAAATGCATATTATCTTTTAGTAATTGAGGAAATTTCAATACTGTGGTTTTCAAATGTGAGAGACATGGGCTGAAGTAGATACATCAGAATAAATCAGAGAGCTTTCTAAAAGTAAATATCTTCTTCCCTTTCTTATAACTGAGTTTCTGTCATGCAGGAGGCATAATTTTTTTTCTTTTAATTGAAGTATAATTGATTTATCAGAAGGCATATATTTTGACAAAGGTAATTTTATACTGTCCCCTCCCCCTGACTTCTCCTTGATAAAATATTTCTACCTTAACAGATTGGATACTGCCATTCTATTAGGCAGTGATAGTGATTTTATGTCTTGAGAGGATCCTATGGGCTCATTTAAGTCATAAGTTTATACAGAGAATTTTTGTATTTTTCCCTAATGGGATGATTTTTTGGTATGTTATTCTTTATTTGATAGGTGGACTATATCTGTAGATTTTTGAAGTGTTACTCTAAGTACCTTTCAATTTACATGTCCTTTGAGAGGAACTATTCTTTTATTTAGAATAAATTTGACGTAAGGCATTTTTCAAGGACAAAACTATTAAACATTTATTGAGAGAAATGCTAGTACATATGCCTAAGATATAAAACAAGAAGTTTCCTTTTGGAATGATGTAAGAGGGCAATATAAGCGGGCCATGTGTATATTTACTTACATACATATGTACATATGTTTAAGGCCCATCAACAACTAGCAAACAGATGTCTTTGTTGAAAACTCTTCAGCGTGATGTTATGTTTACTAAACTGGGGGGTTCTGTTTTCATTCAAAGCTCTTAACACTTGTTTATTGAACCTTACAAAATGATACTGTACTTGTGTTCATTCTTTTCTCTTCAGATTCATTTTTGTTATTGTTCAAAGACTCTTTGATGTTCCAAAAGCCCCTAATTGATGGCAGTTGAATAAATTGTTGATCACTAATTATGACTAATTCTGTCCAAATTTTAATTTACAAGCTAAAAGATTCAGATGAACATATTTAATTTTCATATTGAAAAAGAACAGGGTCCTCAGTGTTCCTAATGACTGAAAGGAATGGAAGTCCCCTTAAACCTTTTACATGAAACTGCTATGTATACAACTTCGAAGGTAGAACTTATAGATATATCTCATTCCTTTTGCTTTTAAGATAATTATTTTCTCTTCCTTAAAATTTTTTCAGAGAAAATGGTAATGCTGAACTTTCAAATTTAAACGTGATTTGAAATGTGTAAATCCAACAATATGTATAACTCACTGTGATATACACTAGAATAAGTTCTAATTATTTTTCAATATCTGGTCCCCAATAGTATCTGTCTGCTAATCCTCTTTCTCAGCTGGTGGTGGAGAATGATATCTTGATTAAATTTTATAATTTCATAATCTTTTTTAAAATTAGAAGTCTTATTTTAATCCGTTCATTTTAAAATCCAAAGTCAAATTTGATTTACAGGCCTGTGTGTGTTTTTCTAGAAGTAGATATGCTTCAGGATGGAGTCAGGGTGATGTGAGGGTGAAGGCATTTTGATTTTACCACAGAATACTCTACTCAGTTTCTAGATTATCTGGCCTTCTGGGCCTAGAGATTGCCAAATTTACTCTTCACTTAGTAACTGCTTTAACATAAACCTCTGATATATATATATATATGATTTATTTGAACTTTTTTTTACTGGAGGTGTTGGGGATTGAACCCAGGACCTCGTGCATGCTAGGCATATGCTCTACCACTGAACTATACCCTCCCCCTACTTGAACTTTTAAAGATATAGAAATCAAACTTCAAAATACACCTCATTATTTTTCTCTTGATATTTTTTCTTCTTTTCAAATTTTTCACTTCATAGTCTTTCCTTCAGTGACTAAGCACTCTAGATGTCATAAGAAGAATCATCTTGCTTTACAAGGAATTTAATTGTGTGCTCTCCTCAATTCTGTCTTTAGTTGAAGTAAGCCTTTCAAGAAAGAATCTTGTTTCTCCTTGGTAGAGTCTACCAATTGTTCAGCGTGTATTATGCAAGAAGCTATAAAAATTATTAGTAATAGCACGTCTGATTTTAGGTGTCACCGTAAGTATGACATTTTCTTAGAAAAAGCCTTCAAATAGTATGTTTGATCCAGAGTGTCAAAGCATTTGTGTCTGGGGAGACATTTAGAAAGTGGCATCCCTATTTCTGAATGCATATTATTAAAACGAAGCATATACTGAAAGTGTGTTTCAAGGTTAGCCCATCCAGAAAATTGCATGTTCAGAGTGACATGCTGCCTCTAACTTACGTCATTGTTGGATTCAAATCACATCAGTCTGGCACAGCTAAGTAACCTTCTTTAAAATATTCATGTCAGTCTCATCTTCTGGGTCATTGTGTTCTTTTTCACATTCAGATAAATTCCTTATTAATTATATAATTTGCTTCAATAACATGTTTTGGTGTGCAGATGAATTCATGAATATTATGCAGTCTTTCCTAGAACTGCCAGATGACAGTTAGCCAGATTCCCTTGGCTAATTAACATCTAGATGTGGCTCTTATCTCACCAGAGCAGAGCCTGTGGGACCTCAGGGTCAGTTTCTTCAGCTCACAGTAGACTCGGATGCTGTTGAGGAACACACTAGAAATAATTCTCTGCAGGGATGGAGCTTCTACCCTGAAAGAAGTAGTACATATAGCTATAAATAGAAATTAGAATGAGTATTAATGAAGTGAAAATTATATCGGTGGGGGCTAAGGGATGTTTACTAATGAATTAATTTCAACAGTAAAAGAAAGTAATAACAGCATTTGAGGAAGAGATTGTGTTAGATTAAGAGTCTTTTCATTAAAGGAAAAGTTACAGGTTAGGAGGAGGTAAGGGAGGGCCAGTGACCTGTGATGAAATAGAGATGAGGAAGACAGAATTAGAAAACTGTGCAGCCTGGATGCAAAGTGGCGTCTGTGGTGAGCAGTGGGGATGAACAAAGAGTGAAAACCAGTAAGGATAATGGCAGAGAATTGAATCTGGGAAGATGCAGAGCTGCTGAAAGAGACCCAGGAAACACACAATCTGTGGAGTTTTTTTTTTAATTCTGTGAAACAAATTGTAGCCTTCTGTTGGTACTTGATTAACAGAGTTATGTGATCAAATTAGTGTTTGAGCAAAGTGAATGTGACATAAAGGAAGAGAGAGCTCCTAGAAGCAGGGAATCTCTACATAATTATATTTATTTTTCTTTTTAAAAGCCTTTAATTTCTAATACACAATAGGAAAGTTTTACAGGTACACATGGAAAATTTAGACATGATCACAACTGAGTTTACGGAAAACCTAAACAGATAATTCACCATCTGTTAGCTAGTATATAAACTGAAATTCACTGGAAGTGACAGCTGTTGTTTTAGGACATTTTACAATTTTAGGTATTCAATTTTTTTAAAGTAGAATTTTAAATTGAGTAAAGTATTTACATAGTTCCCAGTCAAACTAGGAAAAAACTCACAAAAATTCTTGTTTATTTCCCTGTTCTATTAACCCTTTTTCCCTATTCCCTATATAAGCAAAATTTTATTATTTTTTGTCCTATATTACATGATATCTATTTTGAAAATGTAAAAAAATACATATATATGCATATACATACACATATATAAAGCTTTTCCTTAAGCACATAGTGTCAGCCTATAAATAATATTCTGTACTTTTTTCACTTAAAATGTATTCTGGCGTTGTCTATATCTATCAATCTGTTATCTATCTATTAAGATATAGAAATCTTTCTCTTTCTTCTTCATAGCTGCCTAGTCTTGCTTTGAGTGAATGGACAATGGATTATTCAGCCGGTTCCCTATAGATGGATCTTTAATTTATGCCACAATTAATAGCTTTGCTTATGGGATATTTTGTGTATTTGCTAGGCCTTATAAGTGGGATCATAAAGTCAGAGGATAATACATAGATAAATCAGCTAAATATTTTTAAATGCTTCTCCAGAGGATGGCATCATTATGTGCTAATGTAACAATAAATGAGAGCATTTGTTTCCCAAGAACTGCCTCTATAGAGCATTTTGTCAATCTTTTAAATTTTTACCAACTGGTAAGCTGAGCATGGTATTTCAGTAGAATTTAATTTGTTTTCTATAATTTTCAGCAAAGGTGGACATTTTTCATACGTTTAAGAATAGCTTACATATATTGCATATCAACCATGTTTTTATATAATTTCTCTGTTTTTCTAATAGGCTGTTGGTCTTTTCATTCCAATTTTTGGAGTGTCTCATAAACAAGATATTAGCCCTTTATAATCTAGCACATGTATTTTTTCCCATTTTTTATTGGTATTGTTTTTGGTTTTGCTATATTATTTAAGAATAATTTCTTGTTTTGCCCTAGATTTTGAGTTATAGTTAATGATGTTCTCTATTTTCTATCAAAGGAATATTTTGAAGTTATAAAGTAATTTACTTGTATTTTCTTTTAATGCTTGTACAATTCCAAATTTGAATTCAGAACTCTGATCCATTTATAATTTATCCTGGTTCTGGTGTAAGATAAACATAATTTTTAAAATATAACCATACAATCATTATAACATTGTAATGATGCTGCCTTCATTGTCTACTAAATATTTGTATGTAAAAAGTCTATTGACTCTTCATTTTGTTTAATTAATGTGTCTCTTTATTCATGTACAAATACTACTATTTTCATTTTAGTGGCTTTACAATATGTTTGAAACTTTGATATGGGTAGACTCTCTTTTTACCTCTCATCTGTTTTGCCTTTTATTTGGGAGGTTTTCTGGCTGTTTCTACTGGTTGGTTCTATTACGTACTCTTTATAATCAATTTGTCTTACTCTGGAAAAAAATTGATGGGGAATTTTTGACCATGATCACATAACATTTATAATTTTACCTATGGAAAATAAATGGCCTTTTTTTTTAATGATGTTGAGTCTTCCTGTTGAAGAGCGTGGTATATCATTCAATTTGTTTTTGTTCTATTGTGTCTTTGAGAGTATCTTATATTTTTCCTGGTATAAGTTTCATATATTTTATTAAATTTATGCTCAACTATTTTATTTTTATTTTCAGTGTATTAATAGAGTCTTCCATTATATTTATACACAATACTTTTTGTATCTATGAAGGCTTTTAATTTCTGTACACTGATTTTCTATCTTTCTAGTCTTGTGACATTTTTCCTATTGGTGCTTTTGTTGGTTTCAGATTATCTCATTATGCCATAGACAAATGGAGATATTTTTCCTCTTCTTTTTAAAATCTTGTACCTTTAATTGCTTTTTATTTTCTAATTGCATTGTCAAATAGATCCAATAGAATTAAATATTTAAATAGCAGTAAACATAAAAGACATCTTTTTGTTCCATTTATGTGAATGCTTCTAATTTCCTCATTAAGATGTCAATTTAAAGCTGAAATACACTTCAGCCTTTAAAGAAACTATTTCATTTATCAGTTTTTTTTAAATCATAAGTTATATTAGATGTGTCAAATGCATTTTGATAAAAGGATCATCTCTACTGAGATGACTGTATAATTTTTTATCTTTCTATATCTTGATGTGATGAATTCTATTAAAGGATTTCTTAATATTGAAACTCTCTTGCCTTTCTTGAATAAATTTTACTTATTTCTGAAATGATTACTTTTTATTTTATTCTTTCAGTTTTTTTTTAAATCTTTCTATCTTTATTTATTTTATCTTTTATAGTAATTTAAAGTTCACAGCAAAATTAAGGGAAAGGTACAAAGATTTCCCATCTACCTCTTGCCCCCACATATGCATTAGACTACCCCTTTATCAGCATCCCTCACCAAAGTGATGCTTTTGCTACAATTGATGAACCTACTTTGGTCAACCAAAGTCAATAAGTTTAGATTATGGTTTACTTTTGGTGTTGTATATTCTATGAGTCTGAACAAATGTATAGTAGCATGTATTAATCATTACAGATTCATATAGAATATATTCACAGCTCTAAAAAATCCTTTGTGTTCTGCTTATCCATTCCATCCGCATCCTAGACCTTGACAACTAGGGACCCTTTAACTGTCTCCATACTTTTACCTATTCCAGAATGCCATATGTTTGGAATCAAACAATGTATATAGCCTTTTCAGATTGGCTTCTTTCACTTAGTAACATGCACTTGACATTCCAGGAATATGCATTTGACATTCCTCCATGTCTTTTCAGACATGACAAGGTCATAATAATCTGCCATTAGAGAAAACATAAAAACAATTGTGTCCCAGTCCTTAATATAGAGTAACTGGAGAAATACAAATAGTCTCTTTGTGCTATATACCCAATATTTTATAGTATTTGCATAAAATTAAGCAAGAGAATATATTAAACCAATATTTTCTTTTAGAAATCACCAGAAAAATTGCTCAGTAACTTATGGCAGAATGGACAGCAACTTTCAAAGACACTAAATCCAAACTCTGGTGCTTGTGTGTGTGTGTGTGTGTGTGCATAAGGTGTTAGTCTATTTATCTGCCACACATTTGGATTAAAAACGTCCTAATGCTTTCATATAATTTTGGGTTAAGTCAAACTGATTTTCCCTTTGGTACAGGAGGAATTTTTTCAGTGATGCAGGGTGAAAAGTTTGAGAAAGAAATGAAAAAAGATAAACATTTAAAAAATTTCAATGAAATGAAGAGTGAAATTGTTCTACCACATCAACACTTTTTATTACTTTGAGTAATTTGTATGCTGTTGAAATGTTATTTTGAATGCATATCATTTGAGTTAGTAATAACTGCATTTCTGCAATTCACATTTTGTGAGTAATTATGTGTGCTTCCACTTTAGTTATTTCTTTACAAATGTGCAATAATCATTATAAGAAATATTTATGAAAGAGAAGACTGTCACTAAAGTGAAAAATCTAAGTATTCAACTCATAGATATTCAAATGAATATGATAAAATATACCTCTCTTTGACTGAGAAAGTGTGAAAAATATTTATTAATCTCATTCTTTCTATATCACCTTAATAATGTCAACAGACTATGGCACTAAACTGAGGACACATTTGATGTAGTAAAGTTAGGAGACCTATGAATATATTTCTTAAAGGTATTCTTTGAGGAAAGATTCTGGGATATTTGGTCTTGTTTGTGTGAATTTTGTGTTTTCTACCAAATCGATACTCACTGATGAGCTGTCAGAACCTTTCAACAATGAGTTTCAAGTGTCATTTGCCAAATGAGTGACAACAATTTCAGTATTAATTAAAACGAGTATTTTTTCTTAATTTGTGCAGAATGTACCTTTACAGGTAAACCTAACATTAGAATACTACATGACAGTCTAATATATTTCTTTAAATGAAAAATATGCTTTCATTAAAAATTGGTTTTTGATAATGTAAACATGCTCATTGTAATTAGGTTTTTATTCTGTGTATGTGTATGTGTGTACTTAAGATATATTTAATATGAATGAGAAAAGAATTGAATTGAAAGTATTCTCTTGGAATAATTTCCTTGAAACTTTCATGATTCTGGTGCTGACAAGTGAATTTAAATATGAGCATTCCTTTTCAATGTAGTTACCTCCTAAGTCTAGTGTAATAATACAGTGAAATCCACATGAATTAAACACTTCATTCCCAGAGGGACAATATGTCATGCCAACCAAATACTAAAAGATCCCTCCTGGCTTATTGTAATCCAATTATATGCTAAGTTTTAGAGACATTTTTCTCTAGCAGTGGTTCTGAATAACCAGCAGTTTTCTTCACATTGTTCTCTTGGCTTATTTTATATCCATTTCCATAAATAAGCATTGTGGTATCTAATTTAGAAAAATATTGTATGAAGTCTAAATCTTCCTATGAAGAATTACCATATGAAATATAAAACAAGTTATTATAGTAGAATCTTGATATTAAGTAATTACTAAAACTTTATTCAGTAAGAGGAATTGAAGTAGATGGTTTCAGTTATCTATCACCACATTATGAACCACCACCAAATTTACTAGCTTAAAGTAACAGCAACTTGTTTTCTCTCATGGTTGTGTTGGTTGGCTCAGGTGAGATGAGTGGTGCTTGCTAACTGTCTCATGCAGTTGCAGTCAGATGTCAGCTAAAGCTGCAATCATCTGAGGTCTTGACTGAGCTGGACATACAAGATGGCTCAATTACATGACTGACAATTGATGCTAGCTGTCATCTGGTGCACGTACATGGTAGCTCTTCCTGTGGCTTGGGATTCTCACAGCATGGCAGCTGGGTTATGAAATGGAGTGTTCCAAAGATGCGCATTCCAAGAGACTCATCTTCAATAACTCTAATTTGTATTTCAATCACACATCTTAATTTCTTATGAGATTAAGGTTATTGAATGAAATGACTGTATTGAAGGTGAAAGAGCCAAAACCTCTGAAGATAAGATTTTTGGTGGTTGTCCACGTGAACAATAAACCTATCTAGGGAAATGGAAGAAACTGAAATTGGAAGAAGGATGTAAGACAGTTGAAGTTTCATAGGTCTTTTGAACTCTAAAAGAGTTTTACTATTTTACTTCTAAATACATCTAAATGACTTCAAAACACATTGTTTTAACCTAGCATCCAACCTCTCTCCTTCCTTCCTGAATAATTGTTCTGTGGCCTCAGTGAGATGCCAAGTACATTGATCCCTTCCTTTAATTTTACTCAATTATGGCTTCTGTTGTCCTTGCAAACCAGCTTTGATTCTATGAATCAGTAAAATACTTTAATGATTTGTCGACAAACTCCCTAATTTCTTGGCTACCTTTTTTTATTACTGTTTTCTTCATCAAAGAAACCATTGCTCTTCCCTTCACAAAGTCACACAAGCATGCATAATATAGCATTCAAAAATGCATTTTCTTCATTGTGACCTGGGCTTTTATTTCCTTGGAGTCGCTTATGCTACTCATTGATAAATTTCTTGTCTCTTTTCACAGTAACTATTCCAAATCTTTGCTGTATCAACAACATAACCATTCAAGTCATATTTCATAACTTTCAGAAAAACTTGTCTATTTCAATACATGAAACAAAACAAGCCATCCTACCTCACATCGCCATATGTATAAACATCTGCATCCATCAATCTTATTTCTCATAATAAGGTGAAAATCTTGTTCTACTCAAGAAAATCCTTCCATCAAGACCCAAACCCCTCTCTTCTCCTCTAAAACTGGGATCTTTCTTTCTATTTTTTTCTACTATATTTTTCTTTCCTTCCAGACTAAGCTACTTTCTTTTTTCTCAAAGTTTCCAGCATTAGCCCCCTTTTCTTCATACTCTTCCTAGACACCATAAACAACCTTAAATTCAACAACCATCCACTTGTACATAACTCTCTAATCTCTGTCTCTATCCTGAATACCTCTTCTTATTTCCAACTCATATCTGAATGTTTATTGGGCATTTGTACTTTGATCCCACTATCCCTCAAGCTCAAAATAGCCTAAGCCTAACCTATGTGACTTCAACTTTTATTCCAAATCCATTCATTATTTTTCTTCCCTCCTTCTCAGCTACTAATGTCTTCCTCTAACAAATTGCCTAGGTCACAGACCTTGGAGTCATTCTACATTCCTTAACCTTGCCCCTAATCACAAATAAATTAATAACCAATTCCCAATATTCCTGCCTCCTTAATATGTCTTTTATTTGTTTTTTTACTTTCTAAAAGCACTGCCACCATCTTCTTTCAGTTCTCTATCATTAGTTTCTTTCTGAAATTTCCTATTTCTTCTGCCTCCATCCTTGTTTGCTTTCAGTTTATCTTCTACATGGTTGCTAGAGGATCTTACAGGCCAATAATAAAGGCATCTCCATTACCTATACGTTGGAGTCCAAGCTTTTTGGCATCTCATGGAAGGCCTTGCTTGTTGGAGCCTTCCCTTCCCTCTCCAGGATCATCATGTTCCACAGTTTCCTTTTTAGTAGCTGTTCTCTAGTCCAATAAAATTGCTAGAATCCTGAAAATCTTTCCTAAAAATGTTGATATGCTTTGTTCTCTACAACGTGAATGACTTCCTTTCTCTTCTTTTATTCCTGAGTGAATACCTATCATTTAAGACTCATTTCAAAGGCTATCTCCTTCCTGAAGGCTTTGCTGTTATTTTCGTTGCCTTGTTCTATTCTTTGATTGGTACTTACCTTATTATTACACCAATAATTCTGCTCATGTTCTACCAAAACAGTTCCTTGAGTGCAGAAATTTTGTTTTATTCATTTAGTACTGATCCTGGTACAATATTTACTTACTGATTAAATGATCCTCAGGTGTCCTGGAGAAAAAGAAGTATATTAACATCAGCATCATTTTTTGAACATTTTCCTCCTTGAGAAGGTCCTGAATCTTTGGTTTGGTAGATAAAGATTATGTAGTTTGGTAAGTGAGTGGCAAAATCAGTGAGATTTTTGTCAGAGTTGATTGGGATGATTTAAATGGAAAGTGATTTTGAAAGGAAATTTCAAATCTACTTCTAAACCATGAAATAGTAAGCATTTATTCTTTTTCTTCCTTAAATTGGCATCATTACAAAAGTCAATAACTCAGTAACCTAGGAATCAAACACCTGAATTTGGACAATAAATACTATTGATTTTATTGATTTATCTTTAATAGAGAATTTTCTATAAGCAGATGATCAGAGCACTGATTTCTATAGTGAAGTAGAAATAGTTTTGTTATGGAGCCATCTTCAATGAACAAGAAGTAAACTTACTGATACAGATTTTAGCATCAGTCTATATAAGAACACGCACTTTGCTTTAGCAAAAAACGCTGTTTGCATTGTCAAAACCACTGAGGAGCTTCCATGAGAGACAGGCCTCATATGGTTATATTAACATGGAGAAAGCACCTTAGTTATGGAGATGGCCCCAAATTCTGGTGAACATTGTAGTGATTTTGTTTAACTTTTTTTTCAGCCTGCCTTTTCCTGCCTTCGGGAACCAAGGGTCTATCAAGTAAAGAAACAAACTTACTTCACTGAGAAAAATGGAAATTATTTAATGCTTTTTGTTGTTTGCTTCTTTCCTTTCTCTGCCCTCTTCCTCTTCTTCTTCCCCTTTCTCTTTCTCCTCCTCCTTCTTATTTTTCATCAACTGCTAATAGATACAAACCTAGAATGTGTAGGCTCCAACAGCCCTACTTATTTAAATCAAGACTACAGTCTTACCCTAAAATTATGTAGAAGTAATCCAGGAGTTGATATGATACTAGTTTCTTTAACACTATAGATTTCTGTCTTCCATTGTTTGTCAAGTCTTTAAAATTCTCATTTGGCATAATTTCAGTTTCTTATTGAGGCACTAAACCCAAGAAATGAATTATTTATCACTAAATATTTTCTTTAGATGTTCTATCTTTGCTTCTTTTCAAAGCTCAACAACAAATTTCCATTTCAAGACAACATCAGGATCCTCTTAGATCATATTGGCCCTATCAATTCCATTAATAAAAGTCAGACCTCTTTTTAATACCTGTTTCAACCATTTCCATAGCATTAAGAAATAGCATATGTCAAAAGTATCTTGGCTCTAAGGAAGGGTACAAAGGATTACAATAATCTGCCTAGACCTATTGGTTTAGTGAAGCCAGAAATGTTCCTGTAAGATGAAGGTAGTAGGGTAAGAAGGCCACCTACAAGGAGGGGGGAAGATAAGGAAATTGTGGTTAAAGACAAAGTGTATGGTGGAAAGAGTAACATGTTGGTCACTTACATAGCTCTCTTGGTTTTCCTTCTAGCTCCTTCTTTCCTGATTTGTATTTGATATTCTATTCTTTTCCATTGACCTATCCTTCTATATTTATTTTTCTCAATTTAATGACTTTTTATATTTCTCTCTTTGCCCAGTAAAATAACAATGGAAGTGTCCTGAGTCTGAGAGGAGTGGGCAAACTTATGTCAGATGATTTTGGAATGAAAACAACCTTGAGTTGTGACCTCTACACAGAAAGAGAATGAAAAGTAGCCAAATCTCTACATGAGAGAGATCTTGGACTATTTTCCAGTGACAACCCCATCTGATTTGTGTGAAGTAAGCAGGTTTTCTCTCCAAGAGTTCAAAAAAGCTTATTGCTATGCCAAATATGTTTTCCTGATAGTTGCAAAATTGAAAGAATAAAAAAAAATAAGTATCAAGATTTACTCTACCTTTTAACTGCATCAAACTCATATGTGGAACACAAACTTGCTAATAACATCTGTAATAATTTTGAGTTTTACAGGGGCTTTCACAAGCACAAATGAAAAGGCAAAATTCATTGGTTAGTAAACTGTGTAAATCCCTTAGCTTCCTGGAAACCATGAAATAGGAATGATAAAATATCTATTTCATAAGTTGTTTTGATTATTGAGATAAAATTTATGAAACTTCTTTTGGATCATCTAAGGTTTTACACAGCTGTCAAATATTGCTGTTTGATAATACCCGATTTGGAATTAATAATGTCCTCAATCTGGACTTGTGTGTTTTAGTTGTCCTGATTCTTCTTTGCATCCTCAAATTGTCTGTACATTTTTTTAAAAATGGAACTTTACAGGGAAAGAGTCATTCCACTCATTGCTTTCACCAAGGCATAGTATCTGGACCTTGGGGTCTGCTAGACCTTAGTTTTGATTTTGGTTGAGACCTAGTTCCACTGGGTCCTAGTTGTATGACCATGGATATTTAACTCCTCCTCTGAGATTTTCAACTTTTTAATTTGTAAAATGGAAATAATACTGCAGCTCACAAAATAGGTTTGTTATGGTTCATGAGAGAAATAAAGTAAATGAAGCCTGGTACAGTGGCCAGTAGGTAAGCTCCCCAAGCCCTCTATGTACCCTTTTGTATTTGTCTCTCAAAAATAAAAATCTTGGTACCTTGCATAGAGGCTGAAGCTATATTCCTATTATTCTCATCTTCAGCATCTTGTCCCATTTCCTTTTTGTCACACCTACCTGGAAAAATCACAACTCTAGATAAACTTCACTGGGTGTCTTCCCCCATCCATATCCAGGCTAATAAGTTCTACCAAAATTAAAATTACACAGTATCCCAAATTTGTCCTATAAAACTTAGAGTCTCGATCTCAATGGAGTTTCAGTGCCAGGAGGCACTTTCAAAGATTCCCTTTCACCTTCCTCTTGCATTCCCACAACAGCAACTTCAAATTTTCTTACTTTCTTTCAGCTTTCTCCTCCCTCGTCTAAACCCCTAATCTTAGCATAGGACTTCACAAAGAACAGAGAAGCCATGTCCTACCTTTCCTACCTCCACTCTCTTTCTTCCTTCTCTTTTCTTGTAGAGAGAGGCCCCCACCAACCCCTCAGTCTAAAGCTAAGCTTTCTTTTAACGTTTGGATCCCCATCTATCTTGACTAATCATAAATCTTTATCTATTTTCTCTTTTTTCTCCTAAATATTTAACCTAAATCTGTCTATCTACCAGTTCCTTGTCACCATTATTTAAACATATTTAAGTCTTTATTATCTTTAAGACAAAATCTAAAGGCCTCCCTGGATCTCACACTCTCTTCTAGCTCCTGCTGCTCTCTCTCTCTTCTCTTTCACAGGCAAACTTTGATGGAATTGTTCACATCCATTTCCTCACTTTCTCACCTCCCATTTAGCTTCTCAGCTCTTTCTTGATCTCCTGGCTTCACCTCTGCAGAACTATTGCCAGTTTTTTAATGGAATATGCTTCTTTCCCCAGCTTAGACAGAACTTTGCAGGTGTTCTCTCAGTGAGAGACTGTTTCTTCAACATCCTTCCATCTGCTAAATCATCTTTGGGCTCAGCTTACCTGTCATGTCCTCTAGAAATCTGCAAGGCTATTGCAGTGTTACAGACAAGGGAAATTGAGAACCTAAACATAGGATAGATTTGAGAGCTCTGAATCAATGTGGCTTTATTGAATATGGCAAGATATGGAAAGAGAGGTGTTTAGTTAATTCCAAGACTTCTGGTTTGGGTAGAAGAAGTTTACATTTATGGAGATGAAGATATTGATGGATTGATGCTGATTTTAGATACCATGGGACCTCTAACAGGGGAATTTTATAAGTGAGTCTTGAAATGAGAAAAATAGATTGAGCTGAATATAAAATGCTAACTGAAGTTATGGAATGATTAAAATACTCAGAAAAGGTGTAAAATAAGAAGAGAATGTTTGAGTTTCCTTAAAGAGTCATGAATCTATAATTAGAGATCTATATTCTTTGTCTTCTACTCATTTTGTAATATAGCAACTACGAAGTTAAAATCAGCTTTTAAAAATTTCTGTAAGTTAATATTTGCATCAGCCCAAAGGCATTCTACTCTCTTTCTCACAAAAGAAATAGATCTTTTATATTCATCTGTGTTGTTCAACTTAAACAGTATTTTATTGTATTTATCTGTTGAAAATTGAGAAAGGAAAATACGAAATTTCCCAGGTTTCAAATGAATGAAGAGTTTTGTAATGCTTAAATCTGTTACGTATTTGCAAGAGCTCCTCTATTTTATAAAGTTTAGCATAATCCTAGGATTTAAATGTATCTATTTCTCTTACAGGTATAGAATAGATCTTTTGACTCTAAACAGTAAGATGACTTCTATTGATAGCATTTATTATCTGTAAGCTTTGAGAAAAGCAGTTCTTTGTGGTCTGGTCCTGCTGGTGAATAGGAGACAAAGCAGAGGGGTCAACCGTTATCTGCTTTAAATTCAGAGCATTTTTAAAAACATATTCTTACTATTATTGTTCTATATTATATACACATTAAAAGTAACAAAAGGGCTTTAACAAACATTTAAAAAGTCTTCAGTAAGTTCCTGTTTATCAAATTAGTGGTTCAATTGAAAGGTCTCAGGAGTTGATAATATAGTTTGTAAATTTTCACCAGTAATATTCTGATATCTGTGAAGTGCTGAATTTTACTTATAAAATTATTATATTACATATATTATATGTGATCATTAAATTTTAAAAATAAAAAGTCATTTATTTTTAAATGGGGCATAGCCATTGACTAAATACTCTTATCTATAGATTTCTTCATTGTAACAATTTGCATTTATTAACTTAAAGAGACATTAAAAATGACAATAAACAGAAAGTATGCCAGTAATTCATTTAATGCCTGCCCAAACTATCATTGGCTACTGAAATGCTTTACTGTGTATTTAAAAGACTTTGTTTTAGATCTTCAAGTTTTCAAATTAAAGCAAAAATAGATTACTGCTTTCCTGAGAATAGTATTTTTCAAATTGCATTTTTATGCCATTTTTTCAAAAACTGCTCATAATTATGTGATTTCAAATGCCTTTATCATTATGTAAATGCTTTTAAATCATAAGCTTACAGAGAAAAGTGAGAATTGAAAAACACTGAGAGGTTTTAAAAATTGCACATTTCCTAGAATATCTCAAATTAGGTACTTTTTAGATGTATGTGGCAGATTAGTTTATGAATGGTTGGCAAAAAGTTACTATTTACTACACCAGTGGGAAGTGTAAAAAGAAAAGCAGGTCTGCATTGTGTGGGTTTCTTGGCATAACAGCTACAAACTGTCCTTGTTTGGAATAAGCCAATCAGAGGCTGCATTTGGCATGGAGCTGATGAGGCTCTCCCCATTGGCTGCCCTGCCTTGTGTGTTACCAGGGATGGCTGGCTTATGAACTCAGCAACGGAAATTAAATGCTGGGTAGCTAAAAAATCCAGTTGAGGTCTGTGTTAATGGTTTGAGAACACTGTCTGTTTAAACTCTGGAAACATGGTTCTTCTATGGAGTATTTTCTAATTATACTGTGAAACCGTTATTACTGAATGCGTTTAACTGGCCTCTTTAACATTTCAAAAGCTTTTTATACCTATTAACTGTTTTATTTCCACAGCAACCTCAGGATGTAAGTGAGGAGGGGCTGTCATATGAACTGAGATAATGCATGGGAGAATCATTTGTTAATGGCAAAACCATACAAATTATGCCATTGAGATGCTTGCGTTAGGGGCAAGTTCAAGACAGAGGTGTAGGAAGAGCCTGAACTTACCTCCTCCCATCAACACAACAAATATATAGCTACATATAGATCAGTTCCTTCTGAAATGAAAGTGAGAATTAGTTAAACGCCTGCTACACAACAAAAGATTTAAAAAAAAGGACCACATCAAGATGGGTAGGAGAGGTGGAGAAATGCTCTCACTAAAAAAATCCCACCCCTCAGTGTGTCAGCACACATTAAGGAGAAATCTCACTGGATAGACCAGGCACTGCTCCCAGAGGAGCAAGGAGTTGGATGCCTCAAATCAGGCACCCTGGCTTCTGAGATCAACACTGAAGAGACAGTCTTCAAAACAGCTTGCTTAGGAAACCAAGAGGATCACTTCTAAGGGTCCCAACACACTAAGGGAAACTGAGATCCCTTTCTTAAAGGGCTTGCTTGAGGTTTACTCCCACCAAGACCCAGCGAAATAACAGCTGTTTGAAAAGTGCCAAGACTATATGTGAAAGATCATAATTTTATCTAATCTGAAAGCATTGGCTGGAGGGGCAGAGGATCGTGGAAATACTCGCTGGAGATAGAGGCGCTGACGGATGCCATCGTTGTGCTCCCCAGCTAACCTGCTAGTACAAGAGCTCTGATGTTGGGGTGAGCAGTCCCAGCGCACTGCTGAAGCACTCAGGTGGGCACGTTGAATGGCTGTGGCAATCTTCTGCTCCCTAGCTAAAGCCTGTGGGTGTGGGCAGCAGCAACACTCCCTTTCCCCTGGCTGGGGATGGCCAGTGTGAGCAGTCACGGCGTTCTCCTGCTCCCAGCCTAAAGCCAAGAGGCACACAAGCAAGGCACTCACATGCTGCATTGCTGAAGCCCGAAGACACACACAGTCAAGTCATTTTCCTGCTGACTTCCTGAAGCAAAAGAGCAAGTCCTGCCTCCTACACTCTCCAGCCACCTGGCTAAAGCCAGCACAGTCCACAAAGGGAACACCTCTTGATTGCCTGGTCATGGTGGCCAATGGAGCTAGATTCCCCTCACTCCATGGGACTGTAACAACTGGAAAGATAGTTTTGGGCAGGCCACCACCC
This sequence comes from Vicugna pacos, assembly GCF_048564905.1. NCBI lineage: Eukaryota > Metazoa > Chordata > Mammalia > Artiodactyla > Camelidae > Vicugna > Vicugna pacos. Next base: position 13,360,747 of record NC_132994.1, on the reverse strand, counting down.
TTAGGGCACTGCACAGACAGCAGACTGAAAACCAACCCCAGCTTTCCAGTGAAAAAGCCCTATTTACTTAACCTGAAACTTCACCCTGAGGGACAGGCTTCCGGCTTTCCACATATCTAGAGGCTAAGGAGGCACTCCCAGGAAATGTAAGCAAGGAGACACCATCCATATGCACCCCATTGGGTTCATTACAACTTTATGAGGCTCCCCAGAAAAGAAGCTTATACACTTGTTAGGAACTCAGATTTTTGCAGCTATCATCCAGGGGACAGCTTCAGATCTCCTGGTCTAGAAGCCAGCAGGGATTACAATTATGCCCCTACAAGACTGTATTTATCTGCTTTCTTTAAAAGCTGTTGCCTGAGAGTCTGGCATCTAATCGGCCTGAAACTAGGTACTGAATGAGATTCCTCCCCTCAGAACACTGACATGTCTCAGCTTATTCCCAATAACAGGGCATATCAAGAGTAAACCAGGCAATATAGACAACTACAAAGATTTGGAAACAACCAAGAACTAGGGCAGGGTTGAATGAGAAGGGTTATCACCTACACAAGGCCATTCCTTCAAGACTGAGAGTGGTAGCCGTTCTGCTTCAGACATAGAAACAAACACAGAGAGGCAAGCAAAATGAGGAAAAGAAGAAACACATTCCAAATAAGAGAACAAGACACAGCCTCAGAAAAACACCTTAATGATACAGAGATGAGTAATGGACATGATAAAGAATTCAAAGTTATAGTCATAAAGATGCTCACAGACCTTGGGATAAGAATGAATGAACCTATCTGAGAACTTTAAAAAATAGTTAGAAAATATAAGAAAGAACCAATTAAATCTGAAGAACACAGTAATGTAAATAAAAAATACACTAAAAGTAATCAATAGCAGATTGGATGATACAGAAGGATGGATTAGTGATCTAGAAGACAATGTTGTGAAAATCACTGAATCAGAACAGCAAAAAGAAAAAAGAATTTTTAAAAATTAGAATAGTTTCTGGAACCTTTGAGACCATGCCAGGTGCACTAATATTTGTATTAGAGAGATCCCAGAGGGAGATGAAAGAGAGAGAGGCACAGAAAACTTATTGAAGAAATACTGGCTGACAACTTCCCTAACCTAGGGAAGGAAACAGACACCCAGCTACAAGAAGCAAAGAGAATCCCCAAAAAGATGAACCCCAAAGGATCCATGCTAAGTGACATTTTACAAAAGAATGTCAAAAGTTAAAAAGATAAAGAAATAATTTTAAGAACAGCCAAAGAAAAACAGCTAGTTACATATAAGGGAACCCCAAAAGACTATTCAGCTAATTTTCATCAGAAGCTTTACATGCTAGAAGAGAGTAGCAAGTTACATTCAAAGTGCTGAAAGGAAAAAATATTTTACAACCAAGAATACTCTATCCAGCAAGGTTATCATTTCAGAACTGAAGGAGAAGTTAAGAGTTTCCCAGACAAGAAAAATCTAAAGGAATTTATCACCACTAAACCAGCCTTACAAGAAATGTTGAAGGGACTTCTTTAAGCAGAAAACTAGAAATTAGGAAATAACTAGAAATAAAGAAATATACAAAGAAAAGATCTCATTGGTAAGGGCAAACATAGTAAAGATAGTGGATCAACCACTTATAAAGCTAATATGAAGGCTAAAGATAAAAGTAGTAGTGAAATCAACTATCACTACAATAAGTAGTTAAGGGATACATAAAGTAAAAAGATGTAAAATATAGCATCAACAACATAAAATGTAGAGGGGGAGTAAAAATGTAATGCTTTTAGAATGCATTTGCACTTAAGTGACTATCAACTTAAGACAGACAGCTTTATATATAGATTGCAATGTATTATCCTCATGATAACTACAAACCAAAAACCTATAATAAATACAAAAAAAGAGAAAGAAATCTAAACATAACGCTAAAGAGAATCATCAAGTCACAAGGGAAAGGAACAAGAGAATAAGAAACAGAGGAGAACTACAAAAACAACCAAAAATAATTAACAAAATGGAAATAAGTACATACATATCAGTAATTACTTTAAATGTCAGTTGACTGAGTGCTACAATCAACAGACAGAGTGGCTAAATGGATGAAAAGAAAAAGACCCATTTATATGCTGCCTACAAGAAACTCACTTCAGATCTAAAAGCACACAGGCTGAAAGTGACGGGATGGAAAAAGATATTCCATGCAAATGAAAACAAAAAGAAAGCCGCGGTAGAAATACTTGTATAAGATAAAATAGACTTTAAAACAAGGACTATAACAAAAAGACAACAAAAGAGCATTACATAATGATAAAGGGGTCAATTTAACAAGAGTTATAACATTTGTAAATATTCATGGCACCCAACCTAGAAGCACCTAAATACGTACAGCAGATATTAACAGATGTAAAAGGAGAAATTGACAGTAATACGACAACAGTAGGGGACTTTAATATGACACTTACATCAATGGATAGATCATCCTGACAGAAAACCAATAAGGAAACATGGGCCTTAAATGACACATCAAGTCAAATTACATATATACTTAATAGGCATATACAGAATATTCCATCCAAAAACTGTAGCATATACATTCTTTTCAAGTACACATGAAACATTCTCCAGGATAGAGGATGAGTTAGGCCTCAAAACAAGTCTCTCTACATTCAAGAAGACTGGAATCGTATCAGGTGTCTTTTCTAACCACAACAGTATGAAACTGGAAATCAGTCACAAGAAGAAAACTGGAAAATAATCCACAAACAATGGAGACTAAATGACATGCTACTAACAAAGCAGTGGGCCCATGAAGAAATAAAAGAGGACATTAAAAAATATCTTGAGACAAATGAAAATGGAAACACAGCTTTTTAAAATTTCTGGGACTTAGCAAAAGGTGTTCTAAGAGAAAAGTTCATAGTGATACAGGCCTGCTTCAAAAAAGATACCAACTTCAAATAAACAATCTAACTTTGCATCGAAAGGAACTAGAAAAAAGAAGAACAAACAAAAAAGTTAGTAGAAGGAAGGAAATAATCAGGATCAGAGTAAAGAGAAGTGAAATAGAGACTAAAAAAATCAATGAAACTAAAACTTATTCCTTGAAAAGAATAAACAAAATTTATAAATCCTTAGCAACTCTTATCCGGAAAAAAAGAGAGGACTCAAATACATAAAATCAGAAATGAAAAAGGAAGAGTTACAACTGATACCACAGAAATAAAAAGGATAATAAGAGACTACTATGAGCAATTATATGGCAATAAATTAGACAAACTAGAGGAAAAGTATAAATTCCTAGAATCACAATCTTCAAAGACAATCATGAAGAAATAGAAAATCTAAACAGACCAATTACTAGTAATTAAATTGATTCAGTAATTCAAAAATTCTCAACAAACAAAAGTCCAGGATCAGACAGCTTCACAAGTGAATTCTACCAAACATTTAAAGAAGAGTTAATACCTGTCCTTCTCAAATCATTCCAAACAACTGAAGGAAAAGAATGCTTTCAAACTGATTGTATAAGGCTAGCATTACCCTGACAGCAAACCGGACAGACACCAAAAAAAAGAAAAGAAAACTACAGGCCAATATCCCTGATGAACATTGATGCAAAGATGCTCAAAAATATTTGCAAAAAAGGATTCAACCATATATTATAAGGCTCATACACTATAATGAATTGAAATGTATCCCAGAAAATCAATCAATGTGATGCACCAGATTAACAAAGGAAAGCATAAAAACTATATGATCATCTCAACAGATGCAGAAAAAGCATTTGACAAAATTCAACATCTATTTATGATAAAAACCCTCAACAAAATTGATATAGGGGGAACATAACTCACGTAATAAAAGCTATATATGACAAACCCACAACTAACATCATATTCAATGGAGAAAATCTGAATTTCCTATAAGATCAGAAGCAAGACAAGGATGCCCACTCTTGCCACTTTTATTCAACACATTATTGGAAATCCTAGCCACCACAGTCAGACAAGAAAAAGAAAAATGAAAAGAATTCAAATTGGAAAGGAAGAAATAAAACCACCATTGTACGCAGATGACATGATGCTATACATAGAAAATCCTAAAGATGTCACCAAAAAACTATTAGAGCTCATCAATGAATTCAATAATGTTGCAAGATACAATGAAATCAGTAAAGCTGCAGAAATCTGCTGTGTTTCTATACACTAATAATGAGCTATCAGACAGAGAATTTAAGAAAACAATCTTATTAAAATTGCATCAAAAATAATAAAATAATTAGGAATAAATTTAACCAAGAAGGTAAAAGACCTGTACTCTGAAAACTATAAAATATGAATGAAAGAAATTGAAGACCACAGAAATAAATAGAAAGCTATCCAGTGTTCATGGTTTGGAAGAATTAACATTGTTAAAATATCCATACTATTCAAAGCAATCTATAGATTCAGTGCGATTCCTATCGAAATACCAATAGCATTTTTTGCATAACTAGAATAAAGAATTCTAAAATTTGTGTAGAACCACAAAAGACCTCAAATAGCCAAAGAAATCTTGAGAAAGAAAAACAGAGCTGGAAGTATCACGCTTCTTGATTTTAGTCAAAACAGTATGGTACTGGCATGGAAACAGACATATAGATCAATGAAACAGAGAGCCTGGGGGGGGGGGAATATATATATATATATATATATATATATATAAAATTAATTTATGACTGTGGAGGCAAGAGTACACAATGGAGAAAAGACAATAAATGTTGGGAAAACTGGACAGATACATGCAAAAGAATGAAACTGGATCATTATCTTACATGACATACAAAAATGCATTCAAAAGGAATTAAAGACATCAGTGTAAAACCTGCAACCATAAAACTCCTTGAAGAAAACATATGCAATATTCTCTTTGACATCGATCTTAGCAATATTTTGGGAGGTCTAACTCCTCAAGTAGGCGCAAAAAAAGCAAAAATAAATAAATGGGACTTGATCAAACTAAAACGCTTTTGCACAACAAAGGAAGTCAAAACAAAAGTAACCTACCAAATGGGAGAAGATATTTGCATATATCTGATATGGGGTTAATATTCAAAATATATAAAGAACTTAAACAACTTAATATCAAACATCCAGATTAAAAACTGGGCCAAGTACCTGAATAATTTTTCTCAAGAAGAAGCAATTCTCCAACAAGCACATGGAAAGATAAGCATCTTAGCAGCACTAATCCTCAGGGAAATGCAAATTAAAACCACAATGTGACGTCACCTCACACTTGTCAGAGTGGTGATTATCAAAAAGACAAAAAATAACAAATGGTGAAAATGTGAAGAAATGGGAATGAATCCTCATACACTGTTGGTGGGAATGTAAATAGGCACAGCCACTCTGGAAAATATTATGAAAGTTTCTCCCAAAATTGAAACTAGAACTACCCTATTATCAAACAATTCCACTTCTGGGTATTAATCCAAAGAAAATGAAAACATTAACTCGAAAAGATACCTGCACCCCAATGTTCATAGCAGCACTATTTACAATAGCCAAGACATGGAAGCAACCTAAATATCCATTGACAGATGACTGGATAAAGAAGATGTGGTTTATATATATATATATATATATATATACACACACATACATACATACACACAGTTGAATATTATTCAGCCATAAAAAGACTGAAAGCTTGCCATTTGCAACAACATGAATAAACCTACAGGGTATTATGCTAAGTCAGGCATAGAAAGATGATGAAACCATATGATTTCACTTATATGTGGAATCTAAAAACCAAAACAAATGAACATAAAACAGAGACTTATGGATACAGAAAAAAAAAAGGTAGTTACTAAAGGGGAATGGGTTTTGCAAATAGTCTAGCATTAAGAGGTAAAAATTTCCAGTTATAAAGTAAGTAAGTCACAGGGATATGACGTACAGCATCAGGAATATAGTCAGTAATATTGTATTAACTTTGTATGGTGACAGATGATGACTAGTGTTATCATGGTGACCATTTTGAAATGTATATAAATATCAAATCACTGTGATGTATACCTAAAACTAACATGATACTGTATGTCAATTATACTTTAATAAATATAAAAAAGATGCTTGTTTAATGGAGAAGAAAAGAGAGGCCAGAGATACTAAACAATCTGCTGCACATCACATAACACTGGGATGAGGGAGATGCTGCTCAACTGATTTGCAGTTAAAATTGTTTATCAGTTTTTTTGTACTCACCATTCACGGTGAAGCTGTAGGCTGTCAATATAAGAAAATAACTAGTTTTATAGATGAACAAATATAGGGCTAAAGCACTTCTAGAGCTTATTTGGAATTACTCAGTCATTATGAGGATGTACACTCAATTTTTAAAAAGTATTTTTGAGCTGGTGTCTGCCTGAAAATTATGGAGTGCAGAGTGCCCCCAGCACTGTGGTTACAGCTGTTCTGGTAAGAAATGGTAGGACAACCGGGCCAGGTCTGCATCAGTGATCCTGGTTTTTGTATTTCACTAGTCAATTCTGGCTCACTTTCTATTTTTCAATCTGGTTCCGTGTAACCTCTGCATTGTAACTCCATTAACACTTTTCCTAGTTTCAAAGCAATGACTTAATATAACAGATCAATTGATTCCTCAGAAAAGGACTGGAATGTGGCCATCTTTTCCTCCTTCCTAAGATTTAAATCTTCCATCCCCTTGTGGTTTCTTTTTTTGACAGGCAGTTGGGGATGGAACACTGAATTAAAGACAGAGCTCATTTTCCAAGTCTTGGATTTTTTATGCCCCTTACTTAAGTTTTACTTTCCTTGCTCTCTGCTTGACCTCAGCTCAGAACATAGGACTGGGAGGGTGCATTGGAAGAATATCATAGTAGTAGATAATAATTATGAAATAGTAGCACAATGGTATATAGTGTTTATTAAGAACTTACTCTTCATCCCTTCTCAGGTCCTGTGAAAAGCTTCAAGTGCATAGTCTCATATAAATGTTGAACAATTAGTCCCTTGTTACACAGTAGTCAGTCCTGTGCCAGAACTTCACCCCACATTTGTCTAGCCCCCAAACCTGTGTATTAACCATTATGCTGTTTCCCTGTCTGGCTCGAATGAAAGTCAAGAAGTTCGGGAAGAATCTGTATACGATGGCTTCCAGTGAATGGCTGGTTCCCGGAAACTCTGATTCATTTTAATAGCCAAGATTTATTTAGAAAAATAAATAAGTAAATAACCACATGGGCAGTTCTTTTCACAAAGAAGTGAAGGAAAGCAAGCCAAGGATAAAGGCAAACATCCAACTACTAATGGTGTGTCACAGATGCAATTATGTTCTGTAGTGACGAAGAGGCAGAAATTCCCCTGTGCACTGATTGTATGCTTTTTTTTTTAACAAGTTATGTAAGATTTCTAAGCCTTGTTGTTGTTGTTGTTTTTTTTTGTAAGATAGGGCTAATAATCTTTTTAATAAGGATTGAACACACACACACACACGAACATCTGGAGTGTCTTGGTAAAGCTCCCAAACTTAGTAGTCATTCTGTAAATATTAGTTCTAGCCCCTGTCCTGATACCCACCTAGTCGGCTGTTCCCAAAGAGACATGTGTTGGGTACGATAATACCAGGACTGTGGGTGGCAGGACCCGAGAGCCCAGGACCAAGCAAAGCTGACCAAGAGGTTAGGCAAGGAAACACAGCTGACAGGGGAGCAGCTGCAGTCCAGACAGTAAACTCCGGATGTTTGAAACCAGTCGAGTTGGAGTACACCAAGTACCTCCCTTAGGTCATCACAGTAATAGGATTGAACCTGGGCAGCCAGGAGAGAACCAAGAGTCACATATTTACCAGGCAAAGTGGTGAAGTCCTTGGGCAAAGATTTAGAGCCCAGAACCCTACAGGCTGACAAGATTCGCAGGGCAGGCTCAGGAATCTATGCGATTCTACACTATAGATTTGTAGCACTTGTCTAGGGAGATCTTGGGACAACGGTAAAATTGCCACCTGTCATGAATTGTTGCATACACTTTTTTGCTCAGGTGCTATTCAGTCCCATAGCGTATGGGACATTTAAGAGGATATCCCTTGGTGGAAAGGGAATAAAGAATTTGAGATTATAAGATTTCCTGATGGAGGAAGGTCACTTGTGTTTTGCTCTAGGATTACTGCAGTTTCCTAAACTGAACTGTAGGAAGTCTACACTATCTTGGGCAACTGAGAAAAGAAGCTTCAGTCTCTTCTTGCCTTCAGACTCCCAAGCCAGATCACAAAATTATCTAGGATTATCACCTTATGTTTGCCCAATCAATATGATATAATAAATGCCTACTGGAGCTATACATTTGTTTAGTTACTATGAATACAGAAAAGGATTTTAGTTTATTTCTATAGGGTTGAAGATAACTAGTTAAAAACTGAAAGTTATTCTACCAGATTTAAGGATGAGAAACTGAGGCACAGAGAGGTCATTCAGCTAAATTTAGCAAAGCCACAGTTTGAACCTAAACAGTCTGTTTTCAGAGATACCCACTTAACTGCCATATTGTGTTTCAGTTTAGAGAAACTTAACCATCTAACACCTAAATCTCCAGGAAAGCAAAACAATGGGAAAATGTCATTCTCTTTTATTTTCCTCCCTCCCTTTTTTGTACTTCCTAATGTGCCCTCATTTGTTCATTTCCTGTCTGTTGAAGTGTCTGGGTCTTTTCATAGAAGTGGAACATATTTTATTTTAATTTTTAACTTTCTCCTAAAAAAGACATTTTTTTCAAAAATATAATAATATGTATTAGTTCTGTGGTATATTTTAAGACATAAAAAGTGGAAGTGAAAAATTTTGACATGGTTGTTAGCATCTGTTCTGGAATAGGCTCTTTGTTTATAAGACACAGAAACCTACTCAAACTAACTCAAATAAAATTTGTGCTTTATTCCAGTAAAATCGCAAAAAATTCTGGATATAAGGAGACACTAGACATTAAGATAACCAGACCAAGGGCTACTCTGGTGACTACAGAAGAAGAGTTCCACTCTGCTGTGGGACTGTCCACAGTTCTGCTTGTCACATGCTTTGATGTCAGCATAAGTCAACTTTATTGCAAGAGACCTAAGCCCTGGCATCAAAAGGTAAGCTGGGTCAATTGGATGCACCTCTCAAAAATTTAAACTAAGACATTGGTATACAGGAGAATCCATGATACTCAGTAGCTAGACAGAAACAGGCAGATGCAGAACCAATATTGAACATGGCAACTAACTTAACAATAAAGCTAATGGATTTTCATGGCATACTAAAATAAAGCTTACAGTAGTTCTTATAATCTGACCTATGTTGTCTATTGACTTTAAGCAAATTTGTTTAGCCCCATAGGGTTTTATTTCCTAAACTGATATACAAAGAAACCTATTTGTCATCTGACAAAAATTTTATCAGTTGGATACATTTGAAGAGGAGATCCATTTCTTTGCCAATTGGATAAAAATGAAAGATAAGTAGAATATTTCATAGTTTCATGTCCCAGTGTTGTCAGACATAAAATGTGAAACTGAATTCTAGGTAATTTTCATCATTCATAAGTGATGGTAACAACTTTGTCAGCATCCCTCACGCTCCCTTTTTAATGTCTTAAATATGATCAAAACATAGTTACTGGGCCAAAACGAATCCTCCTTATTGAATAATTTTTCAAAATTGTCTGTAGTACTGATATAATGCATATGCCAATAAAGATTTACTAAGTTATCTTTAGATTAATTTGAGTATAGTTCTTATAATTTCTATCACTTCATAGCCAAGAACTGAAGCTACATCCCTGAATAGAATTAGAAAGTCAAAGGATGTGGTTTCTGAAAGGAGCCAGTCTAGCAAGCTTGTCCCTGATCTTTCTGAATCCAAGTTTCTAGGCTTAACAAATACACATGTACACATTTGGCTAGATAAAGCCCTGCATTCAGGAGGTTTAGCATTTTACACACTGAACCATTATGATTTTATATTTTCATTTCAATGTATAAAGGAATTAACTGAATGTTAAAGGGTCTGATGACAACTTAGTGTTCATATATGTGATAAGATGTCTTCCATATGCTGAGTCTGGACAGATTTGACTGTGAGTATAAAGTATATTTTACTATATGTCTAATAAAATTTCTGTACTTTGAAATATGGCTGGGAGTGCTTGGAGATACTGTAGAAATTAAGGCTCAATCAAAGAAACTATCCAAACAATTGTGGAAATTCTTTCTGAACTATGGGAGGCATAAAATATACTGGATAAAAACTTGAATTTCAGAAACAGATGAACCATAATCTGAAAATTTATCTGACACTTAACCTCTTTAAGACTGTATTTCAACATCTGTGAAATGGCGATAATAACAGCCCCAACCCACATAAATATTTGTTTCCATGAGGATTAAATGAAGTAATGCAGATACATTTCTTAGCACATAGAAGGCACTACTGTAAATGGCAGGTATATGTCATAGGATATGAAATGCTGAATAAGAAGGAAGAGAGTTAATAATAGAAAAAAGTGGAAAAACTAGAAAGAATTAAGTTTATTTTTAGCGTGCAAAACTGGTTTGTAGTCCTTAAAGTTCAAAGTTCAAGTAAAATATTTACCATTATTCCCTTTTTGATGTTTAAAATTGTTATCTCTTGAAACTGCCTTAGGGCAAACATACATGAACTGAAAACAAATGTTAAAATATGTGAAACCTGAAACAGAAATGTTACTGCAGCCCTGGTAATGTCCAAAGGTTGAATAACTAAGATGATATTCCTCAAATCCAAGGTAAATCAGTAAATTATGATTTGGTAAACTAGTTACTAACCACTGTTGAGAAAACACTACCAATCAGATATGTAGAAGAGATAAGGGAAAATGTGAATCCCAGTACACATTTGATAGAAAACTTGGGCAGTTTTTAATCTTTGATCCTCCACTTAATAGAATGTGTCTATAGAAATCCACACAACGAGGCCACTTTGCATCTGGAGAGCCACAGCAGCGAAGACCAGCTGCAGGAAATCACCAGTGGGAAAGGCTCATTCAAAGACTCGCCCCCCAGTTCCTCAAATGAAGTAACTGGCTTTAAGGAGAAAGTTCTGGTCCTTTTCACACTTGAATCACCTTGAACTATTTTCTGGCTGGGTAATCAGAAAAAGAAAACATCTTGAAACAGTTGAGTGGAGGTGATCACTTGCTTTGATGGCACCAGCCTGAGGTGCTGGTCTTGGCTGCCTGGAGGCCCCTCGCTGCTTGGAGATTCAGTTTACTCCTCATCTGAAACACTGGGGGAGGGGAATTGGGTAGGAAATAGTGGTTTTCAAAGTGACTTTACCTAAACCTTCACTTCAAATAAATCTTCAGGAGAAGTCAGATAAAGCAAACAAAAATAAATGTTTGTTTTGAAAGAAAGTGTGTATGTGTGTGTGCGTGCACACACGTGTGCCAGCAGTGCTATCTACTTGCCTTTCCCTCCTCTGCAGCGTGGCTTCTCTTTCCCCATGATGGCTCCCTCCCACCAACCCTGAAGTTTCTCAGTACCAGATCACAGGAATATTCAGAGAACAGTTTGCCAACACTGTACCAAATGAAATTCATTGTTCTTCTGAGCATTGTTCTTAACGTTTCCAAAGAATCTAAATAGTCAACTTATAAAAGTAAACCATAAATATCCATTAGCATATTTAAAATTCAGAATATTTAAAGTGAAAAAGAGAATGCCATTTTATTTTGCCATAAGAACTAAAATGACCTTGAAGGATATTACAAAAGCTGGGATGGTCCTAGGAGCACCAGTGCTCTCATTCACTGCTAGTGGAATTGTAAACTGATCTAGCATTCTGGAACATACTGTTAATACATACCAAAAGTTTTGAAGACAGATGTACCATTTGACCACAAAATTCCTCTTCCTATAATTTAACTCAACAAAATAGATGTGAAAGAAGAAAGACGTACAATTTTCTTATCCAAGCTATTTATCATGAGGAAAAGTGGAAACATCTTTAGTTATACCATTATTACAGAAGTTGAATACCTATTTCACACATATTATAAAGGAATTTTTTAAATTAAAAAAACTGAAGTTTGAAGAAAGTGATAAGTATAGGGACTATGAAATCTCCTGCTGGGTGCTATTGGAAAAAACAACAAAAGACAGAAGGTGATTAATCATTAATTTAAGATGATGTGTGAAAGCCAGAGATTCTCTAAAGCAACATATAAAGAGACTCTCATTTCCAACAACTAGAGGGCAAAAGAGTAGCTGAGAATAAAGCCCAGGACCCAATTCTAAAGGCAGAAAATCTCTGGAGAATGTTGAATCCTTAACCCTGGCAAGACTGCTATGTTCAGAACTTTGATTGCAAAGGTGTTTGACCCTGAGATATGGGAGGGAGCCATCTGAAACAATGTCCTTGGAAATCTTGAATCTCCAGCTTGCCTTGGGCATGGGACCTAGGGAAGTAGCCCACTTTTTTCCTGTTAAACTAGCATACTTCCCATGCTTTAAGATAATGCAGAGGCCTCTGCCTTACAAGATAACATATACCCTTTGAGGATCTATCTCTATCTCTCCTACTGGCCACCAGAAGAATAACTAGAATCAAGTCACAACATTGCCCTGTCAGAAACACACTGGCTGTAAATAGGAAATGCTGTGGGACTAGCCAATGTTTACCAGCCGGAGCCTGAAGACTGGATTCTGAGGGTGCTGAATCTGGGTGGGGAAGTGGAACATATCTTTGGATAAGAGAGAGTTCATCAATAGGGAAGTACTATCTCATGATCTAAGATTTGTTACCCTGTTGAGGACCTTAAGAAACATTGTTAACATGCTAACATTCTCGGAAGCTGGAAAAAGTGATGTCCCTCAATAAATAAACTGAGATACTAGACCTGCTGTGGTAGGCAGTAGAGCAGGAGGTTAAGAGAGATGAGCATGGAAGAGGTACATGACGTAAGACTCACTGTGGGAGAACCGAGAGGAAACTACCTACCAAACTGATGAGAGGCATTCTGATCAGGGGTACCAGACTGCAGTACTTCTGAGTAGTTCAGTGATGAATGTCTCTTCTAGGGCTGGGGTGACAGAGGAAGTGCTGTTACAGAATTGGGCTTCCTGATAGCTATGGGGATGATGGGTTCCAGAACAGTAGAAACCAGGCTGCAGAACTGAAACTTTAGAAGCAGTGTAGGTGCAATCATTATAACTGGTAGCCAGATGTGAAGGACAGCCAAGGGGAGCTTGCCTGTAGAGAACTACAGAGATATTATAGAACATGATATTCCTGTGCAAGATAAGTGGACAGCCAATAAGAATATCAGAATGGCCATCATTAAAAAGTCCACAAACAATTAATGCTGGAGAGGATGTGAAGAAAAGGGAACCCTCCTACACTGTTGGTGGGAATGTAATTTGGTGTAGCCATTATGGAAAACAGTATGAAGATTCCTTAAAAAATCTAAAAATAGACTTACCATATGATCCAGCAGTCCCACTCCTGGATGTATATCTGGAGAAAACTCCAATTTGAAGAAGTACATGCACCCCAATGTTCATAGCAGCACTATTTACAGTAGCCAAGACATGGAAGCAACCTAAATGTCCATTGGCAGATAATTGGATGAAGGAGTTGTCATACACACACACACACACACACACACACACACACACACACACACACACACACACACACACACACACACTGGAATACTACCCACCCATAAAAAAGAATGAAATAATGCCATTTGCAGCAACATAGATAGACCTAAGTGAAGTAAGTCAAAGACAAACATCATATGATATCACTTATATTTGGAATCTAAAAAAAATGATACAAGTGAACTTACTTACAAAACAAAGACTCACATTCATAGAAAAAAAACCTTATGTTTACCAAAGGGGAAGAGTGGTGGGGGATAAATTGGGAGTTTGAGATTAGCAGATACAAACTACTATATATAAAATAGATAACAACAAGGTCCTACAGTATAGCCCAGGGAACTATATATGCATGTTTAACTGAATCACTTTGCTGTACACCGGAAACTAACACAATGTTGTAAATCAGCTACACTTCAATAAAAAAATAATATTGCTCAATTCTAAAAATTTATACAGCCAAAGAAATCAAAGATTATTGGATAGTCACCCCCAAAAAACTTCATGATCTTTTGTTGAATTTTTGGACTCCTACTTATTTTTATATCTTGAATCACTTACTGAAGGAATGGCTGGATCCTCATGAGGAAGCATCTTATAATGTGTGTGTGACAATCCCCCTAAAATAACCTATGGCTATTTACACAGTGAGGAGAATACTCAGATATTCTGAGGACAGTATGACATGGGCTTAGGTTGAGGTTGATCCCCTGGGACCCACCATATCACCAAGACTCCCTCTCTTACAGAGAGAGAGAGACATACATGGATTAGATTAGAAAATGGAATCCTGGCCCAAGTCCATCTCACTGGGTCCCCTATCCACCTGGTAGTTATTTTTCAGTTCCCAGATATACAGTCGAAATACATACACTTCGTAGTTGAAAGAATGTCTGCATTGGTTCCTTGTCCTGAGGGGTAAGAGCTAACAGTAGGGGAGGCCAAAGGGGAGCTCTGAAATGGGCTTCTCTGCCCCCAAACCAGTCCCCAGCCAAGGTAAAGTATTTTTTTTAAGTCATATCCCAGAAGAAACATCAGAGAACATTGCCCTTAAAAACCTAAAGAATTCAGGGATGGTAGTGCCCATCATTTCTTTATTTAATTCACTTGTCTGATCCTTAAAGGATAGATAGACCTTGGCAGATGCTAAGTTTACTACAAACCTGGGCCAATAGTAACCCCAATTGCAACTGGTGTATTAGGTATGGTATTGCTTCTAAAGCAGATCAGCACAGTCTTAGGTATCCTTGTGGTATCTTTTTGTTGTTGTTGCTTTTTTTGTTTTGTTTTGCTTTTTCATAGCAAGAAGCAATAGAGGCCATCTGGATTAATGTGGGATAAGCAAAAGCAGGCATTTATGCTTTGCTCCAGGGTTATATTAACTCTCTTACTCTCTTCCAATACACCTGGTCTTTGACTTCATCCAAGTCCTTCAATTTTCTTATTCAATGAGAACTTTTTCTTTTTTTCTTGATGATAATGTTTTTCCTGAACACTATATATATGTTATGATTATCTGACCCCCAGATATCTTCCCCATTAGGCACCCTCATCATCAAATAACTATTAGTAAAACGTTGCCAATTTTTAACTGCTGGGCAAAAATTTTCACTGTTTTGCAGATTGGTATCATTACAATTCATTATAATAGCTTAAATTGGGCCATCGAAACCTCTTCTCAATCCTAATTTTACTTGACAGATCTCATTCCTTTCATCAGTTTTACTAAAGCTTCACAGTTCTCAGCCTTTAGTTCCAAGGGTCCACCCTCATTGCTGGTCTCACTCTGAGCTTTCTGCTTGTAGGTTAAGAAAAAAATGAATTCCTCCCTTAACCCCTATGACTCTTCGAGCTACTATCCAATCACTCTTCTCTCCTCATTTTCAATATCTTTTATAAAATATTAAATGACTACTGATATTTAAATTTTTTGAATCTTCAATGATATTGTTGAAAACAGTATAAATAGAACTTTAAACTATGTAATTTGGCATTTTACTAACATAAGCCTAAAAACATCAACTCGTTGAGGTTTTGTATGTATATTCAAAAAGAAAAAAATGCACCTGGGAAGAGGAATTTTGTTTATTATTATTAGTTTGTGTCATGAATATCAGTGTCACAAGAAAAGTATAACAAATGTGGATAGTGTAAAGAATCATAATGGAGCGACCACTGCCACCCACATTAACAAAGAGACCATTACCACTACCCTGAAACCCACTGTATTTCTTTCCCTAGCCCCATCTTGTTCCTTCTTTTAAGAGGTAACTATTATCTGGATTTTGTGTTTTATCATTCTCTTGTCTTCTTCTTCTCCTCCTCCTCCTCCCACTCCTCCTCCTCCTCCTCTTCCTCCCTCACCTTCTTCCCTTCTCCTTCTTCTTTTTAGTGAGGTATAGTCAGTTTACAATGTTGTGTTAATTTCTGGTGTACAGCTAGTGATTCAGTTATATATATATATATTCTTTTCTTAATTCTTTATTTAATAAAGCATAAGCTTTATTAAAGGATATTGAGTATAGTTCCCTGGCTATACAGTAAGACTTTGTTGTTTATTTATTTTGTATATAGTACTTAGTAACTGCAAATCTCCAACTCCCAGTTTACCCCTCTACCCGCCCTTGGCCTGAGGAATGCTTTTGTCTTCCTATAGTTTTACTTTATTATTGGTAAACTTAAACAGTATATTATTTTGTTTTGCATACCTTTGAGATTTATATAAGCGGGATTATGCTACCTTTCTTGCTTACCTTTAGTCCACATTATGACCATGTAATTGTGTGTATATAAAGCTCAACTATTTTATAGTATTTCTACATCTGAATATATGTCAGTTATTTTACTGTTAATGAATATTAGCATGTTTAGTTTAGTTTAGTTAACTTGTCCTATTATGAACTGCACTGCTATAAATATTCTGATATAGATCTTTTGCCATTCATGCACAAGTCTACTGGGTTTTTTGTTTTTGTTTTTGTTTTTATTTTTAATAACAAGTGTACCCTTTACATGGCTCTACATGCCCAGGACTGACTATAATCTTAACATGAGGTCTCTGCCTTCTCATATTATTATAAAGGAAAGAAACGTTGAAGCTTCTCCTTACACTTTGTGAAAGGTACATTACACATCTGTAATACAGTCCACACGTGGTACTTAGTGAGTGGGTGGGGGGCTTGCAGCAACCAGCGGGACTGGAGATGGATGCAAACAGTTGGCATTACTCCATGCTATCGTGTAACTTACAATTCTCTTGGGAATTCCAGTCTCTCAGTAAAAGACAGATCTTGCATGATAGAAAAAAGTGTAGAATTGAAAAGAACTTAAGGCCTAAACATCTAACTGTAGGAAAATTATTTAATATATAATTAAAACCTGTGAGCTTGAAATAATTAAATATCAAAATCTTGGTACTGTGTCCATGTACCAAAGACACTGAAGTAGAATGAAATATTATTTTCATAGTCTTATTTTCCTTTCAGTTTAATTTTAAAAGTAAATCTCACTGATTAGCAGATGACTTTTGCATTTAATTCAGAAAATTTTTACTGAATGGAAAAGCAATTTACAAGAACTTTTATAAAGAAATGTCATTTTGATAATAATGTTTTCAAAATTGATTTTTTTCTTTAACTGATCTTTTCACTGCTGACTCAAACTAATTTCCATCAACATTGTATGATTATTTATTTTCCCCTCAAATCTTTAATTAAAAGATTAAAAAGTAGGATTCTTCTTTTCGTGCTTTGACTGTAAGTTTAAGTTGAGAGAGCTAATACTACTTGGCTTTCTTCTGCCATAATTCCAATGCCAAACAAACAAATTTCCCAAATGCCTTGCTGTATTTCAGGATATATTTGGTATATGGTTGCTAGGTTTAGCAAAAACCAAACCAAACTAAACTAAAAACAAAAAATAGGATGTCCAGTTAAATTTGAATATTGTATAAACAATAAACACTTTTCTGAAAAAAGTATTGCAGCTTAATTTGAGAATTTCTAAACTAAGCTAATTGTTTTTCATATTGTAAAATAAAAAAATTAGTAATTTTGCATTATAAGAAAAAAGTATTTGTGTGTTCCAAATTACTTGTTCTTAATTTGAAATTCAAATTTAACTGGGAGTCCTAGTAACCCAAATTTGATGAAATATAAAATTGGATAGAGAAGAATAATTATAGCTTTGGGGAAGGGAAGGCGTTCATGTGAGGGCAAATTACAAAGATCAGATTGATTTGGGGTGGAAAGATGAAGACTTTAAGCCTTCGGGTTAGATTTGACAGAACAGAGGCAACTACTTGACAGGGCTAAGACACTCATGCTTACAACCTGATCACTATTATTAGAAGTTGGGTCAATGTATCTTACAAATATCATAAAAATATAACCCTCCAGTTTCAACATTTGACAATCTGATCAGCATAGGCCAGAGTTCCAGCCTGTATGGAAAAATCTTAGAACAGAAGAGCATATATTCTTTTGAGGGTGGATAAAGTGAATTTAAAAATCCTAGGACAAACTATAGAAGTGATCCCTGAAAGACATATCTCATATGTGGAATCTTAAAAAAAATAAAAAAAGAAAAGAAAGAAAGAAAGAAAAGAGGACACTAATGAACTCATCTACAAAACAGAAACAGACTCACAGACATAGTCAACAATCTTATGGTTACCAGGGGAAAAGGGTTGGGAAGAGATCAGTTTGGGAGTTGGAGATTTGCAGATGTTAACCACTATATATAAAAATAGATAAAGAACAAATTTCTTCTGTATAGCACAGGGAACTATAATCAATATCTTGTAGTAACCTTTAATGAAAAAGAATATGAAAATAAATATATGTATACATATACATGACTGGGACATTGTGCTGTACACCAGAAATTGACACATTGTAAGTGATTATATTTCAATTAAAAAGAAATCTCAGGACACTAAAATAGGAAATTAATATTAGAAATAAATAAGAAAAGGACCACTAATTTTGTCTGAGTTCAGAGGTTCTCAAGAGGTTCTACTATTTTTAAAATTATGTTTTTCTTTCCCTTCTGTTCACTTTCCTTCCCTTTGGGCCATAATTTATGTCTTAAAATCCCATTATCTTGGTTGATCAATATTAAAATGCCAGTACCCCAAGGTGCTTTATTTTGTTCAAGGCAATAGTGAGCCTAGTTGAGTTATCATTGGGACTCTCAACCCTCACTGCACATTAGAATCCCCTGCAGAATTAAATAAAAAATACCAATATTTTGGCTCCATCTTGAGAGCCTGATTTCAGGTTTTCTGGGTAGGGCCCAGCATCAGTTGTTTTTTAAAAAGTTTACTGGGTGAATTTTATATGCAGCCAGGGTTGAACATGTTTGTTGCAACATGGGTTGGATTCCATGTGGGCAGGAGGGTAAAAGGAAGTTTTTCAGTGGTGTCAAAGGACTAGTGGAATGAACTGAGGGGTGCTCTGGGAAAACACACATACAGCAGGTCTGATTGCTGTATCACCAACCATAGGGAGATCCTTGTATGTTTTCTGCTCAAGGAAGGTTCCATCTTAGTGGATGTAGTCCTTAGTATTAGTCAGGTCTGGACTGCAACTGGTAGCCCACTTCTGAGAGGGTGCATCCTCGTGCCCCCTCCAAATGTGCTTAGAAAGACTCATTTCTCTACTAATAGAGCCTGCTGAGTTCTCATGCACCCACATATTTTTGTGTATGTCTTTCAGGTGGACTTAAGACTTAAGGGCAGCGTTGATGGTTTCTCTGTAAGTTGGTTCCTTAAGGAACATGTGTTCTATTTCATTAGCTGAATTCTTAGTGGGCTAAGTCAAAGATTTTGAGAAGACTTTGACCCTGGTGAATAGAGGGGCTTTTACTTAAATATTACAAATAAATTTGTCATGGTATGAGGGACTTCATCTTGTTGGATCCTATTTTATGGTGAATCACATGATTTCATTATTAATTTTTAAAAATATTAAACCCACCAGCATCTCTAGAATATATATAACTTAATCATGATGTATGGTCGTGATGTGTGATGTATGATGATACTCATGAAAAATAGATGCAAAAACTGTAAGTAACATAGCCACAAACATATTTATTATCTGTTTTTCATGAATGTGATTACCCTGTAATTTCCTGAAAAGAGAAAAAGTTACAAACATAACTTTTGTTTCACAATAGGTCTTAACTGTTTTCACAATTGCTTTTAATAGTTTCACAACTATCACTATTCAGTGCTCTGGAAACTTGAAATATATTTTTCTTTTACTTTTTTGACGAATCTAAGAAGGTACTCCTCTGGATATGTGCAGAGTAATGAGCTTATGGAATTAATCATGAGTTGTGAAAAAGATACATAGCAATAGATATAAAGAAATTTTTGATAAAGTTAGAGCATTCTCGGGGTTAAATTACAGGGGATTAAATCTTGTAGATGTCCCTTGATAAAAATGTCAGAAAGAAATATATGTTCTGATACAATACGATAGTTTGCTGAATACATCTTTAAACTTATTATAAAAATAAAACATATTAATTAGATAAAATGAAAAGTTCAGAAAACTATAAAGAAATGAAAGTTACTCATAATCGCAAAGCCTGTCATACTCACAGGTAACACACTGGATTACTTTCTTTCAGGCCATTTCCATTCATTTGAAAGTAATGGGGATATTACTGTATAGTTCATATATATTTTTATATTTTACTCTTTTCATTGTATATTTTACTGATTTTTCCATGCAATTAAAAATTCTTTGAAAACACACAGATTGAATCTTATCCCTTCGTACTGGCTCTGTTTTAAGGCATTTAGATTATTTCTGAATTTTCACTATTATAAATAGTTGCATGCTGCACATGTTTATATCTGTATTATATTTAAATAGCTTTTGAAAGAAACTTGACCACATTTTGATATCATGGGACCAGATTTATCCTAAATACTTGCTACCCAAAGTGTAGTGTGTGGAACAACAGCTACAGCATCTCCTGGAAGCAAATGCAGAATCTCAAGCCCCAGGCAGACCTACTAAATCAGAATCTGCATTTTAACAACATGGCAAAGTGATTCCTGCACACATTCAAGTTGAGGGAGCACTGTCTTAGAGCCTATTTCATGCAGGCTGATTGGTCCCCTGAGAGGCTTGGATTATCCTGATTGGTTCACCGAGAGGAGGCTCAGAGGATCCTGACTGGTTACCGGCAAGAAACTCTCAGCCATGTTCCTACCCTACTTGGTCTTTCCACCCTAACTCCTTGTAAGCAGGATTGTCTCAATTCTGTTTACATGTTAGAACTACCTGGAAAGTTACTCTAAAGTAGTGATATTTGAACTCCACCCTCAGACCTATTAAATAAAAATCTCTTGGGGGAAAGACAGGGGTTTTAAAAAGCCCTCCAGGTGTCTAATGGGCAGCCAGGATTGATAATCATTGTAGACGAACAAAGTGAAGAGAGGAAAATAGATGCCAAGTGATAGAAGATGATAGTTTTTCATCAACCCGTCCTGCTGTCAAAAGCTGAAATCGTCTTTGACATCAATACCAAATCTGCAGAGCAGTGGAGAAAGGCAGGGAAGGCAGGAAATGTGGTTTATCTGGCTAGTGTTTGGAGATTGGATGAGTTACTTTAACTGAATTTCCAGTAAAAAGATTATACTCCAAAAGACTCTGAGCCAAATTTAAAAGCCCGAACAATTGAATGGCTGCATGTGTACTTTATTTTGTAAGTGAAAGGCAGGCAGGTTGTGAGGACAGTTGCCATTCCAAGAAGGGCTGAGTGTGAGTAAAACAATCAAATGAGGTTTTTTTTCTGGAAATAATCCTCACATAACTAATTTTATGTGAAATGATTAACATTTCAAGGTCTTAATATTTATCAGATTATTTGGAAAGCCAAAATATATCTTGATAATTCCAATTTAATTACAAATTATGAAATAAAATAACTGAAATGTATCATTGTATCTCAAGCCATGGAATTTTCAACACCACTGAATTCTTTTTAATAGGGTTGGAAACTTTGGGGTTGGCTATCACCTCAGTTTATGTTTACTTTGGCCTCTGTTCACACTAAGGCTTTGTGAAATGCCTGAAGTGTTTCTGTGTTATTTTTAATGGCATAATCTGTTTGATTTTAGCTATAGCAAGATTAAGAAGAATTTTAAAATGTTACTCTTGATACTAATATCAATGTGAAATCTTTTAATTCTATTCCGACCAGATACTTTTTTCTTTCTACTTTTTTCTTTTTACTTTTTTCTTTTTTTTTTACTGAAGTATAATTGATTTACAATGTTGTGTTAATTTCTTGTGTACAGCACAGTGATTCAGTTATATATATATATATTCTTTGTATACACACACACACACACACATACACACAGAAGTATATATATATATATATACTAAAAAGAATATGTATTTCATTTTGGTTTATTACAGGATGTTGAATATACCTCCTTGTGCTATACAGTAGGACCTTGTTGTTTATCTGTTTTATATATAGTAGTTTTATCTGCTAGTTCCAAATTCCCAGTTTATCCCTCCCACACCCCCTTTCCCCTTTGGTAACCATAAGTTTGTTTTCTATGTCTGTGAGTCTGTTTCTGTTTTGTAAATAAGTTTGTGTTGTATTTTAGATTCCACATATAAGTGATATCATATGGTATTTGTCTTTCTCTTTCTGACTTCCTTCACTTGGTATGATAATCTCTAGATCCATTCATGTTGCTCCAAGTGGTGTTCTTTTCTTCTTTGTTTTTGTTTTTAATATGCATATTTCATACTTCTACACAAGATAAGGGATAGTTTTCAGTAAAACCAAACACATACATATACAAATATACACCTGATTATAAATACTTTATCATTTTAATTACCCAACTACAGTCTACAACTCACAAACCTATTTTTCTTTTCCTATCCTTTTGTTTGGCATTTTTTTAAAGAACATAAACAAGATCAAAATATATATTTAACCTGTAACCATTCTCTTTTCCATAATTTCATAAACGGGATATCCTTATTAACAAACTATGTCTAAATGATGCTGTTCTTTTCTTGGATTATCATGGAGATGAGTTTCTGACCTTCCCTTTCCTTCACCTTCCCTTTACTCCATTCAGGATGCTATAACAAAATACCATAGACCAGGTGGCTTACAAAGAAATTTATTTCTCACAGTTCTGGAGGCTAGAAGTCTGTGATTGAAGTGTTGGCAGATTTGGTGTCTGGTGAGAGATAGTCTCCTTGTTCACAGACAGTTACCTTTTCCGATGTTTTCACAAGTTGGCAGGTGCAAGGAATCTCTTGGGACCTCTTTGTAAAGGTACTAGTGACTTTAACCACCACTTTTGTGACCCAGTTGTCTCCCAAAGGCCCCACTTTCTCATACCATTACAATGAAGATTAAAGTCCAACATATGAATCTGGGGGGAACACAAGTATTCAGGCTATGGCACCCTCTTATTTAAGTTCTAGATCTATGAAACATTGCATTTAGTATGCTTACAAGTTACAAATATAACCTTTTAAGGGGAGGTGGGTGGGAGCAGAAGAGAAATGTAAGGGAGATTAAGAGGTATAAACTTCCAGTTGCAAAATAAATGAGTCACAGTCATGTATGAAATGTACAGTGTGGTAAATATAGTCAGTAATTTTGTGATATCTTTGTATGGTAACAGATGGTAACTAGACTTATCCAGGTGATCATTTTGAAATGTATAGAAATATTGAATCACTATGTTGTGTATCAGGAACTAATACAGTATTTTAGGTCAGTTATACTCCAAAAACAAACAAGATAACTCATAGAAAAAGAAATCAGTTTGGTGGTTACCAGAGGTGGGGGAGTGTGGGTATTGGATGAAGGCAGTCAAAAGGTACAAATTTCCAGTTACAAGACAAATAACTACTAGGGATGTAATGTACAACATGATAAGTAGAATTTACACTGCTGTATGTTACATACAGAAGTTGCTAAGAGAGTAAATCCTAAGAGTTCTCAACATAAGGAAAAATTTTTTTCTGTTTCTTTAATTTTGTATCTGTATGAGATGATGGATGTTCACTAAACTTACTGTGATATTCATTTCATGATGTATGTAAGTCAAAGCATTATGCAGTACACATTAAACTTACACAGAGCTGTATGGCAATTATATCTTGATAAAACTGGAAGAAAAAAAACTTGCAAAGAAATTCAGAAATTGTTATTAATGAAAGGGCCTTTGATGCAGACTGAATGTGTGTACTCCTTTCACTAGGGGTGAGCCTTAGACATCACTAATGCGATTTTAATGTGGCATATACTCCTTTTCAGCCAAAAAAAGTTATTCAAGTCTACTATGGTCAATGATTAAAAAAACAACAACATCTTTTCCATTCATTTATAAAAAAACCTGCTCATACTGCCAAATAATTTACTGATTTGGGCCAATGGTTGTACACGTTATGAGTGAAATTAACCAGGGTTAAATCTAATGAAGAATTTTACTTTCATTTTCTGAAGGACCTTCATGAACCAACTCGCTTCTCTTTTAAAATCAGCAGGGAGTGAAATTAGTTCTTTTGACATTGTGCTTCTTTTGCCCTGATCTAAGACATTGTCTATCATAGACTCACAGGGTGGATTTTGTGTCTTTTTCCTTCTAAAAGTGTTGAGAAGAAGGTATTCTCCTTCTTTATTATCAATAAAATTTTTTTTCTTTAAAAACATGCAGAGAAATGTCATTACCAACTTCTTCCAGAGTTCTCTCTTCAAACATGTAACATAGTCTTCAGATAATCCTATGGAGCCCAACTGAGTATTTTGTGGTTCATATTTTACTATGTTGCATGTGTTATTTGCCTTTCTCTAGGTCAAAATAAGTGCCAACCTGTGTTCCTTGTTTATCACAATATTCTAGGAAAATAGGAAGAGGCCCAAAAGGATCCTCTGGAGTTACCAGAAAGTTTCTGTAGATTTGCCAGGATTAGAACCCACAGCTCTTTCCAAAACTTTCTGGATTAAGCAATTGTAAAAATGATCTTGACCTTCGTTTT
The DNA here is from genome assembly GCF_048564905.1 of Vicugna pacos. Classification (NCBI taxonomy): domain Eukaryota; kingdom Metazoa; phylum Chordata; class Mammalia; order Artiodactyla; family Camelidae; genus Vicugna; species Vicugna pacos. The sequence continues at coordinate 13,336,025 of NC_132994.1, read as the reverse complement.
TATAAACAATACCATGGGCATGGAAAAGTCTTTTAGATGGTGGGAAAATGACAAAATAAATTCTATGAGTGAGATGGCAAAAATGATTAGATAATCCAACAGAACAAAAATTATCCAAGACAAACTAGTGTGATCAGAATAATTTGAGCCTCAGCCAGGAATATGGGGCCATTTTAGAAGAATTTTATGGGTCTCTAGGATGATTTTCGTTTATAACTCTATTTTAGATGAACAGTTCTATGCTTTAAAAACAAACAGCTGTAAAAACTAAAATTGAAGACCTGTATATTTCCATGTCTAAATTCTTGATTCCTTTCTGTATTTCTTTATTTTAATGCTAGTTTTTTTTAATCTACCGCATCCCTTTGTTTGTTACAAAGTTAGCCTCATGAGACCAGTGAAATAAACATCAAAATGTGTTTTTCATTTCACCCAACTACAATCTTCATTGTTTTCCTCCTAGTATTTTAACTTTACTTTTAGTCCTCAAAAAAGGAACAATAATGCCAGATCGTACAATTCGGATGCCATTCTCTGCCTCTTTATGTAAAGTCAGGTGGTTGGCAACATAAATCATTCATGCCGAAGATGAATTTGGGTCCCTAGTTCCTGACAAGTTCATGAAGGAAGTGTTATGGTTTTTGGTTCATTCCTACTTTTTATAATAACATCACTTTCTTCCTTTCTTCCTTGGCCTCTTCTAGGCCCAGTCTCATAAGCTTTTTTTTTTTTTTTTTTTGCAGGAGTTCTAAAGTATTCACTGAAGGTACTGACAATTAAGATGCTGGCTGCTATTAAGGGTTGGCTATTAATGGAGTCTGTTCAGTCTCCACTGTGACCCCTAGATTGGATTCTGTGTTAGTAGGGAGTTATCCAGGCTACCCCCAAACTGCGACCTCAGAGAGATAGCTTATATTGGAGAGTTAACCTGTACCCTCCAATTATGACACACAATGTCACTTCCCTCATGGAGCCCATGGTACAGCAAAACAACTATGTGAATAAAAATCTCCTACCAGAAATGAAAGGTGCTAAGAATTTTGAGCTTCCTAAGCTTTATGGGTTTTTCCATAGTGAATGAAATACGTATTAGACTTTTAAATTTGTTGTCTATATAGTGGAATGGGGATGTTTTAGAGATGAAAGCTAGATAGACCTACAGATCAGAAAAACTATAAAACTATAATAGTTCTAATTTATGTAATTAATATATATATAAATGATAAATTATCTTATTGCTTACATACCTATAATAATCAAATTTCAGTCTCATGACAGGTTGTACTACCACAGTCAGAAACATGTAGTATCTGTGAGCCTTGTTGTTGTCTGAAATTTTAGTATTAAAATGTTAAATTAACTCTTTAATAACAGGAGATTATTATTGATAAGGAGTAATCATGCAATGTGATAAAAAATCTTGGCCAGTTCCATGATGATTTCAAAATCTAATCACATAAGCTTAGATTCTTTTCTGCTCTTACGGATGTGTGGAAAGAGTCAAGCTTATCGATAAATGAGCTACAGACTTGATACGTAGCTGCTACTTAGAGCTATCCCTGCTGGACTGGTCACTATGAGGCAATTTTCAGACCTCATGTAAAACACAAGGAAAAAGCAGAATCCCTTACACCAGCCCTGGAATAAAGCCAGCAGCAGGTCTGACCCAAGTTGGGAAAAAACACCTTAAATCCATGGACAGGCCTGGTTCAAAGTTCACAGTGGGCTGTATCTATCAGAACGCATCAAATCCAAGAAGGGAGAAGATACAGGTATATCCTGCATTTCTCGGACCTGAAAGGGGATTCAGTGGCCAGAAAACTGAAAGGCTCTCTTGAGACAAACTTATCTGTTCATTCGCTGTGGAACATGATCTCTGCAGAATGGGTGATGGGACGCCCTATAGCTGGAATGGCGGCTTCAAATGATTTGAGATGACTTCATGATTCATTCTGTCCTGGGCACAGCCTCCTTTATCATCTGTGGTCACCTAATGCTAGGCAGCAGGTGCCCCAGTAAGAAGCAGACGGGCCTGTATGTGGTGAACGAAGGAGACAGTATAATGTGCTGCTTAAAAATCTTCAGTCAGATTTCCCAGGTGCTAATCCTGACCCCCTTCCTTGGATAGTTCTGTGATTTCAGGCAAATTACTCTGTCTATTAAAAGCTTCACTGTTCTCATCTGTGTAATGGGGGTACTGACAGCATCAACTTTATAAGGTTGTTTTGAGAATGAAATAAATATATACACGTGTAAGCATTGGACTCACCATGAGGCAGCTCTAGGTATGTGAAACTCTCAGCGTTGTTAGAGAAAGGCATCTGGAATTCTCTCAGGTGAAAGAAATCCCTGCCAGTAAATAGATTAGAAATATTATAATCTACCACTTCTTTTTCTCCATACAGAGATAAAAGGTAATGGCAAAGAGGTAAACAGGGATAGTCAGATTGCTAAGGGCTCAATTATTGTCAAGCATAAAGTTAGTATGTCTGGATAAATGGCTTCGGAAAAGAAGAGACTATTTAAAATGCTGCTCCAAGGTAGGACTAACAATTGGCAATTTGGTGTTGACCCATAAGCAGCTCATAATTTTATGACTAATCAGAAAAAAATGAGATGGAGAATGGAGGGGGTAGAATAAAAATAGTGGCTAGTTAGAAAGGGCCCTTTGTCAGAGAATGAAGACTATTTGAATCTGTTTCAGTTCTAAAGCTGACAAGTCCCTACAATTTAGGTAAATCTGCTTTCTTGCAGTCTTAAAATCCTTATTTCTGTATTATAGATAAGTCGGTAAGGTCAAGGCAATGACTGTAGAAAGCAATCATGGTAATTCCAGATGCTCCTGTCAGTTGGTGAGGGGAGCCTGGAGCACATCTTAGAACACATCTGAGGTTGCGTTCAACCATGATTAGTGGTTGTCTGCAGAGTACGTGCCAGGAAACTTACCAGGGAAAGAGCATCCTTGGGCACCTATGCCTGAATTCAAATGGTAGCTTCTCCACTTATTTATGTGGTACTTGTGACTTTGAGTGAAATGTTTAAAAGATACCTACCTTTATGATAACTCACCTGGAAAACTGGAACACTTAACCATACATGTCCTTAATTACGACAATGAGTGATGTAACAAGGGCACCGGGGGGAGAGTTTGTGCATATTAGACTTTCAGCCCATGTTAGGTCCACGAAATCCCCCATAGGAGCTCCAGGCTCACAAGGTGCCTGTAAACTTGAGCATCCTTAGGCTGGTTCTGACAGTGGTCCACACAAGACTCAGTACTGTGCCCAAGAGAGGTTCAGGGCATCTGTGGTAGCAGCTCTGGGGATCTAAGTGTTCCCCTTAGATGGCAAGAGAAATTATTAACAGCATCTGACCAGGGTGTCCCTTCACTTAAATTGGTGTGAATTTTTCAGTTTAGAATGACCAGAAGAGTATTTCAGTGACAACGATGAAATGGGATGAATCATGTAACAGGATAATAGGAGGACTTATTTACTGGAATGCCTCTCGGGGTGAGCATACAAGGAGGAGGGTTTAACACATAGTGAGACCCTGTGACACCCCATCCCCATCCCTGTGACATGTTCCAGTGGGAGCAGATGGTGGTGAGCTGTCTTCAGGAGGTAGCAGGGTGACTGAGTGCGCCGGGCAGTGAGGGAAAGCGCGGGAAAATGAGAGCAGAATTGCTCAGCCTATTGACTGGACAAACAGGGTGCAGAGAGAGAAGGAGGGTGACAGGGGTGTGGCCAAAGAGGGAGAAAGTGGCAGAACTAACATGTCTGATGCTATTTGAGAAAAGAGATAAAACTGTAATACTCTCTACGTCCAAGCCCTAAGAACAACAAAAGAAGAGTACTTGGCCAAATGTGGTCATTCAGAACTCCCTGCCATTCCCCAAGATGCCCTGGTTCTCTCTCTGGACTGTGTTTCCTCCCTTTTCATCCCTGGTACCTTTCTTCTCACCCTGTTGGGTGAGTCTGCAAGCTCCATGATCCCCACTGCTCTCGGTGTATTGGGCCGCTCCCTCTTCTGTACTGTGTGTACTCTGGCCGGGCACTGTGGTGATGTACATCTGAATGTCTCCCTGTGGGAACTGTGAGGGCCTCAGAGCAGAGACCCAACCTTATTCTTTTTTAAACCACTTCCCTTCACCTGCACAGTACCTGGCATCCGTGATTAATGCAAAGCTCCCCATGGAATTACTGAAATGAGACAAAATTATTAAAACTGTCAAACTCATTTAATTCACTCAGTCAACCCAATTTGGATTCCACCAGCTGACATGGCTTTTGCTTTCTTCCTCTTCTCAGACTTTTGGAAAAGAAGATTTTTTTTTTAGAGGGAGAAAAAGCTGTGCCTTTCTTCCTTCCTTCCTTCTTTCCCTCCCTCCCTCCCTCCCTTCTTGCTTCCTTCTTTTCCTCCTTTTTTTTTTTTTTATCTTCAAGCAATCGATTAGTTTCTACACAATGCCAGGCACTGTGCTAGGCATAGAAAACAGAGGTATGAGAGACACCATCCTTGCCTTAAGGAAGATAATATTTGAGTTAGAATTTAAAAGAAAAAAGTAAACACACAAATTAGAGTTTTCTGCTGGAGTCAAACTACAATCAGCTGTTTGAGCACATGGAAGAGCCACAGAGGGAATCAAGGGAACACATCCTCCAGAGTGTGGTGACTGAAGTTTTGAAAAAAGAATAAAAGTTATCAGGCAACAGAAGGATGATCAATACAACATAACTATAGGTAACACCACTTACAAAGGGAGGGAGGGAAAATGCCTCTCATGTAGGAAATGAAGGGATTACTGCTGTGACTGTGGTGAAAAGTACCAGCTGCCCAGGGGAGGGAAAAAAAAGACGAGAAGGGCACACCTCCTTAAAAGACCTCCTCTACCAGCAAATCTGTCTGCCCTTCATCTTGAAGGTTTTAGAGAGTCATTTGAAGATTTGAAGCAGGCGGGATGTATGAGTATGTCTGAATTACCACTCTGACTGCTGGGTGATGTGAAATGGTAGCAGGAGGCAGGGAGGCAAGGAGACCCATAGGGAGGCAGTTTCAATAATCCAGGTATGAAAATCAGGATGGTCTGGGTGAAGCAACACCTTACAGGGGCAGGGAGGGTTTTAGGGAGTCATCCAAATGTATTTTCAGCAAGCTGGGGATATTCAGTAGAGCTAGTAAAAGCATTAAAAACAGTGAAGTGAGGCATTCTGCTGGGGGAGATAAAATAGTAATAGTAATAATGAATTGGGGAGGAGTTCAGCAATTGCCAAAAACATGGTGGTAAGAAGAAAGGAGTTGTCACGGGCATCACATACAACGGAGCGCTCTAGAAAGAGAAGGGATCTTGGAGGACTTCCTTTGGGATTTATTGCTGTCCACCCCAGCACCCTGATAACCATGAGTGTCCCTTCAAGTTTCGGCGCTCATGGTCATGTGGTAACTGCGCTTTTCTTTTTCTCAGGCCCCTTTCCATGTCCTCTAACAGTCCCTGAATAAAGGATAGGCTTCCTTAAATGTCACAGTATGACTCCATGCTAAGAAGGGAGCTTTTTAGTTCCTCCTGCCCTCAGACTTCCCTGCCTGTGTATTTCTCCATCCCGTTTGGCAGCATGCAGCCTTTAGTTCTCTATATTAGCATCTTCATTGATTCACTTCCCTCTTCCTCTATGAAGCTTGATCCAAGTCTCACTGATACTTTCTTAAGACCCCTTCCCTGCTTCTAGTCTACAGCTGCTATCAGATTTCCACCTAGGTGCGTCAGACTTTCCACGGCATCGGGTAAGGCCTATCCAAGTAAATTAGAGCACCCATTTTGATTCCTAATTGCAGTGCGATTTGATTGCTGCAGCCTCCTAGCTGGTTTCACGTATCTTCAGTCCTGTCCCTTCATTCAGTCCTACACAAAGAGCATGAGTCATCCACCCGCAAGCCCTGTTTTGATCATCTCTTTCCTTCTCTGAACCCTGCAGGATCTCTGAGTTTCTGCTGACGTCAAATCAAAACTTATCATGAGTCATTCTTTATCTAACTGTCCTCCACTTTCATCACAGACTGATTGTTCTCTCTGCTTAATTCAAGCTGCCTGGCTGGTTCGGAGAGCATCCACGCTGTCTCTATTCTCCAGGGCATTCACAGAGCCTTCTGCCCCTCTGGTGTGTTTCCGCTCCTCCTTCGTGCTCTGCTGGTCCTCTTGCTACTTGCTTCAGAGCCCAGCACAATCCTTGCTGCCCTCTGAAGAGCTTTCTGGCTTTCTCCATGTTCATCTCAGTCACTCTACCAAACCTCTCCCTACTACCTCGCTCCATCTTTACATGCTGCCACTGAACACCTTTATTCATGTCTGTGTTCCAGTACTGAGGTATGCAATTGCTGTTGTAAAATACTGGAGAGAAAGCTGTGAACGCGTAAGCCCTGCCTTGCTCCCCGGGGGCTCACCATCTGGTGTAGGAGACAGATACTAAAACATTGTCATGAGAGATGGATAACCAAAAACAGGCATGATACTGTGAAGTGAAGTAAAGTAAAAGGTGCAGAGAGGTTTTAGCAGGGCTCCTGATGTAGTTCAGGGAAGCTGGAAAGGCTTTTCTGAGAAAGTGGCAAAGGATGAATCAGATCCAGTCTGGTGAAGAGTTGTGGGAGGGAGTTTCCAGACTGGTAAACAGCAGATGCAAAGTCCCTGATGTGGGGATGGGCTTGGAAGAGTCAAGGCCCATGAGAAGTCTGGGCCATGGCATCCAGGCCCTGGGAGAGCTTCACACTGGTGTGTGACTCTTCATTACGTGCTTGTCAAGTGCTCACAGGCCCAGTATGACAAACAGTGTCAAAGTCCACCTAACACCTTCAACCCCCAGATCAGCGTTCTGCAAACGTCCCTGATGATAAGAATCACCTGGAATACTTACTAAAACTCAGCGTCCCAGGTCCCTTCCTTGGAAAATCTGATTCAGTGGGACTGGGGGAGGGCCCTGGAATGTGCATTTTTAACGAGAACCCCAGGTGTTTTCCTTTTATCATCAGGATTGTTTGGGAGGCCTCGATTTTTATGTTTGGAGTATTCTGAAATGATATGAAAAACAGGACGTGGACAGATGACAAACTGTAATATAGTGGAACTTCTTAAAATCCTACTATCTTTGGCTTATCTTTGTTAAAGGCAAACGTTGCTCCTTGCTGTGAGTATTAACCTGTCTTTGGGTGTTGATTACATAAATGTTTGCCTACTCCCCAGTTTAACCACAGAGTAGTGAATTCCAACATTGGCTTCTTATCAGGCTCCCCCCTCTACCCCAAGACTCTAGGGGTGGAGCCTGGACTGCTCTTGTTTTTAAAAGTTTCCCAGCCAATCCTGATACTTGCCAGGGTGGTCAACCACTGCTTTTGGATGTTTGTGGAAGTAGGCAGTCTGTTTTTCTGCCTTTGCCACTCCCTTAGTGCTCCTATCTGTCTTTCAGATAGTGTAGGTTCAGGAATTTGGTTGAGCAAGGGATCCACCCTCACTCCCCTCTGTGTGATCACACCCATGTAAAACTCATGTGATCAATTACTGTCCACCTCTGCACTCTAAGCACAGACCAGCCACAGAAACACAAGGGCAGTGACTGTTCTGTCACCAGTAGAAGCAAGGTGCCGTCCAACCTCAGTGTTCTGATTCTTTTCTAAGGAATCATGTGCATCTGTTTGAGTGTCTCAACTGGGGGAAGGCCCTGGAATGTGCATTTTTAACGAGAACCCCAGGTGTTTTCCTTTTATCATCAGGATTGTTTGGGAGGCCTTGATTTTTATGTTTGGAGTATTCTGAAATGATATGAAAAACAGGACGTGGACAGATGACAAACTGTAATATAGTGGAACTTCTTAAAATCCTACTATCTTTGGCTTATCTTTGTTAAAGATAGTAGGATTTTAAGAAGTTCCACTTTAAGAAGTTCTTTTTTTTTTTTATAAGATAAGAGCCTATTAGCACCTATGCTGCAAATGGCAAGGGGTGAATAGTATGTGATGAAACCCTGAGAAAAGGTACAATGGGTGGGCTATATTTTACAAAATTCAGAAAGGTAGAAAGAGGGATGAAGGAATGTCTCATCTGTCAGTTCCTGGCTGGGAGTCACCCCATTAATTATGGCAAGTTAGGGCAGTAGGACCTAGTGGAAGAGTCAGTTAACTGTGATCATCAGAAAAAGCATTGTACCTCCAGGGGCAAGCAACACTCACATTGATTGAACAAGTGAGGGCAATGGGAGTTCAACACGTGGACAGAAGAAAGCTATAGAAAACCAAGAGGCTGGTGATATTTAGAGATCCTTGGGTACCAAAAGGCAGCTGGTACTGGAAGTAACTTGAATCACATAGAAAGATCTTTAACCACAAGGCCGGACAAAGGGGAAAACACTCTATTCCAGTGGTTTGGAACACTAGTCAAGTTGTAACAGGCAGATAACCCAAAACTTGGCTGGCCAGGAAACAAGACCGGTCCAAGTTACTGTAATTGAGACCCAGGTAGCAGGACCAAATCAGAATCCCAAAATTAAGATTTATATTTTGCCTATTTTACAAATAGCAAGTGTTAATGCATTAACCGCAACTGGAAATTGACGTCAATCCCAGTGCTTTGGACTTGAGGTCCCTAAATTCGTCCTGCTCAGATTTGTAATTGTATCTTAAGACTGAGACTGCAGTTCAGAACATAATTTTGATGGTAAAGTGTCTTTAGCTGCAGAAAAAGAGAACGTGGAGGCAAAATTGAGAAAAACGTTTGCAAAGAGATAGGCTGAGATTTTGATATCTTGCTTGCTATTTTCCAGCTATTTCTAATTTCCCAACTCTGATTTTCCACTGTCTTCCAGAAGGCATTACCTTCAGTAAGCAGGAACGGTGATTGCCCGTTCCTCACGTAAGCCCTGGCTTTCGATCAAGTTCTCTGCATCTAGAATGTCCTTCTCATCCTCATAAGTTCAAATTCCAGTTCTCTTTTGAGACTCAGCAATTATCCTTTCATCTAGAAATTTCTTTCTCTTGCCAATTCCCACAGCACTTTTCTATCAGTTTTCCCCTACTTTCATATGCAATGCATTACTGAAAACTTGTTGAAAAATTAAAGGTATTTGAAGCCAAGTAACATGCTCAAATATTTTATTGTGCTAAAAATACTATAAGTGGTAAAATCTACATATTTACCTCACTTTTTGGTACAAGGTAGTCTTTGATAATATCCTCCAAGCCTTCTTCATTCATTCATCTGTTGAATGTATGGTCTAATGTCTTAATTTCATATGACACAATTTTATAAATGTCTAAGCTGTAATTTGAAAATTTTGGCTGACCTGATAATATCTTTTCTTCAACTTTATTAAATATGAGATCCATAATTCTTAATTTTAGGTTCTCTACATTTAAAAAAATTCTTTACCACATTTTATGAAACAATAAGTTAAAATGCAATTAAGTATCATAAGTATTGAACAAACAGGCATTGCCATGCAATGATGTGACACTGCTGAATTGGACCGTTGTCAAGCATGTGTTAGCTGCAAATACTCATTCATTACCCTTCATGTGAAAGTTTGAATTCAGCCATTATACCATAGGAGAGACAATGTATACTGCATTAAAGATCAGGTTGCACTGAAAATCAAGAGTTTCCTCAGTTTGTAATCCTTTGTTCTGATTTTTCATTTAGGACTGGTGTTTTGGTGGTATACCCTGGCACCAGCTGACTGGTTGGGACCAATGTAGTGCTCACTGCTATGTATCACCCTTGAATAGGTGCACTGTCTACCTTACTAGGCTGTGAATTCCTTATATCCATTGTAGCCTCTAGAAGTGATTTGTTCAAAGCCATCCCACATACATTGGTATAGCACCTAATATTTTCCAAGTACTTTCTAGAACATGCTCTCCTCTTAACCCTAATGACATTACAGGAGCCTGGGTATGCTAGATGATTGTGGGGCCTCAGGCAGAACACATGTCTTTGCAATTGTAAAATGGAGAAAATGGAAGTATGGAGAAAGGTGACTTGCTCATGTTCATGAATTAGTAAGAGGTAAAGCTGGGGCCTCATTACAAATGGTCAAGTTCTTTTGTGCCAGGAAGCTTCCATAATAATTGATGAAATGTATGTGTGAATATGAGTGGTTCTAGTGAGCTGTCTGTACTCTAGTTAGTTAACACCTTTTTTAAAAAGATATTTGGAACCATGTCAGAATTGTGCCGCCTCTAACATTCGAGATTCTCAGAGTCCATTCAGGAACACAGGACACTGGCCAAGGGGCCTGGGGCCAGAGCCCTCTCACTCACAACAGAAGGGAGAAGAAGGACTTATGACGGAGGAAGAGAAATTGTTTGTGGAGGAGTAAAGGAAAATCACAGTTTGGTATTTTACATACACATATATAAATTCCTAATAAGACTGAAGTTTAGAACGAGAGAAAAAGAGTTGTAACTACAGCATTTTGTATTGAATGGTGGGAATTTACCATTAAACAAAGTGAATTGAGCCTGTAGGAAACCTAACACTGAAGGGGAGGGAGGCAGTGGGGGAGTGTCATTAAATCTTACTGCTCAAAAAGGCTCTAAAAGTGTGTAACGTGTGTCATACATAGAGATTTTCTGTCATTCCAGTTCTTTATCTGTGGAAGAGCTTAATCTCTCTTTTAGAGTCTTTGGGAACAATAAACTCTAATCTCATTGGGTAACTATAGAGCAATATAAGGGTCCTAGAACTGTTTGCCTTTTTGTGTGTGTGGAGGGGGGCCCATGAGGACTGATGTCAAAAGATGTAAGTCTTGATAGGAGACAGAAGCTCTAAGATTTTCTTAAATTTCCCCTCTTGAAAATCTGTACCTAAGTAAACACAGATACTTTCTGATAAATTAATTTCTTCCAAAACCTGGACCTATTCCAAGATAGATGTTTTTTCACCCAATGTTCTACTCAAAGAATATTTATTCTGGTTTTTCCCAGTAAAGTAAATATTTATCAATTTTTCTATCCAACTATATCTTGTTATATTTGGTTTATAGTGATATATAAGCGAAAGATAAGGGCATTATAAAGCTACATAGGTTGTTGTTGGTCTTTGTTCATTTGGTGACCTTCGATGCAAATACTCATTTATTGACATTTCTTCAGTAGGAGACTCTAGAGAAATAATTTTTGATTTTGAACTGGAATCAATAAAGATGGAGTAATCAGAAATCCTAAAATGAGAACACTCTAGCATTAGAAAATTCTGCTATTAGGAAAGTTGAAAAATACTTACTGGACCCTATATTAGAAGTTTAGACAAGATTTGGCTACTGCAGACCAAGCCGGGATAAATCTGAGTAAATCTTTAAAGTTATTAAGAATGCATCCTTTCTAGGAAGGATTGAAATCAAGTGTAGAGTTAGATACCGATAATGACTTAGGAATTCCTGAGTTTGTTTTTCTTTTGGTAGAGAATACATTCCTCACACATCTGGCACAAAGGGGAGCTCTATTCAGGCCTAGAAAAATGCTTGTTTTGTTGTTTTGTTTTGTTTTGTTTTGTTGATAGTCCTTAGTCTAAGCTTCTCTCAACTGATGCTAGTAGAACTCATCCTATAAAAAGAGTTGGTTTACAGAACTTTGATGGCTTTCTGAGTCTTATCTTTTTTCTCTTCTTTTGTTGGAGACAAGTTGCAAATAAAGGTTCTCAGCACGATTTTCATCATGAAAGACCAAAGAATCACCATTGGCTCCTTTTGTAGGAAAGCAAGTCCTCCATGGAACAGCAGACATATACTTACTTTGGAAATAATGCAACATCTTGTAAGAGCTGGCTTAGACTGTAAGGAAACTTGACAATCAAAACCACAGTGACCTAATGAGAAAACACTCAGTCTTTGCTGTAATGTATATTAACTACGTAGACAATTCCCAGATGAGTTTGTTCTTTTGGTTTTCAGGCCCTAATTTCTTGATGCAAGTATTGTGGGCAAACACCTGTCCTAAAATGTTTAAACATCTCTAGCTTGACTAAGACCTGATTTGATTTGAAGTAGGCTACATGGTAAGTAGTCAGTCCATAACTGAAACAGATCTGAATAGCAATAATGATGATTCATACATATCAGAATTATAACATACTCTTTGGTCTCATTGACTTGAGAATCATTTTCTCTGTGCACTGTGCATTTTCTTAACATTAGATTGTTGGCCTTTGGTTGAGTGAGTGAAATTCAGACCAAAATAAATCATCAGTGTTTGCCCTGGCAACAATAGTACGTAAATCAAGGACCACCAACTGGGTAACACTTCTTGCACATATCTCTGAGCTCTGTATCACTGTAGATTTAAAAACTCAAACACATGTGCTCTGTCTGGCTCAACTAAAGCAAGTGTGGCACTGCACTGTTTATCACCCAACAGTCTGTGATTAATTTTTGAAATGACCCTATCTACTTTTCTCGGTACATGCTTTGCCAAATCAGTATTAAAACCACATTTACTTGGTCTGTCATGTATATGAGCATTCAAATCATTAGAACTTCACTGGGAGAGTCAGATAAATGATTTGAAGAAAAATAGCAAGTGGTTCTTGGGCAGGGTGTATGAGCGAAAGAAAGCAGTTGGGTGGGAATTTAGTTGCAATTTGTCCTCAGTTCTTCTAAGTCCTTAGCCTTAACGCATGTTGGCAGGATATGCTCGAATATCAGAGCTGGAATTATTCACTGTGCTGATTTTCTTGACACAAGGTCAGCAGAATATTAGCTTTTGTGCTTTAGTAATAAACTATCAAGTTGTCAATGATTTCCAAGGACTCCAGTGCCATGACTCTGCATGCATCTCCTTTCAGTGCTGACTCATCCTACATCAGGAAATTCTCCCTGAAAAAACCTTGAAAAATAAATACCAGGAATGGAATGGTAAATAAAAGGAAAAAGATATTTTCCTTATACCTGACTGAATTCTCTGCAACTCACACTCACTTCTTATCTAAGTTTCAATAACTACTATATATAAAAAATAGATTAAAAAAACCAAATTTCTTCTGTAGAGTACAGGGAACTATATTCAATATCTTGTAATAACCTTTAATGAAAAAGAATATGAAAATGAGTATATATATATATATATATATATATATATGCATAACTGGGACATCATGCTGTGTACCAGAAATTGACATATTATAACTGACTATACTTCAATTAAAAAAAAATTCAATTGATCAATGTTCCCCTCAAAACAATTCCGCCTCTTCCATACCACAGTCATGAACTGTTCCTCACAGAATCAGAACTCTCATTTTTGTTTTTCAGTCCATGTACCTATTTTTATTCCTTTAATAAGCTTTATTTATTCAAACTTCTGAACTCTTTCTAATCACTATCTATATTCTCAGATGTTGAAAACAAAATTAAACCCATTTACATCGAGTTTTTAGTGTCAATTGGTTTTTACTGCTTGCGCTGCAACTTAATTACCTGTAATTTTTCCTAAGTATAAAATGTTAATGTAATGAGAGTCTCTTTTTTTTTTTTCTTTAATGGAGGTACTGGGGATTGAAACCAGGACCCCATGCATGCTAAGCATGTGCTCTACCACCAATAGTATTGCCCTCTCCCCTGTAATGAGAGTCTTACTTGTAATCACTTCATTTCTAATGTACCCCCATCTGTCCTCCTACCAAGGATTGGAAGCTGAAATGTAAAGCCAGGTTTATCTTTGTCCCTGCTAAAATATCTGTCATTTTATCTTAAGACAGTTGCCCTTTTCTACACATATAGAATATTGGAGAATAATTCTCTTGTTTCTACTAGTTAGATAGAGCAGTACCTATAATGTGCAGAAAAAGTTCAGTCTAGAATGATATTAGTTCAAGCTTAATAATAGAGTTAATCATCTAGTTAGCAAATATATACTTTATGCTCACTGCAGTGTAAAAAATTGCTTTCAAAATACCACAACTTATTTTAATTCTGCTTCTCTTTTGGGAGACAAATTGTTTTTAAGGAAGTATTTTTATTTCTTTTTTTTTTTCAATTACTTTCTAAAGTCTTTGAACGTGTTATTATGATAAATATATCTTCATATAGAAAATCTGAAAAAAATACAGAAATGGATAAAGATAAAAAGTAAACTCAATTAAAATTGCACAACTAGAGACTGTTGTATATCCTTTCAGTTTTTTTTGAAGAACATGTACACATTCATTATTTCATTTTTAATCATTTAGCAGATGTTCACTGTATGCCTATATGAGCCAGGTACTAGTATCAGAATACCAACTCTATTGAATAAAAGTGTTTCTCTCTTAATAGAGTTTGCAGGGTAGTTGGGAACACAAATGATCAAAGTAGAAACAAAGATTCATTTAGTATTATTAGTTTTGATACTGATATGAAACAAACAAATAAACAAAAAGCTGCTATGATTGAGAATAACAGGCTTAGGGCGATATGTGCTTAGCTGGGGTGGTTACGAGAGGTGTTACAGAGGAAGTTCAGTTCAGATGAGGACAAGAGGGTAAGAAGACAACACCTGTGAGATCAGCAGGAAGAACAGCATTCCAACCCCCGACCCGGTTCTATCAAGACAGGTGACTATTTCCCTTTGACTGTTAATTCTGTTAGGTCTGGTAATAGCCGTCTGATGCCCCAGACCCACTCTTCCAGACGTATCACTGCTCACTTGCTAGCTGGCTGGCGTACAGCTGACAGGGTTGATGATACTTTAATCACTCGGTCACCTGATCTAGTTTCAGTCCACTCATGGGAAATATGACTGTCGTCACCAAGATGGACACCAACAGGATTCAGAAAATGTGACAAAGATGGTAGAAGATCAAGTCATAAAGTTCAAATCTGAGAGAAGAAATGTTCTGAAATCACCACAGCTCTTTAGTTCAGCTGTGTTCTGTGAATGCTGATGATATAAAAGCTGCATTAAAAAAAATTAAAGCTAGTGTGCAGATTCAATTGATTCTAATGTATAAAGGAAAATATACACATATTCTTTAATTCATAAACAAGGGTATAATGACTAGAATAAAACTGGTTTTCCCAAAAAACACTGTAATTGTGGGAAATAAACTGAAAAACTTTTTGCCTTACCTATGTATCTGGAGAGACATGGCCTATCCAGCCATATTGCTATCCCCATTTTTAAAATTATACCAAAGAGCAAACACTTCATATTTCATCCTAGAGAAACACAAGCTATACAGTTGTTTCAGGAAGACCTGCTTCTTAAAAATGTAAGGCCTATATTCCTTAAGGTCCTAGGAAGTTTTCTGAAGTGACACAACAATTAAGTCAATTGAAAACCAGAATTCCAGATGCTTCCCAAGGGAAATGCTGTGTGAAGACATCCACATTCAGTGTTTCAGCTTCAGCTTATGAGGTGGTTTATTCAGCACAAAAATTTTCTGTGGGTCCAAGCAATTGCTGTTTTAGTGCTTCAAATCAAACACACGCTGAGGTTTAGAGATGAAAAAATAAATATTTGCAAACAGTGGTTGAACTGGGCAGACTGTTCACTCTAGTTCTCTTTGAGGATTTTCAACTCTTCTATTTTATTACTATTTCTGAATTGACCAATAAAAACAGTCACCTTGGCCACCAAGAAGGGACATTAGAAGGGACTATTATGCAGTTTCATGAACGTTAACAGAAGAGACTTAAAACCTAAGAGGGTCCTTCAGACGCCCCACATCTTAACACACATGGTCCCTTACAACTGACTGTCAGTCATCAGAAAGGCTATTCTTTCTAGTGCCCTAGAGAAAGGTCATATTGAATAACAGAAAATGTGCTTACAATTCTTAGTAAAAATTAGATTTGATTTAAATATTATAAAATAATTAAGTATTATTAAAAAATTATATTAAAAAACCTCCAGATTTTTGGAAAGTATAAAATATATTTCTAATTTAATGCTATGTAACTTTTAATTTATGGCGTTGCACTTTTAGAACATATTAGGATAATATAAAAGCTTCCTTGTTTATTTTACACATTTTGAGCTAAATGTGCCTCACAATTCATGCTTATTCTTCTGGGTGGACTACTTCATGATGTATTTTGTTATGACTCTCCCTTCTTTTCTGGAGCCTGTTACAGGATAAGGTCACTCATAAAGGGAGAAAGGGAACAATGTACAAAATCATTTACAACTGAAAATTTTCCCTCCCAGAATCTGTGTGAAGCAGACGGATGGAGATGAGGGTACAGGAAACAGAAAACATCAACCAGATCATCAGAGTATAATAGAAACTAAAATGGTGACCCTGAAATTCCTTTGCCTGCACTCTGATAAGGGCAAATCCACCCTGTCCAAAGTACTTACATTCCTGAATTAAACTTACCCCAATTATATCGCTTATTCCCAAGGAATAGACTAGGTCTAACATGCAAATGAATGAAGGTTGTCCTTTCTTTTGGGTTTCGGGCTTTCTGTTCATATCTTTCAAGGTTCTGGTTTCTCAGTGTTTCTACCAAAGAATAGCAAATGCAGAATATAAAAAATTCTTGTGGATGGAGGGCTCAGAGCACTTTAAGTCTAGCCAGTGATTGATTTTCAATTTGCGTAATATGTGATATGCTAATAGGATCTCCAGACCTTTTCCAGAGGGGCTGGTCTAACTCCTCTGCTCCTTGTGTTAGCATTCTCCAGAGAAACAGAAACAATTATGAATATCTAGAAGATATGCTTTTGTATAAAGATATAAAGATAATGTATATGTATATTATCTATATAAATGTGTGCAGAAGAAAATTTACCATAAGAAATTGGTTCACACAGTTATTGAGACTGAGAAGTCCGAATCGGCACACAATAAGCTGGAGAGCCAGGACAGCCAATGATGTAGTTCTAGTTCAAGTTCAAATCCAAAGGCAGGGGAAGACCAATGTCCCTGCTCAAAGACAGTCAGACAGACAGAGAGAGACATAATTCTCCTTACTCAGCCTTCTGTTCTATTCAGGACATTAAGGGATTGGTGATGACCATGCACGTTGGGGAGAGCAACCTGCTTTACTCTTTGTGAATTCAAATACTAATCTCGTCCAGAAACACAGCACAGAACACACCCAGAGCAGCAGTTAACCAAATATCTTGCACCTCGTGGTCCAGTCAAATTGCTGCACAAAATTAACCATCACACCCAGGACTTTAAAACAATTTAAACAGACTCAGGCTTCACTGAGGCATCAGTGTCATACATTTATTTTTTTCAACTGATAAACCTGGGCTGGAGAAATCAGCTTTGGTCTGAGGCCAAAATCATGGCTCTTATCTTGACCCTAAGTCCAAATCTTCCACACATTAGAGGAGCGACTAAAGAGACTACTACCTGGCCAGCAGCAGACAGAATTGTTACCTGACTCTTGCCAGCCAAGCAAGGTGACAGGCATGCATTTATGGACATGGCTCTGAAAGGTATCCCCTGGGCTCCAAATCCCAGCTAGAGGAATTATATAAAATATTCGCTGGGAGGTTTGAGGAGGCTCTGTTGATCCATTTATACACACACACACACACACACACACACACACACACACACACACACACACACACATATATATGAAATCATTCTGCGTTTTATGTTTTCCACCTCCTCTCTGTTTTGAAAAGAAACTCCATAGAGGAGTAACTTATGTACAATAAACTGCACCCATCTTAAGTGTGTGGTCCAATGAGCTTTGACAAAGGTAACTAAGTAACTGCCACCACCGTCAAGATACAGTACGTCTTACCCCCCAAAACTCTCTCATGAGCCTGGGTGGTCAGTGTTCCTCTACCCCAGCCCCAAGCTCTGTGCTTCCAGTGATCTACCTTTAAAAACTGGTCTAATTCCTTGGTAACATTTGGCATTGCAAGCCTTTATCTCACTGTGTTTTAAGTTGTAGTTTCCTGATAAATAATAATGTGCATCTTTTCATGTGTTAACTCCAGTTTACCAAATATTCCTTTTATAGTTCATGCTTTCTTTGTTCTAGCTATGAAGTGTTTGCCTGAACTTTGTATCCTGCCACCTTGGGCTAGTAACAATGTGGTTTTCTACAAGCAGCACCTTTGAGAAAACACCCATGAACTATTCTTACTTGTCACAGGAGCAGTTTCTTAAGCATAAACTCATCTGGTGCTGTCCATATTGGGATGCTTATCATTGCCTTTAAATAGCTGTTTTAAATTTTGTCCCATTTTAGTAAACATAAACATTGTTGTACTATGATTGGATTGGTACAAAGATAAATAAGCGAGTCTCTGGAGATTTATTTTTTATTAGTGTGTGAGTATGACAAGAAGCAGGAATTACTCTTCATAAAGTGAGTAGCAATTAAGACCAGATGCTTTAGAGAAAAAAACTGGACATTTTCTTCCTTCAATTAATATCTTGCTTATTGGGTCAACATCCAAAGGAGGAAAAGAAATAGAATTGTTATTAAATTATAGTTTCAGGGATGCTGGGAAGCATTTTTTCTCTCTTCCCCTTTATTATGGTGGTCCCTCTACACAACCATGCATGTGCTGTGCATTGGTGCACACACGTGCACACACACACACAGGCCACATTCTGTTCTGTCGCAATATCACATCATGATATTTAGGAGGTACTTAATAACTCACCCAACTCAAGGAAAATGATAGTCCATAACAGTATCTGTATAAAGAGAATAATTTTTGGCTTAGAATAAAAATGGCATTTTTCTCCCCAAGGGAGAAACTCTTAAAAAATAGAAAGAAAACTTGTGGGTGCCATCTCACAACCGTGGGCACCAGCCCCTCCTCCCATCCACTGTAAACTGAGCATCTCGCACCCCCACCACCATTTTGTTACACCATCTTTCTGGTTCTTGCAGTCAGGAGAGCCAAGGATCTTTGGATAAGCGCTGGGTAGAGCTTACCCCTTACAAATGTAGTATAGGGTGTCCTTCTGGAAATTAAATTAGTGATTTTCTTTTCTTCTGTGAGAGATATAGCAGCTGCCTCTGGGCCAGAAAAAGCAGGTTTGTCCAGTGCTGGGAAGGCTCACAGAAGTGGTATTCCTTAGTTATACAAGGACAGGGGCATCAGACACCATTGCAACTGCTCCAGGAATGAGGACTATCTTTAAAATAACTTTGCAAGTAATTCTTTGAACAACTGTAAAACAACATAATGACCTGGGAGTGTCTGTTGAGGGGCAGAGCAGGCCAGGGTGGAGCACGAGGAACACCAGCGTTTACATTCTGAGTATAAGAGGCACTCTTGGGGCCTCAGCAGGTGAACCCCTCACTCCGGACACAGCGTTTCTTGACAGGAACCACCCTCAGCCTTCCCTTCAGTCCCATTTTCTGTGTTGCAAAATGTGCCTCTCCCACAGTTCAACATCATTTGTGTCTGACTTTGCTCCTTGCTGCTTACAATACACATCTGATGTTCTAGGAAAGGTACATGGATGTTAACTGTACTGCAACCTGGTGTTCATGGCATTACCTGCAACAACTTTGTATGAACAGTGACGTCATGAGACGTGAGTATTATTCTAAGGAAGTTTAAGTCGAACAAATAGATAGGATTTTTGGAAGACTCATCTCTTTTGTATTAAAAGGAACATCATAAAAGCTAACCTGTAATTCGGTATTTAAAAACCTCAAATGTTGTGTGAACACCTCTAAATCTTCTCAGACAAAGCAAATGACTGTTTTATTGACATGAGTCCAAAAAAGTCTCAAACTTTAAGTCCTTTCCATATGGAGAGCAGAAAATTGTTCTGTAAATTGCCAATTATGTTAATAAAATATTCAATGGGCTTGATCACTTTTGCTACTTAATTCTCTAAGCAGTTATTAAGAAGTGATAATATATACAAATATGAGTTAACTAAATCCTCACAATAACCTTAAAAGATAACTGTTACTTTTCCAGAAACAAGGTGTGTAAATTAGATTTTTTTAAACATAATTTCACGATCATTTTCTATTTCTAGCTCAAAAAAAAATCTTTGTGTGAAGTACCTGTATAATTACTAAAGGCGCTTCATCAGATATCTGTGTAGTCATAAATCCCAGTTGGACTTGCTGTTACAGATATAAAATAAGTATAAAATAAAGGTAATTTTCAGTTCTTTCCTTGGAAAATTTCAAAACCTTATACTACCATATATACAGAGCTGTCAGTACAGTTGCAAATGAACTTTTCATTAAATGATAGGTTAAATACTTTGAAAGATCATTGTTATCCATAAGCAGCTTTACAGAACCAAGCAAAGATGTGTAAACGTTGGGCTAAGTCCAGAAAATATAGGTGAATATTTGGTCTTCGTGGGTTAAGGAGAGCCCAAACCATCACATACTCTAAATATTTTTTCACCATGGCCTAAAAATTTGACATAATGTCAATTATGGAGGCTTGTGTTTTGAAAGTTTCTGTTATCTCTGAGCTTCCTGAAGAGCATTGCTTGGCATTACTTCACATCTTGACATATACACTCATCAGATTTGGTAGCTGTTTTCAAGCAGAGGCTGACCCTTGAGCTCATGAGCCACACAATTTGTTTATTTTACAAACATGTTTTGAGCACCTGGTATATTCTGGACATATTCCTCAATGACTTCAAAACTCTGTAAATAAAATCTTGCAGTAAGAGGCACCGAAACTACAAGCTCAGTTAAAAAAATGTCACATTTTGTGTAGGGTTAGAGTGTAAAGCAAAAGCTTAAGGCAAAACATTTTATGTAGTCAAGATTCTCCTTGAAAATCCCTAAGGGAGATATCAGCTTTGAGATTTACATACTATTTCTCAATGAATCTAAACCAGCCTTCCTTTCTTAAGCATCTAGAAAATATTGTTGTTTTTTCAGTTAGGTATCAGTTGAAGCAGGTGGCTTGCAACAGTTGCCAGGTTTTATGAAATAGGCCTGCTTTGAAAGTTGCATAAGCAATTCAGGACACATGGAGTGGACTACAAGTCTTCCGTGTTCCATGTCATTGTCACTATGGGGCTTACATTTGTAGACAGAATGGCTAGTGGTTCACTTATCTGCATTATCCAAACTCTCTCTCTCAAGTGCACGTGTATAACTGAATGCAGGTGAGTTTAATTGCATGTACGATGTAACCACCAGTGACAACTCACAGTGGACGTGTCTAGGAAGCTTCTAAAAGAGAGGGGATGCTTGACCTGCATTTTGAAAGATAAGTAGGAGTTTCATAGATTGCTCATGTGGAAGTAGGAATTCAATAGATTGCAGATGTGGAAATTCCAAGCAGCAAACAGCATGAGCAAAATCATGAGTGAGACTTCCTGGTGCATTAACAAAACTAGAAGTAGTTCCCAATGGCAAGAGGATGTAGCTACAAAGAAGCCAGATTCTGAGAAAGTTTCTCCTTTGGTGAAGTCAGAGAAATCCTTTTAACAGAACAAAGGGTGAATGATGGGAAGACAAGAACAAAAGCAGGGACAATTGACTAAGGGGATGTTGGGCAGCAACAGCTGAGGGAACCAACTGGGCTCCAAAGATTTATTCCAGGAAACTTCGTAGTCCGAGAATGGGGGCCACACTCCATCCCAATGTTCTTTCCAGTTCCCCACACTGCCTCTTTCATTGTTTTTTTCTTCATGCCAGCCTCTGTTCTTCCTAATGAAGTATTTTATGTATACATATATATATAAAGTAATGTAGTATTTATATATGTATATCTTATATGTATATCTGAGATATATGTATTTTTTTTTCTTAGCTAATCTCCACAGATTATCTTTCATCCTTCTGAGGTTGCCATGAGATTTAATATTTTCTGTCTATTGCTTCTTCAAAGTCTATTGGAATCAATCGATCCATTCTTTCAAGTCACTAGTGTCTCTCCCTCATGGTGCAAAAGCATACTCCAAACTTTAGGTTTATTTAATTTTCAAATGAATATTATTTATTATGATGTTAACTTTTTATAAGTATTTATTTATTTTTTAAAACTGTTGTAGTCAATGATAGATCATTAGCTCGCACTCAGGCTATTACTCTGACTATCTCCACAAGTGTATTTTGATATGAAGAAGAAGTAGAGTTTCAGTTTGAGCATATTATCACTCCAAAAAGCCCAATTTTTAAATGATACATACAAGTTTTCATTTTTGCCATCTTGGCCAACTCTGGGAACTATTATGCCAATCTGGGAGGGGAAAGGTGACTTCTGAGCCTAATTTGCCTTCTCTTATTATGATAATGTTTATCATATTCCCAAGTTTATCACCTTTGGCTTTCTACTTTCACAACGTACTTGTGTTCTTAGTCATTTTTATTGGCATATTTATCTTTTTTTCCCGCTGAGTTTTAACAACTCCTTATACAAAATAAATGATCATTATCTTTCATCTTTGTTTCAGTTATTTTGTCCAAATCCATCATTTGCCTTTCAGCTTATGTGTCGTTTTGAGATATATGGGGTTGTGGGTTTTCTGCAATTAGTTTCTTATTTTTCCCTTTTTACTTCTGTCTTTTCTGTTATACATTTTCCCAGCTGAAGACTATACAACTCTTGAAAGAAGTTACTGTTTCTTTTCTCGTTTTGTGTTTCACACGTAATGCTTTCCTCAAGGTGGAATTGATTTCAACCTACAGTGTGAGATGGAAACGTCACCTCCCCTTTTCACCCGTTGTGACAGACACAGAGATGCACTGTCAGCATCCGCCTTGAATAGGAGACTTGCGGCTCTGCTGTGAGGGCATGGTTAGCTGCCGGCGTCCAGCTGTTACGTCCTCCAGAGATCATCTCAGCTTTCAAGCCAAGGTCATGGGCTTTCTGGGCTGGCCTCTGGCCAGTGACAAGGCCAGGCAGCTACAGAAGGCCTGGCTTTTTCTACTCAGTGAGGGACTCCTCGATCGAGCATTCATGCTCCATCACTCCCCTTTGGACTGTCATGAGTTCAGGTCTACTTCATACTGTGACGGCACCCCCTACCCCGCCCAAACTATTTCATCCCTTCTTTCTTTCCAGGTATTGGTCCCCAAGAAACTTCTGTGCTTCTAAAATCCATCTCAATGTCTGCTTGCCAGAGAATCCAACCAATACTCCAGTGGTTTGCTAGTTAACTATTTCCACAACCTTAGTTAGAAACAACTCCTAGCAAGTTATAAGTCAGATCTCCTCCTTGGTGTTTTATTCCACGGCACCGATCTGTTGACGTTTTCTTTTGCTAGTTTATGGTTTAAATTACTAATTAACTAATTAGGAAATGAGCATAATAAATAAGAATGTAATACCATATGTGTATGTGTATGTATGTGTGTATGTGTATATGTACAGAGAGAGAGAGAAATTCAGTCTTCAACAAATTCTTCATGAATATTTTCCTACGTTGCCCATTTTTCTTCCAAATAAAATTTAGATTCAATTAATCAAATTCAAGAAGACTTGTGAGCTTTTGCTTTCTCATCCAGGAAAACATGTTTCCTTTACTCATCCCAATCTTCTAGTTCATCTCAGTAAAATGTTGTAGACTATAAATACGTCTGTCCTGCATATTTATCACTGGATGTATTCCTAAGTCTTTGCAGTGTTTATGGCTATGGAATGTTTTTACAGATTGTTGCTAGCATTAGAAAACCTATTGATTATGAATATTGAGTTTACAAATTATCTGCATTACAGAACTTTGTGAAGGATCCTCATAGTTTTTGTGTGATTTTTGTAGGTTTTTCTTACAGCAAACGTCTATAACTTACACATGCCATGAGTTAAGGAAGTCAATGAAGGGAAGGCACCAAACTTTATGAGGCCTCTTGGGAGCAGGACTCCTGCAGAGAACAGCAAAGCAATGCCCACACAGAGGTGAGGGTGATGATGGTTGGACTGGAGGGAACGTGCGTCGTCTGTGCAGCTCCATGCACATCAGGCAGACAGGCAGTGGGGCACTGAGGGGACGGCACAGGTGACTTTAAAGCAGTGGAAAGGTGACATTAGGCATAGTCTGGAAGAGACAAGTGAGAGAGACATCTGGAGCAGAAAGATGGCAGTAGCATGGGCAAAAGTGTTAACTAATTTATTTATTTTTTAAAAGAAACTCTCTTTGGAGATCAGGAGACCTGCGAGAGGTGCAGGGCTACCAGGCTACCATTTGGAATGTGGAGAAATTGAGCCAGCAAGTCATCAGTGTGGTGTATAAGCCCATGTGTGATCTGGCACCGTGATCTCATTCAAATTCTCTTTACTATTACTCTTCCTCTCCTTCAATCCCAAAGAGCCCATGCTGTGCCCTTGCCTGAAATGTGTGTGTATATCCCAGGGAATCACACGGTGCACTCCCTCCTGAAATGTCACTGCTTCGGCAAAGCACACCCTCCCCAGTTCATCTAAAATAGAAATCACATTCCCTTTGTCTCACTGTTTTCTTTATTTTAAATTCAGCACTACCAGCAATTATATTCCTTCTAATTTGTTTGCCACCTTCCTCCCTAAAAGGTAAGTTCCCCAAGTTCAAGGGCTTAGTCTGTTTTGTTCATTGTTAAATCACCACCACAGGATGGTACTGCACTCAGTTGTATTTTCTGAATAAACAAAGGTAAGGACACATGATTAACCTGAACTAGGGGACATTAGAATTGCTCTTATCCTAAGAGTTCTTTTGGTTTATGAAGAAGGTTGTTTAATATTATCTATCAAACACCATTTTGTCATCTTCCATGATGATCCGCTCTTTTGACTCCTTTGTACGATAAACTGTGTTAATATATTCTCAAATATTAAGTCGACCATGCATTTCGAGAAGAAACCAAGCTGGATCACACTATATTAATTTTTAAAATACTATTTTGAGTCCAATTTAGCAGTATTGAATTTTATTTAGGATTTCCTTATCTGTATTCATAAGTGTATTAGTTGGCAATTTAAATATTATTCTGTCCTTATCAGAATCAGGGTTATTCTAGCTTCAAAAATGAATTATAAAATCTCCTGCCTTGTTTAATGCTTCTTAAATAAGCTTTTAAAATTGCATTTTTATCAAAGTAACACAGGTTACACAGACACAAATTTAAATTGTAAGAAAGACCTTTTAATGAAATTCACCCATCTTCTTTTCCATTTCTGAGTCTTGTTTCCCTGAGGCAAACCCTTTTATGCAGTTCTATTTCAGTTTCTGCAAGTTTCCTCCACATTCCTGAATAACATTCCTTTATTTATTAGCATAGATATTATCTGTTGACTGTTGAGGACTTTGCACATATATGACCTTCCATCTCCCAGCACCTCCTCTTCCCAGTGTAGCTGTAGAATTTGTTTTACATTAGAACATGTGCATTTTCTGTTTCTTGTTCCATCAGCCATGGCCAAGCATCTCAAGACCTCCATTCTTATATTGAGGATTTTAGCCTTCATCCTGCATTTCACCATCCCCTTCTCTTCCCATCCCAGTCTCTGTCTTTTCTCTGACTAGCTTTATTTTCATTCAAGTTATATATGCACAAAGTTTAGAGTCAACTAGTTTCACAGTGTTCTTTATGCAAACTCACAGTTCACAATTACCTCCTTCCTGATTTCACCCTTTGGAAACCATTGCGTTGGACCTTCTTGGCTAATTCTTTAGTTATTTCCATCAACAACCTCTAAATAACTTCTTTGTCTTGCTGCTTTACGATGTTTCCATTCTGATTCTTCACAAAGAATAAAGAGGACAGAGCCTCTTTTTATTCTTCTGCACTCACTTCTTAGAATACACCCCCTCTATTATTCTGATATGATAAGATTAATTTTCATTTACCCTGTTTTGCTACATAAACAGTTTTCACAGCAGACCCATGTAGTGAATTAAGATGACTTATCCTTTCCAAAATACTCTTTATTTCTCTGTAGTTATTGATTATTAACAATGCCGAGCTTTTGTTTACTTAGTTTTCTATATACACATTAATTACAAACTAAATTATCCACATGTTTTCTAAATTCTCTTTCAATAGATTAAGTTGTGTAAAGCCTTCTACGGGTTTCAAAATCTTGAAGGGACTCTTTTCCTGAAACTTCTGACCTGGTCCAATCTCTACTCTTCTCCTGCTGCATCTGAGACTTTCTTCTGCCTCTCACCTACCATAGCTGCAGTTTCCTGTATCCCATGCTTTCATTTTCCTTAGTTTACCAAGCATGTCTCAGTATCTTCCTGAGAAACTTATGTGGAAAGCAATTTAAAAAAAAAAACTTTTAATTTTCTATTTGTGACATTAAAAATTCAGTGGTATGAAAAAGTTGCAGGAACAACAGTATATAGGCCATTCATATATCTTCTACCCAGATTCACCTATTGTAACCATTACTTCTTTTGCTTTTTTTATGTATTCTCTCTCTCTTTTATATACACACACACACATTTGAGGGTAAGTTACAAACATCGTATCCCGTTACTTCCGAATACTTCAGCATGTACATCCTAGAGTACGTCCCAAGAATTCTATTCTTTTACACAATCAAGTATTATCATTGATTTTAGTTAATTAAATATAATCTCTCATTCACATAAAATATTTCCCATTTAATACAGGGAATCTAGAAGAACTTGATTTTGAGAATTTTTTTTTCTCTTCTGTTCTCCAAACTACTGCTCTTTCTTCTGCTCTAATTTTTCAGTTCATGTCTCTTAGTCTTGCTCTTTCATGTTACTGAAATATCTCTCTTCTCCAGTTCTGGTGACTGTGGATTGTCCATTGATATTTTAGGAATAAAACAACTGAGAGGCTGATGGAGGCCTAGTATATCTGGGTAGGTTGTGAATGAACAGCAGTTGCCTCAGCAAAGGGAGCTAAACCGAGTGATCCTCGAGGGCCAGATGAAGAGGGCTTTGGGGCAAGAAGATCTATCCTCCCTGCCTATTTCTCTCAGAATGTGTGCTAGCGTATTCTGTCTCTCTGTCTCTCATCTCTCTCTCCCTTCCTTTCCCTCCTTTCCCCTCCTCTCTTTTCTTATTTTTTCTTCTAGAAATTTTACTTACAGTAATACCTGGCTCCCAACACTTCTGTGTGTACAGGTGATGGGGATGGAGGAAGGACAATTGGGTAAAGGGGTCAGTTTGTACCTATTTTGAATTGCAATCAGCCTGGCTATAAATCCCCCACCTGTGCCTGCTGCCCTCTGTTCTGCCAACCTTGAGTTTGTACCCACTCTGTTCTCCTAGGCAGGTTGGCCTCTTCCTTTGCACCAATTGCCTCAGGCCCATTTTACTGAGCTTTGTCCCCCTGGTAAATACATAATTCACTTTAATTCTTCTCCAAATGTGTTGAAAACACTCAACTGCTTTTAGCTTCCCTACTATTTAGTGTGTAGTTTTAGGTATATACCTTCTACATTCCTTTATTACCATTTAAGGTAGTACCTGGATAAAGAAGAAACTAACATATATATATTCATTCCCATATCTTGGCTTAGAAATGGACCCATTATAGCCTAGAAATTATTTGTTCTTTCAAATTTGAAAGAAATTTGGAAAGCACAATAGAGTGTAACAATGAGAAGTGAGGCTATTTTTAAGGGGCTAATTGACATTTGGAATATACAAAAATTGATTCTTCACCCTTAAAACCCATCCAAGCCTATACCATTATTTAGAAGAATTTATTGACAATATTTTCAATTCTTTGATCTTCAGATTTTTTTTTTTACCTTTTCTTAGGGCTAAAGTTGGTGATTTGTATTTTATTAGATAGTTCATCAATTTCTTTGATATTTTCTAAATTGAGAGCTATACATAATTTTCTTTTAAAATTTATGGATGTCTTTATATCTGTGATTGTATCATCTTTTGTATTCCTAACAGTGGGTGCCTATAATTTTTATTTCTGCATTTAATTTATTTTTGCTAACAAGGAAGCAGTTTTAATTATCAATTATTCTACTTCTGCATTTAAAAAATTCAGCTCCCTGCATCTCTGTTTCCTCATCTTTAAGATAATATTATTAGTATCTATTTTTATTGGATGGTGAGGAAAATTAAATATAATCTTGCATACAAAAAAACTAGAAGAATAAACTCAAATATTAGCTGCTGTTTATCTCTCCTGCATATCCTGGGTTTATTTGCTTGTCCTAGCCTTAATTTATTGAGTTGGCTGTTTAGTTAATTTATTTTTATTTCTCCCTGTCTAATACCATGAGAGCGGTGTGAGTTAGTATTTCTTTCCTGAGAGTTAAGTTTGGCTGCATCTCAACATTTTTTACTTTTCATTATTGTTATTTTTTAAATATTCTCTGATTATAGGTTTTCGCTCTTTCTGTTTTAGGAACTGGATTCATCCAACCATAAAATCCATTGACGAAACCAGCCAAGAGCTGGCTTTCCTGTAGGCATAGCTGGGCCTGTCTGAGCATTTCCTCACTCAGCTGATGCTAAAATACGGCAGTGATGGGAATTCCTCCCTCTCTCGGCTCCCTGACCTTCATTTCACAAAAATAGGAAAATTAATTGGGCTTCTCCTGGCCTGGCTGCTGTTTGCTTGTGAGGCTACGTTGCTTTCTTAGGAAAGTGAGTTGTGAGTTGCTTCTAAATATCTTCATTCTACCTTGTTCCACTTACACTATATAAAGCAGACATTTCTTGGATTCTGTGGCCTCTGGGTGGCACTTTTCTTAGTTTCCAATGCCATTGGAGTTTTAAAAATTATAATTATACTGTGTTTTTGCCATTTTGGTTATTTCTGTTAGCTACAACCAAAGGAGGTTGAATATTTCTCCTCATTTGCCATATTTTTCAAAAGTCTAGTAGAGACTTAAAAACCAGTTAACTACCATCTTTTTATTTTGCATGCATTTTCAAACTCAGTTGGCAGGTTGTGATCACAAGCTACTGCTCTTTGTTTTTATGTAACTCTTTATGGAAACGTGAGATATTTTGGTATGTGAAGTCTACAAAAAGGAAAGATTAGTTCAAGTCTAATTGAATCTAATAGAAAGAATATATCAGTCTGCATTTGCATATTTTTCAAAATAAATTTAGTTTATATCACCTATTTTATACTTTTGAGTATGCTATAAAGGATCCATGATTTCTGCATAATAATGTTTTGGGTAATTTTGAAAATGTGCTTAAAAATTAACAAATTTTAAAAATTTGTTGGGCCAAGTGAATTATATGCTAACTTTCTATACTTGCAGATTGTGTTCAGACTGGGCAGAATTAATAACTGTGCTAGAAAAAAAAATGCCATCATAAAGATGTCTCAGATTTCTATCAATGGTGTTCACTGTAAATCAGCTATATCCTGGTTTTCATGTTTGTAAAAACCATTTGCAGAGGCAACTCGAAACTATCTAGTAATCAAACCCCTGCAGTTAGTTTACAATCCAAATAAAACCTTTTGCATGAAAAAGCTTTAAGGAAAAAAACAAAAAACAAAAAACAGCCCTCAAATAATTTGGGATCCTGTCCTTAAGTACCTGGAAACTAGAGGTCTGAAGTTTTATCCCTTTCTGCAAAAGATAGGCTAGATTTCTTTGCAGAATTTCTTGGCTTTCTGTGTGTGTCTTTTTCTTTATGTGGATTTAATGATAAGCAACACATTTCTGTGCAAGTTTCACACTTTTCCACAGTAGAAGTTCTTCTTGTACGTTAATTCCTTCCCTCTGGTCATCTGTTACCTCATCATCTTACCTGTTTGAAAAAAACAAAAGACTGTGTGTGTGCATGAATATCTCAAATCTATCATATCATTCAGTTAGAAAAAAATAAAAAACTGAATTCCCTAAGATTACTAAAAGACCAATAAAAAATACTTAAAATAGTTTCAAACTCAAGCCTGCAGAATAACCTGAGTTTTTATGAAACAACAAAAAGCCAAGGGCAAATGGTATTACATCCTAAGGCACGAGGTTTGCTTGAAGAAGGTGCACATGCCTGTGTCCCTTTCAAGAACTACTGTATCAGAAGCTCTGGGATGTGGCTCAGAGACCTGTATTTTTCAAAAGCCTTCTAGGTAACTTTGAAGCAGGTAATCTATGGGTCTCAAGTACGAGTAACACAGATTGGAAATGGAGAGGGAGAGAGAGCTAGTCCATTATAACAGGAATTTAAAATGGCTTTGTTCCTGTAGCTGCACAGTGATCTTGGAAGCCAGTTTCAAAAGAGAAACAGATTGATTTATTTAATTTCTCTCTGCCCCATAAAAGTAGTATGAACATCTATCTGAAGAGAAAAAATTCTGGCTGCATCCTAGGAGGAATTTAATATGAGGATTCTTACAAAAGACACAATGAGCAGGCAGTTAAATACCCAAGGTTTTAATTTCACTTCTACAAAAGCTGAGGGCATAACATTAAATTTTAACGTTTAGAAGACATTTTGACAAGAAGCTAAGGTAATCTAGGAACATTGCTCTCTTATGATATAACTTGCAACAGAGATAAAGCTGGAGAAATGGATATTTAACTATCCTTTCAACCAACTCTTTCAAACATGAAATGTTTCAGCCAAGTTCTAAGCAAAGAACTGAAGAGCAGGCAAAGTTTGAACTCTCTTCTTGGGGCCAAGGGCACCAAAACTCCTTATTGTGAATAAAAGAAAGTGCCACACATCTTGGATCCCAGAAATTCAGATGGCAACGTCGACATCAGGAAAATCGGGAGATCAACTTTGGATCTACATGGAAAGAGGACCTGCAGGTAACCAGCCCTACCTTCTGCCATCTCCATGTTGTAGCTCCATCGGTCCTTATCCTCGTTTTCCTATTCTAAGCCATTTATGAAAAGACATATGCCCGGGGGCTCTGATGTTCTGCTAGGCTGTGGAGGTGAGGCTCAGTGTAGCTCCTTTCCTCCCTGTGCCTTTCATCTGTCAAGGATGTTCTCTGCTGAGAGTTGCTCCAGGAGGACGAACTGGGAGGACCAATGTTCCCTCTTCCAGGTTTATCCTATGCCCAAGAGCCTGAGGCAAACACCAATGCATTTGGAAGTAAAGTTGAACTTGAGCTTGACCATCAACTTCATTCCTTATCATTTTCTGTGTGACCTCCTGTCTCAAGCTTCATATAACCAGAAAGCAATCAAACTTTCATACTAAGAAGGAAATAAACTATGATCCTGAATTTGATAAAGAAAATAAGCAGTTGGCCTGGGCTCTCCCATAATTTCTGCAATGAATTAATTTTCTCCGTGTGAATGATAGATGGGGCTGGTGTTGATGATGACAGAAAGATCAGCTGCAAATGACCTTAAGGTTACCAGTGGGGAAAGGAGGGGTCGGGAAGGATAACTTGGGAGTTTAAGATTTGCATATGTTACTACTACATATAAAATAGATAAACAACAAATTTCTACTGTATAGCACAGGGAACTACACTCAAAATCTTACAGTAATGTATAATGAATAAGAATATGAAAAGGAATATATGTACATATCTGTATGACCGAAACATTATGTTGTCCACTAGAAATTGACACAACATTGAAAACTGACTATAATAAAAAAAAAATGCAAAGGGAGAATGGTTTACACCTAAAGTTAAAGTACCGACAGACTATCATTTGTTTGTTATAAATTTAAAATTTTAATTCTTTAAGAGATTATAAGATGTTTAAGTGGCTTGTAGAAAGTTTATATATTAGGGAAAAACGTGCTTCATTAAAAGGAAGAAGGCATTGTCAAATTGCCTTAAAATGGCTTCTTAAGATTGCAACAAGGTTTTGATTGATTTTATTTTTGTTTTATTTTCCAGCTAGAGTTACCATTAAAATATAGAATATATAAAGAAGCATTTCCTTGTGTTTTCCTAATACATAAACCATCTATTTCGAACCTTATAAATTTAAAGTTTTCGTGTAAATTTGATTTTTTCCCCAATTTTTCTGTTACTGCCGTCTGCAATACTTGTTAAAGTGCAGATTCCTATACACAGTTCCTAAGAGATTATCTTCCTTTGGTTTAAAAGTCATTTACCTGTTTTTAAAGTCACCCAGAAGAAGTATGTTTTATTTACTTTTTCTTTGGAGTTCCTTAAAGCAAGACGAAAGTCCCAGAGAGGTAATTTTAGAAACACTGTGGATAACACTCTGTGTCTGGCCATGCATGTCCTATAAAAGGATGAATGAGTCATGCGGATACATTCCAGTAGTGACCTTGTTATAAATTCCATTTTTACCACATTCATGAGAAAGTCCTAATCTTCAAATGCCTTGAGATAGATGCTACCCTCAAAAATGCACCCAGAAGTCCCACACGAGACTAATAATCTGATATACACAGAGTTTATTTGGTTCAGCCAAGGGTTTTCCATGTCTGTTTTCAAAGTGTATCAGGGGAGGCTATAGCTCAGTGGTAGAGTGTATCCCTAGCATGCAGGATATCCTGGGTTCAATCCCTAGTACCTCCATTAAAAAAATAAATTAAAAAAAAAACCCTAATTACCCCCCCCAAAAAAAACCCAAACAAATTTTTTTTTTAATTTTTTAAAAAGTGTATCAAGTGCAAAAGGAAAAAAAGAAATTTGTTCAGCAGCCAAAACCCCTTTTCAGCAATGCTCACTTGCTCAACAAAGGTTTCTGCCAAGTTCAAGTTGCTGGGGTTGCTGTTAGGAACATTGATGTCCATTGCCTACTTCAAAAACTGTGTCAAGGTACTTTTTTTCCTAGCTTTTAGAAGAAGTTTCCATTGTTAAATCTTAAAAGTTCCTTCACAAGAGGTTAAATCTGATTTTTACATCAGTTTCAGTTCAGATGTAAATCTGTTGAATCAGCTGGTGGTGATGACTTGGTCCTGAGCCTAGTTCTTAAACCTGCTGATTTGCCACTATTCAAAATTGCTATAGAGGTTTGCGGCCACTGCGTTGAGGTACGTAGGCCTCAGCAGAACATAATCCCAACTTCATTTTAGCTTTTCTGTAACAGAACACCTGGTTCCAGCACGGACACGTCCTGAATATGCAACCTGGTCCCAGGTGCAGGTTCATCCACTCTGTCGGATTAACTGGAACGCTGTTGTCTGCTCCCTTGTTTCCGGCCCGTTTGTTAATTTCAGTGCAGTTCATCGATGCAACAGTATTGTATTATTGCATTATCCTTGTGTTCACCAGGTTTGTTTGTTTTTTTGTTTGGAGTTTTCTTTGGGGGGAGGTGGGTGCTGGGGATTTAACCCAGGACACTGGGCATGCTAAACTAAGCATGCGCTCTACCACGGAGCTAGACCCTCCCCCCACCAGTTTGATTCTTAATTGAGCAAGGATCAGGAGAAGCAGAGTCAGGGCCAATAGGAAGACAGAAGGCTTTGAGTTAATGCCTGGCACATTGAGTTAATTCCAGGCACACCGAGGGAATGTGGCTACCATGTACAGATAAATCGGGACAGAAAGCAAAAGAAGCCTTCATTGTTTTTTAAGTCATTTTTGATCTATTGGAAAAAGTTATTCTTTGATCATTCAGATACTTTTTTTTTTTCTCATTTGTCATCAAGACTTCTGGTTTACATAGCAACTGGTAGTTTTTGCTTTTCCTGTATGCTAAGGTGACAAAAGCCAATGTAAATAAAT
This sequence comes from Vicugna pacos, assembly GCF_048564905.1. NCBI lineage: Eukaryota > Metazoa > Chordata > Mammalia > Artiodactyla > Camelidae > Vicugna > Vicugna pacos. Next base: position 13,302,582 of record NC_132994.1, on the reverse strand, counting down.
TCAGTTCAAATAAATGCTCAGCTCAACTGACTCATTGCTTGAGGGGCAGCAATCTCTCAGGGCTGCAAAATAGAGGCCATGCAGAGACACAAAGGAAGGAGGGGTGGGAATGGCATTTCATCATTTCAGAAGAAAAGAGGCCTATTGCTTCCCATTGTCTTAAAGGGAATAGTAGTTAAAGCACTGTTTGCCATTAGCAACATTTGAAAGAGTCGATAATTTCTATGACATTATGCATTTTTAAAAAGCAAATACATGCCCTTAGTGCAATTCTCCTAGGTGGAAGCATTTTCTGTTGCTCCTGTATCTGTGTCTTCTAAGTGTGTGTCTTCATGCTAAGTCCAGTTATATGACTAGAAACAGGGCAAAAATGGGTTTGTCCTATTGTAATGGACACAGGGAATCCAAGTCTCTAGCTGTTTAAGACACAAGCATAGGACAATAAATATTTTTCAAAAAATTAATAAAACTAAGGTAAAAATAAAGAAATAGGTAGATAAATAAAATCAGCACCTAGTGTCAGTGTTCTCAGAGGGTTTTGCTGGATAGTATGTTGCATTCCGTTTTATTTGTTCTTAGAACACGAGTTACTTTCAGATGTTTTTTCTCTCATTTTTAAAATTTTTTTGTTTGTTTCTTTGTGTTCAGGGGCGGGAGTAATTAGGTTTATTTATTTATTTAATGGAGCTACTGAGGACTGAACCCAGGATCTTGTGTATGCTAGGCATGCACTCTACCACTGAGCTATACCCACCCTGCTTCCTCTCATTTTTAGTAGATGTCTGATTCACAGGCTATAGGGAAGTGGTAAATGTTATTGATGGTGATCATTTGGGGACATTTATTGATGACTTTTGTCGTCACAAAGTGTTAGGTGGGAAACCACATTCATCTGAGATAAATGAACACTTATGTCTGCCCCTGTAAACTTTCCTCAGTCTATCCTCTTTCTCTTCACCTCAGTGTGAACAAACTTAATGCCAAATTTAAGCTCATATTATGGTTGTGTCTCTCTTTAAAAGAACTTAAAAAAAAATCTATGAGGCTGCTCATTTAAAGAACAGTTTGCCACATAAGAAAGCAACCTGTGTCAGAGTGTGATTAAGCTACACAAGTCCTATAAATACACTAAATGTTAGTAATTTGGACCGATTTGAATAGTCTGAATTCAGAACAAATTTTAATTACAGAGTTCTTTTAAAAAACAATCCAATCTTATTGCTTTCAAGTAACTATACAGATAGGAAGCAAACATATCCATCCTCTCTGTGTGAGTGATCTTAGGAAAATTGCTATAAAGGATACATGTGGGATTTGTAACTAGACTGTGTTTATAGATATGTTAAACGATGGAGAGTTTTCACAAAATTCCATTTTTAGGAGTTTCCCCAATTTCTCCATTATAGATTTGTTTACTCAGAAAATACATTCCGAGGTGGGAGGGGAGGTCTACAAGTAATTCTAAGTGCCTGACAAATTATTGCAATGTCAAAATTAGTGCTGAAGCCTAAGATTCTGTCCTGTAAAGGGATTTTTAAGAAAGATTGTTTTCCAGAAGGTCCCCATTAATTCAAGGGGATAACCCAAGAGATGAAACAATTTGGTACTGGTGCTGAGAACATCTGCACCACAGTGACAGGAAGGGGGCAGGGCTCAGCCATGCAAGGAATGCTACAGCAATTAACACCAAAATGGTGAAAGATTCAACCCCCAGTAGGCCTTGAGGCTCAAGATGATGGGAGATTTAACTTAGAGTAGACCTTGAGCTTCATTATATGCTTATTGTGATATGTTAGCATGATGAATAACATGCCTATAGTTGCCATGGCAGTTCCAAGACTAGACACAAAAGGTCAAAGAGTGGGAAATGGCCAACTTCCTGGGAATCCCAGCCCCTTCCCTGGGCTAGTTAGATTGCTCCTTCCACTTATTTGCATATGAAGCTACGAAAGCCCATAAAAATGGGCAACCCTGCCCTTCACGGCCTCTCTCCGTTTGGAGATGGCCTGCACTCTGTCTGTGGAGTGTGTGTACCTACTTTTACTCTAATCTGAGCACACAGCCCCCACACCTTGTGGCCTTTCTCTTGCCTTTCAGTGTATCTCTCTGAATAAATCTACCTTTACTCAACTGTGGCTAGCTCTTGAATTCTTTCTTGCACAAAGCCAAGGACCCACACTTGGCCGGGCATGTCCCAGGGGCTCAACCGAAGCCTGGGACACGGCCCTCCTCACACCCCACATCTGTTTTCTTGCATCAACAGTATGATATGACTGCTAAAAAGCCAAAATTGTCATTTCAAAGTAAGGTGATATGTAAAAAGAATGCTTACTGTGAAAGACTTGTCTAAACACAATTACCTGCAGTAGAAATAAATATCAATTAATTCTAAAGCAATATATAAATATGTTTCTAGTCTTCTAGCAAGCAATTACTATATAGAATATTGTATTAGTTAAGTAATGCTTTTTTTTTTGCTGTAACTGTGTATTTTTATTATTTATTTAACACGTATTTTTGAGCCCTGACCATGTGTCTAGGCATTGAAGGCAAATTTAAAACAAACAAATAATCCCCCCCTCCAAAAATCCCCGTATTCCTGCCCTAAATTAGGAAAAAGAAGATAAGCAAATAAATATAATACAATGTAATGCCCCTAAATTAGATGTATCACATTTGTTCATTTGTCCATTCATGTAACAAATATTTATTGTCTACTATGTGGCAAGCACTAGGTACTGAGCACACAGTGGTCACCAGGACCCTGCCTTCATGGACCTCCCATGTAATATTTCTTAAATTGTGCTTTAAGTTAAGATCTGAAGCACTGGGATGTGTTTGAATAGGATATTGCAATAGCGTTCTAGGCAGAAGAAGATTTACGTGGAAAGACCAGCAATATTAACACTCATGACATAAACAGGACAATACGGATGAAAAGTTCTGTGCAGCTGGAGGGTGGAGAATGCAGTTAGAGCTGTGGAGTCGGACGTAGTGATAAATGGAAGTGGGGTAGCTAGTAGGGGAACAACGATGGTTGTTAAGCCCGGAAACAACGTGGTTTAGGTTATTTTTTGTGTGTAGATGACTTTCTTATGTGGACAACATAAGAATTACTGAGGAGAGCAGTTAGGAAACTGTTACGATAGTCAGGAGGGAGATGGTGGCTGCCTGAACTAGGGCAGCGGCAGTAACGAGCAGGACTCATCCCTGTGCTATCACTACATCTACAGGGATAAACGGTGTGAGTCAGTAACACCTGAAATTCTCATTTTCTATGTACTGTATCTTTGGTCGCTTTGTTTTAACATTTTTGAATAATTTAGACAAACTTTCATAGATAATACTTTTTTATTAACAAAACATAACTATAAAATCTGTGAATTATTACTCAATATCAGAATCAGAACAGCCAAAAAAAGCAATATGACTGCATGGTATCTTTTAATACCTATGGGCAAGTTCCCCCTAGCTATCATCCTTTTAAAAATGTCTTAGAACATTTTGTGCATTGTCATGGCACATGAACTTTAGAATAATTTCATCAAGTTCCCAAAACAATCTCCTTAGAATTTTTATTAGACTCATTGAACCTAAAATTAATTTGGTTACAGGATTATCTTCAAAATATTCTACTTTACTTTCTAGGAATTTGACATATTCTTCTCATTATTAAAGAGTTCTGTCTAATAAAACAGAATTTTATAGTTTTTCCCCTGCAAGCCTCTAAAGAAAGCTAATCTTAGATATATCAGGAATAATCCTGTGCTGTTGTGAGATGGGTCATATTTTTTCTTACTGAAATAGAAGAGAGTGGTTATTTGTAGGTTTCATAACCAACAAATTTACTGAATTATCTTATTAATTCTAAAAGCTTTTTCTTGATTTGGTGGGTGATGGTGGGGTTCTAGTGCCTTTATGTTTACAGTTTAAGAGTTATATGACTAGTCTCTGTTTCATATCATTATGGGCATCTTTATTTAATTCCTAATTTTAATACAATCTCTAGCAGTTCAGCACACACTCAGTATTTTCATTCTTAGGAATGAGAATGGTTATTAGTTTTAATTATAATTTCTTAGCAATAATATATCACAGTAAAAGATTTCTGAATTTTGATCCAAACTTCCATATTTGAGATAAATCCTACTTAGTTGTAACTGAGCATTATTTTTCTCAAGTCTTTACTCTTTCTCTTTAAGACTGATCTTTGAATTGAATTGTGCAAATATCCTGTGCTCATTTATTAAAATTTCTAGTCTAGTTTAGTTGAATATTTTCATTCTCAAAGGCTAAAATATTCTGTATTATGTCTTTAAATAAAAGAAGAGCTATCCCTAATTATTCTTTCCACAAGCACTCTTCTGATCTCAGGACTTGAAATAAAGTACAGTACTGATACCTAATTATTTCCCTTCTTATGTTGGCAAATATCGTGTAGGTATGTTCTCATTCTGATATAGAACTTTGTTAAAAATCCTAATGATATTTATTTTAATGTGTTTAGTTTAATTCTTGGGTTTCGCTTTGTAGAATTAAGCTTCTAATTCAGTTATTTGTCAAAGTAGACTAGTTAAGGGGTAAGGTTAAAGTCTTGAGCTCACTAGATTATCTGATTTTCAAGACCTGACTGCCTCTTACAAGCTGTGTGACTTTAGAAAACTTAAACTGTTCTGGGCTCAGCTTCCTTCTATGAAATAAGAGTGAGGTACTATGTATAAGGCTACTGTGAGTAAAATGAAACAAAACATATGAGGCTGGTAGGACAGTATCTTGACATTGTAAGTGTGGCTAATTTTATAACTTTCTCTTCAAAACCTAGGCATGTCAAGATATTGAATATAATTCCTTGTGCTATACAGAAGAAATTTGTTTATCTATTTGTATATATAGTGATTAACATTTGAATATATGTGTGTGTGTGTATATATATATGCATGACTGGGACAGATATTGACACATTGTAATTGACTGTACTTCAATAAAAATAAAAATAAAAAGATAAAATAGATAAGCCACAAGGATATATTGTATAGCACAGGGAATTATAGCCATTATCTTATAATAACTTTTAATCAAGTATAATCTGAAAATACTAAGTTACAATGTGTACTGAAACTAATATAATATTGTAAATCAACTATGCTTCAATTTAAAATAATATGTAGGCGTGCCGAATCTTGTGAAACATTTGAAATAGTTAGCTTGCAACAACTATATTATCCTTTTTTTATCCCCTTTTCTCACCTAGAATTATTCTCTTAGTCCTGCTATTCCCTAAGAGTACTTAGTATTGAAATTCTTTTTTTCTTTCACTTGTTCATTCTTCCTGCTATACTTGAAATACTCTTAGTTTCTAAACTAAGGGTCAAAAATATGTTCACATGCAAGATTTGACAATGGATAGATGATTGGAAATGAGAAAACCTAAGGCCCTATTTACTTCTCCTTTAGGGTTATTTAAATGGGAGAAATTAAGGATTGGAACCAGGAAGAGGGAACACTGGGAGGATTACAATGAGGAGAACACAACAGAACCAGTGTCAGCTTCTGTTTCTCACTGTCATCTTACTCCCAGTTTCATCATTCTGGGCCAGAGGTAAGAGCAAATGAGGCATCCTTTTTGCATCCTATTGTCTAATTCCCCTTCCCTCATACGCTTTCAGTAGACTTCGAGCAGTCACCTTAGCATCCAGTCTTCCATAGGCTCTCAGGGGTGTCTCAAGGTTGCTGTGACCCAGAGAGCTATATGGAATACATTTGCTATCTGCAAAACATTGTCCTAAGAGTGTGGAATGGCTGCGTAAAAATTCTAGTGCCCAGGGCCTTCATAGACTCTTTTTTACAAAATGTTGCTTTAATATTTCTAATCACATTAGGTGGTAAAGGTTCATGTGGTTTTGGTACCTTCATTCTTTCATGAATTACTTTGGGAAAATACTTCTTCATTTAAACCTATTTTCTTCTTTTTTTGTCTTTTAAAAAATGTATGTGTGTGTGTATATATATATATATAGTTGAAGTATAATCAGTTTACAATACTGAGTCAATTACTGGTGGACAGCATAATGTTTCAGTCATACATGAGCATACATATATTTGTTTTCCTATTCTTTTTCACAAGAAGTTACTACAAGATATTGGATATATATCCCTGTGCTATGAACTTGTTGTTTATCTATTTTATATATAGTAGTTAGTATCTGCAAATCTCAGACTCCCAATTTATCCCTTCCCAATCCCTTTCCCTTCTAGTAACCATAAGTTTGTTTTCTATGTCTGTGAGTCTGTTTCTGTTTTGTAAATAAATTCATTTGTCTTTTTTTTTTTTTTTTTTAGATTCCACATATAGGTAATATCATATGGTATTTTTCTGGCTTACTTCACTTAGAATGACAATCTCCAGGTCCATCCATGTTGCTGTAAATAGCATTATTTTATTGACTGAATAGTATTCCATTGTATAAATATACCACAGCTTCTTTATCCAGTCATCTGTCGATGAAAATTTAGGTGGTTTCCATATCTTGGCTATTGTATATAGTGCTGCTATGAACATTGGGGTGCATGTATCTTTTTGAATTAAGGTTTCCTCTGCATATATGCCCAGCAGTGGGATTGCTGGAGCATATGGTAAATCCATTTTCAATCATTTGAGAAATTCCCATATTGTTTTCCATAGCAGCTGCACCAAACTGTATTCCCACCAACAGTGTAGAAGGGGTCCCTTTTATCCCCACCCTATCCAGCATTTATCATTTGTGGACTTTTGAATGATGGCCATTCTGACTGATGTGAGGTGATACCTCATTGTAGTTTTGATTTCTTTTTCTTTGATAATTAGCAATATTGCGCATTTTTTCATGTGCCTGTTGGCCATTTGTATGTCTTCATTGGAGAATTGCTTGTTTAGGTTTTCTGCCCATTTTTAGATTGGGTTGTTTGTTTTTCTTGTTTAATTGTATGAACTTTTTATGTATTCTGGAAATTAAGGCCTCGTCAGTCTTATTTCTTGCAAATTTTTTCTCCCATTCCTTAGGTTGTCCTTTTGTTTTGCTTATGGTTTCCTTTGCTGTGCAAAAGCTTGTAAGTTTGATTAGGTCCCATTCATTTATCTTTGCTTTTATTTCTATTACCTTGGTAGACTGCCCTAGAAGAACATTGCTAAGATTTATGTAAGATAATGTTTTGCCTATATTTTCTTCTAAGAGGTTGATAGTGTTTTGTCTTATGTTTAAGTCTTTAAGCCATTTTGAGTTTGTTTTTGTGTATGATATGAAGGAGTATTCTAACTTCATTGACCTTCATGCAGCTGTCCAGTTTTCCTAACACCATTTGCTGAAGAGATTACGTAGATTAATGGCTGTGGAGAAGCTTTGATGGTGACCTTCCAATACAAATAATAACTAACACTTGTGGAATGTTTAATATGTCAGGCGCTGTTCTATCTGTTTTGCACACAACAACTCATTCAATCTTTGCGGCAATTCAAAGAAGTAGGTGCTATTTTCATCTCCATTTTGTAAATTAACAAACAGACACTGAGAGATTAAATAATTTCTCCAAGGGAAAAAAAAAGCTAGTAATTGGCAGCACCAGGTTCAAACTCAAGCTTGATGTCACTGATAACCATGATTAGAGAAAAAGAGAGATGCAACAAGAAGAAAGAAGCAGAGAACCTCAGGACCAGCCAGAAATTGTCCTTGGATGTTTGGAGACACTCAAATCTGCTAAATTTCTCTGTCCCACCTTTGTTTTCACTTGTGCTTACATGTAAGAAGTCTGACCTATGCTCTTATTACTGGCAGTGAAAAGTCTGAGCTAATACACAATTCATAGAAAAAAAGATGAAATGCTTTTATGAGTGCAGTTTTTTTGCTTCTAGTAATCAATTCCAGAATAAACTCTGACATTTGTTATAAAACATTACATATAAACACAGAGTAATTATTGTTTGGTTTGTTATACTGAAATATTTGAACTCAATCTTGGACTTTAAGAAGAGGAGGTAGAGTAATTTTAGTCAGCCATTTGCTTCTTGACTTTCTCCCAGAAAATTGTAAAGGGGACATCTAATGGTATATAAATACCAGCATGGAAGCACAATCTAAAGCCTGTGGAATTAAGCCAATTATTTAGGTTTAGTAACTATGGAAATTCTTTGCTAGAAAAAATTATATAGTTGAAATGAAACCTTGTGAAGAAAAACTGTACTTGGCATCAAATATTTCTCTTATTGATCTTTCTCCTTAAAAGTAAAAGCTGACTTAATGTTAAAATATTTTCTACTATCTCATTCACTTGGTTCTTTATACTTTTGAAGCAGCACCCAAAGTAGCCTTTCTATTGAAGTAAGCTGAATGGTCATGAATAAATATTCTATTTATCAGTATATTTTGGGAAAAGGGGTGAAGAAAAGATTGACTGAGCCCTGTCAGTAGGCTTAATAAAAAAAAGCAGCTTCCTCATATTTCTAGTTCTGGTTTGAAAGACTAAATTCAATACCTTTTTATGACCTATAATAGTGAAAAATAATGTGAAAAGGAATACATGTATTTATATATGTATGTGTGTGTGTTAATACATTACAGAAATTAACACAGAAATTAACTGAAATTAGCACATTGTAAACTGACTATATTTCAATTAAAAAAAGAAAGTGATTAATTTCAAATAGATTTTGTGCTCCTGATAAAAGCTAGTGAGACTGTGAAAGTCACAAAGAATAATACTTTTTGACTTCAGAATCTAAAGAGATGGGTATCTCAAAGGCCAGTCCATCAAACAGTAAACTTTTTAAAGGTGAGACAATGTCTATGCCATTCAGTACTGTATCCACACTGCCTAGCAGAGTAGCTGGAGCATTATAAATGCTTAATAAGCATTAGTTGTATGAGAAATTCAAGTATTTACAATGTCTCTTCCCTTTATTTATATACTATTACAGCAAAAGATCTTCTTCAGAATGATGTGCCTTAAGGGGGCTTCAAATACCTTCATCTGAATTTGCATAGACTCTTAGTCCACAAAGCATTCAGGGAACAACCTTTTTTTTTTTTCTTATAAGCCAACATTGGTAAACACTCAGAATATTGGAGATAATACTTTTTAGTAAAGCAGGTCCTAAAATTCTCCAATGTGAGTATAGTCTTGATTCCACTGTTGAATGAGATTGTGAAAAATTTGTTCATTAGCCCCATGTATCATTTAGGCAGAAATAAGCAAGAAAAAGAACTGGATACTTTTATTAACTTTTTATTTTGGAAAAATGTTGTGTTTATAGCAAAATTGTAGAGATAGTACAGAGAGTCCGCATATGTCCTTCATCCAGCTTCCCCTAATGTTATATTTTACATAGCAGCACTACGTTTGTCAAAACTAGGAGTTTAACATTAGTCCAATACTATTGATTAAACCACAGACTTTGTTCAGATCTTACCATTTTTTTTCACTGAAGTCCACTGTTTATCTAGGATTTAATCTCAATTTAGAGTAGTACATTGCATTTAATCTTTATATCTCCTTGGGCTCGTAAGATATGTAGTAGTTTCTCAATCTTTCCTTGATTTTTTTGTGATCTTGGGTTTTGGTAACTAACAATCAGGTGTTTTTGTAGGATTTTCCTCAATATGTTTGATCAGTTTCATGATTAAACTGAAATTACGGGTTTTAGGGTAGAATAACTCAGAGGCGAGGTGCCTTTCTCATTGCATTATATCAGGGGATATGTGATATCAACATGACTTGTCACTAGTGGTGTTAACCTTGGTCATTTAATTAAAGTAATGTCTTCCATGTTTCTCCCCTGTAAAGTTACTATTTTTTCCATTTTTATCTTTGGGAAGCAAATCACTAAGTCCAGGCCACATTCAAGAGGGTAGGAATTAGGCTCCTCTTCCTAGAGGGGAAAGTGTATGCTATTGGAGATTCTTCTGTAAGGATGACTTGTTCTTTCTCTCCCACTGATTTATGTCAGTAGGGACTTGTGGATATTTATTGCATTCTTTAGGTAATAGTAATTCAATACCATGGTTATTTATATTGTTGCTCAAACTTTTCCAGCTCTGGCCATTGGAAACTCAGGTTGATTCCTGTGTCTTTTGAATCTATGTGTTTTTTTTTTTTTTGTACATCCTTAATTTTTTGGAGCTGTTAAGATGTTCCAGGAACATCTTGTATTTCCCTACCTTAGCCCTAGGATCAACCATTTTCCAAGGATCCTTGGCTCCTTTCATTGGAGAGTAGTATTTAGAAAACAAGACTTGGATATCGATGTGCTCCTAGGATGTCACTTCTAGACACCAAGTGAGCAGAACCAAAAACTATAACTATATATGTATATAGAGTAACCCATGGACACACATGTGTATTTATTTTTATATCTATCTATATGTTTGTTTAAGTAAACATAAGATCCTACTGACTTCTCTGACTCTAATTCATTCTAGATTTCCCCCCTTGTGTATTTGTAACTTTTTTTCTGTCTATAAGAAACCTGGCTCCCCTTAACAGCAATTTATATCCTTATTCAATGCTAGTACACCTATAAAGTAGTCTTAGAATTACTAATCTGTACCCTGTGTGAAAGAAACTTATCAACCGGAGCACATTGTTTACATATGGCTCTTTTTGTCTTTATCCTTTCAGTATCCAGGCAAAACAACATGTTTCCAAGTTGCTTATGTCAGGGGAACTCTGGATACATTAAGGAAAAATTAATTTGCAGGATAGAATATGGAATGACTTATAGATTCAGAAAAAGAAATGAAGAAATGTCAAGCTCTCAGTGGTATAAATGAGAGCTGAAGCCAGACTTCCCAGAGTCTGACCAGGCTGCTATGTATATGCAGCCTTTGAGAACATCCCTTGTTTCTTCCTCTCCTCAAGAGGCTTACCACCGGAACTTCTTTGCTAAAGCTCCTGTGTTTTTCTTTATCACCCAGGCACCTTCATGTCACTTTTGAGTTTCTATGTATAAAAACCATTAATGTCTTGGAAAAAGTATTGGATAAGGAATCTTGTCTCTGTGCACTTAGAGATTTTTAACTTTGGATAATTTATTTAAATTTTTTTTTTTAGAGTCCTAAGTTTTTATTTTTATTTTTTTAAACATTTTTTATTGATTTATAATCATTTTACAATGTTGTGTCAAATTCCAGTGTTCAGCACAATTTTTCAGTCTTTCATGGACATATACACATTCATTGTCACATTTTTTTCTCTGTGAGTTATCATAACATTTTGTGTATATTTCTCTGTGCTATACAGTGTAATCTTGTTTATCTATTCTACAATTTTGAAATCCCAGTCTATCCCTTCCCACCCTCCACCCCCCTGGTAACCACAAGTCTGTATTCTCTGTCTGTGAGTCTATTTCTGTGCTGTATTTATGCTTTGTTTTTGTTTGTTTGTTTTTGTTTTTGTTTTTGTTTTTTAGATTCCACATATGAGCGACCTCATATGGTATTTTTCTTTCTGTTTCGGCTTACTTCACTTAGAATGACATTCTCTAGGAGCATCCATGTTGCTGCAAATGGCACGGAATGGGAGAAAATTTTTGCAAGTGAAACTGACAAAGGCTTGATCTCCAGAATATATAAGCAGCTCATACGACTCAATAAGAAAAAAATAAACAACCCAATCCAAAAATGGGCAGAAGACCTAAACAAGCAATTCTCCAAGGAAGACATACAAATGATCAAAAAGCACATGAAAAAATGCTCAATATCACTAATTATCAGAGAAATGCAAATCAAAACTACAATGAGGTATCACCTCACACCAGTCAGAATGGCCGTCATTCAAAAATCCACAAATGACAAATGCTGGAGAGGCTGTGGAGAAAGGGGAACCCTCCTATACTGCTGGTGGGAATGCAGTTTGGTGCAGCCACTATGGAAAACAGTGTGGAGATTCCTCAAAAGACTAGGAATAGACTTACCATATGACCCAGGAATCCCACTCCTGGGCTTGTATCCAGAAGGAAATCTACTTCAGGATGACACCTGCACCCCAATGTTCATAGCAGCACTATTTACAATAGCCAAAACATGGAAACAGCCTAAATGTCCATCAACAGGTGACTGGATAAAGAAGATTTGGTATATTTATACAATGGAATACTACTCAGCCATAAAAACCGACAACATTATTTAAATTTATTGACCTCAATTTTCTCATTTCTGTAATGGACATAATGATAATAGTCGCTTCACTCTTCTTGTCTTACCTCACTAGGTATCAAATTGGAGATATATATGTATATATATATATATAGAGAGAGAGAGAGAGAGAGAGGAGAGAGAGACAGGCTAGGAGAAATGTTATAATGTTTTTATTGATATGCATTCAAACTGTTCTAGTTTAGTTTTAATGCTCTATAAGCAGATATTGTTTTTGCAAAACAAGGACAATAACTGATTTATACTAAACAGATTTCATTTGTATTAATGAAGATCAAGTTTGGATATGTTCAAATTCATAGGCAACAATTGATCCAAGGTATCTGACAAAACTCCAGCAGATTAAGACAGCAACAAAAACACTGATAATTTATGCTCTCTGTAATTAAATATAATCCCTCGAATCTCTTGGAAGCATACAATGGAATAGCATGTGTTTGGATTTCGAGTTCTAGCAGTAAACAGAGATGAGAGACTAGCCAGGATAAGTTAATCAGAATTATATTTGGCTGGCTACAGTTGTGTGTGTCCAATATATCAACTCTTACTGTAGCATCAGTTGACAACTCCAACAGAAAGTGCTGTGTTTGCAAGAATGGAGGAGGGAAAAAAGATTGATGTCAACCTGTCAATTTTCCTACTTTACAAAAACATAAATATTAGAGCTCTACCAACTGAGGGATACACGACTCTCATATCATGAAACAAATGTAGTAATTTTTCTAAATTCTTTGAAAAAAATCTGGGTAAGTCTGGCCTTACTTTCTCCACAAGGTTTTGGTTTAACCACTGAGAAAAGTGAGGGGTATGAAAAGGAAGGGGAAGAAAATTGTTTAACACCTGCCATGTGGCAGGTACTAGGCTAGGTCCTCTTTGGATTATTAATTCAATAACTCTTCCCATCTACACTGCAATGTAGGTATGTTAACCCCCATCTGACAGATGCAAAATTGAGACGAAAATTGAAAATGGAAACACATGACCCGTAAGTGCTGGAGTTGGTGGCCCAGTATGGTATCTGTCAATCTTCAAAGACTTTGCTCTATCTACACTGTCACATTGTTGGGAAAATATATTTTGTTAATATTATTTGAGGAACAATGTAAATAAGAAGGAAATCTTGCACTGAAAGATATTAAATGATTTATTTTAAAGTCTAAGAGGAATGATCTTTTCCAAGTTTTCTCTGATTTGGATTCCTCCAGTAAGTATTAAATGCATCCTCTGGTTCATGCTTTTTCTAACAAATGACATAATTAGAGTCTCTCTCCATGGAAAATCTATGTGTAAAAATACTTTTTCAATTCTTTATTGATCTCATCACAAAGACCAGCATGGTTTGAATTCTGGAAAACAGTCTGCAAATGAGCTTGCCACTTGTGACACACAAAATTAATTTGATGAGGTGTAGGTGTTATGCTTTTATGTCTACCCATTACACACCTGCCTGAAAATTTACACTCCAAGTAAAAAGATCGCATCACATAAATATACTGATTTTATGTATAATAATGTCTAAAATAAAGTTTATTTATTCAACAAATATTTGCTGAGTGGCTATTAGGGCATTATTCTATACACTGCAAACGAACTACATTTCTTGATCTTACAGAACATTTGTTCATTTTTAAGGAAATAGCAACTAAGCAAATATATAATGTAATATCAGATAGTCATAGTGCTTTGAAAGAAATAAAGCAAAATAGGAGGATAGAACGACCTTAGGGTGTTCTTATAAGGCCATTGGTCAGCATCTCCCTCTTTATGAAGTTGATTTGGGGCAAATACCCTAAAAAATGAGGGGGTAAACATGTCCATATCTGGGGAAGAGAATACCAGGCAGAGGGAATAGCAGGTGCAAATGCCCTGAGAGTGGAATGTCCTTGGTGTGTTAAAGGCACAGCAAATGTGGCTGGAACAGAATGAGTAGGAAAGAATGTAGCAGATGAATTTGCAAGGGAGCTACCTATTTATAGATGTATGTAGGCTGTAGCAAGAATTCGAGATTGTAACTATGATGGGAAACCAAAGTGTGATGGGGTTTTGAGTAGGAAAGTAACTTAATCTGACTTATATTTTTAAAAATTACACTCTGGCTCCTATGTTGAGAACAGTCAGGAGGTGAACAAGTGTCGAAACCAGCCAGGGAGTTGTTGGAATAGTCAAGAGTTTATAACAGCTTCCACCTGCCCCCAGTGAAACACTGATCATGTGGAAACTAGTGTTTGAAATCATCCAAATCTTTCTTAACAGTTCTTAATATTTTGAAATCCCTTGATTTTTTCTTCTTTTAAAATCTCCATAGCTTTTACTCAGAACAAGGAATAATTTGTCAAGTATTAGCTGACAGTGAGGTTTCACAATGAATTTTCAAAGCACTTGCTGACTAAGTGCTAAGAGGATTGTAGACTTTGTCTATGCATGTTTAAAAGCCTTGTCAATTACATGAAGTTACATGGTAAAGAGAAGACGTAACATTTCTGAGCCCTTGGGAGCATAGTCTTTTCCTATAGGAAGTTGGAGGATCCCTCGTGCTTTTTATTTTTTTTCTTTTTTAAAATTGACTAAGAAATTTTTTTTTGAAGAATCAACAGAATGCAGAAATCCAATCATAAAGGGCAGTCAAATGTGCTTACACATGTTCAAGAAATCAATCATCTAAGTTATAAATAATAAGTAGTTTATGTCCTTTTTTAAAAATTTCACATATAAGTGATATCATATGGTTTTTTTCTTTTTCTTTCTGGCTTATTTCACTTAAAATGATGATCCCCAGGTCAATTCATGTTGCTGCAAATGGCATTATCTTATTCTTTTTATGGCTGAGTAGTATTCCATTGTGTAACTATACCACAACTTCTTTATCCAGTCACCTGTTGATGGATATTTGGGTTGTTTCCATGTCTTGGCTATTGTAAAAAGTGCTGCTGTGAACATTGCAGTGCGAATGTCTTTTTAAATTATATTTTTCTCGAGGTGTATACCCAGGAGTGGGATTGCTGGATCATATGGTAAGTCTATTTTTAGTTTTTAAAGGAACCTCCATACTGTCTTCCAAAGTGGCTGTACCAATTTACGTTCCCAACAGTGTAGGTGGGTTCCCCACACCCTCTCCAGCATTTATTGTATCCTTCATGCTCTTCTCAGTAAAGTTCAATTTGTACATCCCTTTCAGGGCTGTTCCTGGCAAGTAGTTCTCACTGGGTTCTTACTATCCAGATGTAAAGTGATGTGACCCCTGCTACCCCAGGGGCCTTCACTGGGTCATCAAGTTGATAGCGTAGCTGATGAACTATAGGCACTTGCATATATCCCAGGGAATTCAAGGGACTAATGGCTCTGAAGGCCAACAATTCTTGTTACATCTCTGATGAACAATCTCAAGGTGCATGAAGACTTGTGTTCTTTAGAAACAACAGAGGGATCACTGCTCAGAAATAGGTGGCCTTGAGTGCAGAAGTCACCAGGGAGTGACCCATGAGGACTCTGGATTGGACACTCCTTCTTCTTCAGTGTTGTCATCAAAAAGACTGGTTGGTAGAGAGAGGGAGAGGAGATGAGAAGCAGGCTATTGTTGAAGGACTACCAAGTCCAGATTTGCTCATTCTGGTCAAAATTCTGACACTGAGCTAGCAGGTCAGTAACAATCAAACATACACATGATAGCTAAGTAGCAACAAATAAATACAAAACACAACTTGTGGCAGGGTGCATGCATGCAGAAGACAGAATTTCAGCATCCACCGCATGCCACAAGGAAATTGAATTGAAGAGAGCCTCAGAAGATCAGTTCAGATTCTACAATTCCCAGGCTAGCTACATCTCTTAGTGTGCTTTAATATTCTTCCTCCTGCTTGGCCTCCAGTTGGTGCAGAGGCAGCTTATGAGACCAGCTCCTCCCAGGGACCCACTTCTACAACATACCAAAAGTCCTCCATTCTTCCTGCTCTGCCTCTCTCAACATAACTAGTGGTCCTCACTCAGCCTAACCCAAGTCTCAGGGGTTAATAAGTCATCCAGTAAGAAATGTCTCATCCCTGACTCTCTTTTTCCTTTTAGCTTCTTCTTCCGTAATCTCCCTAAACCAGAGGGAGGAATTTTCTCTTACTTCTCTTGTCACGTACATGGTAGTTCTGCTCTCTTAACTGAAGGGTCATTGTTACGCCTTAATGGCAGGGAGGAGAGAACGGTCTTTGCTCGCCAATGAGCTGACCTGCTATGCCTGTAATCAGCCTCCCCTGTTTCTTCCAGTCTCCATAGTCCTGTGTCTATAAAACCCATAATAGAAGTAGTGATGATCTTGCCTCCCACTTCAATTTTGTTTGTGGTCTATTTGATCCAATATGTGTGTGAATAGATTCTGGGTGCTACCTCTGGAGTAGTGGGTGTGAATAGAATAGGAAAGAGAAAAGCAATAGTGCAGAAAAGAATAAAGATGAACTTGCCTCCATGTGTGTCTTGTTTCAGTATCAAACTACAACTGGTAGAACTACAGAGCTCAGAAGGTCACCTCAATGTATGCTGGCTGGGTCAATGCTGGAAAGTAAATATTTAGTAAGTGTGTCAATCAATAGTAATCTTTTGTACTGTATTTTTCTTTCATGAGTTGCCATGGCTGGCTAGAGTTCCACTGATTTTATGCCTAAAAAAGAGTAATTGGGATATTTAGGAGTTTTTGTGGGGAGGGGGCAGTACTGAAGTGTAACCTAATCTCACTTTGAAAGATTAAATTTTTAATTGGCTATTCCTTAAAGGCAAATGAAGCTAGTTTGTGGACTCCTAGTTCTAAACTCCTGAAGA
This sequence comes from Vicugna pacos, assembly GCF_048564905.1. Lineage (NCBI taxonomy): Eukaryota > Metazoa > Chordata > Mammalia > Artiodactyla > Camelidae > Vicugna > Vicugna pacos. Next base: position 13,285,600 of record NC_132994.1, on the reverse strand, counting down.
GGGGTGGGGTGGGGTAGGGCTTAAGGTCAAGGAGAAATGCAAGAGGAAGAAAAATATTGAATTTGAGGAGGCTCAATAAATTCCACTGTTTTTGCCCACTCAAGTTCTCCACCAGTTGGTAAACAAGGCCAAAAGTTAACTTTATACTGATAAAGGTGACACTGGAAAATGTGACTTAGCTCATGAGAGCATTAGGTTCTCACCATCAAACGTGCCCCTAACAACTTGTTCCCTGGATCAGGCAGTGCCGACCAACAGAAGCGTCCCCTAGTGTACAGCTTGGAGACCACACAGCTCTCTACTGGGAGCTTGGCTTCCAAGAAAAAGCACAGAAAATCTCCACATGCTCAGTTTTTTCCTCTAAAGGTACAACTTCCAGATTAAGTTCCTCCTCTTCCTGTGCTGGAATTCCCTTCATGTGAAAAGAAATATTAGAAGCCTGGAAAGTTGTTCCCTACTAGCTGTAAGTTCACTACTGTGAGTGATTCTGCCCTGTTTTGTTGAAATATCTCCCTTAACACCAAAGTTACTTATGGACCTTATCCTACGAGTATCACATACTATCAGGAGAGGAAGAAACGGCCAGCTGGTAATAGGTGAAAAGATAGGGAAAGAAGGTGGATAAGACAAAGACAGATAAAGTGCTAAACTAAGATTCAGATATATTTGTTTTGCTTTTGTGTTCCTAATGTTTAGCATGACACCTGGCCATTATGAACCCATGATTCTAAAGAAGAAAGTGAATGTTGAAAAGAAAAAAATGAAGAAGAAAATAATTTTTTATGACACCTTGATCATATTTCTTGAAATTTATTCTTCTGGGTAAGCCAGGGCGATATTCTGGCAATACTTGCTTTCTTTGGGGGTATTGCATGAATAAATCCTATTAAATGTAATCAAAATGTGAGATTTCTTCATGCCAAAATGATTGAAGTGTGACATGTTCTGATAACCAGCTGTTGGGAACAGACTCAGTTTTCCTAAAAGAGTTGTCCACAAACACCAGGAATTCTTTTCAGCATTCTTCAAGCATTTAAAAATCTACAAAAATACACTTTCCAATATTTTATTTAGAAAGTGAATTGATTTAGATGTCATTAATTATACAAACTCTCATAGTCAGAGCCTGGATCTTTATGAAATTCAATAGAAGAAATCAAAAGACTTTTTGGTTGTTCCTATTTTGTAATAAAAGGGAAGTTAAAAAATGGACTTATGCCATTATCTTGAATACATTTTACAAAGTCTACAGAATAAAATGTTAATATTGAACCCATATAGAGAATCAATGAAGCATAACATTCCATACGCTTCAGTTTCTTAATTGAAGGTGGATTAATTTTCAAGCAGTTATGGACCATTTACCACTTAACATGACATTTCCTAGCTTTGGGTTTTTGTAAAAATTAGATTTGTATGGAAATAAATTATTCAACACAAATTGTAAATAAGAAAAAAAATATAGTAATGTATTGAGAAAGCAATAACAGATTCCATTGAAAATCAAACTAATAATGTCTAGAGGATGAATAGCAGATTGAAACCAGACTCCAGTTTAGGGGATATGTTGAAAATAGAACTGACATATCAGGGTGATTTTATGGCTCATCTCTATGGAGTGACCGTGGTTCACTGCTGCTGATCAGGTGAAATTAAACTCAGGGTAAGAGATTCCTCCTCCACAGAAACAAAGAGAACAGACCCAGTGCATCTATTTTCATTAATCAAAATAGCTAAAGTTACTCAATACTATTTCTTTAATCTTATTTTTATTGGGAACAAGTTGTACATGAGACAGCCGGATGATGGCTTTACACAATTCCAGAAAACTGCTACTGCTTACAGCCTGGAAATTCCTAGCAAACCTAATACCATCAAGGGATGTGACCATGAACACATAATTGCACAGCTCTCTTTATAAGACTTTGCAATGCATTTCCTAAATTGATATCATTTGGCAATAGCTATAAGTTTATGACAAACCAGAAAGGATTACAATTATGGGTTTGTTCCTAAGAACGCCACACAAAAACTGGAAATTCAGAAACCAACATAAGGCAGTAGAATACTTTCAACCATCACTTTTTCCCATATTTCAAACCAAAATACATTGTGTGTCTCAAAACTATATAATAATGGTGTTTTAATGCTTACTCAAAAAGCCACAAAAACCTTTGACCAGATACATAATTCTAAATAGCCCTTATAGACCATGACAGAAATGGAACTGATTTTTTTTTTTATTGGTAATGAATACTTTATACAGGGTTGGTTAGAAAAGCCGTGTAGCCCGCCTTACTTAAGCAGGTCATCCATCCTGCTTTTTTTCTATCTGCTCCTTTCCACTATCACATTTATCACACATGTAATTACATATGTATTTGTTTGCATGTATGTTGATTTTCTGTCTTCAACACTAGATTGTAACATGTATGCTCCATGAGACCAGATAATATGACTATTTATTCATGAGGATATGCTCAACACCCATGCCGGTCACTGTCTTAGGTGCTGAATATTTATTAAGTACATTAACTATAAGCATTCAGTAAGTATTTAATCAAGATGAACTTAAATGGTATTATATAAATTTGCTTTCTAGATATGACAGAGACAGCTGATTGAATAGATTAATGTGTAATATATATATATATATATATATCTGTCGCATGCTTGGAAGAAAAGTTTAAATACTGGGCAAAAGAACCAGCATTCGTTCTGTGAACTGAATTATTCAAGACAAAAAAGATAAAATGTTATCAGTAAATGCATTTGGTTCTGCATTAAATGTTAAAAAAAATAGGAAAAAAAAGTATAAAACTTGGGAAGTTGGGGTAAACACCAGCATAGAGGTGGTGAGGAAGAGACTTAAAAGTTTTAGCTGATTCTGAGTTCTATGTGAATATTATTGTGATAATGGTAATAAATAAATAAAGTAATGAAATTTTAGGTTGTATTATAAAAACATAGTGTCCAGAACACATTATATGATAAACTAGCTATCTAGCCACACCTATGGTATTCTATTTAGTTCAGAGAACTGCATTCTAAAATACAAGGGGTAAACATGTATTTTTCCAAAGGCATTTAGAGTAAGGATCGAAGGAGCTTGAAGATGTCACTGGGAAGGAATGCTTGCTGTGTCCAAGGACGTGGTCATAAGCATTCCTTCATTATTTGAGGGGCTTATCCTGCAGGTCTAGGATAGAAATTGATAACGAGTCCCCAGGGAGCAGATCCAGAACCCTCTGTGAAACCTAGAAAGTGGAAGAATTTGGTTCAACCCAAGGAAGAACATTTTAGCAAAATAATTAAAGTATGAATGGGATTTTTTTTAATATGAGCCTCATGAATCCTGAGATCATCAAAAAGAGGTTAGAAGTCAGAGAAGAAATTCATTTAATCACCGAAGAGACTCTTTTTAGCTATAGTGTTCTAAAGTTGAATAAACAGCTAACATAATGAGTCCTTTAAACCATAAGTGGTTTCTGTTAAAATTCATGAGCTTTCTCCCTGAACCTCTGTTCATTTTATCTCATTATTTTAGTAATTTTCTCTCACCCACTAGAGCATGTGAGTTTATCTTTTCTTTTATTGGTTTAGTGAAAGCATGAGCAATAATCTCAATGACCGGTAATTTAAACAAGAGGAGAACTATGACTTTTAATGAAAAGGGTAACATGTTGGCCTAGTGGAGGCTGTGGACTCTCTGTGATTGACCAGGACTCCCAGCCTCCAACCTCTGCCTCCCTTTATAGGACTCACACTGCCATCTGATGCCTGAGTGAAGTGGGCTGATAAAATGAACACCTGGGGATGGAGCAGCATGTGAGTCACCTATGATCTATTTTTCCATTAACTAGGAGGGTGGTGGAGATCATTTATCCTTACTACGCAAGTGAATGGCTTTCACTCACAATCACCCCTGGTCACAGAGTCAGTTAAAAGTGCACCTTCAGTAACTAGCAACAAGGTGTGTGTGTGTGTGTGTGTGTGTGTGTGTGTGTGGTGGGGAGGGGGCGGGTAGTGAGTGCTGGTTGAGGCAACTGTGGACTGGACTTCAGGCAGCAGGAGGGTGTGAGATTCGAGGCTACTCCTGCAACCTTGGTTAGTTTCATAAAGAGGCATGAGGGGAAACTTAGAGACTTAAGATTATGCGTATATATATTTCAGTGTCTCTCAAAATGTCATTCAGGAAGGAATTGACTTATTAAAAGCGTCAGATTCCTCAGCACCATCTCCAGCAATGTCAATTCAGTGAGTCAAGGATGGGGCTTAGGAAATCCACGTTTTTATAAACATCCCAGGCAAAGCCCAGGCACACAGTCCACAGGCCTCAGGTTGAAAAAAAAAACTATTAGGTTTAGGCAAAAATGACAACCTTGTTCTTTATATTTTTTCAGGTGTATCTCTTGGAACTGAGAGCCAGTCAGTAGGACAAAGGGTTATGGCAGATGTCAACGTGAATGAGTGTGTGTGTGTGTATGTGTGTGCACACATGGAATGAGGGTGAGGATGGGGGGGTGTGCCTTTAAGTATTTGAAATGCTCTTTATGGACTACTATGGGTAAAAGAAATTGTTAGACACTGAAAAATAGTTAGAGGAAAGTAGAAAAAAGGTAGCATCATGTTGAATTTCAAGCCATAATAAAAAATAATTCAGCAGTAAGATACAGTTTGAGTTTGCTTAGGGGTTGAGTGTCAAACTTGTATGCAATAACTCACAGCAGATGGATGGCACAATTTGCTTAGGGTTTAAAACATCTGTAAGCTGGAATAGCAGACCATTATCCTCGCCATTGCTCTGCCAGCCTTACCTGGACAAGGGGACACAGTGCTATTCAAGCCACATACTGCTCTAATGTTACCAGCGAGCTTAGCAGATAGAGGACAATGATCACGAACTGTTTGACGCAGCTTTTCTGCACAGATTGCGTCTGTAGACCTTGATGAGGTGTTTACTCACCTCCTCTCAACCTTTACTGGAATAGCTACATTTAATAATGCAAGATCACAAAGGTAATTTGCCTTTTTTTTTCCACTTGTGTGTAAATGAGAAGGCATGTCACTTGAGGTAATCTGGATACCCAGAATCAAACAAAACAGACTGGATAAGAGCAGCCTGAAGTTCATCAGGTTTCCTTTGCCTCCGCCTGTTCCCAGAGAGATGTGAGTTTGCAGTGGTTGACTGCAGAGTCACATTTAAAGGAAGAGATTGAAAATGGAAATCATCCCAATGGAAATCAAAGCAACAACTTCTTCTAAACCTGTTCACAGGGTAGCCAACGTGAAGGTATGTTTTGGATCCGACACAGCATGCATGACAAATAACTTTTCAAAAGAAAGTATTTCATTAAAACGAAACTCAGAATGAGTTTTGGAAACTCTACGAACTCTTTCTGAAGTGAAATACTGAGAATAAGGAGCAAGTTTATCATTGTCTGATTCATTCATTTCTTCTTTTCCCTTGTCGCGTGGTATTCCTATGGTGTTACTTGCACGGGAGGGGTTCCGTCTGCTCGGAGGAGAACTATGCATGTGCCCTGCAGTGGGTGTGCTGACAGGGGGACTCCTTGCCAGCTGCCGCCACCACTTTTCCACAAGAGCACACACCGCCTGCTCCTTGGGAACAGACCTGCTGAAATCTTCCTAACCATGCGCGGTTTCAGAAATGGTAGCCAGTTTGCAAATTTTTGAATCTTAACTTTCTTCAGCTTTTCCTACACTTTGGCTTCACTCATTCCCTCTCATTCTGTCTATAATGATCCTTCCTTGAGAATATGTAAATGCTTCTTAGCCCCTTTGTGTCTGTTACCTATGTTACAGTTTCTTGACTTTCATGAGAAAATAGTTGACTTCTTTTTAAAAGTGCCTCCATTTTGTCCTAAAATAATAACGTTACAAAACATAAAGATATGTCACTGTCACTAGTAGCGCTTTGATTGGTTTAATAAAAGAGATAGAAATGAGACCACCAGGGCAATCAAAAGAACCTTAATACGTGAGGCGGCATTTGAAAAAGGAGGTAATATCCCCAAAGTCACAGACGGACAGACCAAGAATGGCCTGGCAAGGGAAACTCAGGAATAATGAAATACCAGGTGAAGAAAATGAATTGGTTAAGAAAGGCAAGACAAACAAGTGTTTTCATTCACAACTTCCTAGGATTGGACCCATCCAATGGGGAATTAAGCGTTATGCAATATTTGTCAGAACATGTATTTGAAGCCAAATTCCTGGAAATCTCAGGATAGTCTTCCATTAAATAGAAGTCACAGGGCATGCTTTCCTTTGGGGTCAATATCCATAAAACAAGGCAATGTAGCAGCACTAATTGATGGGTTCATGGGCTCCAGCATATTATAGTTAGAAAAAATACATATGTAGGCAAGCATGTTGCTTTGTTTTTCTTTTAAACTATTATATATGCAGGTGTGTGTATGTGTATGTGTGTGTGTGGTTTTGCATGACTCACCTACTTGAAATCTTAGAGTTATGTAAAATTTGGTTGGAAAACCATCATTCTTGTTCTCTATATCAGAAAAAAAGAAGCTAAGACTCAGAGAAGCTACTCATTGTAGGTCATTTCACAGTCTGCTAACCCAGAAGTCATTAGAATGTCCATCGCCTGTCTCCCATTGTTGTGTGCTACTAATTCTTCCCCAGTGCCCCTCTCATCTTATTATTGTAACTATTGATGTTGTTGCTGTTAATATTGTTATTATGCTAAAGATGAAATATCCAAGAAATTATATGTTCCTAAAATGCTAACCCTGCAAGAAGCTTTGGAGATAAGTGCTAACCCCATCATTTCCTGAGGTTGTAAGGGAACGTGAGTGTCCTGCCTGAAATCACATAAATTGTTCTGTGATTGTCTGACTCTCTGCCCACCCAGTGTTTCTCTTTGTCTTGTTGCTTCTCAGTTCAACAGGAGTGTTTTGGAGAAATAGGCTTAAAGAAGAGAACTTGTGTCACCGAAGCGATTGCATGAATTTTTGATAGTCAGTATTCAGCTCATTCCATTGAGAAATAATGTAGTCTGTAGATCAGACTAAGCTTTAAATCCAACAATGAGGTCTGATTTAAAAATCTTAAAAAACTCCTTTTATTTTATTCTGAGAACTAAAAAGGAATACGACCACTGTAAAACATGTATTCTCCAAATTAGACAATTCTTATCATAACTTTCTAGCCCAATTTACTGTACACCTGTTGCTTAGAGGACTAGATATTATTTTAAACATTGGACAGATGACTTATTGCTCTCTAGACCATTGACGAGCCAACATTATATCTATATATTTCCCATGTTCCTGAACTTTAAGATATCTGTCCTCTTAATAGGAAAGCTGCACAGCATATGTAAAACATTTTCCATTGTGCTTAAAGATGTTGGCTTTGCGGCTCATCCAAGACTTCAACTTTCTTTGAATTTACCCTGAAAACACCACAGCACCTATTAAGTATCCCTCAGCAGTACTGACTTTGCAGTCAAAGTGGAAATGCGATGCCTTCTCTGGGTTTGAATACTGAAAGGAAAAGTCATAAAGTAAAAATAACATGGTAATTTGGCTTCTCTAATGAATGTAAGCAATGGATAGTGAGTTTGTAATTAAAATACTTTCTGTCATTTTGGGGGACCCTAAATATTGGATAATGTCTATGCTCTATTTTTATTCACTTTCCTCCCCATTAATAATAAAGTGTTTTCAATTGGGAATGAGTGTGGCCACAGCTTTTGCTTGGTTTCATTTAGGATTCCAAAATCTAAGGCTTTTCTCTCTGGCTTTCTGTGTGTCTTGTATTACAATTTCATTACTGTTCTGTCTGCTTTGGGAAAATGCTTTACCAACAGTCTTATTTATTATATATTCAATTTTTAGAAAAAGATGTGAAATATGAAAAATAATATCAAATAGGTGGTATGTCCATACTGTCCACCAAAACTGAATCAAGAAGAAACTGAACACTTGAACAATCCGATCACTAGAAAGGAAATAGAAATAGCAATTAAAAACCTCCCTACAAATAAAAGTCCAGGACCGGATGGCTTCACCGGGGAATTCTACCAAACATACAAAGAACTCATACCAGTCCTTCTCAAACTCTTCCAGATGATTGAAAAGGAGGGAATACTCCCAAACTCATTCTATGAAGCCACCATCACCCTGATACCAAAACCAGGCAAAGACACCATCAAAAAAAGAGAATTATAGGCCAATATCACTGATGAACATAGACGCCAAAATCCTCACCAAAATTTTAGCAAATAGAATCCAACAACACATAAAAAAGATTATACATCATGACCAAGTGGGGTTCATCCCAGGGACACAAGGCTGGTTCAACATACGCAAATCAATCAATGTAATACATCACATCAACAAGAGAAAGGACAAAAACCACATGATCATCTCAACCGATGCAGAAAAAGCATTTGATAAAATTCAACATCCATTTATGATAAAAACTCTCGCCAAAGTGGGTATAGAGGGAACATATCTCAACATAATAAAAGCTATATATGACAAACCTACAGCCAGCATAGTACTCAATGGTGAAAAACTCGAAAGCTTCCCACTAAAATCTGGGACAAGACAAGGATGCCCACTATCACCCCTCCTATTCAACATAGTCCTGGAAGTCCTAGCCACAGCAATCAGGCAAGAGAAAGAAATAAAAGGGATCCAAATTGGAAAAGAAGAGGTAAAAGTGTTATTACATGCTGATGACATGTTACTATATATAGAAAACCCTAAAAGGTCCACACAAAAGCTACTAGAGCTGATTGAAGAATTCAGCAAGGTAGCAGGTTACAAAATCAACGTTCAAAAATCAGTTGCATTTCTTTACACTAACGATAAATCAACAGAAAAAGAAAGTAAAGAAACAATCCCCTTTAAAGTAGCACCCAAAGTAATAAAATATCTGGGAATAAATCTAACCAAGGAGGTGAAAGAATTATACACAGAAAACTATAAACCATTGATGAAGGAAATTAAAGAAGACTTTAAAAAATGGAAAGATATTCCACACTCCTGGATTGGAAGAATCAATATTGTTAAAATGGTCACACTGCCCAAGGCAATCTACAGATTTAATGCAATCCCTATCCAATTACCCAGGACATATTTCACAGAACTAGAACACAGCATAATAAAATTTATATGGAACCATCAAAGACCTAGAATTGCCAAAGCATTACTGAAGAGAAAGAGGCTGGAGGAATAACTCTCCCAGACTTCAGACAATACTATAGAGCTACAGTCATCAAGACAGCATGGTATTGGTACCAAAACAGACATATAGACCAATGGAACAGAATAGAGAGCCCAGAAATGAACCCACAAACTTTTGGTCAACTCATCTTCGACAAAGGAGGCAAGAATATACAATGGAATAAAGATAGTCCCTTCAGCAAATGGTGTTGGGAAAACTAGACAGCAGCATGTAAAACAATGAAGCTAGAACACTCCCTTACACCATATACAAAAATCAACTCAAAATGGATTAAAGACTTAAACATAAGACAAGATACAATAAACCTCCTAGAGGAAAACATAGGCAAAACATTATCTGACATACATTTCAAAAATTTTCTCCTAGAAGAAATAAAGGCAAGAATAAACAAATGGGACCTAATGAAACTTACAAGCTTCTGCACAGCAAAGGAAACCAGAAGTAAAACAAGAAGAAAACCTACGGAATGGGAGAAAATTTTTGCAAGTGAAACTGACAAAGGCTTGATCTCCAGAATATATAAACAGCTCATACGACTCAATAAGAAAAAAATAAACAACCCAATCCAAAAATGGGCAGAAGACCTAAACAAGCAATTCTCCAAGGAAGACATACAAATGATCAAAAAGCACATGAAAAAATGCTCAACATCACTAATTATCAGAGAAATGCAAATCAAAACTACAATGAGGTATCACCTCACACCAGTCAGAATGGCCGTCATTCAAAAATCCAAAAATGACAAATGCTGGAGAGGCTGTGGAGAAAGGGGAACCCTCCTACACTGCTGATGGGAATGCAGTTTGGTGCAGCCACTATGGAAAACAGTGTGGAGATTCCTCAAAAGACTAGGAATAGACTTACCATATGACCCAGGAATCCCACTCCTGGGCTTGTATCCAGAAGGAAATCTACTTCAGGATGACACCTGCACCCCAATGTTCATAGCAGCACTATTTACAATAGCCAAAACATGGAAACAGCCTAAATGTCCATCAACAGGTGACTGGATAAAGAAGATTTGGTATATTTATACAATGGAATACTACTCAGCCATAAAAACCGACAACATAACGCCATTTGCAGCAACATAGATGCTCCTAGAGAATGTCATTCTAAGTGAAGTAAGCCAGAAAGAGAAAGAAAAATACCATATGAGATCGCTCATATGTGGAATCTAAAAAACAAAAACAAAAACAAACAAACAAACAAAAACAAAGCATAAATACAGGACAGAAATAGACTCATGGACAGAGAATACAGAATTGTGGTTACCAGGGGGGTAGAGGGTGGGAAGGGATAGACTGGGATTTCAAAATTGTAGAATAGATAAACAAGATTACACTGTATAGCACAGGGAAATATACACAAAATGTTATGATAAATCACAGAGAAAAAAATATGACAATGAGTGTGTATATGTCCATGAATGACTGAAAAATTGTGCTGAACACTGGAATTTGACACAACATTGTAAAATGATTATAAATCAATAAAAAATGTTAAAAAATATCAAATAGATAGGTTGCAATGTTTGGGAAGCATTTAACAATTTTAAAGAATACATGCAGTTTTTTTGTGGGGGACAAAAGAGTTATAAATTAAAAGACTCAATTGTTTTCAGCTGCCACACTGATTCATCACATTAAGTCTCCGTTAAGCCTGGGATTCTCTGAAACATCTCTGGTAGACTTTGAAAGACATGACCAACTGAATTTTTTCTGCTCTATTCACCACCAGGTCTGTTATCTCCATAGGTTTCATGCATTCTGATGCATGAAAGGTAACCCCCAAAGTTTCCATGACCTCACACTGTTGAACCTTCTGTGCAAATAAAACATGAACCTGAACACGATGTTCTGAGGAAGGTCTTGAGTCTCAAAAGGAAGTGAAATGGCTTCATTTTTCTTAATGTCTTTTCCTGTAAGTCAAGGATGAAACTGAACATCCTATGAAGAAAGAATGAAAACCTAAAACTATGTTCAGGAAAAAATATATATATATATGTATGTGTATATATATGAAGATATATATTAGAATATTACTCTTCTCTTCTTTTTTAACTCCTCTGAATTATCACTTAAAACTGATATATCAGTTATGCTGTATTCCAATTTTTTATGCAATTTACACAATGGACTGTGATTTACAGTTTTTTATTAAATAGACAATTCAGTTAAGTTCATCTGGGTCTCTATCCCAAGTCAGATTTTTTTCTCTATTGGGATTAAATAAAAATAAAAAATTTAAAATATCTTTAACTGTATTTTGTTATGGGGAATAAAAAGATTGGCATCTGCCATCACCTGATGGATTTTGTGGCCACTCCCTGTTTACATTACCTATTTCTCTAGTCTTTATACTCACTATTCTGAGGGTTGTCATCAGGTAAAGCGTGGTGCCTTGGTTAAAAATGCATTAAAAAAAAAGGATAAAAATGTTTTTTATTTCCTCTAAATGTGGTTACACAGAAATTTAGGGGAAAATCTTTTTTTTCAATAAAATATGTAACTCTTTATCCAAAAACATGTCAGTTGATTGTGTTTCTTCCCTCACAATAGGTAGGACATAGGCAAAGAGAGATAATTAGGAGCAAGGATAAAACCTTAGTATAATGGTCCCTACTTTCATTAAAACATCAAGTGATACCAATCTTGTTAATTAATCAACACTCATCTTTGTTGTTTCCAGGAGCTGTAACTCATCTGACCATTGAGAATCTGGACCGGTTGCCTACAGTTCACAGCCAAGCTTCTTGGGCACAGCAGAGTCACTGCTTCAGAGGCAGAAAAATGGTTTCATCCCCACCATAGCCTCACCGGATGCACAACTGTGGCTCTTTGATGGCACACTTTCATAATTTTCTAATTGTATTTGAAGCAGTTTCAATGGTGACATATAATCATAACTCTCTAACTCTTGGGGACACCATAGGCAAGTCCTTCTTTATGCCCTAAAACATAGAATAAAAAATGCTAAAGCATTATTTCTGGACAAGGAAGGAATTCAGGAATTTGGTGT